>NC_133619.1:554200042-554894208 GCF_048593235.1 Sminthopsis crassicaudata
TCATTCTCAAGGTGGGCATGTCTGGGTTTGGAGGTGTTTCAGTTAGTTTGAGAGATCTGGAAATCCTGTGTCCAATAAGTGGAATAGACTGGGAGCTTCGGATATTTCGTTATCACAGAAGATAACTTCTGAAAAAAGGAAAGCAAAAGTGCCTTATCTTGACTTGCCAAAAGGCATAAGATACAGAGAAGAGAAGAGGTACAATTTAAAATGTTTAATGAGCAATCTTGCAGATATCTTTAGTTTAGATAAGGCTTAAATAGCAGCCCAGGGACAAATTGATAAGGAAACGTGCTAGATCTAGTTAATTTTATCAATGCATCCTCTGTGATTTTCAGTATGCTCTTAATGGGCAAAAAAAATAAATAATTGTCCCATGTATGATTCATGCTTTATGATGAGTACCTTTCTACTTTACCCTTTTAGAGAGATTTAGACATGAGCAAAAACCTTTGCTTTGGCTAATTTGACCCTAAAGTAACATGGGAGTTTAACAATCTAAAGAATGAAAAAAGGAAGACTAATCACTTTCTTTCTAAAATTCTTCCCACCTTTTCTCTCTCCTCCAGAGCTGAAACCTCACTACATATTAGATACAGATCAGAAGAGTCCATCAGTCAGTGGGAATGGATGCAATGCTCCTACTCTCTGGTTGTAGCAGCAGGTCCTTAACATGAAATGATGAAGATAATAATTTGTATAAAGGCTTCCCCACCTCTTAATGCCATTGAAGAGCTTTGAAAGTAGTATCTCCATCTAGCTTCACATTCTTGAAGCCCAATATGGAATCCAATACAGAGAATATTTATGAATATTTATTGAAAGGTAGTATGAATTAATTTATTAATTTGTGTGTTCAATTCCATAGTAATCCAAATAGTAGACTCACTGTGGAAGCAAAGCTAGAAATTGTATCAAATTTAGCCCTAAATGTATATTCAAGGACTGCTATTTATCCACTTGTTTTTAGGTCCACTTTGTCAGCTTATAGAAAAGTCATATGGATGTGTGAAGCTCATGGGCAGCTCTAAATATCATGTGCTTTTCCTCCATTTATTATCCACCAAGAAAAAAAAAGAATCAAATGTTCAGAAGACCTATTAGCAACAGGACATTCTTGTCTCCATTTGAGGAAGACTGATACCCCTGATCACAGAAGGACTTGGGAGAGAACAACAGCAACATTAAAAAATATACCAACACTCTATCTTTTTGACAGAAACTCCAAGAACATGTGCCAGGTGAGCACTGAACCACAGGAAGAACTGTTGTCCATGAGAACCTTTGAAAAATAACAGAGCTCTTTTCAGACACCAAAGCACTAGAGAGCCAGACACATAAAGGAACACAACTGCTAAAATGGGAAGAAAACAACATCTTGGATCTATCTTTCCAAGGGAAACAAAGGCCTGAGAGCGAAATAGGAACTATTCTGGATGACCTTCTAAATTCCAGGTTTGTGTTATTTGAAAAGAAAGAACACTTGTAGAAGAAATGACATATAAAATGAAATGTTAAATGATAAAAGTATCCTAAAAAATATGAAAGAGGAAACAACATCTGAAACACAATTTTTGAAGAACGGGCAGATTAGTCTGCCAAATAAGATTTTAAATAAAAAACAAATCTAGACATTAAAAACAACTGGTTATTGGCAAACAGCTTCTTAAAGCTATTGGCCAAATTCAGCTCCAACACACCAAGGAGCAGCCACATGTTGTAAATAAATGTCTTTGTTTTGGATGAACTAAGAAGAAAAGTTGGTAAATGGATGACATGGAGGCAGTAGCTCCAGACCAAGCCTTAAGCTACTAGCAAGCAGCTGTTCCCTGGCACTGATTGCCTTAGTAGGATAAACTGGGAGATTTTTTAGGACCTTGGTTTTGTAATTGGGATTTTTATCTGGTAAGGATTCATAAGAAAATTACTAAAATGGTTCAAGAAACTATAACACCAAAGAGAAAGAGGAATTCATGCCTTTCACATTTCATTAATCACTCCTAGAAAACAAGTTCTGAAGGGAATAACTCATATTGCTTTCCCAGATTTTCATTCCAGAAGGCTAAAAAGATCATATACTCTGGCCTAAATACAAAAATAGACTATTAGAGGTCGAACAAGACTGAGAACCTGTCACTTTACAAGTGAGCAAACTGTCTTAGAGAAGTAAAGTGACTTCCCAAGATCACACAGATGGTAAGGAACAGTGAGAAAGGAGGTGAAATTTGGTTTTTTGATTCTAGTTCCTGTGCTCTATTAGACCATCCTTGGTCTAGAAACTTGGGTTAAGGAAAGAGGCTTAGGTATGCCAAAAATTCAGGATGGGAGGTGGAATATCTCAAATTGCATAGAGCCAGTAGAACAACAACAGTTGTTCTCTCAACCCTCTGAGAGCGCCTTTCATCTACTCTACTTATATCTTGTACATATATAGCTATTAATGAATGTATATGGCAATAACTTGCAAGAAGGGTAAGAATTCAGACTTAATTCTCTAGTCAGTAGGAAATCACAGGAAGTTTCTGATTATGGTAAGGGAGGTAGTATTATCGTTTGTCTTTCATTGTCATGACATCAGGAAGGTGATGGTCCTAATGTACAAATGAATTGGATTTGTAATAGTGAAATAAGAAAAGCGGATCTAAAAGCATCCACTTCTTCTACTTGGCTTATCCATCCCATCATGCTTGAAGATTATGGTCAATTAAGTGAAATACATATTGAAGACTGACTTTTTAGGAATGATAGTGTTCATGTAACAATGACCTAATGACATCTGAAAATAATAATTCTTCCAGAAAAAGCTTAAGACTAATTTTTTGGTCCAAGTAATGGAGGAAGTAATGAATTTGACTGACTAAGTTATGTGTCATGATGTTATCCTTATAATCATTAATGAAGTGGTCTCATTCTCCTCTTTCATCAATATATAAACGGGGGAGGCAAGATGGAAATAGAGTTTGAATAAATTGTAAGGCATTAAATAAATTTTAAAAGTGTATTTTTGAACATTCTATATGATCTCTGTCTCTTTGTTATTTCTGTCTCTCCCCTCTGTCTCTGTATGTTTGTCTCTATGTTTTTATCTCTTTGACTTTCTGTCTCTATCTCTGTCTCTGTCTCTGTTTCTCTGACTTTGTCTTTGTCTCTCTGTCTTTCTGACTCTGTCTCTGTCTGTCTGTCTCTCTCTTCCTCCTCCTCCTCCTTTCTCTCTTCTACTCTGGGAACTTCAAATTTTCTTGAAGTTTTCTTCTGCATTCTTTCTTTTTTTTCCTCTTTCTGTCAGTTTTGGTCCCAATCCAAGAATATTCTGTTATTGGTACAAAACCAAAAACAAAACAAAACAAAAACTAATTCATATTGATAATTTGAGAAGTTCAAAACCTAACACTAGAGCTTATTGCAGTATGGCCTTGAGTAAAAAAGCTTTACCTGTATGAATTTTTGTTTTCTCTATTGGACAATTAGAATAAATTAGAATAATAATATTTTTACAACCTGACAGGATATTGTGAGAAAAACATTTTGTAAAACAAAGTGATATACTTATGAGAGCTATTATAATTATGCTGGAAAAATAAAATTCCTATGAACTCTTTCTTACTAGATTATTAGGATGGGTCTGCAAAGCATAAGATTAACCATATGCTTGCTAAAGAAGTTCCAAGAGGTTTCCTAGGAATTCAAACATAAATTATAAAATCCTCTGTTAAGCATTTAAAGCTCTTTATTCTGTTATCAAAGGGATCACATAAGTAAAGTGTTTTGGAAACCTTAAAAGTACTATATAATCATTAGCTATTATTATTGTTAGAATTATCATTATTAACCAATTAATTTCTAGCTTTTCTTTTTAGGTTCAATATACACGACCTTTTTTCATACTTTGTATCTTCCAATCAAATTATTCTACTGGCTCTATATGATTTGAGATATTCCACCTCCCACCCTGAATCTTTGGCATAGGTTGCTGACATGCCTAGAATATCTCTATATCTTAGAATTACTTTGTTGTTGTTCATCTGTTTTCACTCATGTACTCCATTTGGGTTTTTTTTGGCAAGGATCCTGAAGTGTTTTGCCAGTTACTTTTCCAGCTCATTTTACAGATTAAGAGACTGAGGCAAACAGAGATAAGTGATTTGCTCAAGATCATATATTAAGATATTTGAAGCCAGATTTGAATTTAGGAAGATGAATCTTTCTAACTCCAGACATGACACTATTTACTGTGCTACTTGCTGGGTCAACCTTATTACTTACTCTTGGATGAGAAATATCCTAAGCACTCTGCAGAAATTATTTTATATTTACTCTGTGTATGTCTATATCTATATCTATATCTACTTATATATTTGTGTGCTTGCTATTCTCCCAATCTATTGAAAGACAGCAAAATTCTTCCAGGTAGAAATTCTTTCATATCTGCTTTTGTTTCCCCAACTGTCTCTCCCCTCTGTCTCTGTATGTTTCTTTGTCTCTATCTTAGTGCCTGGTTTTAAGTAGGCACTTAAATACATTTTGAATTGAAGTCATGGTCCTGTGTTCCAGATAGAAAAACTGCATTGTCACTTTGAAACATCTTTCAAAATCTCATTAGTACAAACTCTCCAGATGTAAACATGTTACTTTAAGAGTATTTCTTAATGCTGTTGTAATGTTCTATGGCATACAATTTTCCAACAATGTCCTTCAGACAGTGTCCTCCTTCAGAATTGTCTCTTCCCCATCCAATAAAGAATAGAAAAGAAATGTACTTCTAAAAGACTTCCTCAGCTACTGGCTATGCTATAGCAGCATATAAGTTAATTTATAGCTGGTCACTTGCATCTCTAGATGTGCTACCCATGACATACCCAAGGAAATAAAAATGGCCAGAGAATAGTGACAAAAAAAATTAGAGTCAATGCAAAAATGAAAAACAGTGCAAAGAAATAGAGGTAAGAGTGTCTAAGAAGACCTGACGTTGGATGGGATGATGAGGCAAATCTAGAGAGAAGATTCTAGTGAAAGAATTAGGCTCCCTTTTTGGCCTGGGATGTTCACTAATATTTTAATAATTTAGATAATGATATTTACATATTTCCATAATAAAGTTGTAAAGAGCTGGTAATACTACAGGAAATACAGGAAATGTTGAGTCCAAAAGGATCTCAACAGGTCAGAACTCAGCCAAGATTCGAACTAGTGAGATTAAAATCATGCTATGAACAATTGTTCAGGTCTATTCTTGAATTCAAATAATCATCTGTTCAAGGATAGAACGGAGGAGGCACGAGTGCTCTACAACAGTTTCAGTTCAAACAAGACCTTAGGGTTTTTAACAGACTCTAAAGTCTATAAGAATTAATAATGGGACAAAGCATTAAACAAAAACCAGGACCAAATAAACCCATAGAGATATGGGAATTATTATTATAAATTTTGGGGCAGATAGGAGGCATAATGGAAAGAATTCTGTTCTAGAATCAGGAAGACTCACCTTCCTCAATTTAAATCTGGTCTCAGAAACTTTCTAGCTGTGTGGCTCTGAGTAATCTCATTTGCCTCAGTTTCTTTATCTGTAAAATTAGTTGGAAAAGGAAATGGTAAACCATTCTAGTATCATTGCTTTAAAAAATGAGGACAGGATGAGTTGGACACAATTGAAAAATAACTGAACAACAATAACAATCATTAGGTTGTTTTTGGTTGACTGAGTTTGATGTTATAGTCAAATGATCTGGTGGAAATGACCAGCAGGGCAATGGAAGGGCAGAAATGATAACAGAGAGAAGTAGCGGCTTACACAGATTTGGGAGTCATTTGCTTGGAGGAGGTGAGAGTTGAATTGAGGCTGTAGGAGGGAATTAAAATCACTTCAAGGAGTGTATAAAAAAGAAATGGGGACAGAGCCTGGGATTTGCGTACAATCAGAGCCTGGGAATAGAAATGGGAAGGAAATACACAGCCGATCCACTTCAAGAAATCAGCTGCTGGAACAGATAATTTGCCAGTACATTACAAGGAAGAATGAATAAGAGGAGAAAAAGAAGCCAACAAAAGTCAAGGAAGAAGACACAATCAATTTTAAGCCAAAGAAATCCTGCTTTGCTCCAACAAACAAACCAACAAATATAAGTATGTTCATTTGTCTCATTTCTTCTATTCAGTAGAAATGATGAAAAATCAAAATACAAACACATCCTCAATTCAGTGGCATCAATTGACCCACCTGGAAAGAACTAAGCTGAACAAGCAAATCAAGATATTT
This sequence comes from Sminthopsis crassicaudata, assembly GCF_048593235.1. Taxonomy (NCBI): domain Eukaryota; kingdom Metazoa; phylum Chordata; class Mammalia; order Dasyuromorphia; family Dasyuridae; genus Sminthopsis; species Sminthopsis crassicaudata. Next base: position 554,206,296 of record NC_133619.1, read on the forward strand.
ACAACAAACTTTCTCATCCTGAAATGATCAGTGCTTGAAAGACCAGTGAAGTTTATTCTCCTGTTATGGTCATAAATTCTAAATTATTCAATTTTTTTCAAATAAATGAGGAATAATAAAAAGCCAAAGTGTAAATGAATGGTCATGCTTTCGAATGGGAATAGGAATTTCTAAAAGAAAGAAAAGTTAATTAAAAAGTCAAAAGTGGCTGATTTGATAAAAATCAAATAAAATTCTGAACAACAAGTTTTTAAAAGACATCTATACCTCTCTATTTTAGATATTGTCTAATTAATAAGAAAGGGGGGAATTAGGTGTTTGGAACATTGTATTTATCAAGACATCAGAATATATTAAATATGATGCACAAATTTAAACTTAGAAGGTTAGTTCAAAACAAGCTTAATAATTATATATAAAAATGACTTAGTGACCAAAATGTTCATACTTTCTGACCAAAATTCCAACTGCTAGGCATATATCACAATAAGGTAAAAAAAAATAAATAAATAAAATAGAAAAGCGGCATATTTATAGCATCATGGATTACAAAGGAGATAGAATGCAGGACCTGGTATGAGGATGATATTAAATTTGATTGGACACTCACTAGCTCTGTGACCTGGGGCAAATTATTTAATGACTTTGCCTCAGGTCCTTCATCTGTAAAAGGGAGGGAACAATAACACCTTCTTTTCAAAGTCATTTTGAGAATCAAATAAGAATTTTTGTAAAAGTGCTTAGCATAATTCCTGATATATAGTGAGTGCTAAACAAATGCTAGTTAACAAAATTTATAATAATGATGATATACCATCGATATAATTATATTATTGCTAATTATTGTTATTACCAAATAAGGCAGTATTCCTAAATTGAATAGTGACTAAACAAATTATGGGACCTGAATATAATGGAATATTTTGTGTTGTAAGAAACCATGAATAGAAACATAAGAAAAGCTTTGGAAGATCATAAGGATAATAGCAAAGGAAACAGAATAAGGAAAACTATATACATTTTGACTACAATAATATAAATACAATGAAGAAAAAAATAACTTAAATAGGACACTTTATAATTAACAAGCTTGACTTCCAAGGAAAAGAGAAGAAATGTACATTTTCCCCTTCTTTGCAGAGGTATGGGTAAGATATAGATGAAAAATAATTCATATGCTGTCAAACTTGGTTTATATGTTGGTCAGTGTTCCTTCACTTTTTTCTCTTTTTCTTTGTTATCTTTGTAATACAGCTTTTTGGGTAAAAAGGTGGTATATTTTAATATGAAATAATATAAAAACAAAGGATATTATATTAATAAAAATACTTTATATATATATATATACATATACATATATGTATATATATATATATATAACATATATTTCATGCCATTAAAGTTTTTCTCCAATACCTCATCTGGATATTGAAATAACAATGCATTCTTAAAAGTTTATTATAGTGAAGCATGATTTCTGACAGTTCCAACTATCCATCAAAGAGGAAGAGAGCCAAATATGTGTTTAAGACTTAGCTATGAGTCTGTCACCTGAAGCTTCAGCTTAGCTATCCTTGCAAAGACCCATCCATCACAAAAATTATGAGTGAATGACATTTTTATTGATTTTGGGCTTTTTAGCTGCAATAAATCAGGACCATTTTATTGATTCATTGACATATTGATTAATATTTCTGAATTAACTTAAGGAAATATGAGTGGTTTCTCATAAGATTAAAGTCTTTATCAAATGTTATTTCACTATGGATTTGAATGATCCAGTAGAGGATATTGCCATTTTTATGATAATTGCTGTTATTGTAGTTTAGTCTAGCTCTAAGTCCAGTGATATTCATTTGCATTTCATTTTTTTTTTTACTTCTTTTACTGTACAACTGTGAGTACTAGTTGGGGAGGGGAAGAAAAGGAATAATTTTTTTAAACAACTATATAGGTCAAAGCATTCATATAAGAGTGATATAACTTCCAAAAAAGCAACAGGCTATGGATAGAATTTATTGATAATGTCCCTGAATTACTTTAGTAAAGGAGGCAAGAGAAATTACCTAATATCATTAATGAATGAATATCAATGCTACAAACATGTGTACAGAACTAGAGACAGATGTCAACATGCACTATTTTGACAAATCTATTGACAGGTAGTGTGATGCATACCAAACCAGCATTCAGAGGAAAGTGTTTTGTACATCACAAATCACTATGAGGATATTAGCTATTTTTATTATTCAATTAGCACATCATGAATCATACTCTGGTGAAAAAGATAATGATTAAACAATACTAGGATTAGGTAGAGTTACAAGATGTTGAACAATTGAACTTAAAAGAACAAAGATTTGAGGTTAGATTGAAAAAAGTATGGCCCCCTGCTGAACCCTGAAATGACTTTTTTAATGTTATGTGTATATAGAATATTATCAAATGTGTAGGTTAAAATAAGATGGGGAGATTACATAGTGGACTGAATGAAAACATCAGTATTCAGAAATATCTTGATAGCAGTTCTTAAGTGCTATGTCTTATAGGCTGCTTGGGCAGGGTGGTGCAGCTGTTTTTAAAAAGATTTTATTTATTTACTTTTTATTATATTTGAAATTATGAGTTGTTTCCTCCCTTCCAAACCCCACAGTTGATAAGGCAACCAATTGAGACACATCACTATGTAGAACCACACAATATATTCTTCCATATGTCAATTCTTTCTTTGAGAAAGACCTTCCTAAGTCCTTCATAGTTGATTTGAATATTTTTCAGAAGAGCTTAGTCATTCATGGTAATTCTTTGAACAATACTGTTATTACCATATACAATCTTCTCTTGGTTCTGCTCATTTAATTCTGCATTATTTCATGCAAGTTTTTCCATGTTTTGTTTTTTTTCAAAAATCAATCTGCTCATCATTTCTTATAGGAAAATAGGGTTCCATCATAATCATATTCAATAACTTGTTTAGTCATTTCCCAATTGTTGGGTATTCCCCTCAATTTCTACTTCTTTGTCATATCAAATGGTGCTGCTACAAATATTGCATAATATATTGTTCTTTTTGTCTTCCCCTAATTACCTTGGAAAACAGATCTAATAATGGTATTGCTGAGTCAAAAGATATATACAGTTTTATAACTCTTTGGGCATAATTCAAGAATGTTTTTAAAAGAACCATATTTTCAAATGCAATGCAATAAAATACAGAAGATTATGAAGGAACTAAAGATTAGTGAAAATAAAGATTTTTCCCAGCCACATTCATAATCCCGCTAGAAATTATTCCAAGGTTAAGAATCCCTATTTTAACAATTACAGGTGATTCATGATGAAATATGCTATGCACCTCCAAATGGAGAGGTTAAAGATTCAAGGATACAGATTAAAGTATTTTTCCCCTATGTACAGGACCAAATTAGGAATATTTTTACCTGAATATGTATAGTTATAGTAGATTATGTTTTATTGCTTTCTCAAAGAAATATTGGAGGAAAAGAACATGGGCCAAAAATAATGCACAATTTAAATTAAAAAAAAATTCTTGTCCTAGAACATCAGATTACATCAAATAAGATGACATTTAATAAGGAATAAATGTGAGCTGCTTGAATTTAAAAATTCAATTTCACATGTAAAAGATAGTTTATAGAAAAAACAAAAGAGAAAAAAATACAGAGGTTTTAGTGGATTGCATAAGTCATATGAATTAACCATGTACTATGGCCACCAAAAGAGCTCATCCATTCTGAGACAATATTAAGAAGGGAACACGAATAAGAAGACGATAGTCCATTTGTACTCTGCCCTAATCAGATGGCTTGTATAATACTGGAATACAAAATTTGTGGCACAAGGAAAAGGATCTTCTAGGTACCACATTTTATTTCATTTATTTGACTGAGGCAACTGGGGTTAAGAGACTTGCCCAGGATCACACAGCCAGGAAGTGTTAAATTCCTGAGGTCATTTCTGACCTCAGGTCTTCCTGACTTCAGGACTAATGCTCTATCCACTGCACCACTGAGCTGCTCCTAGGTACCACATTTTAAGATGGTAAGCTAGAGCATGTCTAGAAGAGGTACAGTGAAAGGCTATGAATCATTGTCCGATGAGCATCATCTGAAGTAACTATGGATATTTAGTTTCTAGATAGCTGAGGGGGTGGGAAGGTTTTAGCTCTATCAATGTGCTTAAAGGAATGTCATGTAGAAAAGGAATTAGATTTCTACTACTTGGTCCCAGGGGGCAGAAAAAGGAACAATGAATAGAAACTAGAAAAGAAATAAATTTGGACTTGATATAAATGACATCAACAAAAAAGCAACCCAAAAGAGTTATCTATGTGTAAGTGAAATGGGCTCCTTCTGAAAGTATTGTCTCACTGGGGTTCTCCAAGCAAACAATAGATAATTACTTGTCAAATGTGATAGGGAAGAGATTCTACTTCCTTTTTTGTCCTTATATATTTTACTTTCTTCTACATAGTGTGAAATCTATCAACTCTGGTCTTTTTGATGTTTTCACCATCTCCTATTCTTGCTGTTTCCTGACTGCCCTTCCACTAGTTGTCTTCCATGTCTGAAACTTTTTTCCTACCATCCCCAAGATACCTCTTTGCTTCCGTTGCATCTTTGATGCTAGTCCCTTCCTCTGAGATCAACTCCAATTTATAATTATTCTCACACATATATGTGTATGCACAATACACATATTATTATATATTATATATAATTCCTAAGTATAGTTTTAGGTATAATCATGATGCATTATATAAATAGCGTTACATTCTATATAAATACTACATATTATATGTAATACATAAATAACCTATCTATTTATACATAGATATACACACATCTTGTATGCAACCAGTTTGCATGCTGTAACCCCAAACCCCTTTCCTCCATCAGAATGTGAGCTTATTGAGGGCAGGGGCCATAATTTTTTCTTTCTCTGTATTACCAGCAACTCTCACAGGATCTGATAAATAGTAAACTCTTAATAAATGCTTTATGTCTAATTAATTGTACTGGACTAAACATACATTGAAGGGCTGTCCAACTCAGATTCTATGATTCACATGGAAAATGATCAAATACACAAAGACATATTAGAGTAACAAAACATTCCAGATTGTGCCACTGAGTCTAGGAGATTTATTGGAAGGAACATTATGTAATTTTTATCACAAGAATTGAAACTGAGTCAGGAAGAATATGAAACAGATTGAATTTGTTCCAAAGTGTTTTCACCCAGATGGTGAATATAAATCCAAAATATTCAGAATTCTATTGTTTCTGTCTTAGTTTAAAGTAAAATATTGCTATAATCACTACCTTATACATATATAGCATACATATACATATGTACATATATAGCAAGCATTCTACTTGCCACACAATTCATTAAATTTACTATTACAGATTATAAAAATAAATTTGTGGCACAAGGAAAAGAGTAATGATCTTCTACTTGGAAGACCTGAGATTCAATCCTGGATTTGCCACTTTCTAGCTACTATAACTGTAAGCAAGTCATAAACTCTTTTCGCCTAATTTGTAATCAGATATAAATATGCAAATGTTACTTGTTAATTAGTTTGCTATGATACTTCAATGAATCGTTAATCACATTGTTATTTGAGTGTTCTTACTCTCATTGTGCCATAGATATCTCAGGCAATTTAATAAAGCTTACATTTATATATGTATGTATATATATCTTCACAGAATATTTTTAAATGTTTAAACTAAGTCATATAAGATTACAAAGCAAGCAACTTATATTACAATATAGATATATATGTATAATATATTTATGAAGATAGATAAACACGGACAGGAAAATAGATATAGAAAGATATAGGCATAGAATGAGATAGAAATGAAGACAGATTTGTGGACAGCTAGTTAGCACCATGAATAGAGTACTCATCCTGGGGTCAGTGACCTAAGTTGACATTCAGCCTAAAACACTTACTAGCTGAGTGACCCTGAGCAAGTCACTAAATGTTTAAATCTTCAAAACCTAGACTACTTCCAGATACGAAATGCTGAATATATTCTTGCAGAATTGAAATGTAGCCAATCTATGTGTTATTTTCGTGTGAAAGTACTGGTCTACTTCTTTTCTCATTTTAACATTTGCTATTTTTCCTTCCCTTTCCTACCACCTTCCTGAGATGGGGAATAATCTGATATAGATTATACATGTGTAATTACATAAAGGATTTTCATATTAATCATTTTATTTTGATATTTCATCTAGCCAAAAAAGTTTAAATGTACTGAGGAATCATCTGGGCTGCCAATATGCTACCCTCACTCCTGACCAAACTGCCACTGTTTTTTCTGGTCATGGGAAATTCTCAATGTGTCTCAGATTGACTGTCTATGGATTAATTTAATAGGCTGTGTAGAATAGGGGAAAGAGTTAATCCCAACGTCAGGAAGACCTGGATTCAAATTCCAAACTTGCCACATACTAGCTATGAAGCATTGGGTAAGTAACTAAATATCTCAGTGTTCTTGGTAACCAAAGAAAATGTTGGAAATACATTGACAGAAGGAGTTTCTTCATCAGGGAATTCTCTATATTGATGAAAATCACAGATCTATTTTCAATCTGTATAGATCAAGTCTCCATTGCTCAGATCAAACATTTTGCACATTTAACACTTCCCTACATATGTTGTATCAGTACTAATTATTTATTTATTCATTGTTTCTTTTCCTTTCTCTTCCCTCTAGCCCAACTTTTTTTTTTTTTCTTCAATGTTATGTTCTTTACCCTTCCAAACACTTCCCTTCCTGATTCCTTTAATAACTCTACAGGGGCAGGGTTAACATGGTATGCAGTATGAATTGCATATCAATTAAATATATATTTGATGAGTATCTAGATGGATACTACCTACTATTAATAACAGATAGGGTGCCTAGGCTGGATTTAGGAAGACTCGGTTTTAATTCTGACTTCAGACACTTATTAGCCATGTGACTCTAGGCAAACTTGACCCCCTTTGCCTCATTTGTAAAAATGAGCTGAAGGAGAGAATGGCAAGCCATTCTACTTTTTTTGCCAAGAAAACTCCAAATAGGTCCAAAGCAATCCCAATAAACTTTGGATAGAAAATGCCATCTGCATCCAGTAAGGGAACTATGAATACTGAATGAAAATCAACACACGCTATGTTCACTTTTTCTGTTTTTTTTTTCCTCTCCTGTAGTTTTTCCCCTTTTGTTCTGATTTTTCTCTTTTCACATTTCACATAAAGAAATGTGAATTTAAAATGTTAATTTACATGTATAATCAGAAAAAAATTTTAAAGGAAAAAAACAAAAACAAAAACAAATGGGATCATACTAAGAGTTAGACACACAACTGAAAAAAAAAATACTTAAACTATGTTTAAGGTATAATATTAGGCACTAAGAACAGAAAGATGAAGAATTGCACAGTACCTGAGTTCAAAGGATTTCAAACTAAAAGGGTGAAAATGGTATTTGCACAAATGCACATAATTTCGATGTATTTATTAAGAATCTACTATGTTCAAGTCAGTGTAAGGCATAGTATAGCATAATGAATGGAAGGCCTTCCTTGAAACCCAAACATGGCAAAGCAGATATTAGAGATCAGAGTTGAAGTCCAGCCTCAAACACAGACTCACTCTGTGATCCTGGATAGGTTATTTATCCTCTCAATATTCTTGTGCCTGACCAGTGGTAGAGTATTTGGAACTTATATTAGTCTGATCAGCCACACTAACTTGATTCTAACATAGTGATGTCATTTTGGATGAAGGACAACAACCAATTCTTGGGCAACAATCCAAGTCTATAAGTTTCAGAGAAGCTGCTGTCCTGAATTGTAAATTAAGTTTCCTTACCTCTGGGAATTCTCTGTACCAATGAAAGACCAGATCCAATCTCCATCCATACAGAAGAAGTTAAAGACCATTTTAAGCAAGTTTCTGGCTAGAGTATCAGGGAAGTCATTAGGGAAAAGACTGGAACTGAGTGTAGCTTTGAGGGATTTTTAATTTTTTTGAGTCAAATTTAGTGAATTTAGTGAATCTTGCAGACCTTTTATCAAAATATTTTTAAATGAATAAATAGGTAAATGGAAGCCAATTATATTGAAATATAGCTTTTTTTTTTTTTTTTAAGTTTAGGGATTCCAAATTAAGAGCCAGTGCTTTAAAAGAAGAAAAGCACTCCAATCAAAGGGTATAGAGCAAATTTGTTTAATCTCACAAAGTACTGATTTGAATCAGTACTTTTCCTTTTCTGGGAAAAAAACAAAAACAAAAACAAACAAACAAAAAACTACTTATCTATTTTAAGAGCAGTTTCACTTGTTCAGCACTATTCCTCAACAATTCACTGACAGGAGTTTAACAATCTGAAGTTTTCTTGTTTGTCTTTAAGTATTCTGGAGTCTAGGTTATCTAGGTCAAACTCATGGACTTGAACTCATAGAGAAATCTTCACTTATACTGGTTCCAGCTTCTTGTTCAATACTTCCACTGTGGTGAGGTATATTGGGAATATTTGTTATTCAGTCAGTCATTTCAATTGTGTCTGACTCGTTATGACCCAATTCGGGGTTTTCTTGGCAAATATACTAGAATGGTTTGTCATGTTCTTCTCCAGCTCATTTTACAGATGTGGAAACTGAGGCAAACAGGATTAAATTACTTGCTTAGGATCATATAGCTCATGTGTCAGAGGCCAGATTTGAACTCAGGAAACTGAGTCTGATACTAAGCTGGTACTTTATTCACTGTGCCACCTACCTGACTCTTCTAAGCACAGCATCTTTATAAATGAAAGCTAAGATCTCATTGGATCTTTATGACTTTCATGTTAAATTTTAAATTTTCATTCTAATTTTCCCCAGGGTGACAATCATTCTTATGGAGGCTAATTATTTGCATGATGATCTTCAGATTGAGAAGTAAAAGACAATTTCTGTTAAGGAAATTATAGTCTAGTTGAATTTATAAGGCATATTTAACATAAAATCTTGTCTATAATATATGTGAAATGAATGAAACAAAAAATGTTCAGAAAAGAGAGATTAGCCTAGGGTTATTATATAGATTTCAAATAGGTGAGACTTGAATTAAGCTTTAAGGGATGGGTAATATTCTACCCTCCTTTGTTTACTTTACATTTCTCTAATACCATTCTAGTTTTTCCATATTCATTTTTAAAATTCAGAGAACAAATTCAGTAATAGTATTCTGATAAATAGAGGGAAAATAATCCCATTAAATTGAGGGAAATGATACCACTTACAGAGAAACAAAGCAAAACAAAACTTTATCTCATTCTTGTTAATGTATTGCCTTGTTATTTTAGCAATATTGTTTTTATAAGCAGTTAAATTCAAACTGTGAAACATTCTATCTATAAACCTTTTTTTCCTGCTGTGTTGTTATACCTACTCTTATAATTTCTATCTAGAACCTCTATAGTTCTTTTCCCTTTTCTTTCTTTTTTTCTCTCTCCTTTCCTCCTTGACTTCCTTCCTTCTCTCCTTCCCTTTCTTCCTTCCCTTTTTCCTTTCCTCCTTTTTTCTTCCTCCTTTCTTCCTTTTCCTCTTTCCTTCTTTCACACACATACACACACACACACACAAAAAAAAACAAAACAAAACAAAACATTATGAAGTAGATTCAACATAAAAGTCTCAAAGATTCAAGTTTTATAGATCACTTAGTCTAACCAATGTCTGGAAAAGCATTATTCTCATGGCAATCCCCAAATATGGCCATCCATCTTCTGCTTGAATATTTCTGGTGAAGGATAGTGAAGCACTTTCTGAGGCAACCTTCCTCTAATTGTTAGAAAATAGCTTCTTAGCAGGGATACCAAAGATGTGTGTGTATGTGTCTATATGTATATGTAAATATATCTTTATATTTAACTGCAGCTTGTTTGATGTTGATGGGGGGATGAAAAGGGTAAAAAAGAATAAAGTAAATAAGGAATACAGCAGAAAATCAAAGAATAATTTTTGAGGAAGTAAAGAAAAAATGGACATTCGTGAATATAATTATATATAATTACATATCTATATTATCTCTCTCTCTCTCTATATATATATATATATACTTTCTCTTGATCTGGTAATTTGTTGTTATATATTTTGAATATTTTCTGATGTTCTGCTGAGCATATGACAATGTTCTCTTTTGTTTTGCTTTATTTTCTTTTGTATTCCTTTTCTGCTTTTTTTCTTACTCTTTTTTAAATAAAATAATTTCTTAAAAAAAAGAAAATAGTTTCTTACACTGACTTTAAATTTGCTTCTCTTCAACTTGTATCCATTTTTCCATAAACGTTTGGTGGTATAGTGTATAGATCTGGATTGCAGTCAGAAAATCCTGTCTCAAATAGTTTACTGTGTGAGAGTCACCTAACTCCTGTATACCTCAGTTTCCTCCATAAAATGGAGTTGCTACTACCCGTAGTACTACTAGTTGTTATTCAATTTGCTTCAGTAGTATCTGACTCTTTGTGACCTCATTTGGGGTTTTCTTGGCAAAGATTCTGGAGGCAAACAGAGTTGTGACTTACCTAGGGTCACACAGTTAGATATCTGAAGTCGAATTTTAAATCCATATAAATGAAACTTCTTGACTCTAGATCTGGCCTCTGTTCATTGGGTTAACTAGCTGTCCTACTACTACTACTACTACTACTACTACTACTACTACTACTACTATTTCTACTACTGCTGCTGCTTTTACTACTACGACCTACTGCTACTATAGTTGCTATTACTACTACTGCTGCTGCTGCTGCTGCTGCTGTTATTGCAACTACACCTATATCACTAGTACAATTACTACTACTATTATTACTACTACTGATGCTGATATTGCTGTTACTACTTTTACAATAACAACAAAAATACTATTACTATTACTACTACTGCTGTTGGTACTGCTGTTATTACTATTACAATAACAACAAGAATACTATTACTACTACTGCTGTTGGTACTGCTGTTACTACTATTACCATAACAACAAGAATACTATTACTATTACTACTACTGCTGTTGGTACTGCTGTTATTACTATTACAATAACAACAAGAATACTATTACTATTACTACTATTGCTGTTGGTACTGCTATTACTACTATTACAATAACAACAAGAATACTATTACTATTACTACTACTGCTGTTGGTACTGCTGTTATTACTATTACAATAACAACAAGAATACTATTACTATTACTACTATTGCTGTTGGTACTGCTATTACTACTATTACAATAACAACAAGAATACCATTACTATTACTACTACTGCTGTTGGTACTGCTATTACTACTATTACAATAACAACAAGAATACTATTACTATTACTACTACTGCTGTTGGTACTGCTGTTATTACTATTACAATAACAACAAGAATACTATTACTATTACTACTATTGCTGTTGGTACTGCTATTACTACTATTACAATAACAACAAGAATACTATTACTATTACTACTATTGCTGTTGGTACTGCTATTACTACTATTACAATAACAACAAGAATACTATTACTATTACTACTATTGCTGTTGGTACTGCTGTTACTACTATTACAATAACAAGAATACTATTACTATTACTACTACTGCTGTTGGTACTGCTGTTACTACTATTACAATAACAACAAGAATACTACTACTACCATTACTACTACTTTTGTGGTTGCTATTACTATACTATTTCTCCTCCTCCTCCTGTTCCTTGTTCTCTCCCTCCTCTTCCTCCTCCTCCTCCTTATTCTTCTCCTCCTGCCCTTCCTACTACTATTGCTGCTGCTGCTGCTGCCTTCCAGGGTTAAATGACCAACTCTTAATGAAATCTTCCCCCATCCCTTTTCCTCTGCTTGATAACCCTTTCAATATCTGAAAACAATGATTACATGTCCTCACGCTATCTTCCTTTCTTCAAGCTAAACATCTGCAGTTCCTTCAAATGCTACTCATAGTTTTCAGTGCTATCAAGAAGTCCTTCCTTCTTTAGAGTGGCTACATAGCTAGATGTCCCAGAGTGCCCAGAATGCTTGAACCTGGAGTCAGGAAGACTCAGTCCCCTAACTGCAAGGGTCCTTTATTCATTTTTGGGAAGTGTCATGAAAACAGTCTTCAACATAACACTTTGCTGGGGACAAAACTTCAGTATTCTTATAGAATTTCAGAGGTGACTTTCCTTGATCCCTATAGTTTAACTTCCATGGGATTTTAAGCTCCTGATGCAGACAATACCATCAGCCTTTGCTGCTCCAGGGAGATTGATTCTCTCACAGTCTTACCTTTCAGATCTTCTGGAAAGATCAGAAGGCCATCATATGGTTAATGGGATATGTGTGAGAAACTCAAGCTCTTGTCCCCAAGGGCAATTTCTTCTGAGGGTCCTCTTACTAGCAGATTTGACTACCCTCTTATAGGCCCATTGCTACTGCTTAGCAGTTGGAACAGCTTCACTATATTATATGTAAGCCCAGCAGTATGTCTGATTCTTTTAGCCAGTCATGAAATGTTTCCTGTATGGCACCATTTTTCATCCAAGAAACAAAAGCACTTAACTCCTCCCAAACTGATTAAAGATTTGTTTGTACCTAGTTTATCCTTTTGATTGATTTAGCCTCTCCAGGTACTGGTGCCTTCCCTGATTACAATAATCAGAGTGTGGGTGGAAAATTACCATTAGAAACAAACAAACAAAAAAATAAAAAAGATGTATAAAGTAGCCTGCTTTGTGGCAGCTGAAAATAGAAATTTAATTTCAAACTTTATTTTATGTTGCACTATGGGATAAAGTACTTGCATAAAGTATACATGCAGTTATGTTCATGCACCATGGCAGTGTAGAACAAGGCTTTTTTGACTGACAGCTTACCAATGTTCTAAGGTAAAATTTATGAATAAGCTATTCTACTGGTTTTGTTTTTATTGTGTGAAAATGCTCCAAAGAAGAAGGTTATACATGCTAGCCAATGGGTTTGGAAACCAAATGTATTTAGTTGGAAGCTCATTGAATTTAGCATGAAGATAATTGCCTTTTAGGGGCATAATGAATAGAGTACCAGACCTGAAGTCAGGAAGACTCATCTTCCTGAATTGAAATGTGTCCTTTGTCATTTAATAGTGTGACCTTGGGTAAGTCACTTAACCCCCGTTTACCAAAGTTCCTCCTCTATAAAATAAGCAAGAAAAGGAAATGGCAAACTACTCCACCATCTTTGCCAAGAAAACTCTAAATGGCATCAGGAAGAGTTGGTGACAACTAAACAATAATGTTTTTTGATTTATAGGCAAATATTATTATAGGATATTCTGAGCAGGTACAAAGTTCTTTCAGGGAGAAGAACAGAAAAATCTTATATGTTTCTCATTATTTTTACTTATTTTCTCTTTAGCTTCATGTTTTTTAAAGAGTAGTACAGAGATCATTGAAACTGTGTTGCAAATGATTATGTATTTTTTTTCAAATATTAGAATTCATCACAGCTTCATATTTTATTTTGGGATTGAATACTTATACATTCTATATTACAAATGTAGGTAATAATCTACCCAAGTTCATTAGGTAATTCTATAACAATATGACTTTAGTCAAAACAACATTAAGGGAGTAATTAGTTCGAAAGAAAGAACTGGGTAGAATGGAGATTGAACCACCGTGAGATACAATGAAATACTGGCTCTGGCATCAGAGAAACTGAGATACAATCTCATTTTTGCTGTTTATTACCTAGGTAGGTAAGCAGGTAGGAAGGAAATAAACAATCATTTATTAAGCTTCCTAGTAAGTACTAGACACTATGCTCAGCATTATGCAAATATTGCCCATCTGATTTTCATATATCCCAAGGGGAAGGGCAAGTGCTATTATTGTCCTCACTTCACAGTTGAAAAAACTGATGTAGGATATCATTTAAGTGATTTGACTAAGGTCACACAGTAGTTGAGATCACTTTTGAACTCAGATCTTTTTGACTCCAGGCTCTGCATTTTCTTTATTATATTGCCTAATTGCTTCTGTGACATGGAATTGGACTAGACAGCATCTGAATTAGGCAATGCAATTAAGAAATTGAAGAGTACAGATTTTGGTTCTATAATCCACAGGGCAAGCAATGCTAAAGTTCTGAGTAGAGAGATATAGGAAGGAGTAAATTGGATTTAGAGTAGTGACATTTGATAAATAGGAGCAGAGTGGATTAACTCTACTAAGCTAAGTACTTAGCTTCGTGAGCTGGTATAGGGAAAAGCATCAAGTAGTGAATTCATTATTAGTTAGAAAGTTGACTGGGAGTGGATGGAAAGGATGGGAGATGTGCCTAAGGATAGAGATGTTGTAATAGTAAGATGGGGATAAACCCCAAGGAGTGCCATCAGGACCAAGAGCACTGGAGAGTCATTATTAGGACTTCATGATGAGGATGCTAGGGAAAAGAACTAACAGAAAAGTCTTCTAGTTGGATTGATCTCTAACAATCTGACTAATGACATAATCTGACATGACAGAATGATAAAGGGTATTTTAATGTGATTTAATGAGAATATTTCACAATAACGCTTTTATGACAATGTTGGTTGGGGAAACATTCTTGGTTGTATTTAACCTCATAGGATAATTAGGATGTGCCTTGCTTTAGGAAAATCTTTGAATTTTGACAGTTTGGAATTTCATTCTACCTCTGTTTCTGATTCTTTCTATCTTGAAATGAGTGGATTAGTTGGGTTTTTTTTTTTTTTTAATGTTCAAAAGTTTTTGGTTTTTTTTTTTCAGAATGAAAAGGTCTTGCTTTAAAGTACCATTTAACTACATCTTAGTCAGTGAGTATAACAGCAATTCTGTTCCAGGGCACAGTGAGGGAAGGGGATGAGAAATTTCTTTGTTTACACAACTTTAATCAAATTTAAGCAAAATCATTTGCTTTCTTGCTAGATTATAATATGTGATAATATATAATATGATAATAATATGCGGAGGTAAAGGGTGGGGTGGTTACACTGACAATATTTGAGGCTTTTTTTCATAAGCAGCAAATCACCTGCTATGAAGTCATAAGAAAAGCTTACTTATTCATTGTATAATAAAATATAATCAAAAGTTGATTTCAAGAAAGACCCATGATCCAGGCATTCACTGCTACAGAGATAATAAGGAGTGAACAATGCTCCACTGAGGGAAAGAGGAAAAGTGTGCTTATGGCATTTCAAACCCAATATATTCAAAATGGAACTAATTATCTTCCTCACTAAACTTGCTATTCCTTTCAACTTCTGGTCCTTGTCTGGCCCTGTACTGTTTAACATTTTTTTCAGACTTGAATAAAGACATGAATGGAATGTTTATCAAATTTGCAGAGTTTGGAAGAATACCTACCCTATGAGATGAATCAGAGTCCCCAAAAGATCTTGAAAGGCTAGAAAATTGGATTGAATCTAATAATATGAAACTTATTAAGGTTCAATTTAAAAGAATATACTTGGGTTCCAAATAAACAAATAAAGCCAATTTCACAAGTATAAGCTAAGGAGCAGTATGCTATGCCCAGCCCAGCCTAGCCTATCCCAATCTAAACTAGAAGCGTGTGTCCGAAAAATAAGTTGAGATTTTATTAAACTACAGGCTCCATATATAAATGAATGATGTGAAATGACATCTGAAAGAACTCATGTTTTGAGGTGAGATTAGAAGAGCAGGGTGTATAAAATTTAGGAAAGAGAAAGTTCCATTCCATTTTTTTTAGTCAGTAAAGCTAGAGAAGTGTGTTTACTTCTGGGAGACCCATTTCTGAAAGGACATTTGCTGATAGATTAGAGAGCTCCAAGCTTTGAAGGATCATGGGATCATGTCATGGGAAAATTAATTGAAGAAGTTGTTTATCCTGGAAAGCAGAAACTTTAGTGGGAACAGGGTATGAGGAGTAAGGATGGCATAATAACAGTATTTAAATTTAAATTTAAAACACTATTTAAATATTAAATATTTCAAAGGCTGCAATATGAAAGCCCTATAAGACTTTGATCCTAAAAGATAGAATTTGGAAGAGCAGTTGAACATGCACAGAGGCAGATTTAGACTTGAAATAAGGAAGCAAAGTAGGAGGGTTACTCTTATGGAAAGTTTTCACTTTTAAGCAGGAAGACTACTGCTTGAGATGGCAAAAAGAGGAATGGTATTCTGGTATAAATTTAATTATAGGATTTCGGTGGTCCCTTCTTTCCACTTCAATAGAATTAAATCAATATTCATGTTCATTGTCTACTATGTGCCAGATACAGTGATAAATTCCCTGAGATACATATAAGAAAAAAATAGTCCTTGTCCTAAGGTGTTTACAATCTAATGGGGAAGACCACACAGAAGGGAAACTGAAATGGGTGGGGGAATAGAGCCAGGGAGTTTCACTGTGGAGTTGAAGCCTAGTAGAAGTGAGCCTTCAATTATCTGGAAAGTCCTCAGGCTTTGGGAGGAGTTGATTGGTCCATTCTCCAGTGAGAGGTAACTAAGGGAGTTGCAGTGGTGAGTATCAAAAACTGAGTCAACCTGCATGATGAGATTTCAGGTGATCTATTTATCCTTAAGGAGACATGATGTTTCCTAGATTCTAAACTAAGAAGAATAACTGATGGGCTCCAAAATTAACATTTTGTGCAAAACTCTCCTCTGTTGATGGCACCATTATCCTTCCAGTTATTCAGGCCCCCAATTTTAGAATGGAAATCTCTGAGTCTTCTCTTCCACACATCTCTCTACATTTTCTTTTCTTCTGTTCCCTGTGTTACATTCATGTTACTACCATCCTAGTTTAAGCAACTGAAAGATTGCAATAGTTGCCTTTGATTCTAATCCTTCTTGTCTCCAATATACCACAGAACTATCAAAATAACCTTCACAATGAAGAAGTCTGGCCACATTACCCCTCTATTTACAAACCATTTTTGTCTCCCTGAATTTCAGTCTAACAAAATCTTTGAGTCCAAAGGATCTTCAAAAATAATCAAATTAGCTGAACAAGAATCCTCTCTGGAACATTTCTGGTAAGAGACTAGCATACTTACACTTACTTGAAGACTTCCAAGAATAATAATAGCTGGTGCTTTCAGGTGTGAAAAATAGTGCATCTATGCTCACTGGCTATTTTTATTGCTGTTCTTTGTCCTTCTTTCTCAAGAGGACCATGATATCAGGGAAGTGATATTATGACAGGCAAGTAAATTGGATTTAAGTAATGGAAGTGTGTGAAGTCATCAGTTTCACTTTCTCCCAAAGCCTTCTGGGTCAAGTAGGTGGTAAACGTGTAGACAGCATTGGGTCTAGAGTCAGCAAGGTGCATCTATCTGAATTCACATCTAGGCTCAGACATTTACTAGTTGGGTGACCCTAGGTAAGTTACTTTACCCTGTTTGTCTCAGTTTTCTCATCTGTAAAATGAGCTGGAGAAAGAAATGGCAAACCACTTTTGTGTTTCTGCTCTAGGAAACCTCAGTAGCAGTCATGAAGAGTCAGACATAACTGAAAAAAATGCATGAACAATAATAACAAAGCTATCTCTGGATCCCCACAACATCCCTATGAAGTAGGTGCTCTTATTTTCCTCACTTAAAGATGAATAAACTGAGAAAGGGTTAAGTGACTGTATGACAAGATCACACAGCTAGTGTTTGTAGCAGGATTCAGATTTTAGGCCTTTATGACAAAGTCCATGACTCTGGCTGCCATACCATTAAATTTGGTTACTCTACTGTTGAAAAATTCTGATCTGAGTCTAACCATTATTCTTTTAGGAGATTCAAATACTAGGAAGTTTTATCTTTATACCAAGCCAATTTTTGCTTCTCTGAAGTCTTTTTATTTTAATCACCTTAATGGACTTTTTCTAGGCATTCTCTAATTTATTCATATCCTTCCTAAATGGAAGTGATCAGAACAGACTGCAGTAATCTAATGTAGTCATAATCCCACTTCTGTTATCACTATTCTGGTCCTTAGGCCTCTATTAATGGCAAGCTAAGATTGTGCTAATTTTAGGGAGTTTGAAGTCCATCTTCAATGGTGGATGGGACCTTGGTGGGCAATCCACCTTTTCTTCTATAAAATGAGCAGGTTATAGATGATGTTCTCTCAAGACTTTTCTAGATCTAAATTGTATGATGCTTTTTCTTCCAGCATCATATAAATAGTATTTTCTTTTGGATAAGGATATATTTCATTTTAATAAAACATTGCATTGTATGTGTGCTCAAGTAATTATATCACATCAATTATTATTATTATTATCTTACCCATTATCATTAAATGTGGGAATTAAAGGCACTTCTAGCATACTACTGGGAGAAAGTCTCAATAGTATCTGGAGAAAGGAAGCTAATGAGAGAATATTCATATAAATAAATGAGAAGAACAGTAACACCTGGTCTCCAAATTTCTGACTTGGGGAGAATGTGAAGTGGAATTAACAAAAGAATCCAAATTTTGGAAAAATCTCCAAACCTAAAGCCTGGCACACATTTTAGAAAATGTCAATCTTCTAAACTGGCTTGGTAGCTTTCGTGTTCTGATATCCAGTAATACAAACTGGCTGAAGATAGCCTATTGATCTTATCTGGACGGTTTTCACCACTCACATTAAAGATCATAGAACTTTAGGACTGGAAGACACCTCACACATCAGCCAGACTAATCCTTCCTTTTATTGGAGAAAAGCTGAGACCAAGTCAGGAAAAGGTCAAGGTCATACAGCTGGGAAATAGCTGAACTAGCACTTCAGTAAAGCTTTCTGACTCCTAGCTCAAGATTCTTAGGACCATAGAATCCAATTGAAAATCTTACAATGGATCTACCTAAAATCATATTAAAGTTCTTCAGCTTAAATCAATATTAGTGAGTATATAATACATTGACTAATGGGGAAGGAAAGAAAAAGGAAGGGAAGATAAACATTATTAATACCTATTATATTCTAGGTATTATGCTAATATTTCATTTGATCCTCATAACAACTCTGGGAGAGAAGTGCAGTGTTATTCTCATTTTACAGTTGAGGAAACTGAAATAGAGGCTAACTGTGTCACTTTCCCAGGATCACATAGTAAGTGTCTGAGCCTGTATTTGTACCCAAATCTTCTAAACACTAGGCCTAATGATTTGTCCACAGATAGCTGCAACCTATCTCAATGATGAATATATCAGTCATATAAACACACATTAAAAAATCATTGCACACTGATATTCAAATTATCTGAATGTTAGATTTCCAAAAAGTTCAATCATGGCTAAGAAGTCAGGAGGGAAAAAAAATCCATGTCATTCAAAATAGATATGCTAAATTTTATGGACTCTATTCAATCCATAAAGATAAGAGTCTTGTTCTAAGAGTGGGTTTCAATTTCATGGAACTTCAGTTTCCATACCTGTAAAGTGAGAGTACTATTATTTGTCATTTGAATTACATCCAACTCTTTGGACATAAATTTGGAATTTTCTTGTTAACAATACTGCAGTTGTTTGACATCCTTCTCCAGCTCATTTCAATAGGGAAACAGAGATAAACAATGTTAAATGACCCAGAGTCATATAGCTAGTAACTGTCTAAGCTGGATTTAAACTTAAGAAAAGTAGTCTTCCTAACTCTTAGTCTAGCACTTTATCCACTGCACCATCTAGCTGCCTTACTAATACTCATAGTATCAATGTCAGAATTATTGTGGATAGTGCTTTGCAAACATTAACCAATTATATATAAATATATAGTATGTGTGTATATGTGTAACTGATAAATGCATGCACATATGTGTATTTTTAGTGTAATTTAGCTTAGCTCATTCTAGGGAGATAATGATATAATAGAACATATAGGTTTTATGATAATTCTATTGGTTTTGCAAATAATTCTTTGCTTGTTCCTTGATTTTTAGTTATATCCTGAGTGACAGATGCAGCTAGAAATGTAACCACCAAAGAAGTGTGATGTTATTGTAATGAATATGCTTATTGCATGATCATCTTTAGAAACATTTGGGAAATCATAGGAAAAATGGTTGTAGTTTGCTATTAAATGAATCCTATAGAAAAGTCACTGACTTTAGCAATACAATAATTGGGTGGATTCATGCCCTTGCTCTGTCACTAATTTTGCACAATCTAGAGTATGTCACTTTATGACTCTGGACCTCAGTTTTTTCATTTGCAAAAAATGGAAAATAACACTTGCCTTATGTTCCCTTTTCTGCGTACATTTGCTAGAAGGAAATCACTTTGTAAATCTTAAAACACTCTAGAAATAGGAGCTATTATAACCATAGTATAACAAAATTAGCCAGTGGCAAGTTTCAAGGAAGGCTATGAGTGAACTTTAGTGAACAGGAGGGCAGTTTTTCATCTTCATTTTTATACTGTGGCTTTGGTCCAGCTAAATGGTTTCTCAAGACATCGTGTAAATCTTAAAACAGGCAGCCTCATATTTTCTACTGTCTTATGTTTCTTTGCCTCAGGCCACAGAAACTAGCTGCTTTGCACTTGCTTAATCACAGGCCTCTTTCAAATTACTTCTCCTAAATTCTAGTTTAGAAGGTAGTAGAGGAAGTTATTTGATAGACATATATTTTAAATGTGCAGTATTTACTGACAAACCACATGTGCCCCCACAGATCACACTTCGGTTTTTTATCTCCAATGTGTTTTATTACCTCATGAACCTGAGAGGTTTGGGGCATCAGGCATTTCCTGGATGTGATTGCCTTCTTTTTCTAATTATCAGACAGTTATTCCGCAAGAAAGCATATACACGTACATATACAGACAAATCCATGTACACACATATATCTTGCAAACATGATTATGGCAATGGGACATTTTATTTCTTTTTGGAAGCATATCATAGAAAAAGCACTGGTTCTTAAATTAGAGTATCAGTGTTTATATTTTGCCTATGATATTACTTCTGTGACTTTAGGCAAATCCTTTAAATTCCCTCTACTTCTTCATCTGCAAAATTAGAAAGTGATATCTAATGGTTACTGAGGTCCTTTCCTGCTCTATGGTGAAGGAAGGATGGAAGAGAAGGAAAGAAGAAAAGAAGGAAGGAAAGAAGGAAGGAAGAGAAGAAGGAAGAATGGAAGGGAGGAAAAAAGGAAGGAAGGGAGATAGGAAGGGAAGGAAGGAAGGAGAGAAAGAGGGAGGGAAAGAAGTAAAGAGAGAAGGAAGGAGGAAAGGAAAGAAGTAAAGAGAGAAGGAAGGAGGGAGGGAAAGAAGTAAAGAGAGAAAGAAGGAGGGAGGGAAAGAAACAAAAAGAGAAGGAAGGAGGGAGGAAAGGAAAGAAGGAGAAGGGAAGGAAAAAAGAAGAGAGGAAGGAAAAAAGGAAGAAGGGAAAGAAGAAAGGAAAAAAGAAGGAAGACATGAAGAAAGAAGAAAGAAGGAAAGAAGGAAGAAGAGAAGGAGGAAGCAAAGAAGGGAGATTTAAGGAGGAAGAAAAAGAAACAACAAGAAAGGGTAGAACTAAAGAAGGAAGGTAGAAGAGGGAGGAGGGAGAAAGGAAAAAGACAAGAAATGGGGGAGGAAGAAAGGAAGAGACAAAAAGAGGGAAAGAGGAAGGAAGGAAGGGAAGAAGGGAGGAATGGAAAAAATCAACATTTCTTATGCATTCACTATGTGTCAGCTACTGTGCTAAGCACTTTACAAATGTCTCATTTTTTCATTTGATCTTTACAACAACCTTGGAATGCAGTTAATATTATTAACTTGATTTTATAGTTCAATTAAGTGAGACAGACAAAGGGTATGACAGGGTAACACAGACAAAGTAAGGGGTACTTTGCTCAGTCTCACCTAGCTAGTAAGGATCTAAGACCAGATTTGAACATGGGTCTTCCTGACTTGAAAGTCAGTGCTCTATGCTCTGTCACCATCTAATTATTTCTACAACTTCAAGAATTCATTTGCATTCTCTGTACCTCAGTGACCTCATTTGTAAATGAGGGGGTTGAACTTGATGACTTCCAATTTCTCTTTCCAGTCCTAAGTCTTTGCTCTTGTGACAATATTTTGAATCTCTGCTAGAATTTCTGCAAACATTTGCTAGCAAAAGAGCAGATGGCCTCCAAAATGTTACCAGGTGATGGAACAGAAGGATGGGGTGGACAACTGCTACCAGACAGAATGAATGGGACACAGAATGAGGAAGACAGGGATTGAATAATGGATAATTCCATTGCAATAATGATAAGGAATCTGGAGTGGGTCACAGAGGGAGACAATCTACAAGGCTGAAAACTGCTCATGGATTTTATCATTATGCCAGGGACCATTATGTTGGTTTTAATTATGATGATATGTATGTCAAGAAAGTAAGAGACTTGTCCCATGGATTCTACACTGGGAGATCAGATCAAATTGACTTTGGTACATTTTATACTGTTGCCATTAATGACAACAATCATCTCCCTGAAATAAAGACCTATTTTTTTTTAGCACTAACACTCTCATAGTCATAGCACATTGATGGGAATCATGGTATAGCCCAGTTTTCAAAGACATAAATGGCTGCAGCTCCCCTGAAGTACAAAGGACAGATGTGTGGTAGATGTGAGAAGGTTGTCACATATTACTAAAGAAGAAGAAAAGCACAGGTCAGGCAGTATAAATAATAACAATCACCAAAAATTATATAATACTTGTTATGTTCCAGGCAATGTGCTAAGTGCCAATCTCACAACAAACCTGGGAAGTAGATGTTACCTTGCACGTGCTAAGTGCCTAATAAATAATTGATAACTGACTCATTGACTAGGAAGGGATATCTATAATATATTGATCACAGCTCTATCACGCTACTACTATAATTGTGTACTTAAAAATATAGTGGATCATTGGGGATTCTCTAGAATTTTTTTTTAATGTATGATTTAATGTAATCATAAGCTCCATGAGTACAAGACTGATGTTTTATCTAAATTATGTATTTATCCTAAAGCCTTAGTATGGTACTCTGTATATAGTAGATAGTTAATAAATAGTTGAACGGAATTTCTGTTTCTGTCTTTCTTCTGCTTGTGTCTCTCTTCTCTCTGTCTCTTTCCCTGTTTCTGTCTCTGTCTCTCTTTGTGTTTCTGTGTGTGTGTGTGTTTGAAGATATTTCTTACAAATATCTTTCTATAAATAGATATAAAATCCAGCCTTGGAGTCAGGAAGATTCAACTCCAATTTCTAACAGATTTGCTGAAGAAAGACAATTACAAGCAATTCTGTCTTTACTCAAGCTGGATGTTCAGGTCTTAAAATCAGTCAAAAGCCATTTTGAAGAATCAATACTGTACTTAAAAGCTAAGCATCTACATTGTTTAAAAAAATATATGTGAAGGATAAAAGAGCCCTCAATTACTAAGTTATGAGGAAGTATTTTCAGGTACATGTTGTGGGATAGTTTTGATAGAGAACATTTTATATGAGCTTAAAAATTTACCTTTAGGACCTTTGAAAAGTTTGATTTCTACAACTGTCTCCAAAATAGGCCTCCTTCGGCGGACATACAGTCGGACTATCGAACCTGCCTCCTTTAGTGCCTCCACTGCTTTACTATGGGAGACTTCTGAGACATCCACTTCATTTACCCGCAAGATACAGTCATTGACCCTGTATGGAAAGAAGAGAACCCATGATTAAGAACAGATCTTTGCTTCCTGAAACTCAAACATTAACCAAGACAAATGTTATTTAAAGGGGAATATTTACCAAAAACTAATGAGAAAGAGCTTGCTGAAAAGAATGAAATTATAGTATTTATCAAAATACTGTAGACCTATGGTGGGATTGCGGTGGTTGGAGAACAACAAAATACAAAATGTCACCAATCCATATGTCATTACCAACTATTCTACAATCATATAAAACCCTGAAAAAATAGTTAACATGATCAGCTTTAAAAGTGGACCATAAAAGGTGCTTCCTCTGCAGAGAAAGTATGGGAAAATGAGAAGCTGGGTTTCCATAAGCACTAGGGAATAGAGATTCCTGGATCATTGAGAACAGTTTTAACTTCTCGTTTCATACTGGTTTTGACTGAAGTACAGCTCACTAAGTACATCTTCCCTGAAGACATACTTTTGATTATGCTTTTTAAGAAAGGAAAAGCAATGAAAAACATAAACTCTCTTAGATTGCCTGAATTTTATTGGTTCACTGGGAATCTTTTTCTAAATAATGCCATACTTTTCATCTTACCACTTCACAGATACCTCTATATTTAGAATAGCAAACACATATAAAGACAGCCCTGATTCCCTTTTCTTCTGTCACTAAGTCCTTTTTTCTGTAAGAATCTTAAAAGGAGTCAGGAAGATCTGAGTTCAGATACGGCTTCAGACACTAACTAACTAGTTATGTGACCCTAAGCAAATCACTTAACCATGTTTGCCTCAGTTTCCTCATGTGTAAAATGATTTGGAGAAGGAAATGGCAAACCACTCCAGTACTTTTCCCAAGAAAAAACCCAAAAGATACCCTGAAGAGTTGAACATAACTAAAAACAATTATATAACAATAAAAATGGTTTCAGAAGCATTGAAAGAATAAACTTGGAAAATTAATAAATGATTTGGGTATATTTTGCAGACTCCTGGATAGGGTTGTTCTTCTTATATAATTGCTATGCTTCAATCTCATAATATCGTTCCTTGTGTTTCCTGATACTTTCAGTTCTTTTTATTACTAGAATCTAAAATATTAAGTGAAAGATGAATTTGATTAATAAGTAAGCTTTTTAAAAATTCCAAAAACTTCTACCAGGATTGAGAAATAGCTATTCTTATGATAGTGCATTTCTCTCCAAACACCTACTTAAAAAAAACAACAACAACAACAACAACAACAAAAACATTAATCCTCTTTTTCCTTTCCTATGATTATCAACCAAACTAAAACCAATAGCATTTAGGTAATTAATACCCTTCCAATATTACTTTTGATAGAAATAGAGATAGGAACTTACTGTTATTTTATTGGTATAGAAAATTCTTAGATGAGAAAATTGATATTACTAAGGCATTGTTAAGGCATTACTTCTCTTAGTTTTTAGTTTCATAAAACTGTCAAACACCCTGCCCAGATACCCCATGTAGACCCCATATTTTGCATGCAGCCTAAACCAGATTAGGGAAATAACAAAATACAATAAAATGGATAATGTCAATATGTGGTTTTCTAAGTCAACATGTATAGATCCATATGTATTATTAGAGCACTAAGAAGTTAAATAACAACTTTCATCATCTATAGTATCCCACAGTCAGTCTATATAAAATGGGGGACTTGAAGCCAAGTATTTCTGACTCCAGAGCCAGATCAGTAGTCATTATGAGAGTGACGTTATGAGAGTTGCCTCTCATTATATAATAGTATTCCTTCTCTATCTGGAAAGTTTTCTCACTGACACCCCTATTTCCACTTACTTATCTCCCACTCAAATCTACTCTTCCTCCATCCGGCTCTCTTCAGACCAAAATGAGGTATAGATCAAATCATGTTACTCTGCTCAAACACTGTTAATGGATTTCCAATATGCATCAAATAGAGTCCAGATCACTGAATATAACATTCAAATACTATTCTAATTTGGTTCTATTCACTTTTTTCTAGGCCTACTATAAATTATTTCTAGACTTACTTGGTTTTGAAGGCTAGCCTAATTACTCTCCACTTTTCTGAACACTTCCTGTCATTTCATACCTCTATGTATTACTTCTTTCCTTTTCTATCTAGACAGTTCTCTTACTGCCACCCTTATTTCCACTTTTTTATGTCCTACTTAGCCCTACTCTTCCTCCATTCAGATTTCTCCAAACCAGAAATCATTTCTTTCTCTTTGAATTACTCAAAACATTAAAATAATTCACAGGTGGTTCAATATATACTATGAATATATGGACGTCTGTTTTATTTCCCCAGTCAGATTGTAAGCTCCTTGAAGGCAGAGAATATATTTTATTCATTCATGTTTTTATTTTTTTTTTTATTTTTAAGTAGGGTTTTTTGGGTTTTTTTTTGTTTTTTTGTGCTTAATCCAATTTTGTCTTAAGCTAAACAGAGCACAGGGAATACTTGTATTGAACTTTTACGATTTTAACAAGTCAGATGATTTGTGTTAGCACCATGGTTAGAGATAAAACTGATTAGTGTAGATTAGTTTGGTCAGCATTGAGAATGTGAAGGAAAGCAAAAGAAGCCAGTCATTCTCAGACTATGCTGCAGAGAGGGTATAACATGAAGATTTAGGAAGGGGAAAGAATATATGATTATGTTTTATAATTAATTAGATTGGTCACAACTCTGAAAGTTTTCTTCAATTTGTGTGTGTGTGTGTGTGTGTGTGTGTGTGTGTGTGTGTGTGTAAATCGTTCATATCCAGGTTAGTCTCCAAGGCTCAGTTATATTGTTTGGGATCCCTAGGAAACTTCCTTGCTTGTGGACATGTCATTGTGTATCTCTCTTAGTATAGCAATCTATATAGAGAGACAGCTATAACTAACAACATATTCCTCATTCTACATATAGTTGCCATTCTTCTACAATGCCTCTCTTCTTACTTTAATTCATCCATTACAAGATTCCTAATTCCAAAAAATCTAGAATTTAAAGCTTGTATTACTGGAGTTATAATTTAGCTATATTATTACAGAGAGTCTCTGTCAGATAGCTGGGAACCAAAGCCCTATTCCTATCATGAGTGTTTGAAGAAAAAAAATGGATTCACAAGTTTAAAACAAGAAATTTTCACTCATTCACTGCATTCAATAAATATTAAGTATCAACTCTGAATAAAACATACATTTATAAATGTTAGACAAAGAGATTAAAATCTATTATGGATAAGGTACAAAAACAGTTACACAGTTCAAACAGTCTTGACAATTTGGCCCCTTTCTCCATTGGAAAGAAGGAGAGGAAACATAGTAGAATCAGCCAACGTATTTAATGGATCCCTATTTGTAATCACTAAACACAAAGGCATTTAAATAGGTACCTCCCTATTTGTCTTATTTCCATTAGACACATGCAAAGGTTCCCAAATAAAATTGGTGCATTTAAGAGGCAGAGTGGTACCTTTTGTCTACTTATGGCCATGAAAAAACAAAAACAAAAACAAAAAAAAACAAAAAACCCTTAAGTAATAATGTTCAAAGCCACTCACAGGATTATAGTCTAGAGCAGAAAAGGATATGAATTTTAGACCTCACAATTTATGACAGAAAAAACAAAGACCCAAAGAAGGTATGTGGCTTTTCCAAGGTTACACAACTAACAAGTACCTGGAATGGGATTTAAACCCAGGTCTTTCTGATTCTAAGTCCAGTGCTCTATTCACTAAAAGCAACCAAAAGGCACAATACATAGAACACTGGGCCTGAAATCAGGAAGACTTGAATTCAAAACATGTCAAACACTTGCTAGCTATGTGACCTTAGTCAAGTTGCATAACCCAGAACTAACTCTGTATGTTCAACTCTAAAATGGTAATAATAATGGCATTTACCTCACAGGGCTACTATGAAGTTTAAATGAGATAACATTTGTCATATACTCAGCACAGTTCCTTGCATAGAGTAAGCACTTAATAAACGCTTATTTCCTTCCTTCCTTCCTTCCTTCCTTCCTTCCTTCCTTCCTTCCTTCCTTCCTTCCTTCTTTCCTTCCTTCCTTCCTTCCTTCCTTCCTTCCTTCCTTCCTTCCTTCCTTCTTTCCTTCCTTCTTTCCTTCCTTCCTTCCTTCCTTCCTTTTCCATAAAGAAAATTGCCTATCAATTCAGTTCAGCATACAGTTTTGGAAGAACTGAATAATTGCTGATTGGATCTCACATAGGCCTGACATATTTCAAGATTAGGAAAAATGCATAATCAACATTTTCACAGTATTCTTGGTTTTGACATCAATATACTATACCTAGGTAAGTTACTTGTGATCATAGGTTATATTGGACCAAAACACTGAACAATAATTACATTAACATTTAATTATTTGCAATAATTTTTGGTCATAACTAATTCACAATTTGGGTATTTTTCTTAATTTTTATTTTTTGTTATGCTCATAGATATGAAAATATGAGGCAACATTAAACAAAAAATAGAATTCTCAACTTGGAACTAGAAACAGCTGGATCTAAGACTTACCTCTGGCAGTCACTAGCTGTGTGAACCTAGGCAAGTCATTTTGCCTCTATATGTACCTTCTTAGGATTGATCTACTAAATCATAGATGGGTTACAATCTACATTGGTGGAGGAAATTCCCACATATGGAGTTCAGCACTAGAATTACAGATCATTCATATATTGATATTTTTTGCAGCCTTCTGTGCTTGCTTGCCTATATATACTGTCTAGTTACTTGATTATATCATACAGAATGGAGGATCTTTGAAGTCAAATAATATTTTTTTCATTCTGTAATCCCTAGATATAGGAGGAATGTGATAAGAAGAATGGTAATGATTTCAATGACCACAATGATGACAATAATAAAAGAAATTAATAACCTACAAATAAATGCAATGACTATTACCATGGATAACTGATAAGGACAAGTTCATTATAATGAAGGGGATATTGATTTTTTTTCTTTTAATCAGGTGTTTTTCTTTCTCAACTTTCAATAGTAGAATGAGTTTAAGTGCTGGCTCCCTGCCCTGGAATCATTTCCTCTAGTCAAAAATACCTGCTTGGCTCTATCTGCAGGCTCCCTTCCATGATGTAGCACACCTGTTCTAGTGCTGTATAAAAAATATACATAAGAAACTCTGCCTTGAAGATTTTGCTTAAGTATCAAATTATTCTTTCAACTAGACCCTACTCTCCCAAGAGAAATAGAATGATAAAGAGGAAAAAGCACTAAACTTGGAGTTTAAAATCTAAGTTCAAATTGCAGCACTGCTATTTGTTAGCTGTATAAATTGCTTCAGTTCCCTGAGAATCAAAGGAAATTTGAATTAGATCAGAGATTCTTTGCCTGGCACATGATTTTTTAAAAAGCAACAATTTTTTTTCTATTTTTATTTCAATGTAATTGTCTTTTATAACCTATATATTTTATTTTTGCATTTAAAATATTATTCTGAGAAGAGGTCTATAAGATTCATCAGACTACTAATAGAATCCATGAAATAAACTAAGAATCCATAAACTAAGAATAGATGAGCTTGGGTTTCTTCTCTAGTTATGATGTTATTTAATAGTCTTCTCCAATGTACATAATATAAAGATGTAAGCATCTAGAGATTACTTATCCGATTGTGTTTTTATTAAAATCATTGTATAATTGTATCAAATTAAAAAGTTCTATTTATAAAAGATATATCCTGTACTACCTTCTCACATTCTTCTTAGTGAGATTGAATCCATGTTGGACATAATTACTTTGCAGTCAAGAGATCAAACTCTTTCTTAGATGCTTTCTGCTCAGAATTTATTATGCTTCAGGTAATGTAAAAAAACAAGCAGAGGTAGCAATTCTGATATCAAATAAAGTAAAAGTAAAAATAGATTTTATTAAAACAGATAAAAAGGGAAAGTATATCTTGATAAAGGGTACACTAAGTAGTAAAGTAACAATGATACTAAATGCATATATACCAAGTGATAGAGCAGGAAAATTCCTGGAGAAGATTTTAAGTGAGTTACAGGAAGAAATAGACAGCAAGACTATTCTAGTGGGGGACCTCAACCTTCCCCTCTCCAAATCAAATAAGTCTAACCCCAAAATAACCAAGAAAGAAACTTGGGAGGTTAATAGGATTCTAGAAAACCTAGATGTGATAGATCTCTGGAGAAAATTGATTAGAGACAAAAAGGAATACACCTTTTTTCTCAGCAGTACATGGTTCCCACACAAAAGTTGACCATGTATTAAGTCATTAAAAACCTCACAATCAAATACAAAAAGACAGAAATAGTAAATGCTTCCTTTTCAGATCACAATGCAATAAAAATATATTCAATAAAGGGGCTAGGGAAAGATAGACCAAAAACCAACATTGGAAATTAAATAATCAAATTCTAAAGAATGAGTGGGTCAAACAACAAATCACAGAAACAATCCAATCATTTATCCAAGAGAATGACAGTCATGAGAAAACATACCAAAACCTATGGGATGTAGCCAAAGCAGTTCTTAGGAGAAATTTTAGCCACATAATAAATATTAAATATTTCTAAATAGCCACATAAATCAAATAGAGAAAGAGGAGATCAATGAATTAGGCATGCAACTAAAAAAAGCTAGAAAAAGAACAAATTAAACCTGCCAATTAAATACCAAATTAAAATTTTTGAAACTCAAAGGAGAGAGAAATAAAATAGACTAAAAAAATTATTGAACCAATAAACAAAACTAAGAGTTGTTTTTATGAGAAAAAACTAACAAAATAGATAAACCTTTTGCTAATTTGATCAGAAAAAAGTAAAGAAAAACCCAAATCATCAGCATTAAAAATGAAAAGAGTGAACTCACCACCAATGAAAAAGAAATTAAAGCAATAATTAGGAGCTATTTTGCCCAACTCTATGGCAGCAAATGTGGCAATCTCTCTGAAATGGATAAATGTTTACAAAAATATAAATTGTCCAGGTTAACAGAAGAGGAAATAAAATACTTAAGTCGTCCCATTTTAGAAAAAGAAATTGAACAAGATGCTTATGAGCTATATAATCACTGGCAAATTATTTCATCTTTCAAGACCTCAGTTTCCCAATTTGTAAAATGGGAATATTGATACTGACATTAACCATAACTCATAGGGCAAGCTCATTTATGTGCTAGATGTAGATGAGAGATTAGTATTTTTAATAAAATACCTCAGGATCTAAACATTATTATTGTAAAGCTTCTTGGTTCTAAAAATAGTTGTGCAAGTACTAATTAAAATTAATGTCTTTCTAGGAAGTCAAGAAATTCCAGCAATTAGATCAATTGACACTGATAAAATATTGTAATGGACTAAAGTATTATGGACTAAGAAGACTTGAGGCAATTTTGGCTCTGTCATTTATGAGTTCTTTTGACTCAAAGGGCATTTCCCTTCTTTTGGGCTCAGTTTCTTCATCTAGAGAAGGTGATCTCCTAAGGCCCATTTCAGCTCTTTGTCCTATGACTGAAATTCTCTCTGTTTTTACATTGGATACACAAGTCTGATGTGATAAACAGCTTTAATTCTTTTATATTTCTTCAGGAACCATAAATTCCAAATTATATTAAGCTAGAAAAAGCACAGAAATACTTTTCTTCTACTGTAGCTTTGTAATCTTGTACATGAATTTGATAAACCAAGTCATAAGGCACTTTTGTCAGTGCAAGCAGAGTTCTTGCCAGCAGAAATTTCCTCAGGTGAGGACCTCATATTACAACATTTAATGATATCCTTTTCCACTTCAATGACTCATCAGAATATGGAATTAACTTTTAAAGGCTGTATAGCTGTGGTATAAACTCTGACATCTCTTTCTTGCAAGCAAACTGGTCTTTGATTAGAAGACTGACAAAGGATTTTGTGTCCAACAGCTGAGGATAGTACAAATAACTGACATTTATGTGACATTTCAAGTTTACAAAATATTTCATATTAATTACATTAATTCTATTAAGTGCCATAGCTACCTTGTGAGTGAGATACCAAAATGTGATTATTCTCATTTTACAGAAGAAGCATGATATAATAGAAAGAACTTTAGATTTGGAATAAGGGGACTGGGATTTAAATCCTTACCTAGTAAAAAACTGTCCAGTTAGCTTCTTTGGTCCTCAGTTTCTTCAATTGTAAGATAAAATTGTTAAACTAGATAATTTCTTGGCCCTCTTTCAGCAATAAAAAATCAATAATCCTATGATTTAGCTGGAGAGACTGAATGTTAGAAAGTTTAAGCAATCTGCTGATGGTTAGACAACTAGTAAGTCTTTTTCTGAGTTTGTATTCTTTTGTTCTTTTTCCTAATGTCAAAATAAACATGTTATAATTTAATATCCATGTGGTTTTTTGCTATATTAATTCATATTCCATTTAAAATGCATAGAATATAAATAGACAATAAAATTTTCTGCTTTTAGCTTGCATTTTATCATTTTTGGTTTAAAAGATGATGTATTTGTGATAACTAAACTACCAGAGGACTATGATCCATATGGTTAATTTTTCTAATTAATACAACTTGTAAATCTTCTGATTCTAAGGCCAGCACTCTTTCTACTACACCATGATGCCTCTAAAATAAGCCTAAATAAATTTGGAGAAGCTTAATACCACAAGCTTGGCCATGAGGTGATTTTAAAAATGAATTTTATTGATATCTTTTGTTTTTATATCACTTATTACTTTACTACTTTATTATTTTTACTATTTTATTTACTACTTATTTACTATTACACTTATTACTTTACTACTAGACTTAAACTACCCTTATGATTATGATTGCCTTTATGATCTTGGACAAGTCGCAATTTTGTTGGGTCTCATTTCCCTTATCTGTAAAATGAGGATATTGGATTAGATCATCTCTAATATCCTTTCCTGGCTTAGGTCTATGATCCTATTATCTTGTGTTCCATCACAAAGAGCTACCCATTATAATAAGGAATAAAGAAGAGAGGGGAAAGAAAATAAGTCCAGTAAACTAATCAACATCCATTATAGGGTTATTGTTGTTTTTGTTGTCATTGTTGTTTTTATTAGCTACTACATTTCACAGAAATATTTACTTTAGTGTCAATAAGTTGCCTCCTCATTTGATGAAGGGAGTAGCTATTTGGATGAAATCTCAGATCCTTATGGTAAGTAATTATGTAACTTCGTCATAGCAGATGTTACAATTTTAATACATTTCATATGGAAGTTTCCTCTTCGGCTGACAAAAAAATAAAGGAAAACTACCGATTAACATTTTTGAGATTGTAGGCCACACAGGTGCTTGCCAAATAGCAGCAGCTGGTCCTTGGAAAGTAGATAAACTTATAGTCTGAGGAAAATGTGCAAACATAATATTTACCATCACTCTACAGTTAGAATACAAATTCTGTCTAAAACACTGCTTCCCACAGAAGAGACTTTCTCTTTTTCTTTCTTTTATTTTTATTGTTTTTCTCCATAAAATATGATATAGCTACTGCTCATTATTGAAATAGAATATCACTTAAGTTGTCCAAACCTGGTGAGGTATATATAATATAATGTAATATAATGTAATATAATATAATATAATATAATATAATATAATATAATATAATATAATATAATATAATATAATATAATATAATATAATATAATATAATATAATATAATATAACATAACATAACATAATATAATATAATATAAATGTTATGAACTGCTGTTCATAATAAGGGGGCAGCTAGATTAAATAGTGAATAGAATGATGGACTTGGAGTCAGAAACTCATCTTCTTGAGTTCAAATCTGTCCTCAGCTAGTTATTAGCTCTATGACCCTGGGTAGGTAGCATTTAGCACTGTTTTCCTCAGCTTCCTCATCTGTAAAATAAGCTATAAAAAGAAAAAGACTCTAGTATCTCTAAGAAAACCCCAAATGGAGTCACAAAGAGTCAGACATGACTAAAACAATTGAGCAAGAAGAATGCTTATTGTGACTTTATTTAAAAATAGTTCTCTCTTTTCCATTTAATAGAATCCTTGGTTCATAGATGATTGAATCTGAAAAAGATGTAGTGCAGAGTTTTCTTTCCCTCAAGATGTAACTAAGTATTTGTCTTGCTTGACTTGGATACAGGAGACACTTGTTAAAAGGTGGTGGTTATTCTAGTGCAGTGTAGAAATCTTTCTTGAGGATAAGAGATTTATGAGCTTGAAGTAGGCCATGAAATTTGCTTCCTCCCCTTCTGCCCTCCCTCTTGCCCTTTTTTCCCTACTGGGCTAGTAAGCCATTATTGTCCAAATCAATGTTCTCTCACCATTTGCTGATACAGTATGCAAGTAAAAATGTCCTTCTTTTCCATTTTGGAAAAGATACTGACAGGGTTTATTTATTCTTTAGTCAAAGCCTACAAATCAATACTATCCAACTGTTAGCTAAGAAGAAAAAATGATCTATAAATCACAAGCTTTGGGCACCCTAAGTAATCCTCTACAAAAATAAGGAGCTGGGCACTCATTGCATTTTGTGCCATTGTATTGAAAAGGCATTCATAGGCAGAAATCTTCTTCCAATATAATGACAATAATGGTTCCATTCTTCTGGTCTTTGTTTCTAATTTCTGTCTAAGATGTCATGATATCAGAATTTAAAAGGATTCTGATACCCTGATTTCCCAGCACCCCAGGAAAGTTTCCAAAGTGCACCATAAGGAACTATAGTTTAAAAAAGGGACAAAACAAAACAAAGAAAAATAGTTATAAACTTCTTCATCTCATTCAAGATTACCAGAAATGAGAAGTGCTGAGCACAGACAAGCCAACATTTTGGTCCTCATTATTTCAAATACTAGGCCATGAAATTCAGCTATAACATAGCTCTAGAAGTGTTGGCTAGATTGATAAAGTGAGTTTATTCTTCTAATTTTATTTTCTTTTGAATTTTATACATATTTTCTTAGAAATCACCTCAGAAAGATAATTCAATAAAAAGAAAAAAAAATCTTTTATAACAGAGACACACAGAAAAACATTTAAAATTAATTTTTTTCTTTAGGAATTAATTATCATAGCATATGGAATAACTTCACAAGGAAGTAACTTCTTGCAAAATCATTTTCTGTCTATTTAGAAGATTCAGGTGAGTCAATTATATGTATTCCTCTCTGAAGAACTTCTACCAAATCAGCAGGTTTTAGAATAGCAAACAGTGATTAACTTCAACATTCTCTGGAGACATGTTTCTACTTCTAACATAGGAGGAATTTTTCAATTTGAAATTGGAATGTCACTTAAATAGGAGTGGCTCTCCAGGAAGACAGATGGAATAATCAAATCTAAGAGAGTTTGGAATGTAGAAACCACAATTTTATCTTCAACCCACAATGGGGAGAGGAACACACCTTAGCAAGAGGAAGGCAATTTTAGAACAAGTTTTACAAGTGACCTGACTAGACTAAAAGTAAGGAAAAGTAGAGAAAGAATAATAGGAAAGGCATAACATTCCAGGCATGCATGCAAGTTCACCCATGTGCACCCATGCCCACATACACACACAAACGTATACACATATGCACATCCCCTTAAGTGCCATCCTGATATTCAGCTCTATGTTTAACTATTTGTTTTGACTTACTGGAAAATCATGTCTCCCTTTTTCCTACTTTTCTAGGTGAACAGAAGGAACAGTGATGGGTATCAGTCAGTTTGTCTGTCTCTAATCTTTCTCAGAGATATGAGAATACAACAAACTACACTTTAAAGAGGTAAACCTCTTGTACAATGCAATATTTTCAGATGTTTTTTCTAATATTTTCAGATGTTTTTTCTTAGTTTTCATAATAATATTTGTTATCCCAAAATCATCAAAAAAGAAGAAAGGACCTATTTCTACAAAAATTATTTCTAGCAGCTCTTTTCACGGTGGTTAAGAATTAGAAGTCACAAAAATGTCCATTAGTTGGGGAATGGATAATCAATCTTTCCCTATATCCTACTGACCAAAAGAAGACTGTGGACATAGTATATCTACATTCTAGCATTTAGAAAAACAAAGTGGCAGAAAGTGGTTGGTCTTATTATCTGGATTATCTTATTATTAACTCTATCATTATTTGGTTGTATGAACATGAAAACCTCTTTAAGTCTCAGTTCCTCCTAATCTTTAAAATGCTAATAAACATGTTTATATTATCTAACTTATGGAGTTAATATGATGAAGTTCTTTCTAAACTATATAGTATTCCAGTAATGTGGGTGAATTAACAAAATAGCTTATTATATCACTATATACAAACTGAAGAGATGAAAAATTACACAATAGTACAGATAGGTGGGTTTAGAATTGGTTGGCTCACAATATTGGTAAGTAGATTTATGATTCCTTAAGGAAGTCTGACCTAGAGCTTCATTCCTATTTTTTCTGTTATTTATTTTTAATTATTGATTTGGATGAAGACATGCTTGTAGAATTTGTAAATGAACCTGAGAAAGCTAACTTATCAGATGAAAAAAATAGGTTACCAAATGATCTAAAAAGACTGATATATTGGGCTGAACTAACAAGATAAAATAGCAATAAACAAAAGTTCTACATTTGAATTTAGAACAATCAATAGTACAATTACTAGATGGGATGGAAGACAAAGAGAGTGGGCAGTTTCTATGAAAAGGATATAGCTATTACAATTAATTCCAATCTCATTATGAATCAGAAGCTGTATGGGGGAGAACAAAACATAATATTAGTCTATAATAAAATAAGTACAATTTCTTTCTTTTTATTTAATATTTTTGTTTTTATAATTTGTATAGTAATTAAAGCAATAAGTACAGAGAACTCAGAATCACATTAGTTACAGGAGAAAGATTACTAATCACAGAATATAATTCTAATATCTTGTATCATTTCCACATATATATATTGTTTTCAAACTAAACTGGACTCCTCTCTATTTCTCATACACTCCTACTTCATCAATCATGCCTTTGGCCACAGCTATTCCTTCCTCATGCCTAAAATGCCTCATTCTCTCATGGACTGGTAGATTCTTAGAGTATAAAAACAAGTCAAATACTACCTCTTTTATTGAAGGCTCCCTGATTCTCCACTCTCTGTAATGATTTCCACTAAGACTTTATACTGTGATGTTTTCATCTGTGATGTACCCATTTTGTCAGTTTGTCTGTTCTAATAATCAGCATTTGTGCCATATTCCTACTAGTCCATAAACTCTATGAGTGCACTGTCAGAGACTTATCAAACTGTTTTTATCAGCTCTACCCCTAGAATTGAAATCTCAACACAATAAGTACTTGGTAAATGTTTTCTGAATTAAATGAAATGGAAAAGAACAAGCAAACACATTTGGGGTACAGAAGGAAAATAAGACAAAGATATTGACTAGATCATATTTAGAAAATTCCCAATGCTTTCAATGACACCAAGCTTGTCTTCTTAACATCATTATTGATTTCATTTACCTCTGAATCATGGAACATTATTAACTAAGAAGATTTACAATTATATTTGATTTTGAATCTGAAAATTTTGAAACTGTCAGTAAAATATGTCTTGATGAAGGGAATAAGAATTTATTAAATACCTACTATGTACCAGGTACTATGTCAAGTGTTTTCCAAATATTGTATCATTTCATCTTCTTATGAACCCTGAAAGAATGATATGGTTATCTCCATTTTATAGTTGAGGAAACTCAGGCAAACACTGATTAAGTTATTTTCTTAATGTCGAATTTAAAAGCAATTCATAGTCCAATGTTATATGCATTGTGTCACCTAGTTCTCTTCAGAATTTCCATGATGTACAGTGTAGTAAAATATCCCAAAATTGAAGTAAAGTTAGTAGGGAATTATAAAACCATGCAAACATCTAGAGATCCACTGTTTCCATGATGGTTCACAATCATCCTTTTAATAATATGTAATAAAAATTTTATTGGGAATAGACGTCAAGACCCCTGGGGTATAGCTTACAAACTCCATTCTTTTCAATTGCATGGATCAAAAAAGAGAAAGACCAATCATGAGCAAGAGAGTATAGAAGAACAGCCTAATATTTTGTACCATTTTCTATAAAATATAAAAAAAAAATTGAAAACAGGATTCCACTGAGTGTAAATTTTTTGGCAGGGGATAGATAAGAGAATGTGGCTAAAAATAACACAGAAAGAGATAAGATGGGTGGATACCAGTAGAAAGAGTGAGCAGATAAATAAGGTTATGACTGTCTCAAAGAAAATTGTTAATTCAACAAACCTGAACAGATTTTATTGCCCTATTCTTTCCAAGTCTCTTGATACAAACTCAAATGCCTCTTGAAAACTATTAATACATACATCTTTTATTTATTTATACATGTTCATTATTCAACATTTATTTTACATAGATACATATAAACAATAACATACATAATAAAATATTAAGCTCTTCAATTCAGGAAACGTATATTTATTTCTTGTGTACTTTCCTATGGTACCAAGGATTCAAACTATATCAGACCTTCCTTAAGTTCCTACAGTAGCATGTGTTGTCATTGCATTAAGTTAATATCTTAGCTGAGTTTTCAAAATAAGATGCACTAAAGTTTTGTTTTTAAATTAAATCAAGTTTACTGGCCTATAGTTTGCAAATCCTACACTTTCATATGATAAAGGAAATGCATATGCTGAAGAAGAGATAGATCAAGTATGATTATAGATAGACAAGCCAATATTTTGCACTGGTATCCATGAAATAGTAAAAAAAAAAATTGAAGAAAGACCTTAAAGAGAGAATAAATCCTTTGATGAAGGATCAATAGGAAAATAATGACAAGTATAGTTCAGGATGATATGACCATTATTGACTTCTTATTCCATTTCCCATAGCACCTATTCCAAAAGTTTCTTCTCTCATCTGCCACCATAGTTCTTTTGAGATAACAGACTTTCATGATTCATAGCCAAATAACATCACTAGGAAAATACTGTCAAAAAGAAAAAAAGTTATCATCACTAAGTAGGTTGAAATAATTTAAAAGATTAAAAAATTTCCCAAATATGATCCAACCTCTTTCTAGCTATTCTTCTGTTTAAGCAATATCCATTCAACAACAATGCAGTTTTAGTTTCTGAAGATCAATGCTTCTGTG
Source organism: Sminthopsis crassicaudata (assembly GCF_048593235.1). NCBI lineage: Eukaryota > Metazoa > Chordata > Mammalia > Dasyuromorphia > Dasyuridae > Sminthopsis > Sminthopsis crassicaudata. The sequence continues at coordinate 554,245,133 of NC_133619.1, forward strand.
AAAATTTCTAATTTATGTATGTTTATTATACTTGTAGCCCCATATACTCTATGTGCTAAATTGAAATAATATTCACACCCTTTCATAACGTTTTCATAACCATAATGCAGGGTAAGCTACAGGAGCAAACAATTATTATAGCTTATAGTTATTGACTACTGTTCCTGAAATGATCTATTTTTATCTGGCTATACCAGTACTCCTGGGTTATATCTGTTCTAAATCTCTTAGCATCCCTAGCTTTCATCAATGCTTAGATGATTTGTCATCTACTCTGGGTTTTCTTTTCTGATAACCTTAGAAATTAGTACTGTCTGTATTTCTTCTCAAATATAAAATATGTATGTGTATACATATATATATTCACTGATTTATATAATGTATTTCTGCTGAAGAAAAAAGTTCCTTGAGATCAGATTGTTTATTTGTTTTGTATCTGTATCCGTAAAGCCAAGTAGAGTTTCTTCCATACAGAAAGCCCTTAGAAAATAGTTACAGAGGTAGATTGGATCTCTTCTTATCAAAATCTTTCTCTTTCCATATAGCCTAGATCAGGTACCAACCCTTTTGAAAACTCCCATATTCCTTTATCCCCAAAAGTATACATGCTTTTTTCCCCTCCCACCTGCCATATTATAAGCTCTTCTTAAGGGCAGCAGCCATATAGTGAACAGCTGTGTATAAGCCAAGTAGTTAACAAATTTTAAATTGAGTTGATATCTACTCAGTAATATTCCCTAAGTGGTCAAACAAATGAGGGAATAATAGCCCAACGGGCCACACTCAGGGGGAAGTCTGTTAAAACATTTAATGTCTAGAGAAGAAGTTCAGTAATGTATTAACAAATGGAAACCACAGAGTTGGGATAATTGCTTTGCATGCACTTAGGGAGAAAAAAAATCAATCATTTAAAACAATTCCATAATCTGTTCATAAAGATGAGGAACTAGTATGTCTATATGAACCGCAATGAAAACAGGTACAGTATAAAAGTTAGAGAATAAGAAAGGTCTTACTTCTTGTAAATCCCAGATTCACCAAAAGGTTATAAAAATCATAATAATGTTTTTGATTTGTCATTTCTATGATAAGAAAGAAAGAAAGTGAGGAAAACAAGAGATAGGCATAAGGGAGAGAGAAAGGAGGCATGGAGAGAGTAAAACCCTTCCTGTCAGCAAAAGGGAAAGAAAAAATGTACTCATTTATAAAATGTACTTAATTAAAAAACAGAAATTGAGCATAGGTCCCTAAACATTAGTACTTCCTTTTCTAAGTCTATTTAATTAAATGTTTGCCCCTTTCCAGTGCCATTTCCTATAGCATTAGTAGTCTATACTGGGCATGTTGAATATCTATCAATCAGATGCCATCCAGCTACTGACCAGTGAATTATGGCTGCATTTATATTCCTGTTCAAGACCTAATGGTTTATTTATGTAACTGTCCTCATTAGGAGCTGGTAGCACATCACATATTGGAACAAAAGAATAAACATTGACCCAACTCATCACTTTACCAGATTCAACAAACACCATTTTGATGTGCTAGCATCCCTTAATGAAATCCTTAGCTATCCATTAAATAAACAAGCTATCAGATTGAAAACATGGACATAATCTACTAATGGACTGGACTCTTATAGTCATATATAAATAGTAGTGAAGGTAAGCTGACTAAGATGGCTGTATTTCAGCTTGTGATAGGAAGAACTCTACCTCACATATAGTATCATCAATACAGAATAGGAAGAAATATTGGAGATCATCACATCTATGTGAACTTCAGCCCAAACTTGTGAAACCTAAAAAAGTGAAAAGCAAGGGGAAAAATGACTATCTTCTTGTATCTGAAGAATTGTCAGGAAAAAAAGACATATGATGGCAGATTTAGGGACAATGGAAGAAAGTTGCAGAGAAACAAACTTGGGCTAGATGCCAAAAGCCACTTAATAACAATCAACCAGGCAAAAATAGAATGGGTACCTTGAGTGGTAGCACTTTCCTAATTACTAGGTGCCTTGAAGTATAGGCTGGATCATTATTTACTGGAAATTTTATATATTAGCCTTCATTCTTCTCCAGGTTTCACACAGATTCTCTACCATGCCAGAAAAGAGCCTCCTTACTCAGAAAGCTCAATTTTTCCTTCAACTTCTCATACTAGAAATACTCTGTGCCCCTCTAGCTCTTTCCTTTGATTGCTTGATTTCTCCCAGAATCTCCATTTTAAGGAAGATTTTCATTCCACTTCAGGTATCATCCCTTATTTTCTATACTTTCTATCCCATATTCTCCCACAGATACTTTCTCTCCATTCCCACCATACTTTTCAGCTTTCTTTCATGTGCTGTCTTGTTCCCCCTTAGAATGTAAACTCCTTGAGCCTAATCCTTGAGATTAGGAACTGTCAATTTTGTCTCTTTGTATTTGTATTCTCGTGCTCAGCACAATTCTTGACACATAGCAAGTGCTTTATAAATTGATTTGTTATTGACTACAGAGTATTCCTGTTTAGGTACGGGTTTTCTCAACATGGCTCCTGGGGTCCCTTCCAGTGCACAGATACTCTGATTTTTATGTAGGATACAACCTTAAGCAAAGAAAATTCCTAAATCTCCCCTATCCACTAGTTTTGACCCCTAAAGCCTAGGTTGACTCCCAGTTTTCCAGTGGGAAACTCTGATTTCTGCACTGATTTCATATATATATGAAATCAGTGCAGAAACCAGAGTTTATATATATAAACAGTACATATAATTTTCCAGAGTCGATTCATGCCTTGGAGTATAAGTATCCTCCTTTCCCATCAATGATGCTCAAATTATGGGGCTTTACTCTAGAATCTAACAATAGGCCCCTTCTCTAATCTCTAATTCCAGATGAGAGCAGTCTGAGTTTATGAACCAGAGAAGCCATCTCCTGCAGTGTATCCACTGTGGTCTCTGCTCTATTTGCCACTTCATTTCCCTTATTAAATGCTTGCAGAATTTGCTGCAGCTGTCATCTGGAGAAGATCATAGTGCTCAAATATGGAAAGAGGAATTTCTGTGACCATGTCAGTCTTTTTAGGCACTTTCTCTGAAAATTGAAAGGAGAGAGCAATAACTCTTAGGTAAACAATTGCTTTTCTTTCTTTTCTTTCTTTTCTTTCTTTCTTTCTTTGTTTCTTTCTTTCTTTCTTTCTTTCTTTCTTTTCTTTCTTTTCTTTCTTTCTTTGTTTCTTCGTTTCTTCATTTCTTTGTTTCTTTCTCTTTCTTTCTTTCTTTCTTTTTTTCTTTCTTTCTTTGTTTCTTCGTTTCTTCGTTTCTTTGTTTCTTTCTTTCTTTCTTTCTTTCTTTCTTTCTTCGTTTCTTTCTTTCTTTCTTTCTTTCTTTCTTTCTTTCTTTCTTTCTTTCTTTCTTTCTTTCTTTCTTTCTTTCTTTCTTTCTTTCTTTCTTTCTTTCTTTCTTTCTTTCTTTCTTTCTTTCTTTCTTTCTTTCTTTCTTTCTTTCTTTCTTTCTTTCTTTCTTTCTTTCTTTCTTTCTTTCTTTCTTTCTTTCTTTCTTTCTTTCTTTCTCTGAGGTAATTGGGGTTAAGTGACTTGCCTAAGATCACACAGCTAGTAATCATTAAGTATCTGAGACCAGGTTTGAACTCAGGTCCTCCTAGTGTTCTATTCACTACATCAACTAGCTGTCCCCCCAAGGTAAACAATTTCATGGAAGTTATCAACTCCATAATCTTTACTGTTATCATCACAGATAGAGTTGTAGATACTTGATGATTTACAGACTCTTTTCCTCATAACAAATCTGCAAAGGAGGTGATAGAAACATTGTTCTCACTTGTAGATAAAGAAACTGAGGTAAGTATAGAGGTTATGGGACTTGTTCAAGGTCAAACAGCAGCAAAGCCAGGAATAGAATTCTGTTGTATCACCTTCCAGGCTAGCACTGACTTGGTGAAGGACAGAGAAGTCAGAAAAAGGGAATCATAGGAATGAGAATGAACTGGTACATAATCAGGTTCAATATTCTATTTTCCAACAGACTATAATCATCCCCCCAAAAAACCTGTATTTAATCCTATTCTTTCAGAAGTCCTTTAAGGAGATTAGGAATTTTTCTTGAGTGTCAGCATCCTGTTTTCCTGAAGCAACTTGTTCTAGTGGAAGATGTTGGATACAGAATCAGGAAGCCTAAGTTAGAATATTGAGATTTTTCCTACAGAGGAAGATAATCATAGGAAATTCCATTCACTAGAGCCTCAGTTTCTTCATCCCTAAAACTGAAATAATAGCACAAACCTTACAGGTTTCTTACAAGGAAAGTTAGTTATAAATTTCCAAAGCCTGCATATTTTGTCATTATAATATATTCAAGGGAGTGAAAAGTAGCTAATGTGTAAAATTAACTCTCAATAAAAGCCTTTCCAATTTCAATAATTTTCATTTAATTGTTTAAAAAATCTATCTATATCAATTTTACATGTGCCTTTTGTAAAAATATAAACTCTCTTATTATTCTACCTAGACTATCAACCCAACTTGGAACCCTGTTCTCCACTAAAGTTTTTCAAATATTGGATGATACACTATTATTTCATTACGTATAAATATCACCAAACTTAGGAGAGTAGATAACATGCTAAATAATGATCTGAAAAACATTTTTCATAACCTAGGCCACTGATCTTAATTTAAAATAAAGTGTAATCCAATAGTAATTAATCCAGTGAGGATTAATTATTATTAATTAACTTAATCCTGGAAGGTCTATTGATGAATTCAATAACGTATAAAATTAGGAAGGCATGCAAAAAATTAGCCCTTTTAAAACAAAGCAAAATAAAAGAAAACAAAAAACCTGGGCATTTCCATTGATTGTAAATTCTATATATGCTTCATATAGTAGGTTCCCTTTAAATGTCTTTTAATTGAATAAGTGGAAAAATGACAGTGCTATTCTATTTTTCCCTGGTCAGGCCATATCTGAGAATTATGTGCTCAATTTTCAGTATTATAGGGTAGGGAGGATACTGTGAAATTGGAGAGAATCCAGAAGGAGGTGAAAATGTCCTATGCAGCTTGCTAGAAATTAATGGGGGTTGTTTAATCTGAAGAAGAAAGGGTTTAGGGAAAAGAGAAGACATAAAACTGGGAGTGAATGAAAATGGCAAGTTTTAGACTTGATATTAAATATTAAAAAACTTTTTTGTTTACCTATTTATATGTTTTTTTCTTTTCAGCAGAATATAAAATCCTTGAAGCTGAAACCTGTTTTGTTTTTGCTTTTGTATTTTAGCATCTAGCAATTATTTGGCATGTAATAGGCATTTAATAAGTTGCTTCAAAATGAATTTTTAGAGGGGATTCTTATTCAGTCAAACTAAGGAAAACAATGGCTTCTAGGATACTCTCATTTAGTCCCTCTCACACTACTGACTTCTAGTGATGGGGACTGTCATGACTTTATTTCAGTCTAGGACAATAACAATTATTAGGATACCTTATGGCTTCCTTAGCATCCTTCAAATCTCATCTAAAATCTCACCTTCTGTGAGGAGCTTTTGCCAACCCACCTGAGATTATCTTTCTAAAATTGCCTCGTCCCTGAGATTATCTCTAATCTAATCTGAATATATTCTGTTTGTACCTAGTGGTTTGTAAGATGTATGCTTTTGCATCTTTTTGTATCTTTACCTCTTAGTATAGTGCCTGGCACATAGTAGGTGTTTAAAAATGGATGTTGATTTTACTTATGTTGAACCAAAATCTTCCTCTTTGTAATTTCTACACACTGTTCCTAATCCTCTTCTTAGAGTTCTAGAAAAATAGTAATTCTAATTCATTTTCCCTCACAACTTTTCAAATACTTTATGAAAAAACAAATAAACATTCCTCAAGTCTTATTTTCTCTCTGATAAATTTCCTTGGTAACTTCAATTGATCTGTATGGTATGGTGCTCAGTGTTCTCATGAGTCAGGTTACCCTTCCTTAGACAAACTCCAAATTGTCCCTTCTAAATGTGGGGCTCAGAAAATGATGGTGCGGTTATACCCTAAATAGGATAGAGTCCCCTCCCTCTCTCCTTCCTCCTTCCCTCCTCTTTTCCTCCTCCCCCCTCTCCATTACAGTTCTGTTAATGCCCTTAGAAATCAGTATGTTTATTTTCTTGCCTTTGCACATCATGGCGCTAAATAAGAGCAATCTTGCAGTTTACTTAAAGCCTGATTTTTCATAATCACTGCTATCTTTGTCTTTAGCTACTCAATAATTGTCTAATTCTAGTGCTTTCATTATAATTTGTCTATGTTATGCTTATTACTTTTGTTCTTTTACCTAGATAATAAATTCATTGAAGGTATAGATATTATGACATTTTGTTCTGTGTCCCACACAGCATCTGAGCAAATAGAAAGTATTTAGGACATAGATGGATATTTTTGCCCACGATGCTAAACATTCAGTAGGTAGTCAATAGTTTCTTCAATGCAACAGGCATTTATTAGCTACCTACTATGTATCAGACATGGAGCAATTAAGTGGATCAATTAATTAATTCTTTTGGATTCTTTTATTTGTTCCTACTATAGACAATTCTATTTGTATTGTCTCTTGCTCAACATTTTCTGCTTTTGGGTCAGCAAAGTAGCTCAGTGGATAGAATGCTGAGCATGAAATCAGGAAATTCTAAATTCAAATGTAGCTTCAGATATTGACTAGCTATGTGACTCTGGGAAAGTCATTTAACCTCCATCAGTCCTGATTTCCTTATCTGTAAAAATGAAAATAATAATAGCACCTATTTTCCAGACTTGTTGAGGATCAAGGGGCATAATAATTTTAAGTTATTTAGCACAATGTCTGGAATACGGTAAAATCCATATAAAGTTAGTATTATTATTTACTACTACTGCTATTACTACTAGAAATAGTATTACTACTGCTGCTTCTGCTGCTGCTGCTACTACTACTACTACTACCACCCTTCATTTTCCTCCTTCCTATCCTTGTTTATTTGTCTTTTCTCTTCTACTTTATAATAGTTTTAGGATACCAAACTACACTACTTCTGACATGGCCAAAGGCATCTTAAAAACTACTCAATATTAAAGGAAAAAATTGTTAGCTCTCCCAAGAATATTCACACTTTTAGAAAGGACATCAAGGAAAGGAAAATATTAAAAAACAAAACAAAACAAAACAAAAACAAAAACAAAAAACATCAATAGGGAATGTCTTTTGAGCGAGTGGTAAAGAGGAGAATGGAAACTTCCCAGAGATACTTTAATGATATATACCATAAATTAATAATAACTAAAATTTACATAGAATTTACTATATTTCAGTCGCTGAACTAAGCACTTTATATAAAACTTTTATCCTACTTCATCCCTACAAGAACCCTTCAAAGTAAGGTATTATCCCCACTTTACAAATGAGGAAAATAAAGCAGAGATTAAGTGAATTGCTCAGTCACACAGTTAGTAAAATCAAAGGCTGAATTTGAATTCAGGTCTTCCTGACTCCAGGACTAGTACAATACCTATAAAAATCAATCTAAGTCATTTGATTTCTCCTCTCTGTTTTGAGAAAAAAAAGTTTCCCTAGTTTCAGAAATTCATGTGAACATTATAATGTTCTCATTCTATCTACTCCTTTGTTGGCCCATGTGTAAGGCCTGTTCTAAATAAAGGACTATAGGGTAGCATTAGAATTACTAAAGGATTCAGGTTGGAATTCTACTCTTTTTTTTTTTTTTAAGTAACGGTATAAAAAAGGACAGTTAACTTAATTTCTCTTGGGAAAATCATAGAGGAAGTAAGCCATGAGGCAGAAATGAAAACCCATGCCCTCTGGATTCTTAAGCCAATGACTATTCCAATCCATTATGTTTTAGGGCTTCTAAATTTCAGATTACTAGGTTAGGGAGTGGACTGGAAGAAGTAATATGTATCAATGTAAACTGCCTCAATCAGGATGATTTTTAAAAAGTACACATGGAAGAAAAATACATGAGAACCATAGTTTTGGTTATCGAAATGTCAATGACTAGTAACACAAAGAGGTATTAGTGGAAAATATACTGAATTAAATACTTGGGAAACATTAGATTCAATCTATGCTTTGTCTTTTTGCTGTGTGACATTGAATTTGTTGCTTTTGCTCTCTGGGTCTCATTTTCTTCACCTGTGAATTAAAACATTTGCAAAATTGAGACCTAAAGTCTTGTCCAAATTTAAGTTTATAATCTTCTAACTAAAATATAGGTGGCACAGGAGATAGAGTGCTGAGTCTAAGTGAATCTTCCTGAATTCAAATCTGGACTCAGACAATTACTAGTTGTGTTTCTTACCCCTGTTTTCCTTAGTTTCCTCATCTGTAAAATGAGCTGAAGAAGGAAATAATAGCAAACCATTCCCAAATCTATGCCAAGAAAACTTCAAATGGAGTCATGAAAAGTTGTATACAACCAAAATGACTGAACAACTACAACATAATTTCTCTAGCTACATATCTAAAATAATCCTGTATATAATGCTATGCACTGATATATAACTAAATTGGGAAAAGTGAAGAAACTTCCATTTTACTTGGCCCAAACCAGAGCAAGAAAATAGTCAATAAGTCATGCTATAATTTACTATCTTTGCAAAACAAGCATTTTTAATGGATCAGATATCTTCTTATTAATATTCTACAAATTAGGGACTGAATTGGCATTACCAATAGTCTATAAACAGAGAAGAAATTGAGTGGTGAGGGAGAGAGGAGATTTTTGCTTTAGCACACTTAGTTCTAGTGTCTGTGTCCTAAATGCAACCAACCTGCATTACCAACAGCTCTCTTGGGACAGATGCAGTTAAGTGCACTGTTTGTCTTCTGTCTTGTCCTCAACATCTATTGAAAAGATTTGGTTTCATCAAAAGGTTCGAGATGGTTTATGAGCATCTTTAGCCTATTACCTTTTACATATGGATAGTGCTTCCTTATTCTCTCCATTTTGGCCACTCATTAAATCTTGCCAACCCTACCCAAAGCAGAGGAAATGAGGTTCTGAAAAGGGGGGAAAAGAAATAATATGTAGGCTTATTCTTGTCCAAAGTTCATGAAACTCTGGCTCCGACATTTTGTTCTTTGAGCTTGATCAAGTCACTCTTCTCAGAACTTCAGTTTCCCCATCCATAAAATGAAAAAGTTTAGCCACATGGTCCCTATGATCCATTCAGACTTTAACAATATATAATCTCAGGATAATGAAGGGTTGAGAGAGAGATTAGTAGTAAAGATATGAGAACATGGGACAATTTTATCTTCCAACACAAAGCCAGACACAGAAAATTTTACTGGTTCCTGTTTTTGGTGTTATTTTCCCCAATAAACTCTTCCCTGACTTATTGATAAGGCTTCTGATTAAGAATTAAGCATGCATTTAAAGAAAGGCTGCTATGATAACAATCTCATCACAGAACTGCATCCATATTTTTTAAACAACAGGGCACTCTCTGCTTCTGTCAAGTCCCATACATATATACAGACCAGTGGGGTCTTCTGGGGGCATCTCACTAGTTATGGATATACACAAAACATATACTGACTAAGGTAATGACTAAGAGCAGAACATAAATACTTACATGAGGAAGAGAAGGAATAGCAACTAGATCTAGAATTCTTGGAAAGTGTATCTGTCAAATACTCATTAATTTGTTGATATTCTGATAAAGGAAACTCTTCAGCTAGATTAAAGGGGAAAATTGATGTCAAGATAATCAGAAGGATACAGGGAAACTTTTCATATCTAGGTATTTATTTTATTGAATTCAAAGATATAAAGATTATATATATATATATATATATGTATATATATATACACATATATATGTGCCAAAATATGCATAACAGCATCTATTTTTTTGTTTTTAACTTTAATTTCTTTTGTCATAGTAAAGAATTAAAAACCAAGCAAGTACCCAAATATTGGAGAATGACTGAACAACATTTAGTACATGACTCTGATGAAATATTAAAGTATTATATGACATGATGAAAATGAGCAGTTCAGAGAAGGTTTATATAGAACAAAATAAATAGAACAAGGAGAATAATATATATGAAGACTGAAAATTAAAATAAAAGAATGCTTAAAGGAAGTAAAACCCTAAGTAATTATTAATCTTAATTTTGACCCAGAGGACAGGTAACAGAACCTATTTGCTTATTTTTATTAGAAAGATAGAAGAACTATATGGAGATGTAATGTTTCCTAAATCGTTGGACAGTCACTATAAAGTTGTTTTTATTTACTTGTTTTTCTTACTTGCAAAGCTATTCAATTAGGGGTGGGGAATGTGGATGTGGGGAGCAGAGGGAGGGTGTGATAAAATCTGGAAATAACTTGGAACATAAAAAACAAAAAGAACCATTAAACAGTGCTGATTTTATTATTATTATTATTGTTTTAAGGTGTAGTACTGTTTTGCTTGACTGACAAACAGGGGCTACACTAGAGTTGGGTGAAGATACTTCACTATATCCAAAGGTATGTAGATAGCTAGAGTTAATTATTTACAGATTACAGACTATAAACTTGAGCACAAAGAGTTCTTTCTTAACTGCCAAATAAAATCAGCACCATAGATAGCTCCTCATAGGGCCAGTAACCTCCTGTGATCAACTCAAAAGTTTAAAGATTTATTATTTGACCACCATGATCCATATTTTTATATAATTTCATCATCAAAGGAATTACATTTAATCTTTAACATGATAGGTAGATATGAAATATTTCAGTGTCAATATAGGTATTGGACTTATAGGAATATGGTTGGACTGTAGGATTAAAAGCTAGAAATGAATATAAAGATCATATGGTTCAATTCCTCATTTTACAGAATAAACTGAGACTGAGAGTTTTTATGACTTACATAAGGTTACACAGACATTTAAGAGCAAAGAAAATTCATGGTTCTGCCATATTTTCTTGCAATGTGATTTTGAGATAATGACTTTCTCTGGGTCTAATTTTCTTTCTCTTTAAAATGATTTGGTTGATAATGTTATTTCTAATTCATAAAAGTTTATGTAGATGTCTTGATAGAGGCAGTATTATAATGGAAAGATCACTTGGGGTACAATTTGAAGTATAATTTTCAATTTACAAATTGAAGTAAAATTGTTATCTTATTAGTACTCTGAGTATGAAGAAAGAACAACACGTGTACATAAATATGCATATATGTACACTGCATATTTTCATGTATGTACATGTGTATACATATATGCATATATTATACATATTTAATAATTGTACTCTATCACAAGACAGCTAATGGAGAAACTTTCTTTGTAAACTGAAATATAAGCTGTTACTATTCTTAATAGGATTATAACAATTGGGACATACAAACAGTATTTTTGCATTTGGATCTTTTGTTGTAGTTTTTTTTTTTTTATCATTAGTGTTAATCATAGTTCTGATAGTGATCCATTCAGCAACCAATCACTGACTATCTACTATGATTAAGGCATTGCTATTAAGCACTTTGGGCCATATAAAAATAACATGAAACCTGCCCTCCTAGAAAATTATTAAAGAAATAATTATGTTGTTCAAAGTAACTCTTAATGGGGTCTGTTAATATGACAAGAAGGCACATGTTATGAATGTAAACATTGGTGAAGGCAATATCTGCTCTCACTTAATCAAGTGATTGCCACATGGCAATCATGGCTAATCATGGCAAAGAAGATATTGTGATTGTATGTGCAAACTCAAAGATAACCCTCTCCACCAAGAGCATAAAATACTGACTTATCTGACAATGTCTCTTAAATAGAAGTTTATTTCTCATCACTAGAAGACCTTTTTTACTTAATTTTCCATACCACACTTTAGGGATGTCATCTAGACAAAGACTAGAACAATCCAACTTTTGAGGTTTGAAGATTTAAGTTGCATTCTTACAATGACAGAAAAAGTCCAGATATCCATCCAAACTTCCTGAGCTTATTAAGACTTCAAAATTAGCTTGTGGTCCTTCTGAAAATAGACTTTTCTCCTGAGATTTTTGAACAACTACTTTCTTGTATTGGGAAAAAATACTGCTGATGTTTCAACAGTTTTAAGTTTCCAGATAAAAAGAGCTAGAGACAGAAAGAATGAGCTTTAATGTCATTATGTTTCTGACATCCAGCTGTCAACCCACCTTGCAGAAACTAAGGATGCTCTTTTGTTTCTGTAAATAATGATGTGACTTGTAGTGGTGACCAAGTATTCCAGTTATTCAAAAACCGGAGTAATTGTTAAGTTTTAAATTAGGATATGATTCAAGAGTCCTTAATTCCTGCCAAACCATTCTGATTTAAACATATATTGTCCAACAGTCAGACTAAATGATAGTAGAACTCATCCTCTAGATGAACTCTAAAACCCCAATCTAAACTTTCTAAAGTGGAGTTATTGGCTATTTATAGAAACTAGGAAAAACAAATAGAGAGTCATCCGATCATCACTCCAGGGCTATAATATAGATCTTGGCCATTAAAGTCTAAACAAAGCTGAACTGGTTATAGGGCTATCTATTGAATAAAAGGTATGACTAATCCTTGCCTCAATATGTCCCATTATATGAAGTTACTTTTTTTTTTTTTTAACACATCTTAATGTTTATCTATTTGCCAATGCTAGAAATTAATGATATAATTAGAGGACGTGGGTTCTAATCTCACCTCTAGCCCTTACAATTTATGTGATTGGAAAATCCTTTTATCTTCATAATTTCCATTTCCATACTGTAAATTGAGAGGTCTAAACTAAATAACCTCTAACTTCCTTTCTGCCTTTTAAAAACATCTGTAGGCAAGAGTATGGTACCCTATGTGGACAGAGGGAAGAAAGGAGGGAAGGAGAGAATGAAAGAGGAAAGAAGGGAGGAAAGGAGAAAAAACATTTTTTTTTTCTCTTTTGTACCTCTGAACCTTTCCAAGATATGTTGGGGACTACTAGCTAGATTTCTTTCTTAAGGACAAGAAACCAGTCAGTTTCTAATTATCCAACAACCCTTCTCAGAATTGGTCTACATTTTAGTCCTAGGCTAATCTTCATTTGGTCACTGTTTGAGTCCTGACTGAGCCAGATTAAATGTAAATAGCAATCATTTCTTTTTGGTCAGAAACCCTGAAGGTCTTCCCTTCCCAGACTCATTCATTCATTCATTCCTTTAGACTTTTTTTGAACTAGATGAAAGAGGAGAGTCTTTGCCTCAATTGCTACCTAACTTTAATCACTAAATAGGTGTTGCCTCAGTCAAAGTAAAATTTGTTGAAAACCTTAGCTTAAAAAAGGCCAAGGTCTTCATTTCATCCAGGGCCATTTCCAGTCAGCTTCATTTGTATCTTACCACTGGACCCTGATGGCTCTGGAGGGAAAAGTAAAGTATGTGACCTTGCACAGCCCTCTTTCATTTAAATCCAATTTATTTGCATGTTGACACTTAATAAACATTTATTGCCTGAGTGACTTTCTCTTTTGTATTTGGAAAATTTTATTTATAGAAAAGAGGAGAAATTTGGACAATTATGAGAAGAGCTGAGAGGAAAAAAAGATTTCAGAGGAGAAAATCTTGAAAGCAAAGATTTAATTTCCCAGAATTTAATTTACATATTACTATTATGATGATTTTTTAAAAGAATAACTAAGAAACCCTGAAAACTATAGATTTTTGACAACTCTGAGAAAATATATTGCTTCCTTTTTTGCATATCTGATAGGTCTTTCATCCCAAGTTAAATAGGAAATATTTTATACAAAGAGATCTTGATTTGAGGCATGAGAAAAAAAGAATAAATGAAGCACTGTGAAAAAAGTAGAGAAAAATGAATTGATACTACCCCCTGCTTCTTGAACAGCTAATCACACATCTGAATGAAGAGTAAAGACTTTGTACGGTTCTCTTTGGTTAAACAGAGTTGAGCCTCTCTGAATCTAGTTGGATTGATAACTTATAGAACATCAAAACTAGGAGAAAAGCTTAGAGCCTACATTTCTTCCTCATCCTGATTAGAGAAAGATAGGTCTACTGCTGAGAGCTAAAATGACTGGAGGAAAAGATTTTCTTCTCGAAGCTGACTGAAGGGCAAAAACAAAACAAAACAAAACAAATTATTCATTTACAAAGCTAACTGGAAAAGCAGAGGTTAATCTGCCTTGAAATTTACTGCCTATCTAATATATATAATATAATATAATATAATATAATATAATATAATATAATATAATATAATATAATATAATATAATATAATATAATATAATATATATGTATATATATATGTATATAATATATATAGAATAATAGAAAGGAAATCCTCAGGAGTTTTTTGGTTTTGTGCTTTATTTTCCTGTATAGCTTGAAAGGGGTAAGCCTTTGATGGTCTAGTCAGGAGAGCTGAGCTGAATATATATGAAGATCACATTGGGAAAGGACTCTTGCATACACACATATGCATGGTAATATGACTATATGATGTACATATATACCACATGATATATAATATAAATATGTTATAAAATAAATACAATATTATCTTATTTCCCAATAAAAGAATAGTTTGGAGATAAAGCAGCTAGAATAAAAGCTGTTCTTCAGCAATTGTTGTATAGTAATAACTATTTCCTAAAAAAGACAAAAGGCATCAAAAGTGAAAGTTCAGAGTTATAAATTGCTTTACTCATAAATTGCATTTTTTTTTATCTCTGCCTTCCAAATCCACCACCAAGAGAGTTCAATGGATCTTAGTTTAAGAACCCTTCTTCTAACACAATCCCTTTGTTTTACACTTCTTCTGTGTTTCTGTAACTTTGTTTTTAATCTTCCATATGGATACTGTGTACATTGGCCAGTAAGTAAAGACAAGTAAGTAAAGATTTATATATGAGAGGTAACTTTCTATTTGGAAAATACAAAAAAAAAAAAAACAACAACAACAACAACAACAACAAAACAACAACAACAACAACAACAACAAAAAACAAAAACAAACTTGTAAAGGTAGAAATAACAAGATTTGGTAGCAAATTGAATATGTGGGATAAATGAGAGTGAGAATCTAAGTATGAAAGCAAATTGCGAAACTGGATCATTAGAAGAATGGTATTGCCTTCAAAAAAGGGGAAAATTTAAAAAGGTAGTGGGATTGAAGGTTGAGGATGGGGGAAATGGCATGGATGAAGAACTGAGAAAGGAAATAGAAGAGGAGTAATCAGAGCAGAGAATCATAAGAAAGCTGCTTCACCAAAACAAACAAAATAGTTGTTAATTTTCATTGATAGAAGAAATGTGCACAGAAGGAATGCTCCCTACATTATTGATACTCATACAAAACAAAAAACTAGTCAGTACAGGTGAATCCAATGTCCAAAAATATGGATTGATTTCATTAAACTATACACAAGGAAATATTCAAAATATTGAACTGTACGACATTGCTTAGGTTGCTCCTTTTTTCACAAAGGCTGAACTTGATAAGATTAGTCTCCCCTTGATTCTCAGTCAGGGAACAAAATGATAAGGTTAGTGGCAGGTTTGGGGTTCAGGGAACCAAATGAAGAAGTTTAGGGTTTCTGGAGGTCAGGGAGTAAATGAGGATGCTTGGGGTTGTGTCCCCAAATGATTAGGTTCGGCACAGGATCCCCTTGATTCCCCTAGGATTTGGCGCAGGGCAGGGAGCTGTGGGAACCCCTTCTGGCAACACAGAGGTCCTTCATAAAGGAATTTATGAACCTGAAAAGCTAGACTGGTAAAATAAGTTTATTATTGTCATTGGGAAGTCAGCCTTTGCTATGCATGAATAGAAAGATTTAATTCCTTGGTGGCAAGGTCCTGACAGAAAAGTAAAGTTTCTAGCAGAGTAATCCCAACAGAGAGGTATAAAGTCTTGTTAGAGAAATAGGTGATAAAAAGATAAAGAGGAGGTAACTCTGAAAGAGAATATCATTTCAGCAGGCAGAGGGTTGCAGTTTATGCCAAGGAGAAGTTTCTTGACATGGCATATTAGGTCCTCTGTAAGGACTGAGCCCCAAGTTGGCTCATTTTATAATTGAGGCTTTGGCTACAAGCTGGGTGTTGCTCTTGATGGGAACTGGTGCAGTTTGAGCTGGAATCAGAATAGGGAATCTTGGAATTAAATGAGTGTCTCTGGGCTAATCTTCAGCTCAATAGAGAGTTTAATCAATAGTGAGTGTTATCAATGGGGGTGGTGTCCTTCTCTCAGGAAAACAGAATGGAGCTGTTTATCCTGTTTCCCTTGGGCGAGGTCTTTTCCAGAGGCCAGAATTAAAGGAGACTTTCTTCTTGAAGGAGTTTCAGAGAGAGCATTTTGGGGTTCCCCCTTCAGTTTCATGCTCCCCGTGTCAAGCTCACTGGGAATATTTTTAGAGAGAATTCCTGCTTATGTTTGGATCAGAGTGTTGAGGTACATGAGCAGAATTCCCCAAAATATTGGGGTTCTAGACTAGTGTCATGAGGTATCTCAAAAGAATTTGTAGTCTTAGACCATCTCTAAATCAAGAGGCAAAGATTTTTTAAAATTATGCCATTGATTAGTGGGCTAAATTCCAAAAGAGAGTTAGTAAAGAAGTGGAGATACAAACAGTATGGGGTGGTTAGGTTAGGCATTTCACTTATTAGCTTCATGGTGCGAAGGTCATTATTTCCTAGTTCAGTTAGCCTGGAGATTACAATCCCAGCAATCTAATTTTCTGGCCAGGAATTGAACTCAGTTCTTGGTGGTGAAAACCAAATCGTAACCCATTGAGGTTATATGACTTCAAAAGTCACTTATAAATCTGATGTTCTATGAATAGAACATAAGCTCATGATAGGGCAGAACCCCAGTCCCCTTTCCTATCTTTTTAACTATGGAACAAAAGAGGGTTAATGATGTTCCTTTGTAGTATGGCTATCCGTTTGATGTTTTGCCACATGTGAAGCCAGAACTCAATGTTTTAGGCTCTTATAAGTTTTCTAAAGAACTCTTTGTGGTTTTGGGACTTGACTTTGCCTGCTCTTTCATTGGTTTCTGGTTATAGCAAAAATGATTATCCTTTCAAAGCATAATCCCTTTTAAAGCTGAATATCTGTAAAGGAAAAGAGCAAGCGAGGATGGTTATTTTTTTTTTTTTTCTTTTTTACCATTCAGGAAGACAAAGTTGTTTTCCACTCTAAAATTAGAAGGGAATCAGCTCAATGGAAGAATATATATAACTTTATACCTGAATGTGTAAGAATCAATGTGAAATACCTCAATATGCAGCTTTATAACTGAATGTATGAATCCGTGAAATAAATCTATAATACTTATAGAATAAAGAGATTTAAATGATGCTACACAGATCATGGAATTGCATAATATTAGAAGTGGGAAGGACCATTTATATTATTATGTTATAACATAGAATGTAAGGCCTGGAAGGAACTTAGAACATAGAATGTCAGAGTGGGAAGTTATATTAGAACCTAATCCGGTTATTAGATTAAAAAAGAAATTCAATAAACTGAGTTGCTAAAAGTTGGGTTAATAGTAACAGAATTTGGAATCAAACCCTAAGTGACATAGATAGTGCAGGATTTTTGCCTTATCTTCAGTGTAAACAATGTAGCCTGTTCAAGTAAGATCATATATTAAGGGCAAGAATGAATCTTTAATATCATCCAATTTAATCCCATTTGTTAGTATTCTTACAAGGTGCTAAATCACTGCAATGGATAAAAGACTAATTATCAAATTTAGCTTGGTTGATCTGATCCTACAAGGAGATGTTATGGGCCAGAACTTGAGACAAGGTACTTAATGAATACCTTCAAAGGAGTTTACACCTTTAAAGGAGTTCACTCATTGGTTCACACATTAGACTTTACACCTTTAGAGAGCATATAAAAAGACAAGCCCACTGGAAAGAGATTCAGAGCCAGGATTCAGTGGGGAGATTAGCAAGTCCAGGAGATTCACAAGTCTAAAGGAAAAGCCTGCTCATGGACTTCCAGGAGATTCAGAACCAGGATTGACTTCTGGGAGATTCACAAGGCAGAAACCCACAAGCCCACTCTCTGGGAGATTCAGAGTGAAGATTCATTCCCACTTCTATCTTTGTGCTGGCTGGAAACATTCAGATAAGAGCTCTCGAGGAACCAAGGAGAGAGAAAGGCCTCTAAGAAAGCTAACTAGGCCCAAGGAAGGAGACAAGATTTGAAGGAGAAAATAAAGGATCTGGACTTTAACTCCTGGCTGCATTATTGAACTGAATTGAAAGGAAGGCTGCCTCCAGAAGCTGCCCAAAAGATTTGCCCACAGAGAACGATTACAATTTAGAGAAAAAGAATATTACATCCATTAATTTTATAGATGAGAAAAATGAGTGCCAGAGATTAAATGACTTTTTAAAGGATTATATAAGAAATGATAATAGGATTTGAATCAAGGGCCTCTAATTGAAGGGAAGAACTAGGATTCACAGGTAGCAGTTAAAGGGAAATAAATTTCAATTCAAAAAGAACTTTCTGGCAGTCAAAATTATTTAAAAGAGGGGACACTTGCTTCCAGTTGTAGTGAGGTTGTCATTAATGGAAATTTTCAATCAGAGCTTGGATGTTTACTGATTAGGGATGTTGCAGAGAAAGGGTCCTCCTTTGACAATCTAGTGAAACCTGCAGATCCCTTCTCAGAAGAATTTTTTTAAATGCATAAAAAACATATAGGATTATGAAAGAAACAAATAACATTGAAATAAAGTAGTAATTTTTTTTTTTTCTCATCCAAATTCATAGGCCCCTTGAATTCTATTCATGTTCCTCTTGGGAGTTCATGGAATGAAGACTAAGAGCCCAGTTTATAGAAGGTATTTCTTGTTAAAGGAGAAGTAGTTTCCAACTCAGAACCTCCAAGACATCCTAATGCATCATAGATGAAGAGAGGATGCCCCATTTTCTTTGGAAAATTAGAAAAGCTCCTTTTCAAAGGTACTTCCTGAGGGAGAGACCCCAAGCAGAGTTTTCTCTTATCCTACAAAGTCTTACTATAAGAAAAGCTTACTAGTCTCCTGAGGCAATCAAATTCCTTGCTTCTAAATGAGCAATTTAGTGTTATCACTATAATTTGGTACAACAATGCAAATGCAATTAGATAGGAAATTAAAATAAGGTTAGACACTTAATGGCTTACAATGGTTCAATCTGATAGCATTCAAAGTGGTGCAGTTCAATGGTGAGATTTACTTTCAGACCTCAGAAAGCTTTCTATGTCTTATTTTGTCACCTAGCAAAACCTTCTTCAGTCTGTTATTGTTGGGTCCTTTGTTTCAATCTTGTGGACTCTTTGTGTTCCTATTTAGGGTTTTCTTGAAAAAGATACTAAAGTAATTTGTCATTTCCTTCTCCAGCTCATGTTACTGATGAGTGAATGAGATGAGATCTTTCAAGACAGTTGTGAAAATCGAGTAAGGCTTCATCTACTTCAGAGTTCGAGTAGGCCTGAAGGACTCTGAAGTTCGAGCAAAGGGCATTGCCTTCCCCTCCTATGATATCATCTCCCTATTTCATCCAAATATGGGCAAATATGTACTTATTGGTCAAGTTCAATTTCATGGGTAGATCTTGCGTTTAGAATGTAAGACTCTCAGCCAATGAGGATGAGGGTCAGTGATGGGAGGGGGCATTTTGTGTTAGGGATTAAAGGTGCTGTCCTGCCCACAGGAGGTGCCTCCTCTCTTCGATAGTCTGCTCTAAGGGTGGGATGCCCTTCTCGCGAGAATGTACAATAAACTTTGCTTTTCTCTAGAGCTCTCTCCAGCTTTTTTATTAAATGGTGACCCCTCACCATTTCCGTACCACACATGAGGAAATTGAGGCAAACAGGATTAAATGACTTGCCTAGTATGATACTGCTTGTAGGTGTCTGGGGTTATATTTGTAGCCCCAGTTTCTCCTGATTCCAGGCCCAACATTCTATTCACTTTTTTACTTAACTACCCTTCTTTTGTCCATGCACTACATTAACCAGCAGTCAAGCACTCTGGGCTGGGGTGGGACTAGGGCAGCAGAACTCTCTAAGCATTTGCTCTGATCCATGAAAACTAGAATCACCTTCAGAATTAGTGGAATCAAACTTAAATCACTATAGTTTCCCTTGCTGAACAACATGTAATCTTTTGTATAAGCACAAAGCAAGTTGCAGGGACAGAAGAAAGTCAATGTCTGACTCTCAGCATTGTAAAAGAAAATTCCTACTTGAGGACATAAAGGGAGACAATACAGATATGGACTCAAAGGGAAGACAGCTTTTCTTTCAGAAGGTTGAGAACTTAAAAAAATACCCACAGAGAGGGAATGGAGAATTAAATCTTGTCACTTGCCAGGCTCCTGACAAATAGCATTCTCTTTCCCCACTAGTTCTATGTTTCTTTTGTTACGCATACTTCTGTCAATGCTCAACCAAGAAGAGGCCAAAATTTAATAGTTCATTCCCTGAATGAAATTGCAATAAAGGTTTTCAGAAGATCCAGTCTATAATAAGGTCATTTCTGCATAGTCCAGACCATTGCTAGATCAGATCATTGCTCATACCATGAATGTGATGAGGTAAATATGAACCAAGTGATGAGGTAAATACCTAATAATGAGGTATATACCTCAGTAGGATTAATTGAGGTCTAGTGGCAGGATTCGGGGTACAGGGAGTCACATGGAGCTCCCCTGAAACCTCCTTAGGATTTGGCACAAGGATACAAAGTTAAATCAGATCTAGTGGCGGCGAGAGTCCCCTGTAAATGAATTTACAGGCCCGAAAACCTAGATGGGTAAAAAGATATTTATTGCCAGGTTTGGAAGCAAGGTTAAGGTCTGGTTAGTAAAAGGCATTAGATAGAGGAAGATATACACCGAAAGCGGCGGGAACAGAGAATCTTGGATGCCAGCATTTTGGCTGGCATCTTTCAAATCTCTGACCAAAGATGATTCTAGCTTTGCTCTTTTTATCTGCTTGAAGAAGTAATGGGCGAATTCCTGATTTTTGGCGGGCTTTTCAGATAGTTGGGGGTTGGGTTATCCAAGCCAGCTCAGATCCGGTGGGGGGGCCTGGGTACAAGCCCAAACTAGTTTGACCAGATCTTGTATCAAAGGTAGATCAGACAAGGAATCTTAAAGGGGCTACACCCGCAACAGATGGGTATCCCTTCATTCCAAAGCCCAACATAGCTGTAATTTAGTTTATGAAAGCTTTTTTGGCTTTGATTCCTTCATGGACCATCTGAAAGGAATCTCTTTCTTATCAAAACTATTGTAACACTTTGTCTGGATTTTTTCTTTGGGCTTCTTCAATTTTCAAATGTCTCAAATTCATGGGTCTACAACTTTTCTCCCTATAGGGTGTAGGCTTTTTGAGGTCAGACTTTTTTTCACAAATACCTTTACACCTATTCTGGTGCCTTGCACAGAGTAGACACTCAATAAATGTTAAGAGAACTCAATTGTGTTGAATTGAAGTATCATGGAATAGTAGAAAGAACATTCTGACTTGAGAAGTCCAAGTTTTGAATCCCAATCCTGCCAGTTACTATCTATATCATCTTGGTTGTCATTTCTGTTCTCAAAGCCTGTTTCCTCAAATGTAAAAGTATAATGGGGGGAGAGAAGTTGAGCTCAGTCCCTTTCAATCTAAATATTTGATTTTAATGATTTGAAGGATCAGCTAAAGCTGGAGTCACATATCACTATGAAAATCTAAAATGCAGATTTTTCTCCTAAAGCCAGCAAATCACCATTAAATATGCTGTACCTCTAGGATATTTAGAACCAAAAGAAATCTGAAAGATCTAAGCAAAGTATTCTTACCTTTTTATATTATGTATTTCTCTCTTTGGCAGCCTAGGAAGCTTATGTACCTCTTCAAAGAAAATTTTTTAAATATACAAGATAAAATACACAGGATTACAAAGGAAACCAATTATATCCAAATAAAGATACATTTTTTTTTTTCCCCCGATTCAAGTGATCTGATCCAGAGCCTGACCACTAAGGGATCAATGAACCTCAGGGTTAAGAACTCTTGTTCTGGTACAACTTCTTCCATAGGAGGTAATAGGGACTCCAAGAGAAGGAGCACCTTCCCACAAGTCAAAGAGGTAATATGTGGGAGTGTATGTATGTGTATATGTATATTTCATCTTTTAAATACAAATGTGAACTTCTTCACTTGTATTAGTTCACAGAAAAAAATATTCATTCAGCTTTAGATAAGCTAACCTAGTAGAAACATCTTTAAATTTAGAGGAGAAAATGTTTATGAAGAAAAGAAAACTAGTTCTTCTTTCATTCTATCTTTTTTAGTTAGTCTCCTGATACTTCTAATTTTTCATAATTATTTTTCCCTTGGAGTACCATTTAGATTATAGAATAATAACATATTAAAAAAAATCTAAATTCCTAAAATGATGTATCTCCAAATATATTCCTTTTTTATTGCTAGGATTGGTATCTGTACAAATATAGTATCAAGATCTTTAAAGCTGTTGCCTTAAATGAAGGCCTATTAAGTTCATGATTATATAATTGTGTTTGAATTATAGTTTACCAGGAAACTAAGAAAACTTTTTGTTTTTCCCCAGTGAGGGCCAGTGACTCATAGAAAAGATTGAAGGCTGTATTCAAGTAACAAAGACCATTAATTTAGCTTATTTGGAATTTTTGTTTGTGAAAAAGAAATGAAGAAAAAAAAAGCTTAGCTCTTTTCTTTTTAAATTAAGACCTGGAGATTCAAAATTTTATGAAAAATATAAATAAAATCATAAATTATATTTCAAATTTCCACTATGACCAATTAAAAGAAGGGAGATGGGAGTGGTATAAAGGTTGCAGAAGAGGAAACAGGGAAATAGAGAAGTAAAATCAAATGGAGTCATAAGAGGCATTTTCAAATAAGGAAATGTGTCATAATTTTCTTGTGGCTTTATTTTTATTTTTAATTTTTCTGATGATGTTTCTATTTATTTGATATTTTATTCTCTCCCAGTTACATGCAAAACAATTTTTAAAAATTTGTTTTTAAAATGTTGAGTTCCAGATTCTCTCTCTTCCAACCTCCTGTCCCCTCCCTTGAGAAGGTACATATGAAGTTATATAAAACATTTCCATAAAAATCATGTTGTGAAAGAAAACACAGATTTCTATCCTCCTTTCATCCTCTCCAAAAAAAAAAATTAAAGAAAAATTTTTCAAGTTTTTAAAAAATTCAGTTTTTTCTCTGGGTATGGATGACATTTTTCATAAGTCCTTCAGAGTAGTCTTGAATTATTGAGAATCGCAAAGTCATTCACAATTTTTACTCCACCGCTTTGTACACAGAATATTTCACTTTGCATGAAGCATTTCCATGTGGCTTTAAGGACAGAAATTGTATTTATAGAAGAAATTTTCTCTAATCAATACAGTTGAAAACTTTCTAAACTGAATGCTCCTGGAGCATAGGTATGATATATTTTCACAAGTTTTAACTTCCACCAAAATATGAATCCTAAACTTTGCCTACACTAAGGGCTTAATATTTGTTGTTATACAGCAGCTTACCAAGAAATGAGACAGGTCCTTTAAAGAATTATATTTCTTACCAAGTATTCGGACAAGGAATCCTTGATTGGCTATATCTCTAGATCAGTATATTGGGATCAGTATATTGGAATAGAGGTGAGAGTCAACAGTTTTTTAAAAGTTATTTCTTAATTTGAAATTTTGTTTCTAAAGTAAGAATTGGATCTGTACAAGGGTTAATGGTTTTCTACTCTATAAGAATGAAATTGTAAAATAAGTTTAGTTCATGACAGTTCAAATTTTTCTTTTGAATAAATTCTGTAGGTCCTTGTCCTATGTTTGAGGATTACTTCATATAAACAATATTGCAATCGTAAAAAGGTAAACAAGTCATGCATAATACCATAAAGGTTATTTCCTTTCCTAAAGCCATTATCTGAGTCTTCCTTATTGTATAGAGATAGTCCTGGTTTGACAAAAGCTAGATCAATGGTATATGTCCTAGCAGGTGCTACTAAACTAAAATGACTTCCTGTAATTAATTTACAAATTAACTGAGCATCTTCTAAGAGTGAAATCTTTTGTTAGGCTGGATTGTTGAGGATATAAATATGCATAGGCATATTACTTGGCTAGCTTGCAAATGAGTAAACATAACCATAAGAAGGCTTGCGCAAATGATGCTTTTCAGGGTCCTAAAACATATGTAGGGGGATGGTACTTAACAACAACAACAATCACAACTAACATCTATAATACACTAACTATGTGCCAGAACCTGTGGACAAACCCTTTTCTATTATTTCATGTGTTCTTAACAACACTGGGAGGTGGATTCTATTATTATTGACAATTTGAAAATGAGGGAAATGAGGGAAATGAGGCAAATTGAGATTACATGACTTGCCAAGGATCATACTTCTAAATGTATGAATTCAGATTTGAACTCAGGCCTTTTTATCTCCAGTCCTAGTTACTCTATTTACACTTCACTATTCAACTCTCGAAGGATATTTCCCTACTTTCCAGAGAATGCCTTCTTTGAGAACCTTGTGCTTCTCTAAAGCAGAGGTCAGCAAAATTCTTGGTTTTGTACTGTATAAGTGCTAATAATAGTTTTGGCATTTTAAAATAAAGTTTTATTGCATATAAAATTGTCAAAAACTATTATTAGTTTGTATTCATAGCTTGTACAAAAATAGACTGTATTCTGATCCCTACTCTAGAGTAAGACAATTAAAGCCTAACTGCCAAGGTGAAACCCAGGGTTCTGTCAGTGGTTCAACTCCCAAATTTTCCTTTCTCCCTCATCTCTATCTGAACTCCTGTAGAGGTGAAGGTCAAGATTCTCTGGAGAATTGATATTGCCATATCCTAGAATGATTGTAGCAGTGTGAGACTATCCCTTCTTTTATTAACCCTATCCCCATTTCCCATTGAAATTTACCCCAAAACAGTTTTTTGTTAGCTGCCATTGTTTGGAAAATAGGAGAGAAAAAAAAAAAAAAAAACAAGGTAAACAGCTACCTAGATCTTAGGCTAACAGAGAGTTAGAGAAGAAAACTATCTTAGAGGCCATTTAGTTTAAGATTCTTAGAAGATTGTGGTTGTGGGAGACTTCTTAAAAGTCATCCAAAAAATTCTATCTCTATATCTCTCTGTATGTGTTTCCTTTACTTTTCTTTATTTACCTTTTTTTCTCTCTATTTTTTCTGTCTGTTTCTATCTCTCCGTATATATTATTGTCAATTTTTATCTTTAATTAACTCTCAAAAGTATGCAATGTGACTCAGCATAATAATTAACTATATCTGCGCTAACTGAATAATGTCACACATTTATGTGTGTGTGACTAATACACTGAAGTGTATTAGTATTCTTCAAATATATAGAGATGCTATTATAATGAATATAACACAAACTCATTGAAAAGCTTACTTAATACAGTCTGTCATTAGACATGTTCTCAATCAATGAAAACTAATAGTAAATTTACTAGCAAATGACAATTTGCATCTATGGTTTTTACAAAGGTTTCCTCAAGGACAAAAACCTAAGGTGGTCACCTCTGATCTAGTATAAACATCCTCATTTTATAGAGGACAAAAGAAGATTTAGATTGGGTAAGTAGACTTGCTCAAAGTTACTCATAAGGCAAAAGTAGAGGAGAAGCTAGTAGCCAGGTTTCTTTGGTTTTATTATTTTGTTCTTTCTCTAACCCCATTGCTTTTGTCACTGCACCCATCATCTTCAAGGCCCAGTTTGAGTATTCCTCAATAAATCCTTTCCCAATTACATCACTACTTTTAGTTTTGTTATGATCATTCCCTACTTTATATTCTCCTCCAATTATCCTATGGTATGAGCCATGACTTTTTAAAAAGACCATTTCTGGAGGGCAAGAATCTGGACATCTTCTGATATCCTCCAGCATCCAGCAGATGGCTGAGCATAGTGTCTCATTCTACTACAGACAATCTCATTACACATCATACCACAGATGTGTAATTCTTTGATTCCTGCCTTAGTCAAAGAAACATGAAATCAAAGATTTAGATTTCACAGGAATTTAGAAGTTGTCAAGTTCAAACCCTGTACTTAACAGATGAGGAAACCAAGGCTGAAAGAGGGCAAATGACATGCCGAGGGATACACAGCTATTAGGTATCAGAAAAAGGCTTTTAATTTTGGATTTTCAGACCCCAATTGCAGTACTCTATGCATTCTGCCATAAACAAGATGGTTTCCTGAATTTCCCAAAATGCTCCTTTTGGCTCCCTTGCTCTTCCCTACATGCATGTCCTGATTTATATAACCTTAAAACTCTAGAATTTTAGAACTGAAGGCAAACTTCAAGATTGTAAAATCAAACTTTAGTATCTACATCTGTTGAAAGGGAGGACTATATAGGCTACCTAACTTGTCTAAAGTTGCAAAGATAGTCAATGGCAAATAAAAACCAGAAGCCAGGATTTTTGCTTCCCAGTGAGAGAACTACCCAGTATATTTAAGAGCTAACATTATGAAAACAAAATTTAAAGGGAAAGGAATGAACATTTATTTATTTAGATATCTACTATGTGTACTAAATAGTACAAATTCTGCTGATGAAGAATCTGGGCCTCCAGGAAAGTAAGTGGCTTTTTCAAGGTTTGTTTTGAGACTCAAACCCCTATCTTCCTTGATTGCAAGCCCAGAGGTCTTTTCATTCTACAATGCCTCATCTATTATCTGCTTACTTCAGATGTTCCTTTTCCTCTTTCATTATAAATTCATATATTTCTCTCTCCACAAGTTTTCCTGACTATTACAAGCTTTCACCTATCTTCTTATTTGCTAACATATGCTCCTCCCACTTAATTTATCCTTAATTTAATTTTGTTTTGTATCATTGACTCATTATATAAATGATCTTCCAAGCAAGAAAATAAACCCCCTGAGGACAGAACTAACATTTTACACTTTCTCTCTGTTCATCAAGCAGACAACATGGTGCTAAGCATAGAATATATGTTTTGAAATGCTTATTGCTGGTATGATAAGTAGAAATTCAGAGAATGTTTATAATTGGAGATGTGGATACTTTTGAATCATTGAAAGAAATATCGTCATACCACCCAGTTATTAAAGTCCTGTTCCCATTCAACCCTTCTGTAAAATCTTGACAGTCAACCCAGAAAGTCTGTTTTGGCTGTCTTCTAGTTCCATGTAACATTCTTCCAAAAAACTATTATTCTGGAAAGACCATATACAAATGTAGTTCCTCAATGAGACAGATTTTCTTTCCAAATAACTGTACCCTCAGGTCTTACCTGAGTCTGCCATCCTCTGCTGCAGCTCCTCCTGGTATAATCTTCGTAATAAATATTCCAGGATCATCTCCAATGTGGGGATTATCTGTACCTCCAGCAATGCTGAATCCCAGCCCAGAATTGCCCTGTAGAAACAGTTTAACAGAAACTGAAATGATGTGACTGACCCTGGTTTCTCTAAAGTTTCTCTTTTCCCTTAGTTTTATCAGCTTGCTATTCTGCTTGGGAAATGGGTGATAATAGTTTTGAACACTGGCTGTCAGCTAACAAATTAGAGGTCAGGGAATAACATTTGACTGAGAGTTTTTTTTTCACAGTTCTGAGAGTTATTTAAAAGATAAAAGGGGTACTCATTTCTAAGATGATAAGTATTTTAACATGTTCATTCTTAAAAAACTGTGAAATTTTTTGTTCATAAAGACTTGGCAAGTTCTTCTGCTTCAATATATATTTTGGGGAAACTATTATTTATGTATGTTCTACAACACTAATAATTCATATTTATGCAATGCTTTCAAGTATGCCGAGCATTCTTTACAATATTTCTATGCAAAAAGCAGCCCAAGTGTGATTCTTTCTTTCCTAAATAAAAAGAAAGTGAAGGCAAAGATGTTGGGTAATATCCATCATTATATAACCAAAAACAATGACAACCAATTTACCACCTAGTACTTGTCTCCAAACCAGGCTCTTTAAGGATTTCATTTTCCAGTGCCCTCCCTTTGAGATTATTTCAAAGTTATTATTTATCTATTTATGTATATAGATAGATAGATAGATAGATAGATAGATAGATAGATAGATAGATAGATATAGTTGTTTGCTTGTCTTTTCTGGTAAACTCTTTGAAAGCAGGGACTTCTTTGTATGTGCTTAGCACTGAATTTGGAATATAGAAGGCACTTAAATGTTTATTGTCTTGTTTTAACTTAACAGAATCCATCTTCCTTCCCCTAAAGAAGAAAGGTCCCATTAAAATATTACAAATTGGTGGAAAGTATTATGTCAATAAATATTTCTATAATTAGCATAAGTATTCTTATTTACTTTCAGAATTTAATCTGAAAGAGGATCTTGTATTCAACATACATTTGCTGATTAATTGGTTGATGAGGATCTGTTCACAAGTATCAAGAAAACAATATTGTACAGATCAAACTTATAAATTCAGTAAAACCAATAAACATCAAACTAAGCCAAAATATCAACTGAGGAATTAGATGTTATTATAGGATCATTTGAAATTTTGTTTAATTCTTTACTTTTTAAGGTAAGTAAAATTAAAAGGGGATTTAAATATAATGAACAACTATAAAGTTAAAAACCAATCCTTTTGTATATATAACCATAATATATCTATCAATCATCCATTTATCTATGTGTAGATTTATCATTTTTTTTCAGGTCCAGACCTATGATTTGATCAATAGAGTAAGCTCCCAGTGAGAAAGCTCCTATCAATAAAGATTTCAATAACTCATTAATAATTTATAGTGTTAGAAAGTTATAGAAGTAAAGAATGGAAAGCTATAGAAGAAAGTATACAAAGCTATAGGCAAGCAGAGGAATGGAGAGACTAATAGATTTGTCCACAATCATAGAATTAGACTTGGATGTAGATCTTTTTTGCTGGTTCAAGGATTGTCCTTTAAATTTGTTGCCATATATAAGGATATAGCTTTTAAATTTACAAGGTGCTTTTTTTTTCACATCAAGTCTATAAGTAAATGCTATAATCCATATTTTATCTATGATCAAATAAAGGATGAAAGTTCTTCAGGGACATTTCCTGGTTTACACAGTTGATTTTAAAAAGTGGCAAAATGGGCTGAATTCTATGTACTCTGATTTCAATTCTATCGTCTAGTCTTCCTTTGCCATGATGCCTCTCTAAGAAAGATTAAACTACAGATTATTTTTCAAAAAGAGAAATGAAAACTTTCAGTAGACATACATAAAAATCACAAGTGATTAGTAATAAGAAAAAATAAGAATAAGAATAACTCATGGATTTCATACTCATCAAAGTGGAAAAATAATGAGAAAAATATGTTTTGAAGTGCTATGAGAATGCAAATTCACTCATACCATATTTGAAAAATGAAATAGCATAAATGTCTAGAAAACAATTTGCAGTTCTTTGAAGTCACTAAATTGGTCACATGACTAATTTTGTTCCCTGATTTGGGTCATATACTTCAGGGTCAAATACAGAAAAAGCCTATGTATGTCCAAAGGTTCATATAAGCATTTTGAAGGCATAGAGCAAAAAAACCTAAAACATCTGTAGGAACAACACATACACACACACACACACACACACACACACACACACACACACACACACTCGCAATAAATTAAACAAAAATGGCAGTAAAAGGCAACCAAATTCCAGTCAATTGTAATAGCCTGTCTCAGTTCCAGAGAACACATAATGGAACATATACCTCTCCTCACATCAGAGAAGTAAGGGATATGAGTGTTAAATATCACAAATATATTCATATATTGTTTGATTTTTCACAAATACATTCCTATATTGTTTGTTATTGTTTTGTTTTTGTCAACAAAAGGAAGATTTTGATGCAGTGGGAGAGGGAATTATAATACATCAGTAAATGTTTATGTGAAAAGAAATTATAATTTTTTTTCCTCTTCTGAAAAGATCAAATGTATGGTTCCTGTCAAGGACTTGCATTTCTGTACAAAGCTTCCAAATGGAGTACATAAAATTTTTGTCAAATTCTAGCTCCTTATCAGTTTTTTCTATTGAAAATAAAACTTTCACTTCCCCCATCTGTATTATATATAAATATTTATAAAAAGCATTTTGTGGATAAGGTTCAGTGGATAAAGGATCAGTCTTAGAGAAAGAAAGGCCTGAGTTCCAGTCTGGTGTGACTCTAGGAAAGCCAAAAATATTTCATAAGCACTAAGAGATCGAAAAGACCTCATTGCAATGAAATCAGAGGTTTGAACCAAAAAGGAAAGAAAATCCAAATAGCATAATGTTCACTTTGGCTTTTAGTATGATAAGGATAAGGACCAGGCCTTGTAAATTGTGTCTCATTCCTCTCTTGGCTGTACTCTAGACTCTGTCTACCATGCCCCTTTCCTCTGCATCTTAGAAGCTCACTCCAGCTTTCAAATTCACATCTGTAAAGTATCCCTAGCTCCAGCAGACTCTGCCTTTCATTGGATGGCTCCTCCTTAGCACTTCCATTTGGAGAGGCACCCAGATCACATCCCATTTCTCTCCAAATTGCACTCCAGACTTGGACTCCCCCTCTTCTTGCCATACACCTTAATCTCTTAGCTCCTTTTTATATATCATCTTCCTGTTTTGGAAGGTAAGCTCAAGGGTGGGAATTGTCTTTCTGCTTATCTTTCTATTCCCATTGATTAGCTTGGTGCTTGTCACATAGTTAACCATATAGCTTAAAACATATGGTTGTTGACTGGCAATCTTTTTAGGAGGTAAGTGCAATATTATACACTGATCTATAAAAATATAATCTCCCTGAGAACAAAAATATTTCATTCTTTATATGAAGTTCTTTAGTGCCCAACAATGCAAAACACACAATAAGCACTAAATAAATGTTTGTTGACTGATTTAATTAAACTTCATTAAGTATCTGAGACAAGCACTGAGGATAGATAAGACATAGACTGTCTTCAAGTAATTTATCACAAAGACAAATAAAAGCAGAAATCTGAAGATAGAGTGATCATTTTTAACTGGCAAGAAATGTATTGTGAGGATGTGATGTCAAAGCCCACATTTACTAAATAAAAACAATTGCAATATTATTCCTATTGCCATGCAGGCACAATTTAAGTGGAAGTTGCCCTAGGTTCCATAGAGGAAAGCCTGAGGTTAGTGGCATTTTTGTCTTGCTCTAAAGGTACATTGTTGAGTTTAGAATGTTCCAGTTAAATCCAACATATCAACAGTCATTTATGAAGCATTTCCTATGTTATAGTCACTTTACTGGACATTGGGAATACAAATAGTTCATCAATGAACAATGAATGTGGAGGAAAACATCACATGAAAAGGAATTGGAAGGTGGAGCAGAAGGGAAAGTACTAGGTATGGAGCATCATGGAAAAGCCCTTAGTGAAAGTTGGTCGAAATTAAGAGACTGCAGGTCTGTGTGCCTTCCATAAAAGTAGTTTCTGCAAGGAGCCATTCAAACAGAGGGAAGAGCCTCAAGGCGTGGAAAGAGAAAGACAGCTGTAGATTAATATGCTTGGCAAATTTCAGACATAGTGGCCACATCCACTACTCTTAAGATGGATTCATTTGGCACAAAATGTGGTGACTGAATTACAGTTTACAACTTTTTTTTTTTTTTTTTTTGCATTGTGGATGCCTTTGGCAGTTTACTGAAGCCTATAAACCTTTTCTCTGAATGATGATTTTACATAATTGGAAGAAATGTCAATTTTCACTTAAACAGTGAAAATAAAGATGCATTTTCCCCCATCCAAGTTCACAGCCCTTCTCCCCTCCCTTATCTATGGATTTCAGGTTAAGATCCGCTGGACTAGGGAAATTCCAAGGTTCCTTCCAATTTTAAATCTTGGGATTATTTGAAATGATTGATAGACTTTCCTTACTATTCATCCCCGCACCCAATACATATGCAGAAACTATTCTGAAGAAATGTGAATGTCTCAGGGAAGCAGTGACAGAAAGGAACTCTAAGGCGGTTATAGAGTTAACGCAGTATGTGTTTCAAATTACAATGTATTCAAAGAGCTTTTCTGTTTTTTAAATAAAGTTTGGCAGCCAGATGGATTCTGCCTTATCATCATAGCTCTTTTGAGAAGGCTCATCTAAATTCTAAGAGGAAGTAATTTAAAAGGCTTTCACACCTTCCCTTATTACTTCCAACACCTTTCCTCTCTAGTCCCTCTTCGCTGCCTTCCTTCTCAGCACTGACAAACCACTATTGAGGGGAGGGAGACATAGCTAGAAAGGGGGAAAAAAAAATCCCTGCAGGCTCTCCATGGATGAATCACTGCCATTCCCTAACAATCTCCCGCAGACAGGTGTCAGCTGCTCTGAGAGATCACCAGATCTCTTCCTTAGGGAACAAGCTCTCCAAGCAGCAAGGCAGCCCCCTGAGTTGATATCCTGAGATTCAAGAAATTGTTGCCAATTTACAGAGCTGTGATCCCTGACCTGATCAACAGGAATTGCAAGCTGTCAGAGTAGTAAAATCAATTTCTGTGTACATTTCCCAGTAGGTATGCTCTTTCAGTCAGATATAATCTGTGACTGATGAGTGGGTTGGCAGTCCCTTCTCCTTAGAGTAGCTTTCAAATTTGAGCTTATTTGGTGACAGCCTGTATGAAGTATGAGCAAGTTACTGACGGACATGGCTTATTGAATTGACATCACCTAGGAGGATCTTTCTATAGATTAGGGAAAAGGACAATAACCATCATCAAAATGACTGACTCAGTATTGTAAGAAGGAAAAAAAAAAAAAAAAAAAAAGTTGTGTTTCTGAACTTTTAATCTATGTATTCAAGTCCCGTCAGTGACTGTCTCTGCTTTCCCATGGACAAGCTACTTAAACTCACTGTATATTAGCTAACTATTTAAAATTATAAACTATAAAGGAAGGTCAGGGTCTGTGGCCAATGAAATTACAAGTCTTTGGTGAAGTGATCCTTAGGGAACAATTTTCTCCTACTCAAAATTTATTCTAAAAAAACAACCATTTAGGAAGTATATCAATGTTTTAAAATCTATCTAGATTATACGAAAGGTAAGCAAACTTGAAACCATGTTGCATAAGGATCAGCTGAGTGATCTAGCTGTTTCACCTAGAAAAGGGATGATTTATTTAGGGAGAAGGGGTTAATGGTATGATTACCTCATTTGAAGTACTGTTATATGGAAGCAGACTAGTTTTTTTTTAGGATCTGTATGGCAGAACCAAGATAATGAACAAAAGATAAAGGGAAGAAGAAGACAGCTCACTAGAAGATAATAATAATAATAATAATTAATAATAATAATGAAAGATCCAAGCTGCCCACAAAAGAAATGGCTAACTCTTTGGAGGTTGGAGTCCATGCCACAAAAAAGGTTAAGAAATCTTATTTTAGACATTGCTTCTAGATAAAATGAAGAATCATTTAAAATAATAAAAAGATTTACATATAGCTAGAAAAGCCAAATACTTGACTACAGGGTATGTGTGCAGAATTTTTTTTTTAAAGAAAAGATATTAACTGGTAAATATTAAATAAAACAACAATTCTTAACCATTTCTGTGTCACAATATATACTGGTACTCTTATGAAGGCTATGGATTCCTTCTCATAATTACTTTTAATGCATAAAATAAAATACTTAGAATTACAAAAAAACAAAAACAAAGAATAGTAAAAATAAAGAGAAGGCTTTTTTTCAACCATGTTCATAGATCCCCCTGAAATCTGTTTGTGAGATAGTGTCTCTGTCCCTGGAGGTCTTTAAGAGAAGTGGATGACTACTGATTAGATTTTGTATACCAAAATACTGTTTAGGTATAGTTTGACTTGGATGATCTCTGAGTTCCAGTCCAACTCTGAGATTCTATGATTCTAGAGAATAATTCTGGGGAAACTTAAAACAAAAAGACAGAACATTTTTTTCATAGGCATTTTCAGTATGTACCCTCCCCTTCCCCTTATTCCATTACATCCCAAGGAAGTCTTTTTCATTCATTTTGTAATCTATGGATAGAGCCTTGTATTTTGACATTACTTTGTAAAGACTCTTAACAGAGTACTCTGCCAACCCAAGAAAAAAGGATGAAAAATCTTTATGGTGTTGGTGAATGATGATAAAGATATGCAAACAAATCACTGGGTTTTCAAAGGAAAGATTTCATATACAATCTCAGTGTGAGAAAGTACCACTGAGGATGTTCAATCCAACCAATATCTGAATAAGAATTCCTTCTATGATAGGCCTGAAAAAATCCTAAGTCTTCACTTAAAGACCCCCAGTAAGGGGGAAACTCCTACCTTCCAAAGCAGTGCTACATAAACAATATACAGCCCTAATTGCTAGAAGGTTTTTCCCACTTCTTTTTATATCAGGGATATATTAATTTTATTATACCTTCTACCGTACTGCTTCTTGTTTTGCCCACTTGTTTTGACCAGTCAGTCAAAAAATAGGTACTAAGAGCCTACTATATAAGGCACTGGGCTAAATACCATATATACCAAAAGAGGTGAAAAAATTGTACCCACCCTAAAGGAATTCACAATTTAATGGGGGAGACAAGAAACAAGCAAAAATGTATAAATAAGCTATACAAAAAAAAAAAAAAAAAAAAAAAAAAAAAAAAAAACAAATAGGAAATAATTAGAAGAGGGAAGGGACTACAATTAATAGGGGTTGGGAAAGGCTTCCTGTCAAAGACAGGATTTTAGCTGAGACTTGAAGGAAGCCAGGTAAGCAAGTATACAGTTGAGAAGGGAGAGCATTCTATTTATGAGAGAAAGCCAGAGAAAATGCCCAGAGCTAAGACAGAACATCTTGTTCATAGAGGCTAAAGCCACTGGATTGAAGAGGATGTATTAGAGAATAAGGTATAAAATGGTTAGAAAGATAGGAGGCTAGTTTAAAAGGAGCTTTGAATGCCAAACAGGATTTTGTATTAGATCTTGGAAGATAAATCAGAACATTTTCCATGACCATTTGACAAAGAAAACATCCTCTGCACTAGGATACATGATGAAGAGAGGAAGAACTTTGAGGCTCCTTCAATTACTATATCCATGATCTTAAGCAAGAAAAGATTTCTGAGCTCTTCAAGTGGTATGTATGAGAATTTTAGATTAGATTAATTATTATGAAGAGACAATTGAAACTAATTAGGCATTAATTTACTTATTCAGTGCCATACAAATCAAACTACCAAATAATTATTTTATATGTAAGAGAAAATAATAAAATTCATCTGGAAGAACAAAAGGTCAAGAATATCAAGGAAATCAATGAAAAAACATGTGAAAGAAGGCAGCCAAGCAGTAATTTCAAACTACTTTATATGTAAATCATCAAAAT
The DNA here is from genome assembly GCF_048593235.1 of Sminthopsis crassicaudata. Lineage (NCBI taxonomy): Eukaryota > Metazoa > Chordata > Mammalia > Dasyuromorphia > Dasyuridae > Sminthopsis > Sminthopsis crassicaudata. The sequence goes on from NC_133619.1 coordinate 554,280,585, forward strand.
AATCTGGTACTGGCCTAAAAAAAAAATAGAATAGTGTATCAGTGGAATAGATTAGCTACAGAATATAAAGTAGTAAATGATCACAGTAATCTAGCATTGGATAAACCCAAAGATCCAAGCCTTTAGAGCAAGAATTTATTATTTGATAAAAATTTCTGGGAAAACTGAAAAGAAATTAGGCAGAAACTATATATAGACCAACTTCTTACACCTTATGTCAAGATAAGGTAAAAATGATTTAGAAATAAAAGATTTATATAATATATATAATATAAATAATTAAGAGAATATGAAAAATGTTCTTATCAGATCTATGGATATTTTTGTTCTTTAGTTGTTTTAGTCTTTGTGAGTCCTTTTGGGGTTTTCTTGGCAAAGATATTGGAATGGTTTCCTATTCCTCCCTCAGCTCATTTTGTAAATGAGGAAATTTAAGGCATATGGGTTAAGTGACTTTCCCAGGTTCACACAGCTAAGAAGTGTCTGAGGCCAGATTTAAAATTATGGAGATGCTTTTCTGACGCTAGCCCTATTAGTCTATCTATTGTGACATGCAGCTGCTCTATCTATAGATAAGGGAAGAGTTTATAACCAAACAAGAGATAGAAATGATCACAGAAAGTAAAACGGATGGTTTTGATTACATGAAATTAAAAAAAAAAAAAAAAAAAAAAAAAAAAAAAAAAGTTTTGGACAAATAAAATTAATGTAGGTCAAATTAGAAGGAAATCACAAAATGGGAAAAAAAAAATTATAGCAAGTTTCTCTGGTGAAGGTCTCATGTCTCAAATAAAGAGAGAATTGGGTCAAATTTATAAAAATAAGAGCCATTCTTCAATTCACATAATCAAAGAATATAAAAAAGTGGTTTTGATAAGAAATAAAGGCTATCAATATCAATATTTTTAAAATGTTCTAAAATGAGTTTCAGGGGTGGAGCCAAGATGGCAGAGTAAAGTCAGAAAGCTGCTCCATCTTTCCCAGGTTCCCTTAAAAACAACATGAAAAGAAGCTGTTTAAACAAAGTCTAACAGAATGAAACCATAAATCTTCAGCACAAGATAGAATGAAAAACCTTCAAGAAATGTAGTAAATTGGAGTAAAAAGAGTGTTCAACCTAGGTCAGATAGATTCTGGGAAACCAAGTGAGAGGGTTTTAATCACAGGAAACATCAACTAAGAACCTCAATTCTGACTCAATGGAGGAGCAAATCAGTGGAGCACCTTCCAGTTTCAGCTCAAAAGGTAAACTCTGGGAAACCAGGCTGTTTCCTGAACAAAGCAGGCAAAGCTACCCCCTACAAATACAAGGGGCCCCTGTGCTCAAAGCAAGGCTTAGTGCTGCACAGGAAGCTTGGGAAGCACCCCTTTTGCCCTAGGAGCAGAGCTCAACTATAACATTTAAAAAAAAAAAAAAAAAAAAAAAAAAAGGAGGAAATACCAAAAGAAAAGGAAAGAAAATGAGTAAGAAACAGAAAAGAAGTTTGATTATAGAAAGCTACTATGGTGACAAGGCAGACCAAAACAAAAGTCAGATGAGGATAGAATGTCCACAGAAGAAATCACAAAGAGTGACATAAATTGTTCTCAAGTCCAAAGAGGCTTCATAGAAATGCTCATAAAAGACATCAAAAGGCAAATAAGAGAGGTAGAAGGTAAAAAATGGCAAAAGAAATGAGAGACATGTATGAGAGAGTCAACAGTTTGGAAAAAGAAGGGAAAAAATGTCTTAAGAAAACAACTCTTTAAACAGTAGAAGAAACTAAATGGAAAAAGAGATAAAAGATAACTAAAGAAAATCCCACATTAAAAACTAAAGCAGGGCAAATGGAAACTAATAACTTTGTGAAAAGAATGAAAAACTGGAAGAAAATGTTAAATACCTCATTGGAAAAACAGTTGACCTGGAAATAGATCCAGAAGAGACAATTTAAAAATTATTTTTCTACCTGAAGGCCAGGACCAAAAAAAGAGCCTGGATAGCATTCTACAAGAGCTCATGAAAGAAAACTGCCCCAATATTCTAGAAACAGAGGGGAAATACTCATTAAATAATCCACTGATCATCTCTAGAAAGAGATCCCACAAGGAAAACCCCAAGGAACATTGTTCCAAAACTACAAAAGTATAATCTCAAGGAAAAAAATACTGCAAGTTGCCAGACAAAAACAATTCAGACACTAAGGGGCAAAAATCAGGATTACCCTGGCTCCGGCAGCTTCTACAATAAAGGATTGAGGGCCTGGAATACTATATTCCAGAAGGCAAAGGGGTGAACTTACCACCAATGAAAAATAAATTAAAACAATAATTAGGAGCTATTTTGCCCACCTATATGACAGAAAGTCTGACAATCTAACTGAAATGGATGAATATTTATAAAAATATAAATTGTCCAGATTAACATAATAGGAAATAAAATACTTACATAGTCTCATTTTAGAAAAAGAAATTGAACAAATCATTAATGAGCTCCCTAAGAAAAAATCTTCAGGGTCAGATGGATTCAGAAGTGAATTCGACCAAATATTTAAAGAACAATTAATTTCAATATTATGTAAACTATTTGCAAAAATAGGTAAAGAAGGTAAATAGGTAAAGAACTGCCAAATTCTTTCAAATATGACACTGATACCTAAAGCAGGAAGAGGCAAAGTATCAGCAAAGAGATTACAGCAATGACCAAGTGGGATTTATACCAGGAAAGCAGGGCCAGTTCAATATCAGGGAAACTATTATCATAATCGCCTATATAAATAACAAAACCAAAAGATTATCATATGATAAGCTCAAATGATGCGCAAAAAGCTTTTGGCAAAATACAACACCCATTAAAAAAATAGAGATAAAACCTACAGCAAGCATTATTTGTAATATAAAGAAGCCAAACATATTCTTAATAAGTTCAGGGGTGAAACAAGGATGCCTATTATAAGTAATATTATTCAACAATGTACTAGAAATGTTGCTTTTAACAATAAGAAAAGAAAAATAAATTAAAGGAATTAGAATAGGCAATGAGAAAATAAAACTATCACTCTTTACAGATGATATGATGGTATACTTAGTGAACCCTAAAAAAATCATCCAAAAACCTACAGGAAAAAATTTTGGCAAAGTTGTAGGATATAAAATAAACCCCTACAAATCATTAACTTTTCTATATATTACTTATAAAGCCCATCAGCAAGAGATAGAAACAACAATTCCATTTAAAATAGCTATAGACAAAATAAAAAACTTGAGGGTTTACCTGGCAAGACAAACCCCAATACTATATGAATGCAATTACATAATACTTCTTATACAAACAAAGTCAGATCTAAACAATTGGAAAAATATCAATTGTTCATGGTTGGGCTGAACTAATATGATAAAAATGACAATTCTGCCTAAATTGGTCTACTTGTTCAGTGCCATACCAATAAAACTACCAAAACATTATTTTATAGAACTAGAAAAAATAACAAAATTAATCTGAAAGAATGAAAGGTCAAGAATAACAAGGGAATTAATGAAAAAAATTCAAAGTACCAAACCTAAAATTATATGGTACTGGCTAAGAAATAGAATGCTGGATCAATGGAATAGATTAAATACACATGAATAGTAATCAAGGCCTATAGAAATCCAGTATTTGATAACCCCCTGTAATGTCTGGATTAGCTTCCTGAAGGGCTCAGAATCAGCCAGAATCAGGGTAAGCAAAAGTCCTTGCCCCATGTTGGGCGCCAAAATGTAGTGTTCTGTTGTCTTTAGATTGTGATCATTTTCTGGGAGAAGATCTCTTGGGGAGCTTCTGGGGAAGCAACCTTAGTTTTAGTTCCAGTGCCAGTAATCCCCAAAATGCAGCCAGGAGTTAAAGTCCTTTACTGTCTCTTTCCAAATCTTCTCTCTAGCTCCCTCTGAATCCAAAGCCTCCAGCCAGCATGAAGGTAGATGTGGGAATGAATCAGACTCTATTTCCAAGAGTGCGATTATGGGCTTCTGTGTGCTTGGCCCTGAGAGTTTCTTGCTTATATGGTGCATACTGAATATACACCAATCATTTCATCACTAGGAAACTATTATTTGTTGTAGGATTAAATCAATGCTAAATTAGATTTAATCATTGTCTCCTTAATTCCACTCAGTACCTTGTTTCAAGCTCTGGCCCATAACCTCTCCTTGTAGGATCAAATCAATTGTCTCTATTCATTCCAGTGACTTAGCACCTTGTGAGAATCCTAACAACCCCCCAAACTCCAGCCTCTGAAATAAGAACACACTATTTGACAAAAATTGCTGGGAAAACTAGAAAGCAATATATCAGAAATGTGGCATAGGCCTACATTTCATACCCTATACCAAACTAAGTTCAAAATAGATACATGGTTTGGGCCCAAAGGAGGATATCATAAACAAATTAGAACAATTGATAATTTACCTTTTAGATCTTTGGAGAAGGGAAGAATTTATGACCAAAGAAGAACTAGACAACATTATGAAAGGCAAAATGGACAACTTTGATTACATTAAAAAGGTTTTGTACAAACAAAACCAAGAGAAACATGATTAAAAGGTAAGTGTGAAAGGCAAAAAAAAAATAGGCAAAGCTGTGAAAAAATATTTACAGCCCATATTTCTGATAAAGATCTCATTTCTGAAATATATAAAGAATTGTGCCAAACATAAGAATACAAATCATTTTCCATCTGATAAATGGTCAAAGGATAAGAACAGAGAATTTTCAGATGATAAAAGTAAAACCATTTTTAGTTATATGAAAAAAAAATGGTCTCAATCATTGGATTGGAGAAATGCAAATTAAAACAAGTGTGAGGTGCCACCCCATGCCCCTCAGATTGGCTGCGATGACTGGAAAAGATAATGATCAATGTTGGAGGGGATATGGGAAAATTGGGATACTAATGCATTGGAGTTGTGAAATGACCCAACCATTCTGGAGAGCAATCTGAAAATATGCCCAAAAGGCTATAACACTATGCATGCCTTTTGACCCAGCAGTGCCATTACTGGATCTGTATCCCAAGGAAATCATAAAAGAGAGAAAAGGACCCACATGTACAAAAAGGTTTGTAGCATCTCTTTTTGTGGTAGCAAAGAATTGGAAAATGAATAGATGCCCATCAATTAGAGAATGGCTGAACAAGTTGTGGTATATTAAGTTAATGGAATATTATTGTTCTATTAAAAGTGATGAACAAGCTGATTTTAGAAAAACTTGGAAAAATTTACATGAACTAATTCAAGGTGAAACAAGCAGAACCAGGAATACACTATACACAATAACAGCAAGAATGTGTGATCAATTATGAAAGGCTTGATTCTTCTCAGTGGTTCAGTGATCCAAAAGAATCCCAATAGACTTTGAACAGAAAATTCCATCTGCAGCCAGGAAAAGAACTAAGAAAACTGAATGTAAATCAACATATGCTATGTTCACTTCTTTTCTCTGTGTTTTTTTTTATCTTGATTTTTCCCTTTTGCTCTGATTTTTCTCTTCCAAATGATTCATAAAGCAATGTGTATTAAAAATAAACTAACTATAATTTTAAAAAACTCTAAAAAGTGCTCTAAATCACTATTGATTAGAGGAATGGGAATTAAAATAATGCTGAAGTACCATTTGATGGCTATCATACTAGCTAACATGACATAAAAAGAAAATGATAAATGCTGAAGGTGATATGGAAAAAAATAAATACACTAATGTACCACAATGGAGTGGTGGATTGATCTAACCATTCTGGAGAATAATTTCAGACTGTACCTAAAGATCTATAAAGTTGCATATCCTTTAACCCAGAATTACCACTACTGGGTCTATATCCTAAAGAGATCAAAAAAAAAGGGAAAAGAACCTATATTTATTTAGATACATATGTATATACATATATGTGTGTGTATATATGTATATACATATATATATATATATATATATGTATGTGTGTGTGTGTATGTGTGTGGGTGTGGGTGTTGTGTGGGTGTGTATATGGCAAAGAATTGGAAGTTAAAAGATGCCCATCAATTAGGGAATGGCTAAATAAATTGTAGTATGTGATGATGTTAGGATTTATTGTACTGTAAGAAATAATGATCAAAATGGTTCCAAAAAACCTAAGAAGATATATAAATTGATATAAAGTCAAGTGAGTGGATCCAGGACAGTGTGCACAGTAATAACACTATTGTAGTGGTGACCTAAGAAAATCTTAGGGACTCTTGAATGCAGATTGAATCATACTTTTTTTCACTTTATTTTTCTTGTTTTTTATTATTTCTTTTTTCTAATATGGCTAATATGGAAATGTGTTTTGGATGACTCCCCAACTATAATTGATATTATATTGCTTGCCTTCTCAAAGGCTAAAGGAGAGGCTGAAGCTAGAAAGAGAATCTGGAATTCAAAATTTAAAAAAATAAAAATAAATGAAGCATTGAGAAGTAATATTTAAAATAAGATTTCTTAATCTTTTATGCCATGGTCTTTTCTGGAAATCTGGTGAAATCTATGGATCCCTTTTTGGAATGTTTTTAAATGTATAAAATATAATACACAGGATGTCAATTATGTTGAAATACTATATATGTGTGAGTAGATATACATATGTTAAATATTAATATTTATAGATACATGTAGGTATGTAGTATGAGGATGTATGTATGTGGACATAACTGTGGTTTTAAATTCCAACTTTGCCACATACTACAAGGACAAGTCACTTGATCATTCTGAGTTTTAGATAAATCATCCACAAAATGTGGGAATTAACACTTATACTATGTATTTTACAGGGTTCGTATGTGTGTGGGGAATGAATAGATATAGAAATATTCGAGAAATGTAAGCTCCATAAAAGAAACTGACAAATTATTTCAGATAATAATCATTATAAAGATGGCTAGAAAACTAAACTGAACTACCTCTCCATGTCCAATACTTGAGTGTAAGATGAAGGGAACTTTTTTTTTTTTAACATAACCAATATTATTTTTATTTTTAAATATGTGTGTATGTGTAGGTATGTATATTTATATGTATAATTACACCAACATTTCCCAAAAACATTTAAATATGCTGGACTCCAACTTAAGAAGATTTTAATAATCTTAGCTCAAATATTAAATTAGATCCTTACCTTCAAAAAGTTCACAATTTCAGTAAACAGATCAAACAAAAGAAAGTTTGTCATGTATTACATGTATTTTGGGAGTGGGGTGAGAACTTCATGTGTGATTTCACCTGTATATGGAATTCCCTGGTAAAGAAAATTTTTTCATTGCTGCATAATGACAGATATTCTGCAAATTATAAGTTTTAGAGACTTGCCTAAGGCATGGAGAGGTTAGGTTACTTGTCACATTACTAGTATGTGTCAGAAGTAAAACTTCATCTAGATTTGCATGATTTTGAAGCCCTCTCTCTAGCTACTGTACAAAAAACCCACAAGGCATTATGGTGTTGGCTCTTACCCTTGCCACTATTTTATTACCCATTGTCTTGTCCAGGATAGGGGTAGACACACTTACCAGTTAGTTATCACTGTCTGGGGCCATTATTTACTAATTTTCAAACATTAGGCTAGTCTTACAATGGGCTTCATTTTGCTTGTGGTCTTATGGTTTTGAGGGTCAATAAATTCTGCCTTCTCACCATCTATATTCAAGCATAGAGCATCTAGAAGAGCTGATGATTTTCATTTTTAAAAATCTATCACTAATGCTGACTGTCCCATGTAGAACTTATTCTTTTCTCTAGAACTAAGATTTACCTTATGATGTTTTTCTCTTTTTTTGAGTGGAAGCTCGCTGCTCTTATCCTCTTTCCAAAGGTGCAATCTTTCTTACTGTCCAGCTAAGGAGTTCCCTTTTTCTGCTTGACAGAGCTTTATTTTTTATCCTATCTGCTCGGCAAAGATGAATATGTCTGAGCTCAAGAAGTAATTAAGTCTACTGGCTTAGGTTTCTCAAATTCTTCTTTACTATTTACAGAACTGTTGATATAGCATTAGAAGGAACCTAAAAGATCATTCAATATAATCCTTCATTTTACAGAGGTCAAAACTGAAGTCTCAGGATGATGAAATGAAGGGAATGGAAATGGGGGATTTAGTACCAGGCACAATCAGTTAGAGGAAGAAATAGATGAGACCCTGAAACCAGAGAGTAGAAAACTAGAACTAGGTTGAGTTGCATTGCCTCATAATACAATGATTAACCTCCATAATGATGACATAGAGCCATCCAAAAAGGTTTAATTTCATCACTCAGCTTAAGAAGGCAGGGAAATATTTAAGACCTTTTAGATAGATTTCCAATAAAATGGCTTTAATAATAATAGTAAACATAATAATAATTTCATTTATTATTCAATAGTTGACTACCTTTGTCCTCAGTAAATAAATCATCAAGCATTTATTAAGCACCTATTATATACATATACACATGTATAATATCCATATATATTCAAACTCCTTGTGAACAGGAACAAATATTTAACCATATTATAAATTCCATAAGGATATTTAAGGGTATCATATTTAATCTTTATATTTCATCTAGAACTCAGCTTGGCACATGATGGCTTGATGGACCCGTGGTTTCAATGGAATAGGGAAATTTTGGTGTGATTCCTCTTTCTATTCATGAAGATTACCACATACATTATAACCTAGTCTTAGAGTGTGTGGATGTGTTTATGTGTATATGTGTATATTGCATACATACAAGTGCATATGTGTACATACAGATATGTATGTGTGTGTGAATGTGTTTGTAGCTCTAGACATGAGACAGAGTCCAATGGAGTGATAATAGGTACTTAATATAGGGAGTTGTTGGCTCAGTGGATAGAATGCCAGTTTTGGAGTCAGTTCAAATTTGACCTCAGACACTTATTATTTGTGTGATCCTGGGCAAGTCTTAGTTTCCTCAACTGTAAAATGAGTTGGAGAGGGAAATAACACATTCATTGTCTTTGCCAAGAAAATCCCAAATGGAGTCACGAAGAGTCAGACATCTCTAATATAATTAAACATAGAGGCTTAATAAATTTATTGAAACAAAAAGAGCTTGGTCAAGTTTAAAACCTTGTATTTTGTTCTGTGTGTAATAGAGAACCACCCTGAGAATGTCTGAATGGAGAAGTAGAATGAAAAAAGATAGAGAGATACTAAAAGTCACTCTGAGTCTAGAGCCTGAGGATCTGGTCAGCTATTTGTTATTTCACATTAGGATATGCATATAGTTTCTCGAATACGTTTTTTTTTTCCCCTTCATAAAATTAAGTCATTGAACTAAACAATTTCCAAAGTTCCTTCCAGCTCTAATGCCAACACTTGTGACTTTACCTTTGTATTTTAACAGAGTGCTGATTTCTGTCAGTTCTTGTCCTGGTGATTGATCCCCTATGCCTAGAATGGAATTCGTTCTTCCCCACCTTATAGACAATCAAGTGTGTTTATAGGGATACATGCACACGTATATGTAGGTTTTGTTTTCTATTAGCTTCTAATGTCCTGTGAGTGCTAAGCAGTGCGGTGGATAGTGTTGGATCAGACCTGAAGTACCAAATCTGGTCTAAGACATTTACTAGCTATGTGACCCTGGGCAAGCCACTTAATGCTTTTTGCCTCAATTTTCTCATCTGTAAAATGAGCTGGAAAAAGAAATTACAAACTATTCCATTATCTTCTCTGAGAAAACTCCAAATGGGGACATGAAGAGTCAGACATGATTGAAATGGCCAAATAACAAAAATTTGTATGCTTAGTGCTTGGCACACAGTAAGCACTTGATAAATGTTTAAGGATTGATTTATTTACTAAAAACAAAGCAAAGCAATTATTGAATATTAATCTGGGGTCTGGATAAGACATGGAAAATCTAAAAGACAACAATCTAGTAAAAATTAAAGTACTTTGAAAAGTATATTAGTTCATTCTAGGATATTAGTTCATTCCAGAACATCAGTCATTTCAGAATTTACATAGTATAAGTAACATCTACTATTCTAAGTTCTTTTTGTTTAGCATTACAAATATTTAGACAGGAGTACTACTTTGGGAGAGATTTATTGTAATAAATCAAAACAGTTTAAGAAAGCTATGGCCTAATCTGAAATAAAAGCATTATTTCAAATCTATAGCACCTTTCATTTTCCTTTATTTAAAAAAATTCAACAAGAAAGATTTTTTCCTTCATCTTCTCTCCTATCTCATTGGAAAATAAAAGAAAAATAAAATAAATTTTCTGTAAAAATATACATAGTCAAACAAAACAAATTCTACACCAAAATTAAAAGACTTGGCCAGTTCCTGCTTTCCTATACCTTGCAAAGATTTATACAAGAAGACTTGAAAATAATTGACATTAATAAACTAGCAAAACTTCTAGAAGATTGTCCAGGATGGTGTCGAGGGCAAGATGCCATATGGTTATCAGATGAAGGAAAGCAGAAGAGAAGGCTGAAGGTGTTTTCACTCTATACTTGTCTCCAGATATTTTAAGAGTCATATGGAAGAGGAATTGATTGTATTATACTTCGTCTACCCAGAGAGTACAATTAAGAACAAAGGTACAAGGTATAAACAAAACAGTTAGACTCAATGAAAAGAAAATCTCTTGATCAATTAGTGCTATCTCCAAATGCAATGTCTGCCTCATGATTCAGCAAATTCTCCATCATTGGACTTGTGGATGATTGATCACTTTTTAAAACTGTTTGTAAGGTAGATTCTAGACTGGACTTGAAAAAATGATGAACTTCTTAATAAGAGCACTTAAAGGGATCAACATTAAGTTGGATGTTTAAGTTCTGTTCTCTTTTTTAAAAAAACCACATGGCTTTATACTCAAATTTTGAATAACCAGGAGCCAAGTAAGCCCCATGAATGGTGCACTGCAGATACCCAACAAATGTCTGTCTAAAGGTTAAATGAGTAAAGCATGTGCTCAATGAAACAATTCAATTACTCAATATTCTAATTTTTAAAGTCACCAAAATTTATTAAAACTATATTATTTATGAAGCACTGTGCTAGTCCTTAGTTCTTCAATGGTCTTTTTTTTTTTTAAACAATCTCTGCTGGTTAGAAAGTTACAATCAATTAGGAAGAATGGCTAAACCTTCAAGGAAATGTAATATTTTTCTCCAAATGCAGCTAATTTCTTCTTGGATTGGGTAGCTAACAGAACATATTAAAATCTGGCAATCTGATCTCTGAAATTAGAAAAGCAAGGTTGGCTTCTGATAGGGTAGGAGGTTGAATCTACTCTGAGTGTAGGAAGCTAGGTACTCTTTCAGGTTTCACCATCTCATTACCTGGGCAAAGAGTGACTTAAAGGATCATTAGGGAGAAAAATTTAGACCTATAAGGGAAATGGGCTTTTGAGATAAAAGAAAAGAACCCTAATCAGTAACTTAAGAGTCATAGGATTTGTGGTTGCAAGGATCATCAGTTCAACCCCCTTTTTTGCTCATGAGAACACCGAGATCCAGAACAGAAAAGTATCCAGTGTACTTTGGCTAATAAGTGACATAGCCAAGATTTAAAACCAAGTTCCCTGTCTGCAAATCAACTCCATGGCTTAGTTTAGCAATAGGCAAAAATAAGAGCTATGCAAAAGTATTTCTAGAAACAGACAGGTAACTCAATGAATTTAGTTCTAGACATTAATTCAGGAAGATCTGAATTCAAAATTTATATCAAATACTAGCTGTATGACTAATAATGAGCATGTCACTGAACTGCTATTTACCTCAGTTTCCTTAGCTACAAAATGGGGATAAAAATAATCCTTATTTTATAAAATTATTGTGAGCATCAAGTAAGAAAACATAGTAAACATTTAGGAGAAACTTACAATGATACAAACATATTCAGCTATTACGATGATAAGAGGTAGCTAAGTGGTGCAGTTGATAGAGTGCCAGGACAGGATTCAGGAAGATCCAAGTTCAAATGCAGCATCAGACACTTACTAGCTGTGTGGCCATGGGCCACTTAATCTTGTCTACTTCAGTAAAATGTAAAATGTGCTAGAAAAGGAAATGGCAAACCACTCTAGTATCTTTAGAAAGGAAACCCTAAAAGAAGTCACAAAGAGTCAGACATGACTGAAATGACTGAACAATAACATGATGATTATGACGATGAGGGAGAGAATCACCACTACCATGATGTTGGAAGCTACCTCACCAGAAGGTTTCTGACGTTCCTTTCTGTCTTTAATGTCAGAAGGATCAGAATAGAACAGGTCTAGAAAGCTAGAATTATAGGGACTCTCTGACAAAATGTAGATCACAAAGCATCTCATTATCAAGATTTTAGACTGCTTTATTTATTTATTTATTTATTTATTTATTTATTTATTTATTTAGCTATGGAAGCATGGGAATTAATTCTTCTCAGTTTCAGTGGACAATTAGCAATATACTTCTCTAATCTCATTTAGCTGTCTTGAAGGAAGACTTTATAGGTCCTGAAAGTGCTACATAAAAGTGAGCTAAGCCCTTACATAAGGGACTGATATATAACCATTAAGTTGCTCAGCTACTTTTAAAGATTTTCCTCAATATTAAGAAATCTAAAGTTGAAGGCATCAAGAGTAAAAAATGGAATGGAATAAACATATTTAACATGAACTTTAATTATAATTTAGAGGTCAAGAACTGTTCCCTCTTAAGAATGGTATGGGCAGAGCATACCTGTTCTGTCTTGTCATAAATTTCAGTTCAATAATATCAAGAATATTTCACAGAATTTTCAGTTCAATATTCTAAGGTATGTAACCTCTAAATGTTCCCTCTATCTTTTCCCTCTAAATTGGCATGTCCATTACTATACTTTAACAAGGATTGTTTTTCCCTAGACAGGTCTTTGTTTGTTTGTTTACCTTTAGGCTTAATTTCCCTTTATATTTCTGTAGAGCCTTTGGCCACCTTTTATAGAATGACATTAATTCACTTTGATTCATCACTGTCTAAAACCTGAGGTTGTGTGCTTTGTGATCCATCTAAATTCTGATTTCTTATTTTGTTTTCCTCAAAAGACTTTCAAAGAACTAAATACCACTGAAGAAAGTTATTCCACTTCAATCAAAATTCTCATAACCCTGAGAAATCAAAAGGAGAACAATCACCTATATCAATCACTCATTGCTAAAACTGGATGGAATTCCTTTTTTAAAATTTTCCGTTATATAAAAACTAGTAAGTCCAATTAGATAAGCTCTAAAATTCCATCCAGTTACTGTGTCCAAAGAGCTATAAAACTGTGCCTATTCTTTGACCCAGCACTACCACTACTGGGTCTGTATCTCAAGGAAATCATAAAGGAGAGAAAAGGATCCACATGTGCAAAAATGTTTGTAGCAGCTCTTTTTGTGGTATCAAAAAATTATTGGAGAAGGAAATTATAAACCACTCCAATAACCTTGCCAAGAAAATCATAATTTACATAAATTATAACATCTGTTACATAATATAGCACTTTAAGGCTTGAAAAGTTCTTTATTATCTTATCTGATATTACCTTCATAATAGTATATGACATAAGTACTATTATCCCATTTTAATACAAGGAAACTGAGGCTTAAAGAAGGTAAGTTATTTGACCAGCATCACATACCCAGTAAATGTCTGAGGCAGGATTTGCTCTCAAGTCAAGTCCACAAACATTTATTAAGCACATATTACAAGTCATGCACTATGCTAAGCAAGGGGGGATACAAAGAAAGGTTAAAACAAAACAAATTAAAATACTACTACCAATTAAAAAACCCCAGCAGTCCAATTTTCTAAAGCAACTCAAAATCAATTGGATAAACAACATGCAAAATAGACAATATGCAAAAAAAAAAAAAAAAAAAATGAAACAAATAAAGCCAACTGTATAAAGAAGATCTATGCAAGACAAAATGGATAATCTCTAAAGGAAGTAAGGAAGATTAGCAAAAGGTTCTTGCAGAAGGTGAAATTTGTGATGGGATGAACAAGGAACCAGGGAAGTCAGGCATGGATATGAGGAGTGAGAGAATTCTAGACATGGGGTCAGCTGTGAAAATGATCAGAGTTTGGACATAGCTTGTTTTTGTGTATGGAACAAGGAGGCTAGTGAAGAGAGTGGAAAGGTAGGAAGGGGCTAGGTTGTGAGAAGCTTGACAGCTAGGTTTTCTATTTGATCTTGCAGTTAACAGGGAGATGACAGGAGTAAAAGAGGAGGGAGGGTTATGATACCAAAAACTCCCTTTTAACAGGGAGAAAACAGGAAGGTGACATTCAGATATATGAAGGCCAATTTGATAGCTGAGTGGAACACAGACTGAAAAGGGAAGAGACTAGAGGCAGAGAGAACAATTAGAACTCTATTGCAATAGTGAGATAATGAGAGAGAGAATAGTAAGTGTGTCAAAGCAGAAGAGGGAGTATATACAAATTACAGGACCAGATGACATGTTGTACATGCAGGAGTGAGAAAATGAGAAGCTGAGATTGACATCCACATTGTAAGCCTGGGTAACTGAGAGATTGGCGGTATCCTAGACAGTAAGAAGGAAATTAGAAAAAGGGCCAATGAGATTAGTTTTTGACATGTTACATTTAATATGTTTGTGAGTCATCCAATTCAAGATGTTCAATAGGCAGACATGAAACTGGAAGTCAGAAGATTGGGATAGGCAAATAGTCTTGAGAATCATCTATACAAAGACATTAATTTGAACTCAAGATTTCCTAATTCCATGCCTAAAATTTTATCTATGGGACTCCTTAGATGCCTCAACATTCCAAGCAGAAAAGTGTTTAGATGAATTCCTCCAAATTCACTAATTGTGTGATTTTGCACATCATCTAATCCTGTTTACCTTAGTTCCCTCGTCTGTAAAATGAGCTGGCAAAGGAAATGGCAAACTACTCCAATATCTTTGCCAAGAAAATTTCCAATTAGGTCATGAGAAGTTGGGCAGGATTTAAACCCCCCCCCCCCAATATCAGACTGTTACAAGAATCTTTATATCCATCTCTATGGTCAACACATCTAGAATCTTCTCAGAGATACAGTTAATAGATAGGGACTGCATTGGAATTAAGTAAAAAAGGAAGACTAAATATGCTATAATTTATCTCTTAGTGATTATTAATTTCTTATTTGTCAACTGGAATTTGGACTAAAGTTTATATCACAAGGTCACAGAATTAAGAGCTCAAAAAGACTTTTGCGACAAGACATGTAGTCACAGATTCTGAACAACCTGCTTCAAAGATCTATGCTAATCTGTATAAAAGTTAATAGTAGTATGCTACAGGAATCTGTCCCTAATCTACTCCTGCCCCCGTTCCCCTTGGAAATCCCCTAATTTTTTTTTCTTCTAAGTGGTTACTGCCTTATGTGGCCTACTATACTGACTCATCAAGTTTCACTTTTTTTCTGTGGACATCTCCTAGTCAACTCTCTTTCCCCCATATTGCCTCTTCTTCTCCTTTTCAGTTCTGAACCCATCAGATCAATACAGCCATTATTACTGTTGTCAATCTACTTCCTTATGGCTACTCTTATCATCTCCATTTACTTTAAAAATAAAATACCTTTTCTTGGATATCATTACATTATAAATGTTTTATTCCTCTACTCCAAGGGTTTTGGGTATCATAACCCTCCTCTTCCTTTTACCATGACAGTATAAGGAAGCCTATGAACTCCTCTGACTATTTAAATACATCAAATAAAACACTTAAATGTATTAAAAAATCACAAATCTATTGAAAGACCTTTATCAAAGCACTTAACAATTCATAGACCCTGAACTCTTAGACAGGTGGATAGGCTAAGGAGGACAAAGTAGTAGATAGAAGTAAAGAAGAGAAGTGAGGAGGGATAGGACAGTGAGGAAAATTAGGAAGAAAGAAAATACACAGCTATTTTTAGCTTAGAATGTGAATGGAACAAATTTACCCATAAAATAGAAATGGATAGCAAATTAAAATTTTGAATTCAACAATATGTTAGGAAATATTATAAAAATGAAAGATATACCCAATGATAAAATAAAGAGCAGGTATAGAATTTTGTATGTTAAAAAAGCAAGGATAGTAATTACAATCTCAGATAAAATTTAAGTCAGAATAGATTTAATCAAAAGGGAAATATAGAGAAACTACACTATGTGCCAACAATATTATTCAATATTATTTTAGACCATTTAAAATAGCTAGACAATATAAAATACTTGAATGTATACCTGCCAAAAGAGACACAGGAATTATATAACAGTATATATGCATGAGTAATTTTTTTTATAACATTATCCCTTGTATTCATTTTTCCAGATTTTCCCCTCCCTCCCCTAGATGACGGAAAATCTCATACATTTTACATGTGTTACAGTATAACCTAGATACAATATATGTGTGTAAATCCAATTTTCTTGTTGCACATTAAGTATTGGATTCCAAAGGTATAAGTAACCTGGGTAGATAGACAGTAATGCTAATATTTTACATTCAATTCCCAGTGTTCCTTCTCTGGGTGTAGAATTATATGAACATAACAATAAAACACTTTTTTTTTTTTTTTACAAATAAACTTAGATCTAAATAATTGAGGTAATATTTATTGTTAATAAGTAATTAAAGCCAATTTTATTTTTAAAATGACAATTTTACCTAACTAATCTATTTAGTCAAAGACATACAAATTAAATTAGGAAAAATAACAAG
Organism: Sminthopsis crassicaudata; assembly: GCF_048593235.1. Taxonomy (NCBI): domain Eukaryota; kingdom Metazoa; phylum Chordata; class Mammalia; order Dasyuromorphia; family Dasyuridae; genus Sminthopsis; species Sminthopsis crassicaudata. The sequence goes on from NC_133619.1 coordinate 554,297,305, forward strand.
AAAGTTCATTTGGAAGAACAAAAGATTAGGAATGTCAAAGAAACCAGGGGGAAAAACATATAAAAAAGTAGGTTTAACAATATCAGACCTGAAACTGTTTTTGAATTATAAAAAAGACAATTTTGATTATTTTAAATCAAAATAAATAAATAAATATTATGCATAATAAATATTGCATAAATAAATATTATGTTGTCAAGAATGAATGGATTTCAAAAAATGGGGAAAACTTTCATATACAACCTTTCAGACAAGATGTAATTGAATTGGAATAGTGCTATGATGTAAGAAATGATGAGCTAGTTGATTTAGAAAAAATCATGGAAAGACTTGGTTTTAAAAGGAAAAAGCTATCCACCTTCAGAGAAACAGATGATAGAAGGAAATTAGCATAATATGGTCATATATGTATATGTGTGTGTGTATTTCCACAATTAAATGTAGAGGAATAGAAGGGGGTTAATAAAGTAAAAGGATACAACAGAAAATAAAAGAAAACCAACAACAAAAAAAGCAAAGATGGGCAGCTCTGAAAACAATTTGTGGTATTTATTATATAGATTTTCTTGAAATGGAAATGTATCATTTAATAGTGAATCCTCTCTTATGGTCTGCTGTATACATGGTGATTTTTTTCTTATTTTGTATTAAAGTTTAAAATTTTTAAAAAGTTAAAAATGGTTTATAGACCCTAGGTAAATAATCCTGCCCACTTGGAACTGGACTCTGATTTCTTTGTCCTTGAAGACTGTTTTCATTTTTCTATTTTTAACTGCAAAACTTAGCACAGGCCTTGACACAACATAGCACTTTTTATTCATTTACTGTATTATTCATTCATTCATTGTATTATTCATTTTGTCCTTCTCAGTTACTTCCATGATGATATACCTGGTATGTTTATCAAGTCTGTGTATGACAAAAAACTGAAAAGATTAGCTAGTATACAGGATGAGAAATTGAACCTCAAAAAGATCTTGAAAATGTAGAATAATGGGATAAAATTAGAACATTGACATTTAATAATTATAAATGTAAAGACCTAAAATTACTTTTGGAAAGGAATTACATAAGTATAGGACAAGAGAGGCGTACCTGGATGACAGCTCATGTCAAACAGACCTAGGAGTTTTGGTCGACTGCAAGCTCAGCATGAGCCAAGAGTGTGATCGGCTGCCAAGAAAGTGCATGTGACCTGAGACTACGTTAACAAGAGCATAATGTCCAGGAAATTATCATCCCATTGTACTCTGGTCAGTACTCTCACTAGATCATATGCAGATTATGTTGTTCAATTATGGATATCATGTTTTAGATCGTACATTGACAAACTGGAAAACATCCAGGGGAGGGCGGCCAGGATACTGTGAAGCATTAGAATGGGTTTGCTTGGCCAAAAGAGTAATGGGTAAAAGTGTTAGATGGGTTTTGGCTCATTATCAAGGTTAAAATATATTCAAGCAATTAGCAAAGCTCAGCAGTGGAAAAGGCTGTCTCAGTAGGCAGTGGGTGCTTTAATAAGGAAGGACTTTTAGCAGAGTCTTGATGATCATTTATTAGATATATTAGATATCTCTTGTTTGAGTTGTCCAGTAGCAGTTAGTGATTAAAGCTCAGGAAAGAGATGAGTGCTGAGCATGTACATTTGGGAGTCATCTGCATAGGAGACTGTAATTGAACCATGGAAGCTGATGAGTATTATTATTCATGTTTGTACTGGAATTGAGTAATACCTAAGAGGTTCATTTCAGCACTGAGTTTTTATTATTCCTTGAAGTAAATAGTACCCTATCATCAAAGAATATATAATCTAAACTATCATAAACTGCTTACTTGTTAATGTGAGTTGTCCCTTATTGTTTCTAGTATATATGTTTTCTCTTTCCATTGTATGGCAAGATCTTTCAGACTCAAGGTTCTTTCAGAAAATCAGAGATTGAATATTACAGAGACAAGCAGATCTCTTTTCAATTAGAAGGCAGAATGGAATAGTAGAAAGATCAGTGGAAGAAGAAGGCTCATGTTCTTGCTCTCTTTATTAACTTAGTGACTTTGGGCAATTCATTTCACATTAATGAGTCTCCATTTCCTCACCATTAAAAGAGGGTAGTCAGATTTGATGAGCTCTGAAAAAAATGGCTCTATGGTTTTACTGTTAGTGTCCTAGCTGATTAGCTATTATTGCCAATATCATAAGTATCATTTGTTACCACATACCTCAAATATCCCCACATCATACCTCATTCTTTCCCCTTTATTCTAACTATGGAAGATGTAGCCCTTCTCCTTGCCAAGGTCAACTCTGTTATTTGTCACCTTGGTCCCATGCCATCCTTTTTCTTATAAGAATGTGTCCCTTTTAACAGTTTTTTTTTCTCACTGTCATCTTCAACCTTTCTTTATCCATTCTATCCTCTCCTACTGCCAAAGAGTATCCCCAGATGCCCCTTATAAATATTCACTTGATTTTGTAATCTTTTCAAGCTATCATCCTATAACTCTCGTTTTTACATTTAAAATCCTAGGAAAAAAATTAGCCAAATCAGTCACTTCTCAACTTCTTCCAAACTTTTTTCTTGGCACTTATAATCCCATCATCTTGAATTAAAACTGCCCTTTCTAAGGCAATTGACAATTTTCTAAATGCTCAATCAAATGGCCTTTTGTCAGTATTCATTTTTCTTGACCAGTCCACAGTTTTTTACGTGACTAATCTCTTCTGCATAGTTACACTCTTCTCCTTGAATTTTTGTGACACTGCTCTCTGGCTCCATTTTGAGCTATCTGACCAGTCCTTCTAAGTCCTCTTTAGGATCATCATCTATCCCCTAGCCTTCTGAGAGTATAATCTAAGGCCAGATGCTGTTAGGAGAATATGTTCATTCAATTTCTATTTTGTATAGAATTGTCTGTGCTTATTTTCCTCCTTGAAGGGACCATGGATAGAACTCTGAGCTTGGAGTTATGAAGACTTGAATTCAAATCTGACCATAGACACTTAACTAGTTGTGTAATTCTGGGCAAGTCCCATAACCTTTCTATATATCTCAGTTTTTTACCTGTAAAATGGGGGTAATAATAGCCCTTACCACCTAGAGTAGTTGTTAGAATAAAATTAAATACGTTTTTAAAAATTCTTAGTGCCTGGTACATAGTAAATGTTAGCTATTATTAATAGTATTATCATTATAATTACTTTTTTTAAACTTTCATCTTCTTTGCAGGAATACTCATGTATTTGTGACTTTAGGATTACTTTTAAGAATTACCTTTTCAATTTATGTTCAATTTCAAATTTCAATTCAATTTCAGTTTCAATTTATGTTCAATATCTTATCAATTTTCAATTCAACTTTTGATTAATTTGCATTGCTTATAATGATCTAGAAATTCCCCTGAAAACTCACACAATGGCAAGTCTTCATTAAATATATGTTTAGAAAAGTTGAAGGGTCTCAGGGATGAAGCATGGTACATTAGAACCAATGTTAGATTTTTAATCAGAAGCTGGAGTTGAATCCCAGTTTTATCACTTACAATCTCTTTGGGTGGCCTTGGGCATATCATTTAATCTCTCTGAACCTCAGTGCCCTCATTCATAAAATGAGTAGGTTGAACTGAGTAACCCTGAGGTCCCTTGCAGTGCTGAATTTGTGATCCAATATTGTCCATAGTTAAAGATCCTGTATTATTTGTGAGGAAGGGTCAATAGAGCAGTTATGCTCTCTTGAAATAGTGGCCTTAATATCCCAAGGATAGGAAAGAGGAGGCACTCAGTGAATGCTTAAAATTACTGAGAAAAAAAAAATAGACAGATGGCTACTATGGCAACATTAACATTGAGCCATTCCTATCATTTTGTAAAAACGTATCTTCCTATGATTTTCAGCCTAAGACTATTCAGTCAAACTTCAGAAGTCCAGGCATTTATGGTCATATTATGATAACATTTTATGTTCTTGCCTATATTCCAAATCAAAATTTTTGTTATTTTATTATTTCAGACATTCCTTTGTAGCAACCATAAAAAATAGCATCACAGACATATTTTGATTCCTGAGATGACAACAATGAGTGAATATATATATGAATGTGTTTATGTTTGGTCTTTTTCAGTCATGTCCAATTCTTCATGACCCCTATTGAGGTGTTCTCAGCAAAGATATTGGAGTGGTTTGCCATTTCTGTGTCCAACTCATTTTACAGATGAGGAAACTGAGGCAAGCAGGATTTTTTTTGATTTGCTACATTTGAACTCATGAAGTGTCTTCCTGGCTCTAGCCTTACACTCTATATACTAAACCACCTAGTTTTCTAGTCAATTAGCATATCAATAAGCATTTATTAAACATCTATTATTTGCCAGACATTATGCTAAGTAATGAGTTTACAAAAAAAAAAAAAAAAAAAAAACAAATTAAAACAAAAGAAAACAACAACAACAAAACCAAGATAGTTCCTGCCTTCTAGAAGCCCTCAATAAGGAAGATACCCTCTAAATAAATTATGTATAAACAAGCCATATGCCAGATGAATGGGAAATAAACATCTGAAGAAAGGAACTAGAATTAAGAGGAATTGAGAAAGGCTTCTTGTAGGGGGTGGGATTGTAGGTGGGACTTGTAGGAAGCTAGGGAAGCCAGGTGGCAAAGATAAGGAGGAGGAGATTCTAGGCATCCAGCTGGGAGATAGGAAGGTAGCAGAGTAAATTGGAGGGGGGTAGGGACTGGACTGTGAAAATGGCCAGGATAGAGAATTATCTGTCTATCTGTATCTCATCTCACTCTCAAATACTTCATCTGTCTTAAGCCATGCCAGTTTTACATAAAGTTCACATGTATCAAATTCAAGTTTCATCTGACCTTATATTACATAGAAAAACATATCGGGGCTGTGAGAGTGATCTGATATATTCTGTGCTTTTGAATCTGGTCATAAGTGACATCTTTTATGCAGTGCTTCTTCTCTTGCCTCCCATTTCAATTTCAGCAGTTAGACACCTGGCATGGGTTTGAATGCTCAGTAGTTATATTATTAAACTCCATATGGTGCATATTTACACCTGACATGGTGTCAGTGGTTGTTTTCAAACTTCTTATCAACTTGTGATGTGCTATTTACGATCACAGGATTTAGAGCTAGGAGATTCTTGCAAATCATAGAATACAACCCATCCCCTTTTACAGATAAAAGTGTGAAGGAATTGCCCAACATCATCCTATGAAGTCAGTGGGGCTTTTCTGCTCACCCTCTTGTAAGAGCAGGGACATTCATATCTGACAATACAAAACCTCTGACACTTCTGCTAATGTGTTAGCAGATGTCAATCGGATATGCTGCAGAGGTGCTGGCAAAATGAAGCTAGATCTTTATATCACTTCATCATCCCCTTCAGGGTACTTCTGGGTCAGCAAATAAAGGGGTTGATACATTGGGGTACCAGTTAGAAGCCTAACATAAATCCAAGTGTGAGTTAATGAGGGTGCAAACTAGAATGACAGCAGAAAGGATGGAAATGAAGAAACAGATTGTGTTTGTATTTAGGTAAGTAGCTGCCAATTTTTTTTTAACAACTTGAAATCCAGAAGCCTTCTGACTATATGTTACCCCCCTACTTTTCCCCTCTCTGATAATGTTTATTAGGCTCTTCAGAAAGTTCTATTGATTTCCTGACCTTATTATCCTTTGCTTTCATTCCCCTTCTTTCCATTCCCAGAACTAACTAATCTCTACCTTCTTGGACTTGTAATTTCCTTTTAACAGTTCTGCCTTTCTTGACCCTCTATGATTTTCTATTTATCCTTTATCCTGTTAAATCATGTACTATCTAAGACACACCATGATAGTGAGGTGTTCTTGAGAAACCTGCATTCTTGCACTTGTGTAATAAAGTGCAAGCTTTGGAAGCATCTAACTTTTAGAAATGCATTGTATTTCTCTCCTCTGAGAAGCAATCCCACTATCAAACCAATCAAAAAGCATTTGTTAAGTGCCAGTCACTGTGTTAAGTGCTGAGGACACAAAAAAAGGGTAAAAGACAGTTGCTATATTCAAGGAGCTTAATGAAGGAGACAAAATGCAAACAAATTTATGCAGAACAATTATATATAGGGTAAATAGGAAATAGTTAAAAAAGGAAGGCAATGGAATTAAGGAGGGTTAGGAAAGGTTTCTTGGAGAAGAAGAAATTTTAGTTGAGATTGAAGAAGCTAGAGGGGTCAGTAGTAGAGTAGAAGAGAGATTTATCACCAAAAGCTTCAGATACCTGGTGATAATTTAATTGTTATTGCTATTAACATAGTAATTCATGAGACTCTTTAGTAAAGCATTGGATGATCTATGCTCTTTGGTGCCAAAGAGTATCCTCACAGATATGAAAACAGGGATCTTTGGAAATACTTCACTGATACTATGCATCTCTAATCACGGAACCCCTTTGCTAAAGAGCTTTAGAGTCCTGTTTAAAGGCAGAAGATCTGCCAGAGATGGTATTCTTAATATTTTTTAGGGAATGAAACTTTTTGATAATCTGGTGAAGTCTTTAGACTAACGTCTTCACAGAATAAAGCATTTTAAATATTTAAAGGAAAAACTCAATTTAAGTAAAAGTTTAGTGGAAATAATAATATATTTTCCCCTAAGGTTATAGATCTCCCAAAGTCTATAACCTCTTTTATACAACTCAGGCAAATAACTTTTCTGCTAACACTTTCCTCTCCGAGGTTACTTTCCATCTCCTCTGCATAGACTTTGCAGATTCCTATTTATTTCCCTCACTTTCCTCATCTACAAAATGAGCAGGAGAAGGAAATGGCAAGCCACTGCAGTGTCTCTGCCCAGAAAATCCCAAATGGGTTAAAGAAGAGTCACACATGACTGGAAAATGTCTAAAACACAAATTTTTGTTTGCATGTTCTCTCCCTTTAGAAATGAGCTCAATGAGGGCAGGGGATATTTTTGTCTTTCCTTTTTGTAACCTCAGTCCTTAGCAGGAAATGTGCCACATATGAAACACTTAACAAACATTTGTTGATTCACTGCTTATTGGATTAACTCCTGTGAAGTGCTATGAAAGATTATAAAGATACAAGATCAGAAATAACTCTGAATTAAGAGAGAGTGAATAGGTGCAAAGGAGAGGTTCACTATCTGTACTACTGGAAAGCCTCTACATTGTCCAAAAATTATCCTTCAAGACCCAGATCAAGCCTGGCCTTTTCCATGAAGCCTATTCTGATTATTCCAAGTGAACTTCCCCTATTCTTCAAACCACAGTGCACACTGATGTCCAAAATTATGAAGGTTTTTAACTTGTATTGCCCACTCCTTTCCCATATGCTAACTTTGTCTCCATAATCCCATAATTCCACAGCTAAATTGTTGGAGGGTAGAAACCATGCTTTATATTTCTTTTGTTGACTTAGTTCCTAGCACAGAGTTGAGCCCAAAGGAGGTGTTTGTTTGATGAATGCTTTTTGAATGACTGATTTTATCACCTCCACCGCTCCTGCTCTGTGTTTAAAAGAAAGATTTGCCACTAACAGATTGAATCTGTCCTACTAGTCACAGTGGAATAAACTGTTTACCTTTGGAAAGATAATGAACTCCTTCAATCTAAAACAGCAACATGCAGTGCCCCGGAACAATGATTTGCCTAATAGGAGCCTAGAGGAATTAATGCACCTCCCAAAGCTGAACCATTTACTGCCTAATCTCAGGCAGAATCAGCAAGGCCTGAGGGAGAAACAGATCCTCCTAAACCACTTCAATTTCCCCTTTGATTTTTTTTCTTCCCCTCTGTAAAAAGAGAAATTCTCACGAAACATAAATCCTCTTTTTTTTTTTTTTTTTTTTTTTTTTCCAAAAGAACTTATATTTGACTAAGGATTTAAGGAGCACAATATAAAATATTTAATGCTTGGTACCAGCCCTAAAGCTTTCCCACATTGGAGAGTCAAGTAAATAAACACAATTGGATTATAATAGAGAGGGCAATATTTCTTTTAGGAGATACTCAACTTGACTATAAAATCCCCTTGGCCTGTTACTTGTTCTTTCAACATTTAAAAAAAAAAGAGAGAGAGAGAGAGAAAGAAATTCAAGCTGTATTTATTTTCTATTTTTCAGTTGAAAATGCATTTTGATTTTATGATTCTGACTCTAAAATTTATTTTTCCATTCACTTTCTTTGGTGCCCTAAAGTTTCTTTCAGAAAGCTAAGTCCAAGGGTAAACAGAACTGACAAAGAAAAGGTGTTGAAATATCAGAGAACTTTCCTGATAAAAGCATCATCCTTTAGGCAGCTTCATATTTTTTCACTGAGGTATAAATATCATATGCCACCTTTCATCACTTCAGATCCTTTGTGTATATGCTTCAAAAGAACAAAGTGTTGATAAAGAACTCCAGTGCCACTATAAATTATGGACTGAATTTCACTACATTCACTTTGACCTTAAGCAAGTGATGCAATAACACTTCCTTAACTATTATGGTCTGTGCTGTACACTCCTGGAATGTGGTTTTCCAAGCAGCAGTCATGACAATCCAATTTCTTTTTAAATTTGGGGCTGAAAATGAGAGAAAGTTTATGGTTTTTACAAGATTTATGCAGGGGTTAAATTAGATGGCTTTCTAGCTCTAAATCAACCCTGTGATGTCACAGTGTAAATAGCCAATAGCAAGGAAAGCCAAAATCTAATCATTCAAATACCACTATTTGAAAAGATTTGATTTGACTGAAGACTTTGGGACACAGAGAGTAAAGGTTATTTGCTTGCTTGCTTTGTAAAACACCATAAACAATCTAGTATTCTTGAGGATTGGCAGTAAGTAGGAGTTTACAGATAGAATAAATAAGATTTTTAGCTAAAGAATATAGTTTAAAACAACTATACCAGGTCTCAATTGTGGGGCATTTTGACACAGTGATAAGAGCCCTATTCTGCATCACTTTTCAAAATATTTTTCTTCAAGCAGTATTGTGAGGTAGGTAAAGCTAGTGTCATCTCTAGAGGAAGAAACTATCCTCATATGGTTTCTGTTCTTCTTGGCAATGATACTGGAATGGTTTGCATTTTACAGATGAAAAAACCGAGGATTGAATGACTTGTCCAGGGTCACACAGCTAGTGGCTGAGGACAGACTTGAACAGAGGAAGATGAATCTTCCTCATCCCAAGTTCAGTGCTCTATCCACTGTGCCATATAGCTGTCCTCAGACTCTTTGATACTGATGTCAGCATCTCTTTCATTGCATGCTATTGCTTCTGTAGCAGTATCTATATGTCAACTAATGAATACCAGGTATGGCATGGCCAAATGAAAACCAAGACAGTCTGGAAAAAATCTCAGGATCCTTCCCTTGGAAAACTCACAAGATCAATAGCTGGAAGAAACTTGAAGCATAATCTATTTACTTCTTTAGAGTTTAAGAGGAATAAGCACTTATTTGGTCTAGGAATAATAGACAATGAAAGAGTCATAGTTCAATCCAACACAGACAAACTAAGTGCCTACTCTGTGCCAGATCAAATGCTAGATCCAGGGGGTACAAAACAAAAAATCAGTTAATCATAATGTCAAGGAGTATATAGTTTACAGAGGGGATATTCAGAGAAGTCGACATGTTTTCTATAAATGAATACAAGATAATTTGCATAAGGAGGGAATACTAAGAACTACAGGTATTCAAGGAAGGTTTCAAAAAAGAAATGTTATTTGAGTTAAGCTCTGAAGGAGGTAAAGACTGTGAACAAAAAGATATGAGGAAAGGGCATTCCAGGCATACAGGACATAACATAAATACAAGGAGGCATGAGATGGAAGGCTGAGTTTGGGGGGAAATTAGTAGGGCACTTGGAAAGTAGAAAGGAAATACTATGAAATGAGCTTAGAAAAGTGGATTTGAGCCCAAGGCTTTTGATTCAAAATACAATGTTCTTTCTTGCTGCAGTATGGTATCTATTTATCTATCTATCTATCTATCTATCTATCTATCTATCTATCTATCTATCTATCGGCCTATCTTTCTGTGTCTGTCTGTTTGTTGATCTCTATCTATTCATCCATCCATCTATCTACCCATCCATTATCTATCTGCTTTCCTAACTATCATCTATTTATCTATGTATCCATTTGTCTGTCTATCCATCCATTCATCCATCTTTCTCTCTATCATCTATCTCTGTTTGTTTGTCTGTCTGTTTCTCTATCATCTATCTACTTACCTATCATCTATTAGTTTGTCTGTCCATTCATCTGCCTGACTTCCAAATAGTAAGAATATGTGTGAGTTTTATCATTTTGTTTTGTTTGTAGGGAAGAAAGTTCCATATAATAGGGACAGATATTGCCATGTGAGCCTAAAAATGAGATCATTAGTCTAATAGATTGAGTAAGTAGTATTTAATACCTCTGCCCAATAACACAGAAAGCTAACTATGCTGGTGTGTGTTTTTTTAATAGTTGATGGTGTCAAAAGTCATAAGGCTCTTTTAAAATATAGCTGTTATTTTAATATTTAAAGAAAACCACAGTATTAAATTATTTTTCTCTCCCCAGTGGATGAGATAGAGAGAGAAAAATATGTTATATACTTGAGGGGGAAAGAAGTATTCAACGTTTAAGAGAAAAAGAAAACTGTATTTTCAAAATTAAGCAAATTTGACTACTGCATGACCCATCTTCTTGTATCTGAAATCAAAATAGGACAAGGAGTTCTATATTCATTTGCAATCTTAACTCATTTATGACCCACATTTTCCTTATAGAACAGATGTAACAAGCTGAGGTAATGCTCCTGTCTTTACCAGAATGCTCAGTTATGTTTTAGGGGCAGTTAAATTTGTATAACTAGGTGAATTAATTCAGGTTATCTTCATATACAATAATTGTGCTTCCTTCAATGGTTTACTGGGTTATATTGGTACAGGAAAGGGAATAGGCCAATTGGCCCTATTTAGGTTTGAGTCCTAGATTTTTCCCTCTTGCTAGGTATGTGACCCTGAACAAATACTTAACTTTTGAGTTTACTTGCCATATATCATATATTTATTTACTTATGTGCATACTGTATTCCCACCACTCTAAAAGAATACAAACTCTTTCACTCAGGGACTTAGCATATTGTTTGGGAATAACAAGCATTTAATAAATGTTGTTGTATTAATTTAACTTCTCAGCCCCAATTTCTTGTATCCTAAATGTGTGGAGGGTATTCATTCATTCATTTAGCCCTAGTTTCTCAACTCTAGAATGACAGGGTTGGACTCAATAACTTCTGAGTCTCTGTCTAGCTCTAACTCTGTAATCATAGGAATAATATTTAATAAAGACATTAAGAAAATTCATAAAATCAGGTTTCTTAACTTTTGGTCCTTTTACAAAGGTCAAAGAAATGAATATGGCATGGTTGTTGAGTAAAGTGAATAAGAACAAAATGGTACCCTGTTGAGTTAAACTTTCCCTATAGGTTGCCAACACAGTAGGAGGGTTAGCAAAGTATCACTTTTGCCCTGAAGCAATCATAAGAATATATTGGACACTGGCTAAAATGCAATCTTCTGCTAAGTGGAAACACTAGAAGAGAAAAAAATGCCCACTCCTGGGACACTATAAGGACTTCCATGGTGGGTAACAAAATCTCAAAGAAATAAGATGATGTTTTCAAACTATGCATTGAGACAAATGTTTATGCTTTTAGTCTTTATGATTTCCCACAACTCTTCTCATGCTAAAGTTATTACAAGCAAAACCTTTACCAAACCAAATCTTGGCATCGTGGGGAACAAGCCTTTTTGAAATGGCCACCAGCCAGTTTCTAGAGAATGGTGGGTGAATCATTCTCTTATATTGCCCAGAGTCTGAGGACTAGCTTTTGCTGCAGTGTGATATAGCAGATGAAGTCTGGAATAGGAAAAAGCAAATCTCAGTTCTAGTCTGTCCTACTACTTACTCTCTTTGGGTTTTTGGGGAAAAGCATTTATTGTTTGAATCTCAGGCTCTTTCTTGATAAAGTGAGTATTCTAATACTTTTAATATCTCCCTCAAAAATAGTCATGAGGAAAATATTTAGGAAGTAGAAGACAATATATCTCCCTCTATTAGGAAATTATCTATCTATCTATCTATCTATCTATCTATCTATCTATCTATCTATCTATCTATTTATTTGTCTCTCTCTTTTTCTCTTTATGTATGTATGTATGTATCATTAAAACAACAATAAGCAGCAAGAGCTCATACTACTAATGGGAACTAACGGGAAGCTTTTGTCATCCAACACAATGATTCAATTTTCAATTACTTATGATAGATAATAATTAGCTTTCAGGCAATCTTCTGGCCTATAGAATTATATATTTAGTACTAAAAAGGGACCTTAGCTATTATTTATTCTAACCCCTGTCCTCTCTTGATAGATGAGGGGATTGAATATACATGTCTTCTTTCTAGTAAAATGTAAAGGACTTGAGACCAGGGATTGTTTTATTTTTTTCCCCTTTGTATTCAATAGAGCCTGTCATTTTGGTGCTCTTTGAGAACAAAGGACAATAATTAACCAATCAGCCTGTCTCTCTGAAGAGAAATGGGAGACACCAGCAAAGAAGTGCCCAGCTTGGGGTAGCCGGATCAAAGAAGGTGCTGTGATCTATGAGCAAAGCAGAACTGAGTAGGTCAACAGAAATATGAGAAGTACAGATTTAGAGAATCCCTCCCAAATGTGTCTATTTGTGTCTGACTTGTGGTAAAGCGTTCCAAGCTCATATTGGTCTGATCAGCCACAGAGTCAAGACACATTGTAACTTGACTCTAACAGTGATATCATTCTGATCCTTTTCAAGAATGAGGGACAACAACCAACCAACCAGCCTAATTCATAGTAGGCTTTTAGCATATACAAATACTTGCATATATACATTTACATATACATGTATGTTATGTAATGGATATAAATATATGTGTGTATATATATATATATATATATATATATATATATATATATATATATATGCACATATAGTATGCAATAAGGATTAGATCTATAATTCATTGGTATAGATAACTTTCAGGGAAATAAATATTTTCTACTAATTAGGTTTGTATCTCTTCTTCAATTTATCATCTTAGAGAATTATCTAGAACAGTGGTATCAAACTCAGAAACAGGGACCACTAATCACTAAACTATGAATTGCAAATTGACTAAGTTTTAAAATGTGATATATTTTATTTTATTTTTATTAATTTTGTTAAATATTTACTAATTGAATTTAAATCTGGTTCCCATAGCACTTGGGAATAAGCAGTATGCAAACTATTTTGATACTTCTGATCTAGATCACTGTTTAAATAATTCTCTTAAGGTCACACAATCAGTATATGTAGGATTTGAATTCAGATTTTCCTAACTTTGAAAATTCTTCTCTATTCCACACATACACACACAACACACTCATTATTTGTAGATTCACATATCAATACATCTATATATTTATATTATTCATATATATATATATGTTTCTATATGTGAATATATAAATATATGAATGTATATATAGATGTATATATATATGTAGGTATAGAGAAAGAGTTGCATTTAGAATTGGCATCAGAGGGTATATTTATATGTGTATTTGTATTTGTATTTGTATAAATGTATGTATGAATGTATATATATATATATATATATATATATATATATTACATTAAAAAATACCAGATACAGAGTAGATGTTTTAGATATAGACTTTTCCTCTTATTTGTACAGAAAGCAGACCAGACAATCGTTAAAATGCCATCAGATTCCAATCACAATCAAAACTGAAGGAAAGAGAAGTATAGTAACTTAATCAAGTACACATAGTTAAGTCATGGCAGAATCAAGATGAAAAAGCATTTTTCCTGGCTCCAAATTCATTGTCATTTTGGTGATATTTTGCTTTCTTCCTATACATGAACTTCCATTTCATAGAATCAAAGGATTTCTGTACAACTTATGAGTGATAGAGGATACTATTTATCTCTTAATGTCATTATAGCTAATATCATTTGCATTAGAATTACCATGGTAGAATATGGAGCAAATGCACAGAAATTTAAAGTATGTATTTAGGTCCATTAAGCATCAGTTTGCATAGTCATTTTGATTCTTGCCCCAGGAATTGAATAAAGATTAAACATAGAAAGCATATATTTTGCAACTATTCTTAGTCAACAAAGGCAAAGGGAGATATGAATAATAAAAAGTGTAAGTATGAGTTCTTAACAAAATAAATATGTACATGAAAAATTCAAGTTATCTAATTATGTCTCACAGAAATGAACAAAACACACTGAGAACTGAAAGGAAAAATTTTAGACAACAAAAGGGTATCAGAACATTTCTCTAAGAGTTTCAGTAATAGTGAATATAAATCTTTTCTTTTCACTCTTTAAAGTTGGAGCTCCCCAAGCTTCTTTATCTAGGGCCATCTCCAATCATCCTATTCTATACCTTGCCACTGGACCCAGATGGCTCTGGAGTAGAAAGTAAGACCAAAGTCTTTGCACAGCTCTCTTTCACTTAAATCCAATTCACTTGCATATCATTGCATCATCTCTCTGATGTCATGATCCTCTTAGAGAACAAAGGACAAACAACAATCTTTGAACAGCTCCTAACTTTATTTTTTACCTTTATACAAGTAGTACAACAATTTTATACAACTTTATACAGCTAGTTCTCAAATATTTAATTCTAACCTAAACAGTGTACTCTGAACATCTTAACATTTTTGTTTCTGTCAATATCTACTTGCCATTTCTCTTGCAAAGGAAAAAAGTATTTATATAGTAACTACTACATGCAAGATACTATGCTAAAAAGTTTATCTCTTATCTTGATCCTCACAATCACACTCCAAAGTAGGTACTTTTCTCATCTCCATTTTATAATTGAGGAAACTGAGATAGGCAAAGCTTAAATGATTCATTGCAAGTCACATAGCTAGCTAGTAAATATCTAAGGCTAGATTTGAAGTCAGCATAACTTTGGGCCCAGTGTTTTCTATCCAGTGAGTCATTTAACTGCCTATTCTCATTTATGTGTGCCACATTTTATCTTATAGTTATTTGGGTCTATATTACATTCCCCTATTAAACTGTAAGCTCTAATTTCATCTTTCTATCCTCCCCTTCCTGTGCCAAGAACAATGCTTTTTAAAGAGTAAGTGTTTAATAAGTGCTTGTGGTAGTTAAGTTGTAGGATGACAATTATGCTTATTGCTCAGAGTTGGTGTTAAAACTTAATTCTGTGCTTGAATCCTCCAAGAGAATATAAATTCCTTAAGTTCAGGGACCCCAGGTCCTTAACACAGTATTTGAAAACAGAAAATGCTCTTTGGATTAGATTGGAAGAACATTTGAATAGAATCCTTTATAATTACAAGGTGCTTTGCATGTATTCCATCCCTATAACAATTCTATGATCTGAGATTATGATCTCTATTTATGAATTAAGAAATAGAACCTCAGAGACCTTTACCAAGATCATTTAGCTAGTAAATGAAAGAGAGATGAGTTTTGAATAAGATCTTATCTCTTCAAGACTAGTGTTCTCTTCATTCTAGTCTTTATGTTCCTTAGATGGAAAATACCAAGAATTTGGTGAGAAAGAAGAATAGCATTGACAATTCTTCATCCATTCAATGACTTAATATGCCAAGTTTAATGGTGTTATTTGAAACAATTCTACATGCCTTTCATTTCCCCTATAATGCTTCTAAAACTAGTACAATAATCTTATATTTTCTGAAAATATCTTCTAATTAGGTTGCCTATTAATAGGGCCCTACTTAGGACCCAAGGGACCTTTCCTTGAGAAGTTTAGTTCTCTTTAAGGATGAATCCACATAGAGTAGAAGAAGGAGGTACCATATGTCTCTTATTGGCTTCATATAGTAATTTTTTTTTCTTCCCTAGGTTAATGGGTAGCAAGGATACAAAATGAAGAAGAAAAATATCTTGTTTAAAGTTTTTGAATTTTGAGTAGAGAACATAGCTGCAAGAGAAAAGTGGTTTGGTCCTCATTCCTCTCAAAGCCTCCAGGTCAACAGAAAGTAACCTTTTCTTTGAGGAAATGGATATTGCTTCTGTTTTTTTCTTTCTTTCTTTCTTTCTTTTTTTTAATCTTGGGATACACTTTGTAAGTTTAAAAAATGTGAAGACTGATTTGAGGTTTCTATGGAAACCTGCCTCCCAAGAGAAAATAAATGGCAAAAACCTGTAGCCTAATTAACTTAACATGTGAAAAGGATTCTGAGGTTTATTGAGAAGCTTGCAGTGAATGAGCAGCAAAGGTAAGAAGGGTCATTTCAGTTGTTAGAAAAGATTGTTGATGGTTGTGTTTTTAATTATCTTCTCTCCTACAAACTATTGATTGAGGACATTCTCAAATTTAGAAATCTTATAAGCTTAAAAACAATCCAATGTTATTTCATTCACATTATTAAGAGAGTACCACAGGTGTAGCATTGCCCTAGGGGCTATGACCATCACTTTACAAAGCTTAGTTATACATGGTTGTTCTACCCTAAATGAAATTAAATTCAGCAAGCATAATAAATATTTGTCAGCATCTTTGTGTTAGTAACTGTGCTGGGGCCTGCAGTTACAAGGGCTAAAGTGAAGAGTTCTCTGTTCTCAAGGATGTTATTTACAATATATTAGGAAAGAAGGATTTATTAATTACCTAGTACATGCTAAGCACTTTACAAATATTATCTCTTATTATGTCCAAAGGGCTATCAAACTTTGCAACCCTGTGATCCAGCAGTGTCTCTACTGGGTCTGTATCCCAAAAAGATCATAAAAAAGGGGAAAAAAAAACACATTGCAAAAAATATTGTCACAGTGGCAAGAAACTAGAAACTGAGTGGATGTACATCAGTTGGGGAATGGCTGGATAAGTCATGGTATATGAATGTAATGGAATATTATTGTTCTGTAAGAAATGATCAACAGGGTGGTTTCAGAAAGGCCTGAAGAGACTTACATGAACTCATACTAAGTGAAGTGAGTAGAATCAAAAGAACATTGTATACAGCAATAATAAGATTATGTGATGGTCTTCGTTCTTTTCAACAAGGAGGTGATTCAGGCTAATTCCAATAGACTTGTGATGGAGAGAACTATATATATTCAGAAAGAGGACTATAGGGATTGACTATGGATCATAACATAATATTTTCACTTTTTGTTGTTTGCTTGCTTGGTTTTTTTCCTCTAATTTTCCCCTCTTTTTGATCTGATTTTTCTTGGGAAGCAGGATAAATATGGAAATATGTTTAGAAGAATTACATATTTAACCTATATTGGGCTACTTACTGTCTAGAAGATAAGAGAGGTGAAGAGGGAGGGAGAAAAATATGGAGCACAAGTTTTGCAAGGATGCATGTTGAAAACATGTTCTTTACCTGTATTTTGAAAAATAAAGAGCTATTGTAAATAAACAAAAAACCTAAATATTCTATCATTTGATCCCTACAACAATACTGCTATTATTATTTTTTTTTTTTTTCTGTAAAGGAAAATGAGAAAGGCAGGATTAGTGAGATTCCCAGAATCATACATCTTCCTAAGTATCTGTAGACACATTAGAATCCAGATCTTTCTGATTCCAGGCCCAGAACTTTATCCACTGCCCCACCAGCTGCCTTTAATTGGAATAAAAAGATAAATACAATTAACTCTAATTCTCAATAAACCAAAGTAAGTGCTTCAAAGAATTACAGAACAGTGAAGAAAATTTCTGTTATAATCTGTCTTCTGATATAATTTAGAAGACACTTCAACTAGGGATTCATAGAGTACCTGGGTATGTTTTCTTTACTATTGATCTCACACAATGCCTCTGGAATAGAAGGTCAGTGTCTCCATCATCCACAGAAGAAAGGTCAAGAATAACAAAGAATCTGCTCCAGAGTCACATGACAAACTTGCAGCAAAAGCATGGTTAGAATTCATCATCACTGAATGATAGATACTGAGACTGAAACCATTTGGGGGAAGCAAAGATAAAAATAAGTTTCCTTTCATTAAAAATTAAACAATAAGTCTGGACTGAGAGTCTTACAATAGCTCAGATGAATTTTAGATAGTCAGCAAATCTCTATAGCCAAGAGTCAGCAAAACAGAGAGGACCGGAACCCCAGACCACAGTCCAGAGCCTCAGAGGGGGTGGAGGGGAGAAGTAAAGAGCAATTATGTCTTAGCTTCAGAGTTGCTTTCATTGGCTAGTAAGTGCATAGAATTAAGTCACTAAAAAATTCCATCAATTGAATATAATTACATATTTTTGACAGATTGATGTGTATAGTACAACGTTATATTAAACATTATATTTTCCCTAAGCTGCCTGCCCCAAAAAACTATTTCCTCAAATATACAGTAGTGTAGCATGGGGCTGATATATTTATTGAAATATTGAAAAAAGCACTTGGTTTGGCATGAATAGACCTAAATGCAAATGTGGTCTAGTCAGACTACATATAATTGTTTTCTTCTTCTTTCAGCTTTTCCTAAAGTTGAGGACAATCACAATTACCTGTATGACCATGAGCAAGTCATTTAGCTTCTCTGACATTTCTTCTGAAAATAGGAATAATATCCAAATATAATTTTGAAAATCAAATGTACTTAAAGCTCTTTGCAACTTCAAGCCATCATATAAATGGTAGATATTTTGACTTTTTTTTATAAAAAACATTTTTTGGGAGTCACAGCTATATGGTCCTGGGTAACTAGGTGGGGGTTGGCAGAGAAAGTCTGACATACTGATGAGATTATAATACTTCCTGAAGCAAACAGGAAAGGGGATTGATGGGAATTGGCTCAAGCTCAGGTTTATAGTCCCATCCCTGTGGAGGTCTTGAGAAACTGAACCTTACTGTATCCAATCAAAAAGCAGAATTAAGATGTTAACTCCCTGAATTTAAATTTCCCCTATTAATCTGCCCATGGCCTATGCCATTTTTTTGATTCCCTTTTGGTGTTAGTTTGCCCTGGCATTCTGACTCATAACGTCTTTCTTTTCACCTCCTCCCTTTATGCTTGCTTAGTGTATTTCTCCTTGTTATAGATAATTAATTCTTATAGGATGTTAAACATTTTCCTGAATTTAACCTGTCAAAGGAGTACTCCTACCTTACGGCATATTTCCTTTCTCCTAGTTAATTGTGAGTTCTACTATGGAACTTGCCTTTTCTCTTGTTAATTCTTTAAACCCCTTTCTTGCCAACTATATACTCTGCCAGATCTATTTCATATTTACTACTCCTGGTGTCTATTTTACCTCTCTACTTTGTCCATAACCTCTTCTCATAAATGAAAGTACCTTTTGGCAAAGAGAACATCATAGTGAATTCTTCACATATACCTTTTACTTGGCACCTCATATTTTGAACTAGAAATTGCTATCCTAACTTTTCATTTCATGCCAAAATCTCATCATTATTGCACAGTTCTTTGAGTAGCTATGTCTTGGCCCTTCCTAATTCTTCTATCCTTTCCCATCAATAGTTCATTCCCCTCAGTAAGTTCATTCACTTAACAGTGGACATTTGGTATATATTATTTAATATCAATGAAGGAAACACAAAGGTGAACAAAATATGCATTGCTTTTATTCTCTAAGACTTTATCATCTAGTAGTGTGAGAGGCAAGTCTACACTTGGATTTAGAGCTGAAAGGGAGTTTGATGTCATTCTTAATTCAACCCCTTTATTTTATGGATAAGAAGAGAGGGCTCAGAGAATTTGTAAATGTCTTCTCCAAAAATAGATAAATAGCAAATAAATAGAAACAAAATTTGATTCTGAGTTCTCTGAATCAAAGTAGGGAAGAACTGTTATATAGAAGGGAAAATATGGTATTTAAAACTAAAGGATTTGAATGTGAATCCCAATTATTCTACTCATTATCTTGGTGACCTGAGTCAAGACATTGAACCACCAGGTTCTTCATCTGGAAAATTAGGTGATCAGATTAGGACTCACAAGGCCCTTCCAGATTTTCAGATATAACAACAATAACAATAATAACAGAAACAACAATAACAGTAATAATAACTGGCATTTTTATAGCACTTGAAGGTTTTCAAAGTACTTTGCAAATACTATTTATTTTAATTTTCACAACAGGAAGGATAATTATTATTTCCATTTTAAAGGAAATGAGATTGTGTGATTTACTTAGGGTCACACAACTAATTAGTATCAGGGGTTACATTTGAACTCAATTTCTTCTGATTCCAGATTTCATCTATTGTGCCATACAGATTCCATCATAATCCAAGAAGGTAAGAGTAGCTTTATTTTGCTGATTCCAATCTCCCTTAGTACCTATCCCATTGCTCTATTGAACATCTATTGAACTTCAGAGGCTCAGCCAATCTTCACATGATCCTTTCTTCCTCTCAGTGACAACTGAGAGGGGATTTCATAGATAAATAAAATTACATCAAAACTAAGAGCTCTCTTATTGATTAATCAAAGCACAGGGATTAAAGAGGTTCTTGTTGATTCCCTGTTTTCTTGTTTTGAAATATAATAGGACAAATATAAAACATTTCTCTAGGGTTTAAAAAATTAATATACAAGTAGAAAATAATCTCATCTGGAAAATAGTTCACAAAAAAATATCTTGGGAGGGGGGTGTTAGTGGACCACAAAGTCAAGAATACAAGATAGAAGGCAATATATAAATGATGTGATCTTAGGCTAGATTTAGAGAAGAATAAAGTTTAAAAAGAGGAAAATGATAATTGCTCTGCATTTTGACCTTATTACAAATTTTGACCTTATTACAAATTTTTGGTGATGGTATGGTAGTGATCCATTCTACATATTATATTTTAGGATGAACATTATCAAGCTGGTGAGAAGGATGTGAAGGACCTTGAGATCCTGCTAAGGATTTTTGGAAGGAAATGGAGATGCTTATCCAGGAGAAGACTTAAAGAAAATATACATATGATATTAAAGTATTTTAAGATTTGCCATGTAGAAGAAGCATTTGAATAATTCTGTTTGGCTTCAAAGGGTAGAATTAAAAACAATGAATAAAAAATCACAGAGCTGCGTATTTCCTAATAAGGAGAGCCATCCAAAAGTATAGAGCTGCCTTTGGGCTAGTGAGTTTACACTCAGTACAGACTATTAAGCAATGACTGGATGACAACCTGTTAGGTATATTAGAGAGAATATTTTTCTTTAGGTATGAGTTGTAGTAGATGACCTCATGTATACCCTTCCATCTCTGAGCTTTCCTTCATTTCCCACCAGCTATACTGCTTTTGGACTTGTCCATCATGCTACTATGCACCAGAAATCTCATCATTTCGGCTTTGGTATTCATATCTCATCCATACCAAGTTCCCCTTTTTGGAGCTCCCAAACCTCCACCTAAGGAAGGATCCTAGCACAGACAATTCCTCATTTCCTACTGGCTGAAATGCCTTTGGATTTTTTTGGATCTCTCTTTCATGCCACCTTGCTGGGTATCGTATTTGCCCTCCCTCATTCATTTTCAGCATCTTTTCTATGATTTCTCCCCCCACTAGATTGCCTCCTTTAGGGCAAGGATTATCCTCCCTCTTTCCCCCTCTTTTTTTTTTTTTTCTCTTCTTCCTTCCTTCCTTCCTTCCTTCCTTCCTTCCTTCCTTCCTTCCTTCCTTCCTTCCTTCCTTCCTTCCTTCCTTCCTTCCTTCCTTCCTTCCTTCCTTCCTTCCTTCCTTCCTTCCTTCATCACCATTACTTAGCACAGTACCTGGCTCACAGAAGGAATTTTAATCAATTTTTATTGACAGCATTTCTGTGACTTTGTAATTCAACTAAATTGGCACTCAAAATTATATTCTTTCTCCGTATTTATCCATATGAGTGTTTTGATTTTGAATTTTCTAAGCTAAATCTAGAACTAAGTACTATTTCCTTTTGTATTTGCACATAACTGAAGCAATGAAGAAAAGGTGATAAATTTCTGTTTTTTAAGAATGTTGCTCTAACTTTAAGCATAATACCTGAAAATTACTTTGTTGACAAGTATATAAGAAAATGTTGAAGTCTGGGGTCTTTATACAAGATTTCACTGTTATGTTAACTTGAACAGATAAAACTTCTAAAATAGGTTATTTTTCTAATCCATAAAAAAATCCTTTCTGCTGTTTGTTATAGAGAAACACAGGAAGACAAAGATGTAGATCTTTCTTTTCTTTTCTTTTTTGTTTTTTCCTTTCTCTGTCTGTCTCTTTTGTCTTTGTCTCTGATTCTCTGTCTTTGATCATTATGCATCTTCTTCAAAAAGTTAAAACATCACCACCACCACCTTTACTCCATAATGACTTGATCCCTAGGAAAAAAACCAGCACTTTTTGTCTTGCGACTCACATGAGACCCACAAAACATCAAGTAAGAAATAAACAGGAAACAGTTAATACTGTACTATAGGGTCCAAGCACACAAAATCATGTTTGCTTTGAAAAATATTTCACAGTGATGACTTTTAGAATTGGGATGCCCAAATGAAATTAGGGTTTAATTGAGGTCTAGTGGCAGGTTTGGGGTACAGGCAGTCAAATAGAACTCCCTGCAACCCCTTTGGATTCGGTTCAAGGATACAGAGTTAAATGAGGTCTAGTAGCTGTGCAAAAGTCCCCTTCAAAGGAGTTTACAGACCTGAAAACCTAGATTGATAAATGAGGTTTATTATGGGATTTGGAAGTAAAGTTAGTAAAAGGTGAAGGTAGAGATAAGAGGGCACCAGAAATAGGATTCAGGTGGGCAGAGAGTCTTTGGTGCCAGGCATGGTGATGGCATGTTTAGACCCTCTGCAAAGAGAGGACTCCAGCTTGGCTCTTTTATAATGAGAAATTTAGCTAAAGGGGGCTTGTGGGTGGAATCCCAAGTTGGCTCCTGGCTGGCTATCAGCCAGGATTAGAATTTGAATTGAATTCACTGGGTTTCTGGACTTAGTCCTCCCCACCCAGATAACAAAGATGAAACTGTGCTTAGGGTGGAGTCCCCTCCCTGAGACAGAGTCAAAGAAGGTTTTCTCCTTTAAGCATTTTTCAGAGTTTTGGGGTTTCCTCCTCAACCAGACTGAGGGCTGCAAAATGCCATTCAAAGGTAAAAACACACATGCATGTATAGAGCCTTATGGCTCAGTGTGTTAGGCTGTCTCTAACCATTTTCAGCTGCAGATAATCCTTTTGCCTATTCTTTTTCAAAAGGAAACCAGTCTAATATGCATAATTTTCTTTTTTTGTCCTATTTAAAAATTTTTATGTATCTAATATTGCCTTGTATCAGTTATTTGTATGGAATAAGATTTGTTATCACTTAATTTTTGCTAAACTATACCTATATAATTAAGTCTGGCTAAAATGGATGTTTCCATCTATAGGACTTAAGACTAATATAAAAATTTAATTCTCCATTAATTCTTGAATTGAGAGACCACAATCACATAGAAGTATTAATTTTTCCTTTATTACTGGACTGTCTTATGCTCATTAATAATGCAATTCTATTTCTATAGTGACTCATTGGCAGGATTTGCAATGGAACAAAATACTTCCTTTTTGTCCTGGTTACCTTTCTGATTAATTTCACACTCAAAAATTATCTATAACTTTAGTTTTTCTCCTTTTGCACACTCATTTTCACCTTAATTAGAGTTATCTATCTATATATCTTATCTGTCCTTACAGATCATAAGGGAAGGGGGAAATACATAAATATATAGCATCTGCTATGTGCTATGGATTGTACTAAGTGCTTTACAAATATCACATTTGATTCTCACAATGACCCTATTATTATCCCAATTTTACAGCTTGGGAAACTGAGTAAAAAAGAAGTTATGAGACTTGCACAGGATCATACAGCTAATATCTGAACTCATCTCTCTCTGACTCTGGGTCTAATGTTTCATCCTTAACACAACTTAACTGTCACTGAAACTCATCTCTGTATCACAAATAGCAATGAAGTGTGAAGAGTGTTAGACAATATTCATGGGACTGTGGGGGGTAAATTAACCTTCCTTCGGTCAAAAAAGAATCCAAGCTCCAACATATTATTTTATTTTTGTCTTTGTATCTACAGCATCTAGAAAAGTGACTTGCATATAGTACGTAATTGATAAATGTAAGCTGAATTGAATTCAATTATCCTTTCAATCTCAGCTTCCATCTGTGAAATGGGAATATTAATATTTGTACTGTTTTCCCCAAAGAGTATTGTGAGGAAAAGTCCTTGCAAACTTAATAAGCAGAAGTAAGAAACTAAGGTACTTTTCTTTTCAGTCAATAATATGTAATTAAGGGCAGCTAGGTGGCACAGTGGATAGAACACCAGCCCTGAATTCAGAACGACCCGAGTTCAAATGTGGTCTCAGACACTTAACACTTCCTAGCTGTGTGACCCTGGACAAGTCACTTAACCCCAGCCTCAGGGGAAAAAAAATTGGAATTAAAGACTGTGCAAAATAAATATATAAATGGAATATGTGTATATATATATATATATATATATATATATATATATATATATATATATATATATATATATATACACACATGTCTGTAAATATATATGTATATATGAATATATTTATCTTCACATACCTTTCCTATCATATTAAAGATTCATTCCATTTCTTTAAGCAATTTCAGATTCAATTACTCAGTCAATAAACATTTATTAAACATCAATGTATTATGTGCCAGATACAATGCTAAGTTCTAGGGATATAAAGAAAAACAAAAACAAAAAAAAGTAAAAAAAAAAAAAAAAAAAAAAACCCAAAACAGTTCCTGCCTTTTAGTAGTTCACATTGTAATGAGAATAGTTCACATTGTAATTTGAGTAGTTTACATTGTAATGAAAAGGATATTAACAAATGGAGGGGGGTCAAGTTGGAAATATAGAGATAAATAGGAAAATTATTCTAAGCATGGGGAATTGCCCAGAACTGGGAAATGCCATGTTGTTTGTCCTTTGTTCATGAAGAAAACCATGACATCTGAAAAGTGATGTCACAATATACAACTGAACTTCAATTAAGTGAGGGAGGACTGCAAAGTCACTGGCCTCACTTTCTCCTACAGAATCATCTGGTTCCAGTGGCAAGATATAGATCAGGATGACTGGAGATGACCCTTTAAATCGCATTAGTCATTGAATGCAATGTCTTCTTCAAAGAAGAACCAGGAGGCCAGTGTCATTAGATCCAGAATATGCGGTAGGCTTTTAAGGAGTCCAAGATTACATTAGCTTTTGTTCACTACCACATCACACTGCTGACTTCATTTTCTTAAAATGCCAATCTTTTTTATTTTTCTGTTAAATGCCTATTAAGCCATATTGTCCGATTTGGTACTTATGATTTCAATTTTTGAACCCAAATATAAAACAACCATTTATTGCTATTACATTTTATCTTATTACATTCATCTTCGGGGCTCTTGGTTGTAATGGACATTTTTGGTAGTTTGGCAAAGCCTATAGAGGCCTTCTCAGAATAATACTATTTTTAAATGTATAGAATAAAATACATAAGATTAACAATTATATTGAAATAGTTATATGTGTGTATATATGTATATGTGTATACACACACACACACATACACACACATACATATATAGACTAGTTAGGTAGTACAGGACATAGAGTGCTGGATCTGGAGTCAGAAAGACTCATCTTTCTGAATTCAAATATGGCCTCAGATATTTACTAATTATATGACCCGGGCTAAGTCATTTAACCTTGTCTGCCTCAGTTTCCTCATCTGTAAAATGAGCTGGAGAAGGAAATGTTAAACAACTTGAGAGCAGTTTTGCCAAGAAAATCCCAAATGGGTTTACAACTGAAATGACTGAACAACAATGTATATATTCAACTATATAGGTACAAGTAACAGATTTATATATAAAACCATATTTTAAGGCATATTTCAATATAATTCCTATATATTTTATTTTTTAAGAAGTTTAGGGCCAAATTATATTGCTTGCCCTTGGTTCTTGCAAAGGACTATGACATCAGGGAGGTGATGTCATGACATGCAAGTAAATTGAATCTATGTGAGGAAGGGCTGTAATAATCATCAGCCTCACTTTTTCCTCCAGTGTCATCTGGATCCAGTGTTAAGATATGTCATTTTGTTCTAATGTATCAAAATCCTTTTCTTTTTAATTTGGAGGAGGGGCTTCTGATTGTATATGTTAGCTGTATATCTCAAATTTGTTTCATTTCCAGACTTTACAAGCATATTATTTATGCCATCTTTACCAAAGTAATTGGTAAAAATATTAAACAATTTAGGGTCAAGTACAGATTGCCTTCATTTTTTCTCATTATTAAAATGAAGATAAAGAATGTTTGTACTACCAATTTCACAGAGTATAAATAAAAAGCTTTTAAGTCAGATATAATGTTAAGTATTTACTGATCTCTTTTTTTTTCCTTTTTTATTATTAACTATGAAGGCATCATACATATTAGTTTGGCCTCCATATCCAAGCCACAGATGCTTAGAATTAATAGAGCTGACATAGGTTTGAGAAATTAGCTAGTTTTAACCCCATTTTTATGAATTAAAAAAACCAATGCTCATAGTGGTGAAGAGACTTACTCTGTGCACTTTATAGCACAATTAGGACTAGGACTTTAGTCTAATCCAAGGCTCCTCCATACCCCTGAAGAAAGACAGGACCACAGTGGATAAAGAACTTGAGTTGGATAGCCCAAGACATTCCACTTCACAGATAGCAGTAAGAAGAGGCAGAGGTGGCTATAAAATGGATAAGGAAGGGCACAGAAAAACAAGAATGTAGCCATTAAACATTTGGTGGGCAAAGCAAGGTTTTTGCAAGCCAAAAGTCCCTTTCTGGAAAGTACATCCAAAGGCAAAATGCTCTCATATAACTGGTTTTAGAAATGGGAATAAATTCAGGGAATTCAGAAGGAGAGGCAATGGACTGTTCCAAAATCCATTTTATGTTGGTGCAGACATAAAACAGATTAAACTCCTATGCAAATTCTGGCTCCTTTGGCTTTAAAGGGATTAAAATAGCATGACATCTTCCTGGATTTTTCTAAATGGCATTGTGTTCTATTCTTGTATTCACCTTATTGGTAAGTGCCTAATTATATTTATATATATATATATGTTTCAAATCTGACAGTCTGTGAGAAAGTCTTCCTCAGGATGCCTTTGCAATGAGCTGGCCACCAAGAGTTAATATGGAAAAAGATGCTTTAATCCCTTTTCTTTATGAACTTGAAATGAATAAGAGGAATGATAGAATCCACAGAATTAAACAGATCCAATGTTTATCATAGGGAGTTAAGGAGGAGAGGAGGGTTAGCATCATTTTGGTAGGCTGGAAAATAGGATCAATCAATCTGGAAATGAGAAATATTTGCTGAATGAATGAAGGAAAGATTTCCAAAGATGGATCATAGAAGGAATAAATCATAATGTCAAGAGTCAGGAACTAATGCTTTGAAGCACAAGTTCTTACTGTCCACTGATGGGAGCTCATTAAGATTCCTCTTCCAGAATTCTTTTGGAATTTTAAGCAAAGAGAAAATGTCCAGGTCAAGCACCAGAGTGGGATTTCTATATAAGTTATATAAAAATGTTTACACTATCCATTTTTTAATTGTTTGATTTATTCTAAACAGGGAAATCTTTCCTATATCTTTACACTTTCCCTTTAATCTTTGGCTGGTTTGATTCAACTCAACTGGCATTTATTAAATACCTAACATGTACCTACCAATACCTAATAATAAACATCTTTTCCCTCACAAACTCATCCCAATTTAGTTCAAGCACTTATTATGTTTTACAGGGACAAATTTCCTTAATTCAATTTTCTCCCCTTCTAGCCCATCATACACACAGTTGTAAAATTAATCTTTGTCACAGTCTTACCATCAACCAAGTAAGCAATCATCTATTAAGTTCCAGATATTATATTTGATGCTTAAGATACAAAGATAAAACCAAAACAGTCTTTGCCCTTATATTCTAATGGAGACAACATATTCATATAGTAGTATATACAAGACATACAAAGTGGATACGTTTTAACTTTGAAAGGAAGACATTAGTCACTGGAGAATGATTTAGTCTTGAAGAAAACTAAGGATTCTAAAGGCAGAAGGAGAGAGGGAAAGTAATCCATGTATATTGGATAGTTAGTGGGATAGAAGATGGTAGGCCCTATGTGGCTCCCTACATTCTTTAGGCCAAAATATAAACTCCTTAGCTAGGTATTAAGACCTTCCACAATCTGCCTTCAATTTCTCTTTCCAGGTTTATTTTGAATTATTCCCTTTTAAACTTATCACACAAAGTACTACTGTTAGGTTCTTACTAAGTGCTAATGACATAATGAGATACTAGGTTCTAAGTCTAAGTCGGTACTTAACAATTCTCTAGTTCAGCCTTTACTGGGAGTTTTACATCTGTGAACTCCTGGGGAGGAGCTTGCATGCTTAGGAGGAGCAAGTTCATTGGTTGAAGTAATTTTTCCCAGAAGCCCTTCTGCTATCCCACGCCCATTCTCTGGGAGGATAAAAGAGAGTGACACTCGAGAAATAGAGAGTCTCTGTTCTAAGTCAGAGTTAGAGCGACTCTCTGGAGGAGAGAGAGAGTCTTGTCTGGGCGGTTCTCCGAAGGAAGAAGAAGTCTCTCCTCTAGACCAGAGAGCAATCAGCAGTTTCTGGAGACAACAGTACATTACATACTACTAATTCCTTGATTTAATTCTGTCCTTTCTTCTATATGTTCTTGTTGGTTCTCTCTTATAAGTGAAATTTACCTTTTACTCATCTTTATCTGCTAATATCTTCCATTTTCTTCAAAGCACAGCTCAGATGCTATTCTTATTAATGGCAGTTTCTCTGTTGTTCAAACAGACAGGGATCTTTTCCTTTCTCATTTTCCTAGGGTTCTTGATGTCTCTTTTTACCCTACTATGTTCTATCTCAGATACTATTTATCTGTGTACATGTGACATTCCCTCTGTTAGAGTGGAGGCTGCTTGAAGGCAGGAATTGTGTTGGTTTTCATTTTTATATTTCCTGCCATGGGCATGGTGATTTGCATATGGTAAAAACGTACTTGATATTTGCTTTATTAAGTAGGATTAGATGGCTAGTCTATTACACCATTTATTAGAAATAAAACTGGATTGAAATGTCAGTCTGCTGTATCAATTTCCTTTTTTTCCTTTGTATTTAAAGTGACTTTTAGACCTATTTTATCTTCATAATCTATGAAGATCCATCTATTTTTAACAGCAATAGTATCCAAGTGTTCTTATTACTATGAAACATTAAATATCATAATCATCTCTAAGTAATTCAAGTTCCAACCCACCAAAGAATACCCATATTCTCCCTCTCTCTTTTTTTCTCTTTGCCTATGTCTATTCCATTATTTTTTCTTATTTAAGACAAATACAAAATAGAAAAAGAAAAAAAAATACAACTTTGCCATGTACATAGCAGAACATAGGAGAACATTTAAAATCTACAATAAATTTCCATTTCAAGAAACCTATATAATAAAAACTATACATTATATTAAGAACTTTATTCTTACTTCTCCATTTCCCCTCCTCCTCTTTCAGGCTGTCATTAAGCATGGATATATTTACACACACACACACATATCTATATCTATATCTATATATCTATATCTATATCTATATACACACTCACACATACATGTATATACATAGATATGTGTAACTGTACACATATATACACAGATATGCAGTCATATACATCTATGTAAGATTACACTACACTTGCTTGTACTCTGTTGATCTGAAGGTGGCTAACATCTTCCTTCATAAGTCTAAGCTATTCCACATTTTTCTAAATCTACCAACTTGTCATTTCCTACACATAACAACATTCCAACCTTATACAGTTTAGTTATTTTAAATAGCCTAAAACGATACTGATCAATATATCTGACATAATAGTGTAGTTTCCCTATTTTTCTTTTAATTAAATCTATTTTAGTTTTAACTTACAGATCACTTCTTACTGCCCTTTTTTTTTTTTAACTTAAATTCCACTCCTTATCTTTTATTTTTATGTGTATCTCTTATTTCCTGCCCCTCCTGACTTTTCTGCTTTTCTTCTACAGACTACCTAGTCTTACTATTACTTGACCAACCTTCCCTGGAAGAATACCTCCCTATCTTCTCCTCCCTCTCTTTTCTTCCCTCTCTATCCCATTTCTATTAATCATACACTTCTATATACCCCTCCCTCCACACATACACCCTTATTGTATTCCCTCAATCTTTTATTTCTTATTTAAATTCAGAAGTTATTCCCTTTTAAATGTATATATTTCTTTGTGTTCCTTCTAAAAATCTCTCCCTTATTCTCTTCCCACCCCATATCCTCTAACCCTCTTATTTCTAAATTTAGACAGATTTTATTGTAATGATGGAGAAACTGAGCAAGATAGAAATTAGAGAACAATTTAATCATCTATTTAATGGAGAGATTTGCTGGAACCAAATGGATCCATGGACCTAATGGGGAGAGGCACCTAGGATGACATAATGGGAGGTACTGAAGAAGCTCCTGCTACTCTAATAGTGCTAAAATGGGTAAGCACCTTTATCCTGTCAAACATTAAAAGGGAATGAGTATAGCCTAAGGTCTAAGATATAAGACCTTTATTCTAACATTAAGAGGGAATGATTATAACCTGAGGCAGAGTAACTAAATTGGACAATTAGGGAAACTGGGTCAGGACTTTAAAAGGGAACTGACTGATTGATAGGATTATAAGTGGACCTTTGATTAGGCCTTTTATTTAAGTGGATTTTATTACAGTTCCACCCCATATGGACATCCCTCCTTAGTAGAACTGTTAGCTGAATATTTTGCATTGACAAAATCATCATAACCCCAGAGTCACTATATCCAATCAGAAATCCAAATTATAATGCCAAACCCCTGAGGTTATATTTCCCTATAAAGGGCTTAACTGATCTCACTTACTTGCTAACTCTTTTTAGCAGTAGTCTGCCAGTCTCTTTCTCCTGCTTACTGCTTGGGAACTTGTCTTCCCCATTGTTATTTAAATACTAGAAGCCTTTTCTTTACTAAAAACCCTTTAGAGATTTATCCTTGTTTTACCAGTGTAACAAAATCTTTGCCCCTAGATTTGAAGTAGGTCCAAGCCAACAGATTCTTTTGAGACAACCTGTATCACCGGGATTTCACTCTCAATCCCCATCATTTGATAGCTAAATCCCATCATTTTGGTGGCCCAGCATGAGGACAGTCTGACTCTAGCCTAATATACATATGTGTGTATATGTTATGTATGTGTATGTATATACATAACACATACACACATATATATGAATTATATATAGCATAAATATATGTTATATATTTTTAGTTCCTTCTTTAATCCATTTCTGATGAGAGTAGGGTTCCAGAATTACCAGTCCTTCTTCATATCTAATTCCTCTGTGTCACCCATCTCCTTTTTTAGAAACAAATTATGAATAAAATTTTTATTTTCAGTTCCAAATTCTCTCCCTCCTTTAAGTCCCTCCCCCATCAAATGAGAAGGTAAGAGATATGATAATCATTATACATTCATTATACATATGAAGTTTGGAAAACATTTCTAAATTAGCCATTCTGCATAAGAAAAAAAGAGGAAGAAACAAAGTGGAAAAAATGTGCTATAATATACATTCATCATTCCTCAGTCTCTCTCTAGCAATGGAAAACATTCATTATGAGTCTTTTGAAATTGTTGTGGATCATTGTACTGATGAAGTGAAGTCCTATATGATTGATTGTGTTACAGGGATTGCTATTACTATGTATAATATTCTGGTTCTACTCACTTTTTGTTAGTTTATCTAAGTTTTCACAAATTTTTTGTTGAAAACTTCCTACTTGTTATTTATTGTAGTTCAAATAATAAGTAGGATGGTTTCAGTGATTCCAGCAACTGATGGGCATCTCCTTAATGTCTAATTTTTTTTTCCCTCACCACAAAAAGAGCTGCTATAACTATTTATTGTTCATATAGCAGTACCCATATTCTCAGTGATGAAAATATAGGTCCATCTAAATTGGAAACATTTTAATTCTAAATTAATGTCTCCTGGCATTTGAAAGAGAAAAGGACTGAAAAAAAAACTGTTGGCATCTTCAGCATTTCATTATCAAAACTATTGATGCCAAGTAATGCTCTACTTTGCTTCCTTCCATGGTCTTCTAATTTTATTATCCATTTTATGCATTTATTATTACTGAGTGACTGACAAGCCATCTTTATTTCCCTGTATGACTGTATGTTTTACAGAAAGAAAGGACCTCTGGTCCAGCTTTATTGTTTTAATGATAAGGGCCAAACAGAAAATGTGCTTTGCCCAAGGTCAATCACATAGCAAGTGTCTGAGTCATTTTATTAATTATCATTGTCTTTTCCACTTTTTTATTAAAAAATATATATATTACCTGGCTAGAACTATAGATATTTTATTTATCTTCTTTTTGCTCTTAATTTAGCCTCTTCATTCCTATCCCTCTTCTCTTTTGCATATTGTTCTGATACTTCTTGTTTTTTTCCTATTCCTAATTGGAACAGTCTCTAATGTAGACAGACTTTTCCCTAGGGCCAACAGGATGAAAGAAACTAACTTTCTAACAAATGGATTCAGTGAGACATTTGAATAGGCAGCATGGATTTGATTGAGTTAATCAGTTTAGACTAGGCATCTGGCTAAACCAGCAACCACAAGAAACAAACAAACAAGATGAATCAGTATAAATGGAATAAATCTATGTGTTTTCATTTCTCAACTGCAGTTTTACCTACAATTTACAATATGTATTATATCTTACTTTTTGATTTTTCTTTAGACATTTGGTCCTTGCCCTTTCCTCTTTTAAAAAACAGTTTCAAATATTTTTTAAAGCTTAGTAACTGCACCTGGAGAAACTCATGGTGGTAGATGACTGTGAAATGAAATTTAAAAAAACTATTAGGTCATAGGGAAGTAGTCAAAAGGACTTCTTTTCATTTTTTTTTTCTTTTTTTAAAGATTTAGTGATGAGAGACAAAGTTATATACATAGTACCAAAGAAAATTCTGAGGAGTTCTATTTACTTTATTTTTCAGCCCATACTTTTGAGGCTGACCATCCTGCAGGCAGGGCAGCTGGGAAAAGGTGCTATTGCTGGGAGTCAGTCAGATCTAGTACATAGGACATCTGACATGTCAAGAAACTCCCAGCTGTATGCCCACTGAAAGCAGAAAGTCATTCAGAGAACTCTGCAAGTGAACACACATCATTGAAAGCCCTTTCATCTCCCTGGGCAGAGCAGGTTATAAGAAGACATGGCTCCAGCCCCGAAGTTTAGGATGAAATAAACCCAGCTTTTCAAAGCAGACAATCTTAATTTTTTTTTTTTTTGTGAATCCACAGAATCAAAGATTCTTAGGGTTGTAAAGGACCTGGAGGCCATCTAGTCAAAAAAGGATCAGAAAACAAAATTTTCACCACCAAAATCCTTGGTACTGACAGATGGTTTATTGGATATGGTTTTATCAATGGAAATGACACCAAAGATGCTTTACCATCTGCTCTGCTAATGTACCCTAAGGACCAGTGGGCCTTTTCAAGTGACCTACAGAAATTTCCTGTATATGTTGTTTCCCTCTATTAAAATGTGAGCTTCTTGAAAGCAGGGTCAGACATATTTCTTTCTATATCTTTAGCACTTAGCATGATGCTTTGTACACAGTGAGTACTTAAATGCTCCTTCTTCCTTCTTTTTTCTTCTTTCTCTCTTCTCCTATCCACCACTTTTAGATATCTCTTTGCAAATAGCTTTTTTTTTTTTTTTTTTTTTTTTTTTAAACATCAAAGCTAAATTTGTTTCTTTCCCAGTTGTTCCTAGCTCTTTCTTCAAGGGTCAGCTGGAGTCAAATTCCTCTTTTATGTTCTATGTGATAATCCTTTAATGATAATCCAGGCTTGTCCCCTCCCTTCTCCCACCTGCCTGCCCCCAAATCTTTTTTTTTTTTTTTTTTTTTGTCCAGATTATGTTTAATGACTAAACCTGACACTCTTCAAATAGAACTGAGATGGCTAAATCTTCCATACTGAAATGCAAGACAATGGGAAACTTTCACATTATTATGAAATAAAAACTAATTAAAAATTAAAAAAAAAAAAGATTTCTAAAATATAGTAGGCTCTCTCTGTTCTTTGAATTGTCTTGTGATGTGTGGATTGCGCCAAAGTAGCTTGCTGTCTGACCATCATTCATGCTTCTCATCTTGTGTGATTCTTAATCATCTGTTGAACCCCTATTATCTAATCATTTTCCCAGAGGCCTACTCCAGGCCATTTAAAATTTTGAAAGTTCCAGTGGAACATTTGTGATGTCCATCTGCTATTCTTCAATCATGCCAATGTGAGAAGTCAGAAGAAATGTTAACCTAATGAAATTAGAAATATTGAAAAATCTATCTAATCCTTCTCTTATGAAAACCCTATCAATAAAATGCACTGAGAATCCTTGGACAAGTCACTCAACCAAAGTATCTTCATTTATAAAAGAGAAATAATTATTTTTGCATGATTTACAGGGCCCATGATCACAAACAAGGTAATTCACAGAAAATATCATATAAAGAAAAAGTTAACATGGTCATCATTGATAATTCCTTTTTTTTTTTTTTTTTTTTTTTTAAATAAGTTAAGTGAATAATAATTCCTTATGTAACAGGATAACATTTGGTAATTCAAAATGCCATATAAATGGGAGTTATCACAATTGTCACAAGTGACACAATGGAAAATTATTTGCATACTCTTTATGTGTTAGTCATTGATAGGAGACATAAAGGACATTATCCCTATACTTCTGGAGCTTAGACTGTATTTGGAGAGTTAAAAAATATAATAATAAATAAGTATAATAATCAATAAATATAAACATAAAAATAATCACAATTTTATTGTAACAAAATTATGTTATATTAGAAAGAATTCTGAACCACATTCAAATCTCACTTCTGTCATTGATAGCTAATGTGAGCTTGAAAAAGTCACCTCATTTCTCTAGGACAAATAATTAAGGGATTTGTGTTAGATTACCTCTCAGGCTCCTGCTCTTAAGACCTTGTTGTCTGCTAGTCTTTCCAAATTCTCTACTACCAGAATTCTAAGCATTCCCAGATTTATGATAATTTTTCAATTCAAATTTTTGCAAAATTCTAGAAGAAAACACTAGTACTAATAAAATCTGAAAAGAAGGAAGACTGTTTTTGAGCTTTGGGAAGCTCAAATTAATATTTTTGGCCACAATTTCCTCTTTTATAAAATGTAGAGTTGAATGAGAAGATCTTTTTGGTCTATCTCAGCTCTGACATTCTGATTCAAAGATCACTGAGATAAAGTGTAGTTAGAGCCTTTAATCTGTAGTGAAGAATATCTGGGATAGTTAAGTGGAGCAGTAGGTCTGGAGTCAGGAAGTTTTGAGTTCAAATATGACCTCAGATACTTACTAGCTGTGTGACTCTGACAAGTCACTTAACCTCGTTTTGCCTCAGTTTCCTCATATGTAAAATGTTTTAGAAAAGTAAAGACAATGGCAAAGCACTCCTATTTCTTTGTCAAAGACACCACAGCTGGTCATGAACAAGACTGAACCTGGTTTCAAATTCCTCCTCAGACACTGTGACTCAGAGCCGTTACTTTGTATCTCAGAATTCTCATTTGTAAAATGAAGCTGTTGGACTCAATGGCCTCTGTGGTATCTTTCTAACTTTAGTCCTAAGAAACACAAACTCATGAGAATTAAATTCAAACCTGCAATTCTGGAGGGGGGGGCAGAGTAAATACTCTATGTATTTCCTATTTTGTGACCGAACCACAACCTTCCCTTTCATACTTTCTCTCTAATTCACTTACCATATAGTATTGTGTTCTGTGGTTAGCTGTATTTATACCATAGACCGCTACAGAGTGGTTATTTCTAGGATGACAAGAACCATGTCTTGCCTGAAGTTGGTGTTTAAGGCCAGTTCTACAGACTATCTCTTCACCTTTGATCAAGTCAATTACTCCTGTGATTCAGCTGACCCATCTGTAAAATAAGGAACTTTGACTATGATCTCTGAGATCCTTTCTGGCTAGAATGCAGAGTATGGGAAAACTCCAAAGAAAAGGTAAAGCTGCAGAGGGAAAAATAGTAACTTCTATTTATATAGCATTTAAGATTGACAAAACACATTCCTCATAACAAGCGCTGAGATATACAGTGCAAGCATCATGATCCTCATTTTAGAAATGAGAAAAGTAAAGTTTGGAGAAGAAAAAGACTTACTTGGGGCAACAGAATTTGACAAAAGCTAGATTACTGAAGGTACTGAATACTAAATGTTCTCATTCAGATTTAGATACATTGGGTTTATCAGATGATTATTATTAAACATTACTAAATTAAATTAAAACAGATATTAATTAAATTAAAAATTATCGAACACAGAGTGTTAACCCATTAATATCTTGTCCTAGATATTGTTCTAAAATAATTTTGCTTTGAAACATTTCCTGTGTCACTGCATGGCACTGTCCATTTGCCCCTATAACCAAAAGGGGGATTTGGTTCAAATCTGTTCCATAAGTATTTATTTATGTATTTATGTATTCATTAATTCTTTTTTTTTTTTTTTTTTTTTGTCATGGACATTTCTTCAACATTAGCCCTTGCAAAACCCTATGTTCCAATTTCCCTCTCCCCTTCCCCCATGCCCTCCTCTAGATGACAAGAAGTCCAATCTATTGTTAAACATGGCAGAAATATATATTAAATCTAATATATGTATACATATTTATACAATTATCATACCTCACAAGAAAAAAAAAAGAGAAGCAAAATAAAATGCAAGCAAACAACAACAACAAAAAGAGTGAAAATGCTATGTTTCTACAAGTATTTATTAAGTATTTCCTGTGTATCAGGTACCCTGTTAGATTCTAGGAATACATTGGGGGGAGATGGGGAAGAAATATCACTTTCTCCCAAGGAATTCTGTTATTATTCAGTTGTTTCAGTCATGTCTGACTCTTCATGACCACATTTCAGGTTTTCTTGGCAAAGATACTGGAGTAGTTTGCCATATACTTCTCCAGATCATTTTATAGATAAGGAAACTAAGGTAAACAGGGCTCAATGACTTGACTAGGGCCATACAGCTAGTAAATGACTGAGGTTACATTTGAACTCAGGAAGATGAGTCTTCCTGCCTTCAGACCTAGCATTCTATCTCCTGTCCCACTGAAAGTTATCACTAGTTGTATGACCCTGGGCAAGTCTAAAGTTATTTTTATCTTGATATCACCTTAATTAAGCTCTTTAAGTAGGTTATATAGGTTTAATAGGTTTAATCTATAAGCTGTATAGGTTTAATAATTTATTTCAAAATCCTATTCTATAAATCAAACATGGGGAAATGTTTGACCATGGACACATCCTAAACTTGTGAAGGCCTTGAATTTGTAAAGCTGTTGGAATTCTGGCTCTCACTTTCTTATACTTAAGAAACTATCTCTTATGAAAAGAGCCATGAAAAATTCAAGAAGAAAAAAAGGGTTGGGGACAGCTTTTTTTTCTGGAAAATACGATAGGGATGAAGATTTTTGAGGAGCCCTCACTTGAGATTCGACCATTGCTATGATATAAACCCATATATTGGTGTTTCTCTTCTTAGAATGAACTTGCTGTCTTAGGGAGGGAGAGATTAAGAAGAGGGATAAAAACTTGAAATACAAGATTTTTTAAAGGTGAATGTTAAAAACTATCTTTCCATGTATTTGGAAAAATAAAATGTTATTTTAAAAAAAGATCTCATGCTTTAGACTATAAGTTTAACAAAAAAGTATTGAATTGCTATTGGTAAGGGAAATTTTCTAACTGGACATTTCACATATATAATTCTTATGTCATCTACCTAAGAGAATTTTGTTGTGAGTAAAGTGCCACATACAAATGATATGCTATTATTTATTGAATACTCATGATATATTTTAAATACAAAATTTTTACATGAAAGCCATTGGGTCATATCTCTCAAGGAAATTGCCTTGGGGGTACCACTCAAGTACAATGAGTTTAGTGCCAAAGAAAACAGGTGCACTTGGCACTTGAACTGGCAGGGCTTCGAGGAGGTGGAGATCTCTATACTACCACCTGCAACATTGGCTCAGCCATCTTGTCTCCTCAGGAAGTCATGTACTCAGGAAGCCTAGGGTTAGGATAAACAGGCCCTGTTAAACATTTCAGAATCCTAGAGTTGGAAGCAACTTTAAGGATCCAGGGCCAAAAGAACTGGCAAATCCCTTTGATTACATGTTTGCAACATCCCTCACAGCTTTTCCCTTCTTTTCATTCCCACTATTACTGTTCTACTTCAGTTCTGTATCACTTTTCCCTTCAATTCTTATAATAGCATGCTAACTGACCTCCTCTCTTAGAGTTTCCCCTTCATCAATCCTTCTCTTACATGGCTGCTAAATTTGTCTTTCTCACAGATATCAATTACCATGTTAACATTCCACTCAAAAAAGCCTTCAGTTTTCCCCTCTTGCTTATAACATAAAATACAAAGTCCTTATTTTGGCATTCAGGTTCTTAACTAACTATCTCCACTCTGCTTTCTAGCTTAATTTCATGTAATTTCCCTTTGCTGATGCCATACTCTAGCAAAAATGAACTGGAAGATATTCCTTGAGCTTGATATATTGCCTTGTAACTACTATGAGTTCAAACAGCTCATTCCCAATCCTCATTTTTACCTTTCTTCACATAAAAGAATACCTGTATTAAACTTGTGGTTTGGTCAATATTTATTTTTGTATGGCAAGTGCCTATCATAAAATAATGTTTATTTAATGGAATAAAATTACTTGTCCAAGGTCATGCAGCCAATCAGAGTCAAAGAAAGAGTGGAATCTAGGTCTTTGACTTCCCAGAATAAAGCTATTCCCACTGTTCTTATCTCTTCGTCAATGCAGAGGAGTTAAGATAAATATTTAATAATTGGTTCTCAAAAATGTATTCATGGATTTTTTTAAGGTTTAAGCATTATTAATATTTTCTTCCTCACTTTCTTAAGTCTATAAATCAACAAAGGAATACATACATTAAGTCCTGATTTGGAGTGTTTGCTGATATCTGAGTTATAACTTCTCATTCTGAAAATTTAATAATCAGCTCCCATCTGTCAGGTACAGAAAGAGGATGAATCTCAAACTTGGAAATCCTTACCAGAGTAAATAGTGGCCTTAAAGATGTCTTGGTAAGTTACTTAACTCTGCCTCAGTTTCCTCATAGTAAGTATGTTGATTCCAAGTTTCTTCTCTCTAGCTTTCATTTTCTTTCTTCCTTGTAGGTATCTTATATGTTCTTAATTATTTGCATGTTTTCTTTTTCACTAGAAAGTAATGTTTTTGAGAGCTGGGACTTTGTTTTTGCCTCCATTATGTGTCTTGTGTCCCACAGTGTGGGACGCAAAGTGTTTAATAAATGCTTGCTTATTGATAAATTGTAGGTAGCTAGATAGAGAAACCTACAAAGATAAAGGGAAAGAGAGATATGAGGATAGAGGGAGAAGAAAAGGGAGAGGAAGAAATAGAGAGAAGCAAAGAGAGAGACAGTGAAAAAGAGAGTGAGAGAAACAGAGACAGAAAGATAGAAGATATACAGAGAGACATACACGAGACAGACAAAGACAGAGATAGAGAGACACAGATGATAGAAAACAGATGGAGAGAAAGAAAAAGACAGAGAGATGGAGAGAAAGAGACAGAGACAGACAACAGAGACAGAGAGGGAGGGAGGAAAGGAGGGAGTATGTAATTCCGGTTCCCAG
This sequence comes from Sminthopsis crassicaudata, assembly GCF_048593235.1. Taxonomy (NCBI): domain Eukaryota; kingdom Metazoa; phylum Chordata; class Mammalia; order Dasyuromorphia; family Dasyuridae; genus Sminthopsis; species Sminthopsis crassicaudata. The sequence continues at coordinate 554,337,309 of NC_133619.1, forward strand.
AAGTTCCTATTCCTGTGAGCTCTCAAGTCATGTTTTATTTATTATCAGTTATTGAGGTGATGACATTTTCCAAAAATCATCAAAATTATATTAGAAAATTACCATGTGTATTTATTTTTATTCTAAAATATTAATTATGAATAATTCTTATAATGTTTAGATAAATATATCTATCTGTTCACATTGCTTTGATCTTTCTAATAGAGGAGCAAAGGATAAGAACAACCTACAAATGATCAATGCAATCTAATAAGCTGCGGCAATTTAAGCAAAGCATAATTTCTATAATTATGCTCTAATGATAATCATAAATTAGTACTAGTCATGACAATCTTATTTTAAGCAATTTTATGTGGAAAAATAATGATAATGACAGCAATTTCATCAATATCAGTTGGAATCTGAACCGGTTGCCAAGAGAGTTTCCTACCCATCCACCCAGGCCATCTTTCCATTTTTGCCAACTACTCTGTGGCTTCTTTACTTTCCCATTTTGAAGAGTGTCTTTGGGACTCAACCTTTAAAAATCATGCCTCTAGTTTTTGGAAAAGTTAATATACTCAGCTTCTGAACTCTCACCCTAAGACTGAGAAGTTAGTCAATCACAAGCCTTTATAAAATATTTATTCAATCTAAGATATCCAGTTGCCACCTTCCTGCCTTGTCTTACAATATTCACTTTATTTTTTCTTCCTATCTTTATTTTCCTGATCTAAAGAAAATAATAAAGCATACATACTGCCTTTTGATGTATTCACCATCTTCATGACTCCTCAATCAAAATTTGTCCCTTATATCTGGCATCTTCTGATATCAGAGTAGAATTTTCTTGAGGGCAGGATGTTTCATTCTGTGTGTGTGTGTGTGTGTGTGTGTGTGTGTGTGTGTGTGTGTGTGTGTGTGTTTTAATTGCCAGTGCTTATTAAATGTGTATTCACTCATTTATTTATTCATTAATTCATATAGGGGAAGTAATAGAGAATCTCTATCTAAGAGATTATTTCTGGATTCAATTCCTAATTATGCCATTGTAAAGTGATAGACCAGAAATTCACTAGTAAATCATAAAACACGTATTTAATGAGAAGTTGCACGGTATCTAACAATTTACAAAGAACATTTTAAAAATGGATGGACCCTACCCTGCATTTTTGTTTCTAAGTAGATCATCTCTCAAGACTTAAATCAAGTTTCCCATTATGTTCATTTCATCCCACCATAAATTGGCTCCTCTTCTCAATTCATTTGATCCTTAATGGATGACTGAAATAAGAAAAAAATCCCACTAGAGTTTGGGCTCAAAAGACTTGGGTTCTAGTTCCAAATCTCACACATATTAGCGCTATGGTTTTGGCTAAGTCGCATGGCTACTCTGGTTCTCAGTTCCTTCATGTATAGAATGGGAATAACATTTAGTAGCCTGATTCCCCTCTTCCCATGAAGGTTGTTGGGAAAATAAAAAAAAAAAATGATGGATGTGAAAACAGGATTTAACTTCTATGTTCAGAAAATCTATGAAAAGTATTAATATTAATCATATTCTTTTTATCTATCATATAGTGATATTCAAGGATCAGTGATTTCATCAGCATGAGTCATCCTTCTATTGGGTCAGAGCACAAGCTGTCTTTACCTTCATAGATGGTTTCATTAATGGCTGTGGCCATGTCAATTTATCATATGATGGTGAGCCTTTATACACTGTTAGATGGATTCATCAGCATTAATTACCACACCTAAGTTGTATGTGTGTGTGAGAGACAGACAGACAGACAGACAGAGGGGCAGAGAGAGGGACAGAGAGATAGAGAGGGGGAAGGAGAAAGAATTTTGTTATGTTGAGAGCTTTTCGATGAGGAAACTCCCTCAATATATATGGGCTATGCAGTATTGCCTGGAAAACTGAGATAAAGGAGTTGTTCAATGGCAGTATATGTCAAGGAGAGTACTTGAACTCATAATAGCTTGATGCAGAGTCCAGCTTTCTAGGGAAGTGATAAAGTGGTAGACTTGGATTCTGGAAGCAAAGGGTTCAAATTCTGCCTCTGATACTTATTAACAATGTGACCTTGGGCAAGGTACTTTACACTTTTTTACTTTAACAACTTACTAAGACCTCTCTATTAAGAGATATTAAGAGTTTATTGATATGGATTGGTGAAGGGAGATCTCATATTGGGTATTGTTTATAATGCAGTAGTCACAGATTCCTTCATATATGTCTATATGTCTGTCTTGTCCATCTATCTACCTATTTCTCTCTCCTTTCTGTCAACTTTTTGATCTCTCTTTTTCTTTCTAAAGGCTACTGTCAAAAGACAGGTTGTGAGATTTTATATTCATTATTTTCCACCTATAGCTTAGCACAAATAGATTCTCAATAATACTCATGATTTTACTAAAAAAGATTATAAAAAAAACTAATAGGAAAGACAAGGCAGGTTACAAATATAATTTAAGAGAATGATGCCTTCTCAGCATATTAAATAGAATTTAGTTTTGTGTTGAAAGGGAGAGGAGGGCTAGGACTGTGCTCTCAGTTTAAAGAATCACAGAATCACAGACATTAAGGGTTGGAAGAGACCTAGGAGGCCACTCTGAATAGGAAAAGATTTAAAACAGAGATTGACTTAATGATTATTAGGTAAGATGGGCAAAGTAAAAGCAGTTTTGCACACATAGTGTAGGATAGCTTAGGTGAAAGCTTAATTAGACATGGGACAATGAACTCTGGGTACTAAGTAAGGATAAAGAAGTATCTGGGATGAAACAAAGGTTTAGGGCCCAGCCACAACTCAAAATGAAGTGCATGATGGTATTCAGGAGCTTTGAAAAACATTACTAAAAGTTTATTTGAGCTCAAGGTTAATGAGAGTCATTGAGGGGATAGAAGTAGCATGGTCATGTGGTTGACTCCTAGTTAACACTTAAGTTTATTTCCACCAAGGTCCAGTGAAGCAGCAGATTCTAAAATTGCTCTAGTAATGACTTTGCAGTTCTACACTTAAATGTGAACTCTCCAATGATGCTTCTGTCCTGCCAGAGGCACCTTCATTCATGGAGTGGGACTAAGCAGTGATATAGGGATTCCAATGTCATCTGGGGCAAATCCAATAAATTGAGATGGTTGAGCATCCTTGGTGAATCCTAGCCTGTCTACCAACCTTTTCCTGTGTGCATCTTTTAGGCTGTGGCAAGTTTCCAGATGATATAAACTGTGTGTGATTATGTGAAAGGTGGTAACTTGGCACTGGTTTATAAAAACATTTTCAGAAAACCTTGGTTTCTGCCAAGATTTTATAGATATAAGGTTTTTACATATCTGGAAGGCAGGTGTCCTGGTATGGTTTCCTTAATATTTTGGGGCTAGTTATTGAAGAATTATTCACTCTAGCAAAACTATTGTTTAGTTGTCTCAGTTATGTCCTACCTTTAGGAGTTTTCTTGACAGATACTGGAGAATTTTGCCACTTCCTTCTCCAGATCATTTTATCATTGAGGAAACTTGCCCAGGGTCATATAGATAATAAGTGCCTGAGGCCAGTTTTGAACTCCAGTCTTTATGACTCTACTCTTGATGCTCTATTCATTGTTACTTACCTTGAAAATGCCTTGAGTTTTTTTGTAAATGAGATTTGGATAATGTTGGAGGCCAAGGTTTTTTTTTTTTTTTTTTGGAGAACTATGACAAAGGGGTGTGGTGTGGTGTTCGGTGTGTGTGTGTGTGTATGTGTGTGTGTGTGTGTGTGTGTGTGTGTGTGTGTGAAATGTACTGCTCACACATGGCATATTTATTACTACAGCAGTTCTTTTATAGTTTGACCAAGTTTGGGAAACCACTTTGTTCCCAAGGATGTTATGAACAGATGTTTTATTATCTTGATCACACATGACAAGTCAGTAAAAAGACTCTTCTGTATTTGGTGGCACCCTGCATAAAATAATCCAAAAGAATGTTTTCACCATATGGTTGAATCTGCACATGGCTATAAATTGTGCATTATAGAGACAAACTGGGTTAATATTTAGTTCCCCTCTCAGGATTCCAAGAATGATATCCAGCCTCCTAGACTAATTCATTATTTCCCTAATGCTGTGATTTAAAGGTAACTCTGATTCTTAGTCCATGCTTCTTTTATTTAATCTCTCCCCCCACATCCACTCCCCAACCTTTTTCCTTAAAGATGAAAGGGTGCAGCACTTACTCTGAAGTTTAGATATGTTCTTTTTCTAGAGAGAGATGAAAAATTATTGAGGTCAACTATTAATTTGTCTGACCTTTCCAATGGCAATATTGATATTACTCTATCTATACTATCAACTCAATTATCCATAATAACAAAGGGAAAAAGTCCCCAGATTCATAGAATGGTAGAGCTAAAAGGAATATCAGTAGTTACCTCTCTGGAACATTTTTGTTTGTTTGTTTGTTTGTTTGTTTTGTTTTGTTTTCTGAAGAAGACAATTGGGCTCAAAGATCTTATGTGACTTCTCTCTGATTGAACAGCAAGTGAATAGCAAGAAATTGTGCCAACCCAAGGCATCTCAAACCAAGTTCAGCACTCTGTGACACTATGGTCTATGTCCAAGGGATGAATATGGCACAGAAATGAAAAGTAATCTGGTAGAATGTTCTATATGGCATCAGGAAATCTTAGGTTCAAATCTTCCTTCAGAAACTTGCCCATATATGACCTTGAGAAAGCCACTTAAACCTCTTTGTGTCTCAGTTTCTCTTTCTGCAAAATAGTTGGAAATGGAGTTGATGGTCTCCAAGATCCTTTCTAGTTTCAAATCTATGCTATATCCTATCCCTTGATTGGCTCAAGCAAACCAAAATCTTTCTGAACTAGCCAAGCTTCCACTTAACCATCATATAAGTCTTAGTCAAACTCTTAGTCCATTTTCCCCAAAAACATGGCAATTCTTACCCCACACATTACCACTTTCTCAGACTACACTTCGGCCCTGTTTCTTCTTTTTTTCTTACTCCATGTTACTGTATATTTTGGGAGATCAAACCACTGTAAGTAGATCCAGTCAAAGTTGACCTCCTGCTATTGTCCATACATAATATTCCATCTCTCTCTTCCATTCCTGGATTGCTTTCCCTCTGTGCCTCTGACTTCTTCTCTAAACATAGTTTAAGTGACACTTCCTACAAGAAACATAGTCAAATTGCCCCCAACTCTTAGTTGCTCAATCACCCATGCCTATAAAAAGAATACATTGTATTTGCTTATGTGTGTACATATGTATATTATATGCATCTACATTTGTATATATGTGTATATATATTCACGTGAACATATAGAGTTATCTGTATGCATACAGAATATACAGTAGTCTTATAGAATAGAACTGAACAAAGCCCCCCTATAAAGGCATGCCATAGTGCAAATGGACAGCACTTTGCAGTTGCACTATCCATTTTGGGGCCCTGCAGCGAGAATCAAGCTATGGTTTCAGGGGATACTGAATGTGTTCTGTACTTCTAAGTGCTCTGTTCTCCCTGAAAGCTCTCAGAATTTCCCTGAACCTCAGCTCCTTCCACCAGCTGACTGAACTGCCTGCACTGTGATTCTCCTCACCTTCATTCTCCTACCCTACCTTCCTTTTAAAATGTTCTTCCTTTCTTTCTTCATCATTCTATTGGTATAAACTATTTAAATTTTTAAAAAGTATGCAAATAGCAAATGGTGTAGTTATGATTTATAGCCAATTCACATTTTTAAAAAAGTTTGAAAGTTATGTTGGTGACAAATTCAATTTGAGTCAACAAGTAGGCTGTTGCTAATGAAAAAAGGTAATGGGATCTTAAGTTGCATTAATAGAATTACAATATTCAAAGCAAGATGGGTGATGAGTCATCCTACAGCTGCAATAGATGACATCTCATTTATATTCCTCACTTCTGAGCACCATAGTCTAACAAGATTATTTGATTCAAAAAGGTACATTTGCAGAATAGTGACTGGGATTTTGAAGGGACTCAAACTAGGTAGTGTGGGGAATGGTTGAAGGAAGTCAGGATTTTTATCATAAAAAAGAAAACTTTTGAAGGTGGAAATTGGGAGAGCTGATGAAACTTGAATGCTTTCTTCAAGTGTTTGAAGGTTTGTAAGTAGTAGAGGGACGGTGACTTGAACGAGGACCAATGTGTTGTAGTTAAAAGAAAATGAATTTACACTTGATTTAAGGAAGAACTTTGTATTAATTAAGAAATTTCAAAAAATGAAATAAGCTGCTTTGATAAGTATTGGGCTACTTGTCATTCAATAAAAATAAAAGCGCTCATGTGAAGACTGAAAGGACATTGTCAAGGATGTGGCAGAAGTGATCTCACATTGGGGATCAGATTGGATTCAGTGACTACCAATATCTCATTAAAACTTAAAATATTATATAAATTTGAGTGAGATGAGATAAAGCATGTGAAAATACTCTGAAAACCATAAGCCATATACAGGTAGAAAATGATATTATTTATTATTATAAATATTTTAGCAGTGATCTTCAGAACCCTAGAATAATCAAACTTTATATTCTCCAAGGCATTCCTACATAATCTGTTCTTTTTTTCCTCAAAAAAGACAACCAAAGTCTGATGGACATGTTGGTCAATCAGTCAGAGGATTTCCCAAGAATATTTCAACAATATCTTATAAATGGTGCAGAAGATTGTGGCCAATTCACCTTATCCAGATGATGACTTGTTAGAACTGTCAAGTGTGAAGGCAACACTATCAAGCACACATTTCCATTTCTGTCAAAACCACTTCTTCAGATCAAAGTAATGGATCATGATGGAGAGCTTAGAGAGATGCTTGTTAAGTAACAGCAGGAAGAATTTAACTTTGAATCGTGCTTAGCATTTTTAAATGATGATAAACAGTTCTCACAAAATATTTTGTCACCTGTATATTTTATCACTGAGTACAGGCATAGTAAAATATGTCATTGTGTCTGGAGAATGCATTCAGTTTAATAAATAGTCAATATGAGAAGCTAAGCCTTGATTTTGACACAGGAAGTAATCTCTCCCTCTTGGGATCTCCTTGGGATCTTCTGCTTATAATCCTCCTAACCTCACACTTATCATATTACATTCTGTATTTTTAACTTATTACTCTTACTTCCTTACATCAAGAAGAAAGGGTGAAAAAACTGCCTCATTTCTCCCTGAATCAATCAATCAGTCAACAAGAATTTATCAAATTAATGTATGCTGTAACATATTATATTGGGTTCTAGGGATACAAAAATTAAATTTAGTAGTCCTTGTTCTCAAGGGGCTTATATTCTATTGTGGAAGACAACCCTTTTGATGTCTACAATAATACTCAGCATGAAAATAGCTACCTTTACATGTTTGTTGAACTTAGATGCATTAATAAACATTTATTGAATCTAACTGAAACAGTAGCATATAACCTCCCTAAGTGTAAAACTGTTTTTCTTTGTATCCGTAGTACCTTTCTCAGTGCCTTATAAACAATAATCATTTAATAGATGTTTGTTAAGTGTTATTAACAGAAAAATTGCTGACAAATAAATAACATGCTCTTGATCTTTTTATTGAATTTGATATAGTGACAAATATTTATTTCACACACATATTCTACAGTTACTATGCATCTTTTCATGATTATAAAGCCGACCAGCAGAGCACAGTCAAGTCAATTATTTTTCAGACAGGTAGCATAGTTGTTGATTTCCCATCCTTTGTTTTTGAAGAGGACCAATGAAAGGGATATCTTGATTTGTGCATGAATTGGCTATAAATGAGGGAGTTGCACACAAAGTCAATCAGCCTGACTTTCTCTTTCAGAATCATTTTAATCCAGTGGAGAGTCAAAAACTAAGAAGATCAAACAAAAGTCAGCTATGATAAGTAATGCAGGGGATGATTTCAGTATCCTCAGCATCTGATCAAGCTCTAAGTATTCTACTGTTTCTGCTTCAGCTGCCTTCATGGCGTAAATTGTTTTTATCAGCCATTCCACCAAAGGAAGTCTTCACATGTTTGTGTTAAACATCTCCCTATATCACATACAGACTTGAGGATGGCCAATTACCATATTTTCTGATTTCATCAGGTTTTACTTAGTTTTTAAAATGAGACAATGTTTACCAGGGTATGGTACAGCTTCTTGGAGCCACAGGTTGGTTTGCAAGAAGATTCCAAAGGTGGATGAGCAGCTCTGAAAATGGCTCAACAAGCCCTCAAACTAGAGGTGCTCGTCCTACTTGAATATGTGGTGGTATACATGGAGAGAGTGCAGGTTATAGAATCAGACAGAATCTTCAGATACAAACTAAGACTAGGCAAATCATTTAGCATCTGTTAGCTTTAGTTATCTCATTTGTAAAATGATTATAATAATACCTACTTTGAAGGATTGTTGTGAAGATCAAGCATTATAAAAATCTGAGTTATTTATTTATCATTATTTTTGTAGAAGTAATAATAATAATAATTTGTAGCATTCTAACACTTTATCTGTAACTTCTTGTCATATCTCCTGGGGTTGCTCCCTAGGTTTAAGCAGAACACATTTGACCTCACATATGAAAATCTTTGAAATAGATCTGTTAATTAATCTAATGATAAGCATTTATTAGCTCTCTACTATGTACCAGGTACTGTGCTAAGTGATAGAGATAACAATCAATAAATGAAATAATATAAACTACCTCAAGGATTTTATCTAAGTTAAACATCTTTAAATTCCTCCAATGAAGAGTATATATATATATATATATATATATATATATATATATATATATATATATATATTTTTTTTTTTTTTAAGTCCAAGAATGTTAACAGACTAACTTTTTCTCAATGATCTCTAAAATTTTTGCTAGCTTGAAACCCATAGGACTAAGCAATCACTAGGAATTTGGGTGACTAGACCAAGCAGTATGAATCATCCCCCAAATTAACTTTCTAGAGACAAGAACATTTGGTGAAGGAGCAGTCCCTCAGATTTAAGAACATATGATGAGAGATACTCAAAGTTTCTGTGGTAGGTCAAATAGAAGCTTCTATAAGCTATATTTTTTGGAAAGGAAGTAGGTCATCTGATAACTTCCTATTTCAACAAATTTTTCATTCCCTTTGCTCCTTCCCCCCTCAAAAAGACTGAATGAATTAATGGGCAGAGAGCTAACCTTGGAGTGAAGAAGAGCTAGGTTAAACTACTACCTCTAATATAACCATTTTGACCTTATTTTGGGCAGGGGGGAAGGAACTAGCTGACTTGTAACATGCAAGGTAGATCCTGGTTTACCAAGCAATGAAAGTTGATAGAAATATAGACAGCAAAGAAAAAGAAATGATATGCTATTAATGTCTAGTGATACATCTACTAAGCTTCCTTTTATATTTTAGTTTGGCTAGGTTTTAGTTCAGAGTTGGAATGGATTAAAGAACTCACTTCACAGATAACAAAGTTGAAGCCGAATGACTAAATGACCAAGATCACAGAGGAAGGCACAACCCAGGGTTCCAAATAAAATTTTCTGATTACAAATCCAGGCCCCCCCTCCTCTGCCCCCATGGCACAATTCTGTATTGCCAAAGTTCAAAGACAATGCTATTAAAATACAGATTGATTGGGAATATTTTTAGACAGGAAGAAAAACACTGCTTTTTCTACTATAAGTTAAGTATTTCCTGTTTGAATTTATAAACTTTTTGTTTTAGAAACTTTGGATCTATAGTTGAGAGAGAAAACAAACAATAAAAATGAGCCCATACCAATTTGGAAATCACTTATGTAGAAACCTTGTATGATCAGAACAAATCCAAGAACAAGGCAGTGAGATAAAATGTTCTTTCCATGGCTGAAGAAGATCTCATAGATAATAAAAAAGGAAAAAGGATCCACATGTGCAAAAGTATTTGTGGCAGTCCTTTTTGTAGTGGCAAGAAATTAGAAATGGAGTGGTTTACCATCAGTTGGAGAATGGCTGAGTAAGCTATGGTATATGAATGTTATGGAATATTATTGTTCTATAAGAAAGGGCCAACAAGATGATTTCAGCAAGGCTTGTAGAGACTTGCATGAACTGATGCTGAGTGCAGTGAGTAGAATCAGGTAGATCATTGTACACAGCAACAGCAAGATTAAACAATGATCAATTCTGATGGACATGGCTCTTTTCACCAGTGAGGTGATTGAGGCCAGTTCCAATGGTCTAGTGATGAAGGAGCCATCTGCATCACTGATTGTGGATCACAACATAGTATTGTTTTTTCCCTTTTGATCTGTTTTTCCTGTGCAGCATGATACTTGTGTAAATAAGAATTGCTCATTTTTAACATATATTAGATTACTTGCTGTCTAGGGAAGGGAATGAAGGGAAGGAAAACTTTGGAACATAAGGTTTTGCAAGGGTGAATGTTGAAAATTATCTATGCATATGTTTTGAAAATAAAAAGCTTTAATAAAATATCTCATAAAATTCTCATAATGATTTCAGCTTATTATACAGGAAAAAATAAAACTAACAAATAAAGTTGTTCCAAAAATAGAATGAGATGCCTTTTGAGATGATAAGTCCTCCATCACTGGGAGGATTCAACTATAGACTGAATGATTTGTTGAAGATTCTGTATGTGGCATTTGTGGTTCCCATTGTTATTGGATTAGATTCAATAATGATTCAATTCAACTTACAAACAATTATTACCACTCTGAGGATACCAAGGCAACTGAGATGTGAGAATAAAAAGCAGCAGGTGTAAAAGCTGTTCCTGAGATCTATACTTGTCTCTCTCTTTTACTCTGAGGCAGCCTATAGGTAATAAATTTGAAAAAAAAGAGGTAGAAGTAGAATTTTAGGATACTATTTATTACAGGCTAGACTTCCACACTTTTAATTTGAAGCTATTTGTTGAGATGGACATAGTAAGTCAGGTAAGACTTCTTTATCTAGGTATATGGAGATCTAGAAGGAGAGGGGCTCTTCTTCCCAGGTGGCTTTCCTTGTGAATTTGCATATTCTCCATGTCATGTCCCTGGAGATATTTTTAGGGAGGCTACAGTGTGAACTCTTGAGTCCTGGGATACAGAGAACATGGAAAGTTTGAAGATAGAGTTGTATCACAAGGTCAATAACCACTGCATCCTTCACAACAGCTTCTGCAGTGTTTTTCTCTCATACTGGTACATATAACAGGCTGTGGCCAAAAGGAAGAAGTCACAGAATCCTGACAGTAAGTCCTTATTCTAAGCAAAGTGTAGTGTTTGATGTCCTCTAGGATCCATTCTGATTCTTAACTTCTGATTCTAAATGCAATCATTGAAGGTTTTGGGGATCAGAACTAAATCAAACAATTCTATGAATTACTAAGATTACCTCATCAATTCTAGAAAAGATGAACTAAATAGAAAATGAATTAGGATCAGTGAGCCAGTTAAGCAGTTATTTCAATAGTCTATGTGAGGAATGATAGTTAGATAGCAAGTGTGGGACTAAAAAAGGGGAAAAAATATGCAGGAAGTATACTAAAGAGAGATGATATGGCTCAGCTACCAGTGAGATATAGGGGGTTGAAGAAGAAGAAATAGCTTAATGCTGTCTCAATACTGGAGCCTGGTGACTGGGGGTGGTAGTAACATTATCAAAGCAAACAGAAATGCTGGGACTGGTACTTTTGGAAGGACTCTGATAAATTCAGTTTTGGATATATTGAGTTAAAGTGATGGTGGGTCAGGTAGGTTGGGATATTTTTAGTCAGTTGGAAATACTGTACTGAAGTATAGTGGAAAGGACCAGGTTTCAAATATAGATTTGGGGGTTCTCCTGCAAATTTGGAGTTAGTAACTGAGGCCATGGAATGCATGAAATTACCAAGGAACTGTGCATATACTTTATTCTTTAGAAATAATAGATAAGCCATTTTTAATTCAGACAGTCATCATACCTTGCCTAGATTATTGCAACCTTCTTTTAGTTCGTCTCCCTGCTTCAAACTTCTCCCACTATCTATTTATCCTCCAAACAGGTGCCAAAGAGATTTTTCTTAAGTGTATTTCTCTTAAAGTTACTTCCCTACTCAACAGGTAACACCAATCTCTGGGATTCAAATATAAACAAAAAATGTATGTAGATGTATGTAATATATATATATATATATGTATATATATATATATATATATATATGTATATATATGTATATTTGTTGTTTCTTTGGCTTTTAAAATCCATCACATATTTATTCCAAACTTCTCATTCTCATTATACATTATTCCTCTTTTTATATTCCATTGTCTAGACAAACTGGCCTTCCTATTTCTTACACAAAATAATTCACCTATTCTTTGCCAATTCTTTGACTACAGTGCCCTTTCTACCCAATTCTACCTCACACAATCTCTCTTTTTCTTCAAGATAGGTCAAGCACTACCATTTACATGAACCCTTTCCTCATCTACTCAACTTATTCTATCATCCTTTCTAAGTAATTTGTATTTATGCTGTCCATATCTGATCTGCATAAAATTACCATGTTTTTCCTGAGAGAATATAAGCTCCTTGCAAGTAAATAACTATTTCATTCTTTGTTTTTATCTTCCCTATATCTATTTGCCCATAAGAAGTATATAATAGATTGCTTGATGATTGATGCAAAAAGTGTTACTACAAAATAATGAAATGCATATTTTGATTAAATGTACCCAAAAATGAATATTCACATTTTTTATTAACATCTCCAGAAGGGAGGGAAAGACCTTTAGACTTTTATGGCTGTAGGACAAAATGTCCAACTTTGAGCTTCCTCCTGACCAACATGTTGCCAACCATATATTTGACTTTACACAGTGAACAGAATATTGTCTTCCACCCACTCTCCAGGTTCAACAAAGATCACAAGCCATATGCTGTAGTTTGCTAGGCCACATATTCCAACTACATCAACTCCTCATTTAAGACTCTGAAAGCCAGATGGACATATCTGACCCAAACAACCAAGCATATCTTTGGGCTCAGTGTGTTGTCATGGCACACTGGGACAGCTATACCATTTATCTTGAGTAAGCTAGTTTTAGAAGTTAGGGACAAGTTGCTAACTTGTACCAATAAAGTATGTTTCCATGGCAGGGATTCCCCATGCTGATGAAATAAAAGGAATAGATTTTTAAAAAGAAAGAAAGGAAAGGTAATGTGTTTTTTACATTAACTTTTTATTTTTCAAAATACATGCAAAGATAGTTTTCAACATTTATCCATGAAAACCCTTATGTTCCATTTTTTCTCCCTCACTCCTCCCCTTTGCCTATATAGCAAGTAATTCAATATAGGTTATACCTGTACAATTCTTCTAAACATATTTTCACATTTATCATTCTGCCCAAGGAAAATTAGATCAAAGAATAAAAAAAAAAAAAGCTAGCAAATAACAACAAAAAAGTGAAAACACTATATTATGACCGACATTTAGCTGCCTTAGTCTTCTTTCTGGATTTGGATGGCTCTTTCCATCACAAGTCCATTGAAATTGCCTTTAATCAAAAAGTCATGTGTTATACATGACTACTGCCTGATATTTATTTACATCTTGCCTTTCTGGTGTATGTGTACATATATTTTAAAATTTTGGTCAAACTTTGATTTCAACGATGCAGGTAAGTCTCAATAAAGAAACTTCTACATCTGCAGATTGGTATCTGCAGCTGTATTGGCATCTTCTACATAATTTACAATTTTAGAAAGATGCCCAGGAGTAGAGAGAAGGAATGACAACCTCAAGGTCATATAATATATGTTAGAGGGAGGATCTGAACTCAGATCTTCCTGATTCCAGGGCCAGTTCTCCAAACAAAATATCACATTGTCTTATAGTTTATGAAGCATAAAGTCAGAGCAGAAATCAGGACATCTGTCTTCAAGCTTCAACTGTGCAATTGACTAATTCTAAGGATTTACCAAATCTCTGCTCTATATCTGGGCCTTGGTTTTAGCATCTATGCAATGAGGGAAATATACTGGACTATCGCTTATGATAAAGGAATCTCACACAAAATACATGACTACCTTATCTAGAAGTTTGAGTAGAAATTATTTCCCCTAATTTTAGAAGACTGCTGAAACACAGGTCATACATAGAAGAGGTGAGACCCAAGTACAGATATCTGCCTTCAAACCTAGTGTTTTTATTTATAGTGTTATAAGCGTTTTTTTTTATTGCTTAATTACATATGACTATACATACATATTGAAAGACATATTTCCCAATAATTTTTGTTTTTATATTTCTTAATACGTCTTTCTCCTCTCCTCTTCCTCCTATTGGTAACCAGTTGTCTTAGTGAATAGAGTACAGGTTCTGGAGTCAGGGAAGATAGAAGTTCAAATCTGGCTTCAGAAGCTTACTAGCTGTGTGATCCTGAGCAAGTTATCTTACTTCTATCTGCCTTAGGTTCCTCAACTGTAATAGGAAATCATAATCACACCTATCTCCCAAGATAGTTGTGACAATCAAATAAGATGTATTGGTTAGTATTTAGCACAGCACCTACCACATAAAAAGCTACTTAATCAATATTTATTCTCTTCTCACAGCTAAAACAAAAGAATCTAAAAGAGATAACAAAAAAATAACACTTAAAAAACTAATGCAATTGAAAATGTCTGGCATTACATAGAGTGTTTTTTACTCATAGTTTCTAATCTCAGCAACAAGTGAGTTCACACTCCATATATGAATCTCTAGCTAATGGTAATGACTCCAGCCAATAATAATATATTACTTGACAGTATACAAATCACTTTATTGACAACAATTATATGAAATAGATATAGAGCATTGGGTTCAGGCCTAAATTTCTTTCCTTTTCTTCTGTCCAGAATGACAGGAGATGATATATATATATATATATATATATATATATATATATATATATTTTTTTTTTTTTTTTTTTCAAGTCAACATCTGGTTGGAGTAATATTCCTTTTAGCGCCTTTTCCAGGATCATTTCATCCTATGATCTCATGTCTGATGGCAGTAAGAAAGTGAAATAGCAGAGAAAGGGACCAGATGCTGAGTCAGGAGACCTTAGTTTTCATCTTGGTGTTCCTGGTGACTCACTGGATGACCCTCCCCAGCTCAATTCCCTTCCCCTCCTGGGGTTTCAGTTCCTCTCCTATGAAAGGAGCTAGATGTCCTCTAAAATTCCTTCCAGTTTTAGGATTTTATGAGTGCTGCAAAGGGAGAGATATGTGTAGAAACTCATAAAATCACTGATTCCTTGGGAATACAAATATGCACATTCTAATTTGTGCTGAGCTTGTATGGGCCACAAGTCCTTAACCTTCAAACCAAGAGTTTTCATAATGCATAAGCTCTTCTTCCCTCAAGGAATCTATAACATGGATGTTGACAAATTGTATCAAGCTCATTTTAGACATACGAGGACATTGTTAAAAAAAAAATAACAAGAGTAGAAGTAAAGAGAATAATCATTTATACAGAACCTAATATGTGTCAGGCACTATGCTAAGTGCTTTATAAATCCAATTTTATTTGCCCCCTAAAACAACCCTGTGAGGTTGGTGCTATTATATTCATTTTGTAGGCAAAAAGAAGTTGGTTTGCTCTATGTAATATCAGACATTTTCAATTGCACTAGTTTTTTCCAATTTTTTTTTTTTTTTTGATTATCTCTTTTAGATTCTTTTGTTTAAGCTATGGGAAGAGAATAAATTTTTATTAAGCACCTATTATATAGGTACAGGAGATAGGTATTATTATGATTCCCTTAGGAACCTGAGGCAGATAGAAGTAAGATAATTTGCTCAGGGTCATACAGCTAGTAAATTTCTGAAGTCAGATTTGAACTTAAAATTTCCCTGATCTAAAATCTATCCGCTGGGCCATCTAGTTGCTTAAGGAAGGAAGAGGAGAGAGAAAGATATATTCTGGAAATATGTAATATGAACACAAAAGATATTGGGGAATGTCAGTCATTATATATGTATATATACAAATAATGAAGTCACTGTGAATCAGATTCATAATCAGGTCTCCCTGATTCTGAGTTCTATCATTTGTATAACCTAGCTGCCTCAAAAAAAATGGAGAGGCAATGTTAAGTAGTAGATAGAGAGCTGATCTCCAAGCAGGAAGACTTGAATTCAAGAATGATCTTTAATGGAAAAAATGGATGCATGAGCTTCAGCAACTCATTTGATCCTTCACTATTCTGGGAAACTCAAAAAGACTAAGTTAAAAAGGAATTCCCAGAATCTATTTTGAAGTTCTTCATTAGGTTGTGTGGGGATTCTAGGGAAGTTACTTAACCCTGTTTATCTCAGTTTCTTCATCTGTAAAATAAGCTGGATTAAAAAAATAACAAGCCTTTTTAGAATCTTTGCCAAGAAACCCCAAATGTGGTCACAAAGAGTCATATGACTGACCCCCCCCAAAAAAAAAACCCCACCACAACAATAAGCAACTGAACAACAAAACTAACACTGAAATAAAGGTCCAATCCCTATCCTTACCAAAAAACTGTTCACTACCATTAAACTTCCCTCAAATGCTGAAACTAATCTTCTCATTCTTATTATTCACAAACTTGCAACTTGAAATGGTCATTATGCAAAGGATAGGGAAAATAGAATTTTTTATCTCATTAAATTTTGTTACTCTTGTTTTGATTTGTCAAATCAGTTTTGTTTCAAGGGCAGAAGCAGATAACAAAGAACATGTCTCACTCAAAGAAAATCTTTATTTTTTAGGATTCAGAATTCACTGATCCAGAACATACAACCAGATGATGAAAATGTAAGGGTGTCGAGGTATCACCAATTTGAAAGAAATTTTGGCATAATGATAGAGCTGGTAGTTTAATCTCTGGATGAGGAGACAGGACTAGTGAGCATTAATGGTTTGTCCAAGGCTGATCACATTATAGGCAACAGAATTAGGGTCAAATTCATATCCAGTGCTTATAGGCCAATGCTCTTCCCATTACATTAAGTTACCCATCGCTTGACATGAAACTAAGTTTTTTAATTTTGGGTTTTTTTTTTCCATAGCATTATAGAATCCTAGTATTAAAAGTAATCTCTGAAGTGGTTACCTGAATGGCAGCTACATGATGGTGCAGTGCTAAAATGCTGGATTTAAAGTCAAGAAAAAGCTGGATTTAAATCTGACCTCAGACATTTACTGTTGTGTGATATTAGGTAAGTCACTTAAGTCTTGTTTGTTAATAATAATAATATTATTTTCTAAAAACAACTAACATCCATATTGTACTTAAGAGTTGTCAGGAAGTTTGCTAAACACTTTACAAACATCACCTCATTTTAATCCTCACAACAACCTTTGGAGTTAAATGCTATTATTATCTCCATTTTATAGAGGAAGAAACAGCCAGAAGTTAAGAAATCAAATGCTTTACCCAGGGCCCCAGCTAATAAGTCCTCGAGGCAGATCCTGAACTCAAGTTTTTTGACACTATATACAAGATTCTACCTACTATGCCAGTTAGTGACTCAAAAACATTAGTCTTTTTAATTATTGGGTGGCCCTTTCTTAAATTAATCCAAATTTTGCTTTCCTATAACTTCTTGGAATTTTTCCTTCCCTCTTGTGTCAAGCCAAATATGTCTAATCAATCTTTTATATAGCTTATTTTCACTTCATACTTCCTTTCTCCCAAAGGCTTTTGATCAGAATAAACCTCCTGATTTCCTCTCATCAATTCTTATATAAAATATCTTTGAATCTCTTCAGCATCCTGGTCACTTTCCTCTGAACACATTCTAGCTAGTCAAAGTGTCTCTTCAAATAGTATATAAAACAGAACCGGAAGTGAACTTTCCAATATGTTTTAAATATGTGTAATGGAATGACTTCTTTTATTCTGGACTTTATTCGCTTCAAGGTATTTTAAGATTGAATGAACTTTTTCGAACTACCCTGTCACCATACTTACTTGTACTGAATTTGTGGTCAACTGAAACCCCCAGATTTCCCCCCCCCCTTCAAAAATATAATCAATGTTCATTCATATCTTCTCCAGACTCTACTTGGTGCATTGATATTTTTTTAAACTGAGTCCAGGACTTCACGTCTATGGAAGTCTCAAAAGATGGTGAAAGGAAAGAATAAAAAATTAAAAAAATCAATATGGACATGATGGAATTTTCTCAAATTCTAAAATACTAAAACCAGGGAGAAACTTTTGGAGCTTGAAAGAGAGACATTTAGGATCAGTTGTAATCCTATTATATGAATTTATGTATATATTATCAGAAAAGCAAAAATAGAATTAATTATGCAGAGATAGTAAAGATCAAAAGTAGAGCTTAAAGGAAGGAAGCCTTGATAAGATTTTACATCTTGAAAATGTAGAACCTGAATTTGATTCCCAGCCCTTCCACTTATTCTGTGGTCCTAAACAAGTTACAATTCCTCTGAATCTCTGTTTCCCTATTTGTAAAATACCTGTACTCACTATACTTGACAAAGCACCTGGCACATAGTTACTACTTAATGCATGCTTGCTAACTGGACTAGAGTTCAACTAGAAGACCTATAAGATACCTTCAAGTTCCAATTTACAATATTATTCTAAGAAGATAAAAATTATCATAGATATGTGCAACCAGAGGCTACCAGTAGAGCACATACACCTTATCTCACATACATTCTTTAACAAGCCTATAAATTAAGTCAGGAAAAAAATTAGTCAACAAATATTTAATTAGGTATTGACTATGTTCCAGGTACTATGCTAAGTGCTAAGGATATGTAGAAAGGCAAAAGACAGTCTTTGCACCAGAGGACTTCACATTACTATGTAGGCATTATGCACATATTTCTCTTAATTTTACAGAGCAGGACACTGATTGATCCTCATAAAGATTAATTGAAGATAATTTAATTATGGTCACACAGTTAATAAAGTGCCAAAGGGGAAATTACAACCAAGGTCTGCCTAACTCTAAGTTCAGCACTCAAATAATTGTGTTCAGAATAGTTTTATGCAGGTTCAAACTTTATTAAACTTAAATTTTCCTTCATCAAAAATGGTTCTTGGTAAATATAGTTACTATGTGTGTGTATATCCATATGCACATATATATCTATATCTGGGTCTATAGTTACAGATAGAAATATAAACACACACATATATGCATATATACACATTTATTATACACATATATACATATATATATATATATATATATATATATATATATATATATATATATATATACATGTCCCTCTGTGTACATATATGTATGTATATATATAGAGTAACAAATATCGTTCTATTTGATAAATATTACCAAAGTTGAAAGTTTAAAAGTAACTACATTGAAAAATAATTTTTAATATCTAATAATCTATTATTTATCCATTTATCTATATTAAACATCTGATAAATACCTCTGTCTTAAAGGAATATCTCTCTTCTCTTTCCTCCCTTTCTTCCTCTCACCTTGACAGACACACACAAAATAATGGGATCTTAGAAGCCAACCAGTCCAATTCATTTTATAACCTTTAGCAAATTCAGATCCAAACTGGGTAAGAAAAAGCTAGGATTAAAGATTCCTCAAACTTTATAGTTTAAAAGATGGAAAGGCCAGAGAAGATTTAGCCTGGTTTTAATGCTGTTCCTTCTACATGATACTTCAACTCCCACAAATACCTTTCCATTCCTTGTGCTATGTGCCTACAGAAACTCTCATGTACTACCAGTAGTGACAAGAATGGAACTAGGGAGGCACAGGAGCCTGCCTAGACCTTGTTATGTCACAGGAATTAAAACACACTTTAAGTTCATATAGAACAGAGATTCTTAATCTTTTGCTGTGACACAGATCTTTTTTAGTACCTTTTCTTACATTAAAGCTTTTAAATTCCTAAAATAAAATAAAGTTACAAAAGGAAAAATGAAGCTACACACACACACACACACACACATATACATATATATATATATATATATATATATATATATATATTTATAAATACACATACATACAGAAATGTGTGAATATGTATTAGGAATCACATATATATGTGTGTGTGTGTGTGTGTGTGTGTGTGTGTGTGTGTGCTGGGGTATAACAAATTTATGAAATTCATTTAAGCAACACTTTACAGATGAGCCAACTGAGGTCATGAGGTTAAAGGAATTAAATTTACACAAACAATAAGAGTAGCTAGTGTTTAAGACCCAAATCTTTGGGCTTAGAAACTAGTTTATAGCCTTCTTTACCATTCTCCCATCTCTTCAATCAATCAATCAATCAATCAAAATCCATATTTTTTCCATAATTGTTTCCCTTTTAAATATTTTAGCATTGAAACCCCTTTATATACTATACCACTATAGCCAGAAATCCAACATAATCAAGATGTCAGGTAGAATTATATGTATGTATTATTCAAACAAGGAGAATTATGAGCTACTGGATGTGATATAGGATTTAGCACTAGTACTTAGTCTAATAAAAATCTGAGAGAGTTAATACTTCTGGTGACAAAGTTCAGAGGATAAGGGAAAGGCTATAATTTCTTAAGAGATGTGGAGAAAATCAAGCAAGTCTGAAAATATTAAATGAATATCAGCTATATGCTTTTTGTCTAGATTTATCTAAATCAAATCTCTAGAGGTGTTTTTATCAGTAGCTCCAAGAATTCTAAAGCTCTGAAAATTATACTTAAAGATAATTTAGAATAATGACTATCTAAAAAAGCTCTAAATACAATATTTTATCTTGAGACAGTTAATTTTTCTGACATTCAAATCCTATGGCTAGCAGCACAGAGGGCTTTCAACCATGTCTGAAGGCCTTCTGGCCCCATAAACAGAAAATGTTCCAGAGAACAGTGGCCTAAATTCATTGATCCAACACCAGTCATTTTTTTTTTTTTCTGCCACCATCTTGTTATATTGCTCCTTTATTACAGGGAGTTAGAACAATATAATGGGTTAGTTTAAAGAAGACCTATTCCAGAGAGCTTTGGGGCATTATGGTTTATTGCAACCTGCCAAATGCTATTCTGCTACCAAACTCTGTTTTATGACCTTCAATCAGGAGCAAGAGGCATGATGAGAATTTAAGAAAGCAGAAGAATTTACGCAAGAAACATTTATTTTGAGAGCAGGCTGTGACAATCAGGTCCTGAGACACAGTTGATCTTAAAAGCCCCAGAGATGGTACACTCTGTAACACAGTTCTCCACTGAACAGGCTGCCCATTCGCAGATGTGAGAAGGATAACAAAGCAGCTGCTGGAGGAGGAAGACAATGAGATTTCTACTACCAAGGCAGGAAAGAAAATAAGCAGCTTTTGTAAAAGCCACTGAAACACATGAGGTGGTTAACAAAAATGTGGACATAACAGGAAGCCACAGCAAAAGTCCTACCCACAAGACACTGGGGCCCTGACCAAAAGTACCATGTGAACCATGAGACAGAGCTGAGACCAGTAAGAGATAATATTTTAAACAAATAATGTTTGTAGCTACAACCTAAAGGTAAGTTTTCCCATACATATATTATTATGAGAGCTCAGATGAGTTCCCAATAGAGTTATCAACTTTGGCAAAAAGGGAATCATATTTTTAATCATTTGTCTGCCTGTTTCTGCAAGTCAATTTCTCATTCTCCTTTTTATAATAAAATCCTTCATTTTGACCCATCATTACTAAATACTATCTTTCTATCATTCATCCATCCTTCTATTTATGTTCCCCCTCCCCCCCCCCCAGGCTGGGGTTAAGTGACTTGCTCAGGGTCACACAGCTAGGACACGTTAAGTGGCTGAGAGCAGATTTGAACTCTGGTCTTCCTTAATTCAGGGCTGGTGCTCGATCCACTGCGCCACCTAGTTGCCCCCATCCTGCTATTTATGTTAAAACCTTATAAAGACCTTTGCCTTGAAGGAATATCCCTCTTCTTCCCCTCTTTTCTCTGTTTTTCTCCTCTCTCTGTCTATCACACACACACACACACACACACACACACAATCAATTGGTCCTTAGTAGGCATTCAGTCTGACACACTTTATAGGAACTTAGGTAGCATAATGTGTAGGGGATGGGGATTGGAGTCAGGAAGACCCACAATTGAATGATTTTTCAGATATTTAACTATGTGACCATTAGCAAGTCACTTAAGCTTTATATACCTCCGTTTCTTTTATCTGTAAAATGATGATAACAGCGCCAACCTTCAAAACACTAATACTTTCTATTACTGTTGATGAGGAAATTGAGGCACAGAAATGTTAAGATGTTTATTTACAGTCACACAGCTGCTTAGTATTTTAGGTAAAATTTGAACCAAAGATTCCTGATGCTAAGTTCAATGCTCCATATATTATTCCACATTGTCTATCTCTTCCTTTCCCTCCATTTCTCCCTTCCTTCCTCCCTCCTCCCTTCTTCTATTTACTACCCTCCCCTTATTTCCCTCTCATTTCCCTAATTATTTTGTTTCCTCTCTCCTCCTCCTCCTCCTCCTCCTCCTCCTCCTCCTCCTCCTCCTCCTCCTCCTCCTCCTCCTCCTCCTCCTCCTCCTCTTCTTCTTCTTCTTCTTCTTCTTCTTCTTCTTCTTCTTCTTCTTCTTCTTCTTCTTCTTCTTCTTCTTCTTCTTCTTCTTCTTCTTCTTCTTCTTCTTCTTCTTCTTCTTCTTCTTTCTTCTTCTTCTTCTTCTTCTTCTTCTTCTTCTTCTTCTTCTTCTTCTTCTTCCTTCATATAGATATTGTATGTATATATATCTATGAATACATATATACACAAATAGACTTTTACACATATAATTAGTTATGCATATATATGTAAGCATATGGACACATACATATGAATATACATTTATTAGATACCATATGTTATTGTTTGTCCTTTATTTTTGAAGAGGACCTATGACGTCTTGATGTCTTGACTTACATATGAATTAGACTTAAATGAGACAGAATTGTACAAAATCATCAGCTTCATTCTTTTTTGGAGTCATTAAAGTCCAGAGTCGAGACAAAAGTCAATTTTGGCCTGGGGATGACCTTCTGACCAAGTTCTAAGAGCTCCAAGTGCCTGCTTCAGCTGCCTTTGTGGTTATTGGAATCAATTGTTCTTTTCCTCTTATTTCACCAGGGGAAGTTTTCACATGCTTGGAATAAACACCCCCCTCACTGATAGTTTTGAGGTCTATTGCTTATTCTCAACCTAGTTTAGCCTGATTAATGAGATGGTTTTTACTAAAGTGTAGTTGCTGCACAAGCTATAGCTTCTTGGAGCTACAGGTGAGAGTTAGTTAAACCAGGTGGATACTGAAGGATGAGCAGTCCTGGGAAGTAAGTAGTAAGCTTTTATACCAGAGATGCTAGTCTTACCTGAACATTTGGGTAGAGGGTGAGTCTTAAAATTATGAAGATATGATTGTTCAGATCCTGCTTTTCATTCTTATTAGCTGTTATAACACTGTTATACCACTTGGGTCATTGGGTTTCTACAATCTTGGGAGAAAGAGCTTAATGTCTGCTACTTATCTTAAAAAATACTTAAAATGTCCAGATTGCTAAGTCTTTAACCCTTTCTTTATTTCCATTACTGTTGGACAACTAGGTTGCTCAGTGGTTAGAATGGTTGACTTGGAGTCAGGAAAACTCATCTTCATGTGTTCAAATCCAGTGTCAGACACTTGCTAGTTGTGACCTTGGGCAAGTCACTTAACTCTAATTGCCTCACTTTGGCAAAAATGAGCTGGTGAAGGAAGTAGCAAACACTCCAATCTTTGCAAAGAAAACTCCAAATGGGATCATGAAGAGTCAGAAATGAATGAAAAACAACAGAATTACAAAAATCTTTAACTCTTCATTTCTATTACTCTCATGAATGCTATAAAAGGGCTACAGGAAAACCAAAATAAGTTAAATCAGAAGATAGTCTGCAACGGAATCTATCAACCAACCTATATATCTATCTTTCTATCATCTATCTATGTTAAAACCTTGATAAGGACCTTTGCCTTTGCCTTTGCCTTTTCCTTTCCCTCTTCTCTCTCTTTTTTTCTCTCTCTCTCTCTGAATGACTCTTATAAATACACACACACACACACACACACACACACACACACACACACACATACACACACACCTGTTATTCTATGTGAAAAATCTTAAATGTTTCTGTGGCTGAGATTGAAGAATTTGGAAGATTGAAAATGATAATTTTTGGCTAGCAAGAAACATAACTCACATTCTTATAGCACTAGAATAGTTTGCAAAGAACTTTAGATGTCTAATTTTATTTGATGCTCAAAACTACCTGTAAGTTAGAGGTATTAGGTTTGAAAGAATCACAGATATTAGAGATGCGAGGGAGCCCAGAATTAATTTACTTCAACCCTCATAGTTTATAGATGAAGAAAGTAAGCACAAGAGAATGGGACTGGGCCATAAGCAAGGCCAGTATTCAAGTTGTCAGGAAACACTAAAAATATTCTTTTTTACTTTTTTTATTTCTCAACAGAAAGTTACTTTAAAATATCTTCTAAATTGGTCAGGTATACAACTGATTTAACAAATATTGTTAGTGTTTCAAAAGATCACTATGGATGATATGATTGCTCAATTAGTTCTCCTAGCCCATTTAGCTTCTCTTATAAATCCCACCAATGCCTGTTACATACTTCTTGATATATTGATTACAAATTAAGTTACATTCATAAACTTCCTGGAAGGTGAGTTTCCTTGGTGATTTAAAAAATTTAAATCAAACTTTCCATTGTATCCATGACTAAGATTTATGTGTGTTAATATTGGTATACAATAGGTAGCCCAGTAGATAGAATTCTGAATTTAGAGTCAGGAAGATCTGAGTTTGAATCTTGCCTCAAACACTAGCTGTGAGACATTGGGCAAGCCACTTATATATTGTTTTTCTGCTTTCCTCATCTATAAAATGGGAACAATGACAGTGCTTATTCCAAAGAGTTATTAGAATGAAATGAGATAATATTTATAAATGCTTAGCAGATGCCAGGCACCTAGTAGGTACTTAAATGTTTATTCCTTTCTCATTCTGAGTCTTTAGCTTGATGATACATGCCACCTAATGGCTATTAATGACTGATAATGTATTGTGGCTCTGGGAATATATGTCTTTTGGTAGTATTCTATCTAAGTCTATGTGACAAATATTCATTCAGTATCTAGTATGTCAAAATTGCTAGCCAAGCTAAGTTTAATATCTTTACCAAAAGGTACCTATTTAACTGGTGGAATGGTAAGCATTGGCAACAAGCTGTGATGGGAGGGCAAGAGGCAGGGATATACAGATAAGCTTTGTGGTATGAGAATTCTCAGTGGGGTCATCAAATTTTGTAATAACATTATTGTTAACAATAACAATATTTAATAACAAAGAATCTCTGGTTATGTCAATGTGGGGGATTTATTGTGTAGGATCTCCTTTTACTTTATGCATACAGCAATCTATATTTGACTTAGTAGATAAAATTATCTTATCTACTTACTTATCTAAAATTATTGTATTGTTGCTTAGGCATTTTCAGTTTTATCCAGCTCTTTATGACTTCATTTGGGATTTTGGGACACTGGAGTGGTTTGACATTTCATTTTCTATTTCTCTTTTTAGAGACAAAACAAAACAAAACAAAAACTGAAGCAAACTGGGTTAAGTGACTTGGTAAGTATCTGAGGCTAGATTTGAGCTCAGGAAGAGTTTTCATGACTTCAGGACTAGCACTCTATCCACTGTCCTCCACTGCTAAACCTGAGATCCAGTAAGGTTAATTGGACGGTCTAAGATTACATTGACAGCTACACAGAGGCCAGAATTCTGCACCCAACTTCAACGCTTTTTCCACTGCACCATACCAATGCCAACTTTTAACCTAGCTTTTTCAAATCATAATGACTCTTACACCAGGGTTTTCCTCAGGCTGTTGCAGTCAGCTGTTGTGTTCCTTCTTTCACATCTGTGCTTACTTTACATAGGTCCCACTTCTCCCAATTTAGGATGATGTTGAAATTTTGTCAGAATTGATCACAGTCTTTTTAAAGAACCCATCTGCAGAACACTAAAATCCTCACTGGATTTTTCCCTTCAGAACCATTCAAACTTAATAAAAAGTAAGAGAAAAGAAAGAAAAAAATAAATAAAGCACATTGCATTGGAGATGTTATCAGCCTAGCTCTTTTACTAATATCACTCTAGGCAAGCTGTTTGACCCCTCTTGCCCCAAATTTCTTCAATAAAAGTGGAGTGAGTTGAAATAGATAGTTGTTTTCAGATTTATATTGTTTGTGATTTAAATTTATGTCATTATTGGACTTTATTCTAATTCTCCCCAGTCTATTGCTAGCTTTAAATTTTAGGTCATACTTAAACTTCATTAAATAGGTAGAATGCCCTTATTAAGGAAATGGCAGGCCTGCTGTACTTCCTCATAGTCGAGATCCCTATCTGGAATGTTGTGTCCAGGTCTGGGTATTCTATTTTAAACAGAGTTCTGATAAACTGGAGAGGATGCAGGAAAAGCCATCCATGAACATAAAGGCATTTAAAATTATTTCACTTAGAGATCAGTTGAAGGAACCAAGAATATTTACACTGGAGAAAAGAACACAGAGAAAATGTGTCTGAAAGGCTGTCTCACATAAGAGAGAGTAGGGCTTGTTCTCTGCTACAAAGAGGGAAGAACTAAGCTTATGGAGCAGCAGTTGTCAGCAGCATATTTAATAGCTCTGATGGCCCTCCCAGATCAGTATGTGATTATTACAATTTTATTTGGAAAATAATTTTATTATATCATTTTCTACAAACTATGTCAGAAGTAAGAGATAACAATAATAGTAGCAGTAACAAAGAGAATAATACTAGTTCACATTTGTATAATTTGGACTCCAAATCTGGAGCTCTTTCCTATACAACCACACTGTCTAGTAATTCAGCTTAATAATTTAACAATTAATTATTTTGCACCTACTTATAAAAGCTACCATGAGCATTATGGATACAACAAAAACAACCACCACAACCAAACAGTACCCATCTTTGGGGAATATAAGTTCCCTAAATTTATATCATAAGAATATTATACTGAAAAAAAGCTAAGTCTCTTGTGAAACTGATGAAACTTTTCTAGGGTATTTATTTCTCTCATTTCTGGAAATGATTTCTGGTGACTAAACAGTTCTTGTCATTTGGTCTGTCAGGCTTCATATCTGTATACCATTTCATTAGCATATTAATTACTAGCCCTGTGGGAACCCAGAAAGTTATAATCTACAATTGTATTATTTCACAGGACAACTCTTTTGGGTATTTTATGAGAAATGCAAGATTTAGGTTTTAATACAAAGACTGAATTTGTCTTACCCTCTCCAAAGTGATTTCTTCAAATTCGTATTCAATTTCTGTTCCATTGACCTGTGGAGAAGGAAAAAGACAAACATTAAACACAAATAAAAAAATTAAATATGCTAAGTTTTATAAAAAGAAAAGATGTTAGGGAAGAGTGTTTGTGTCTAATGGAAATGGGGGTGGTGAATGGTATCATTTGGATTATTCATAAGCAAGATTTCCCTGGCTTTAGGGACTATATGTATTCATCAAAATGAAAATGTAATACAAGCCAGTTTAAAGAACATAGGAAGTTAAACTTCACTGGGAATATCCTGGGGTCATTAATTCCCTTAGTTGAACATTTTTTTTTCTCCCAATATAAATGAAATACCCATTTTACAAGGATAAAGGATAAACAAGCTACAAGCATAACTTTGCAGATATAACAAAAATCACATTGAAAATGCATTTGATGCAATGATGAGACATGAAATTGAACGAGCACCTGACAATGTTTATAATAAAAGCTGTACAAGAGTATGCCATTTCTTCTGGTAAACCACTACCCTCAAGCAATATGTCAGGCAAAGACACAGAGGATCCTGTCTCCTTATTATTAGATCAGGGACATGCAAGTCCATTCCCATTATCAGTATATCATACTTATTGGAAGACCCTAATGTAAAATCCACATGTTTTTTCTTTTTTGACAATGAGAACAGAAGGAAAAAGAAGGTACTTGAAATTCCCAGTGAGTAACCAGCTAAGCCATCCAACCAAGTTGTACATTGATCTTAAGCCTAATGGAGAGAAATGCATTTTAAATACAGTCAGACAACATATAACATATGCCTTGGAATGGAACAGATGCACAAATGCATGAAGGATAATTTTTCAACTATCTTTGAAGTATTCCCTTCCCACATTTTTTATCTGTCAGCAGTCAGAGTTCTGCTCAGTGCAAGAGAGTGAGTACAAAAGAAAAAAAGTCCTCAAATTGGCTGTTTCTTTTGTTTAGAATATGATGCAGCGTTGAAACAAGATCATCAGTCATTTGGGACACTAGCAATCCTCAGAATTTCAACTATAAAATTATGATTTGCATACAGTGCTAACTGCTGGCTTGCTTTCCCCTAATTCAAAAAAGTTCACCCATTCTCTGGCTTATGATCGTGGACAAATTGGAGTTTTTTCTGCTAAAGTAATGTTGATAGGGTATATAGTTTAACTTAAGACTAATTTATTCAAGGTTTAGGTCAAATGTTATATCCTCCACTAAGGCTTCCTGGAGGTTTCCACACTTAACTTGAACATCATCATTTCCTTCCCTCATCTCCTTGCCCCAAGTAATCTAGGCTTAAGTTTTTGGGACACTTTCTATTTTTCTTTTGCATTTGCCATATTTTAATGGGTTATATTTGTCTCTGTTCATAGTGTAGAGATTATGTCTTTTGATCTTTATCAGAGCAAAGATTTGCTTTTTGGTGAAGCAATCACTAAGTGACTTGCCTAGGGTCACATGATCAGTGAGCATCAAACGTCTGAGACTTGATGTGTCTGAGTGTACTTACTCCAGGACTAGCATTGTACCACTTACCTGCCCCTCTAACAAAGTATTTAAAAAATGGTAATATATACTTAAAAATGTTTTTTAAATTGATTGAATGAACAGAATATAACAATAATCAACCAATCAATCAATTAATATTTAGTAAGAATCTGCTACAGACCAGATAAACATAAAGCATTTGGCAAAGATAAATGTGAAACAATATTTGCCCTGGAGGAGCTTTTAATCAAGTGAGAAAAGACCAAGTGTACTTATAGTGGTACATAGAAAATAGAGGAGATTATTCATGGGTAAGGCAACAGTAATAAAAGGAATCAGAAAAAAGCTTCATAGAGAAAGGGCACCTTGAGACAAGGCTTCAGGGAAGCTGTAGTTCCTAAGGTAAAAAAAGTGATAATGTAGCATATTATAAGCAAGACTGACACATGGCATGGAGAAGAGAGAGCAAACTTCCTCTCAGAAGAAAAGTAAGAAGGCCAGTTTGACTGTACTTTATGTGAAAGGGCATAAAGATGACAAGGTAGACTGAGGCTTGGTTGTGAAGATCTTTAAAAGCCAGAGTAGTTTATTTTTAATCCTAGAATCAATAGAGAGCTGCAGTACTATACTGAGCAGGGGATTGACATGGGGAGAGTTGTGCTTTTAAGCAAATCATTTTGGCATCTAATTGGGACAGAGATTGAAGCATTTCATCTATACCATTACAGTTTAAGTAATGGAAACTGCTTTGTATTATATGTATTTTTAACATAACTTTGCTCCTCTAACAGATTGTAAGCTTTCTGAGGAAGAATCAAGACTTGTCTTTTTCCACTGTTATATCCTCTCCTCTTCTCCCCCACCAGTATAAACTTATAGTATCTCTTTAGGGAGTTAGGGGCCATAGGTAGCCCTGCTATCTGGAAAACTGTGTGAAATATTTTGGTCCTCCCTTGATACCAGAAAAGAAGACTGAATTTTTTTTTCTTTTATGACATGTGGATATCATATAGTTCTCTCTTCTTCTTTCTCCCCCTCTTCCTTCTCTCTCTCTCTCTCTCTCTCTCTCTCTCTCTCTCTCTCTCTCTCTCTCTCTCTCTCTCTCTCTGTCTCTCTCTCTGTGTCTCTCTCTCTCTCTGTGTCTCTCTCTCTCTCTCTTTCTCTTCTTTTTTTCCCCCTCTCTCTCTCTCCCTATATACATATTTACATGTGTATATATATTCACATTTTTGAGCTTCTAAACTTTTTCTCTGTCACTTGCTGGCCTTTTTGTGTCACCTGCAACATTTGCAAATTTCCAATTTCATTTCTTATGCAAATCCATGATATATTGAAACCAAGTTGGGGAAAATTGTGATGTGTCTGTGGTGAGGAGTATGCTTTGTATATATTCAGAGAGCTTCCTTCAAGCATTAGAATGGTGGATCTGCAGAAAGCAAAACAGTTTCATTCTGACTAGTCCCAAGGATGGAATGAATGCTCAGAAATAGAAATTATGGCAAGGTAGATTTCAATTCAATATAAAGCAAAATATACTAACAATAAAGCTCAATCTAAAATGAAATAGACTGTTGCTGCTTATTGGAAAGAGTTCCTCATCAAAAGTCTTCACTCTAAATCTCTATTGATTAGAAAAATGAAAATTAAAACAACTCTGAGATACCACCTCACACCTCTCAGATTGGCTACGATGACAGAAAAAGATAATGAAAAATATTGGAGGGGATGTGGGAAAACTGAGACAGTGATGCATTGTTGGTGAAGTTGTGAACTGATCCAACAATTCTGGAGAGCAATCTGGAACTATGCCCAAAGGGACCCAGCAGTGCCATTACTGGTTCTGTAACCAAAGGAAATCATAATAGAGGGAAAAGGACCCACATGTACAAAAATGTTTGCTGCAGCTCTTATGGTAGCAAAGAATTGGAAAATGAGTAGATGCCCAACAATGGAGGAATGACTGAACACATTGTGGTAAAGAAAGGTAATAGAATATTATAGTTCTATTAAAAAATCAAGCTGATTTTTAGAAAGGCCTGAAAAGATTTACATGAATTGATGCAGAGTAAAACAAGCAGAACCAGGAATACATTGTATACAACAACAGCAAGAATGTGCTATGATCAACTATGAAAGACTTGGTTCTTCTCAGTGACCCAAGCAATCTCAATGAACTTTGGACATATCATCTGCATCCAGAAAAAAGAACTAAGGAGAATGAATGTAAATCAATGCTTTGTTCACTTCTTTTCTTTTGTTTTTTCTCTCTCCCATGTTTTTTCCGCATTTGTTCTGATTTTTCCCTTCCAACATGATTCATAAGGCAATGTGTGTTAAAAAACATAAAAAAAAATTAGTCTTCAAGGAGAGAGAGGTAGAGTGCTAGCTAATTCATCAGTGATCCCAGAATCAAAAGGCTAAAAGGGGTTCTAGGACTTGACCAGTCTAACCATTTCTCTTTACAGATAAGGAAACCTAGAGAAGTTAAATGATTTGTCTAAGATCACTTAGGCAATAAGTTAATCTAATTCAAACTCAGGATTTTGGTACCCTTTCCAATTCATTCTTCATATATTTGCCAAAGCAATTTTCCTAAAGCACAAGTCTGACTGTTATTCCCGTATCCAAAAATTTTATTGGCTCCCTGAAGCTACACTCTATAAATTAGTCAATTCATCTTCTCCCTATGTCTCAAAGATTCATTTATTATCTCTGTCTTTATACCTGATGATCCCATATCTAGAATCTAATCCCTCTTCACTTCTACTCTTTAAAATCCTTTCATTCAAATCTCAACTCATGAAGCCTTTCCTTATACCATTAAATCCTGATACCTCCCTTTCCTGTTTCTCTTCCCCCTTTTCTATTTCCTAGGACTTTAAAAAGTTCATTTGTATATATATCTATATTTGTACATTTCTCCTCTATTTTCTTTTCTCTTTGTATCCCTATCCCTTAGCACAGTTACTGGTACATAATGTGCTAGCTGATTTGATTATAACTCCAAGATCAGTGTTCTCACTGCTGCACAACATCAGATAATACTCATGGCATTCATTTGGGTAGAGGTTGGATTTCGGAGGCTCCTTCCATCTAACAATTCTATAATTCCCAAATTATTAAGTGTTTGTCCAGGGAATTTTAAATGACCAATCATCAACAATTATAATGTATAATTTCATAAGCCATGGAACATTTTCTCAATTCTGAAATGCTAGAAACACAACAGCCCTTCTATAGACTCTAGATTAAGATTATATATATATATATATATATATATATATATATATATATACATATATATATATATATATATATATATATGTATATGTATTTTTTTCCTTCATTACATTATCTAATTGACTAATCACATCTCACTGGGTTGCTCCACTGCCAAACAGTACTAAATGAAATTTGATTTTCTAGGCTTAAGGAAGTTAATGGCTTAATAAATGGGGGCTTGATAGTATTACCAAGTAAATTGTAGCTGCTCAGAGATAGTCATCCTTTGTATCTAAAAATAATAAAAGCTGAGATGCATAGAGGAATGATGAGAAGATCTAGTTACAGATGATATGACTCAAATAAGAGTCATATCCCTTGCTTCATATGTGAACTTGGATAAACCATTTAAATTTGGGGGTCTTCACTTTACATACTTACTCATGCATGCCCACATATGCTTGGTTGATTTTTTGAAGGAGAACTGACAGAGTCTAGGCATTCTGGAAAGAATGGGAGGGGTAAAAAGGACTGCATGTGTTAATGGGAGTGGTTTGAGCCACCATAAAGGGTCAGGATGTAGATTTCATTTCATGAAATATCCCTCAGACCATCAGATCAGGAAGAAGTTAATTCCATTCAATTTCCCGAATGGGAATGAGAGAAAGGGAAATGAAGACTCAAAGTGGGAAAGACTAAATTCAATCTTTCTTCAATTTATAAGTGTAGTGATATACAGCTTTTCTTTACTGCTTCTAGAGAGTTTTATTTTCTGTGTTATCAATGTTTTGATACAATCATCTGTGGAGAAAGCATCTTTCCCCTACTTTTGAATTCTTAGGAGTCCATATGATGAGACTCCTTCAAGGCAAAATAATGATGGAGTACTTAATTTTATGTGCACAATTATAGCCTTCCAGGTCTTCTCATTATATTCTTAATATCATAAAGGCTATTAGGTATCAGAAAATACATTGTCTTAATTGATATGCTATGTCAGTCAGTATGACAGAGTGGAAAGAATCTAAGGAAGAGTTAGGGAGCATCATGGTTCAAAACCTTCTTCTAACACATGCCTGAGGGAAATCATTTAACCCTTCAAAGCCCTAGGCAACTAAGAATTGTTTAGTTGTATTAGTTGAAAAGGAGAACAACTACATTGATCAAATTATGGAACATAGGATTTGAAACCTCAGAGGCATTTTAGAGATCATCCACTTAATAATTAATAACAGTATTATATTAGTGCTTTAAAGTTTCCAAAGTCCTTTATAAAAACAAATGTTTTTAATTTTGAATTCACAGCTCTGGAAGGCATGCTACTATTAACCCCATTTTATAGATTAAAAAAAAAACCAAAAAATGATAAAAGTTAATAATGATAATGATAATATTAACAGCCTGGGCAATTATTCTGTTTTACAGATGAGGCAAACATAGGTTGTGACTTGCCATGTGTCATATAAATAGTATGTATCTGAAGCTGAATTTAATCTCAGATCTTTTCAACTCTAGGTCTCATGCTCTTACCACTGTGCTTCCTGGATGACCTCAACACAGTTCAGATTTTAAATGGACAAGTTCAGGGGGTAGGGATTTCCCTTACTATATCTCTTTGAGCAGAGGGTAGATGAGATCTTGGGTCAATTGTAGAGGGAATTTTCATTCAAGAGTTATATTAATTTGCCTTTAAGGTCCATTCCAATCTATATTCTTCAATACGGATGCATATATATATGTATATCTAGATATGTATATGTATATATGAAATACAAATCACTTCCTTCTTGGATCTTAGAATTCCCATATTATTTAAAGGTTCATTTTACGTGCAACTTATCCTGAAAGTATAGCATGTAAAACTATGTAGAAAGTTAATGTATTTCCATCTACTAGATCTCGTTCATAAAACAGGTGATTCCTGCATGTTCTACCTGTAACTCATTCTCTTTCAAAGCAAAACATTCAGAAACAGTGACTTATAGTAAAAAACAAAGCAAAGCAATGAAAAACAAAACAAAACAAAAAAGCCAAGTGCCTTGTCTTTAAGGTTCATTACTGTGCCAAAAAGTGATAAATGTGCTAACTACTACACAAAACTCACAGGTAAACTAAGACCAGTAAAATGGTCTAGACTCTAAATAGTCAGAGAATCAGAATTTCAGCTGTGCCACTTGTAAGAGTTAGATAAGTCCTCTAATTTTTTAGATTTCAATATTTTCATCTGTAAAAGGTGTTTGGTTAGATTAGATTGCCTCTAAGGTTCCTTTCATTTCAAGATCCATGATTTTAGAAAAGTCAAGAGCTAGTGGATACAATATACATTGAATGCGATATATAATTGAGTGGGATCAAAGAGGTAAAAGGATATCACTCATGTTCTAGAAAAAAATCTCACTAAGAATGAGAAATATTGTTTGTGAACACATTTTACTAATGTGTGTGTATGTGTGTGTAAAAAAAAATATATATATACACACATATATGCTATATGTTTATATATGCTTATATTGGTACACAGCCAATGAGGAAAATTGTTTTGCTTCGTTTTCTGTATTTGTTAACAATTTTATTTTTCTTTCTTTTTCAATATGGCAGAGAAGACAGAAGGGAAAGAAGATGAATTTTTGTTATTTTAAGAACATAAAATTAAATTAAAAAAGAAAGTAGGGATTCTATAGCAGGGACCAAAAATGTTTTAAAGGAGGAGAAAAGAAATGGGGTATGCAGGCTTCCTCATGGACATTCAGTAGAAAGAACACTGACTTTGAAATTAGATTGAAAATCCCAGCTGTGTTCATGAGACCTTGGAAAGATAAAACCTCTTCGGTCTTCAGGAACTGGCTTAGTTAGATTAGATGACCTTCAAAGTCTAGGGCACTTTACTGACCTAGAAATTCTATGATGGCTACTGCCACACACAAAGCTTGTGTAGATCTCTTTTCTTTGTGTTTTGTTCACACAAATTCTGGTCCAGATTGGCAATGAGGAATTGCATCTGCCTATATTGACTGTGCTTCTTATTTAAAGTGACTTTGTGCCAGAAAATATGTTGTGAAGTTTAATCTTTAGGAGTGTATGATCATATTGCTACAATACTTCTCCAAATAAATAACTGGCTCATTGCTAGTAATGTCATCATCTCCCTGGTGCCTCTGGTCTGGGAAATGAGGAATTTGTCCCATTTCCTCTGCAGCTTCAGATAAGCACAGTTAACTGGTGAGAGCTGGAGCCTTTTCCTAAATAACATATTCAAATCCATCTTTTCTCCTTGGTCAAAGTCTTTTTTTCATTTCATATCTTTTTGTTCCAGCAAGTACAATCAACTCAGGCTGGTCTAGAGAACGGAGACCTGGTCTAGCAATGGGTCTGTGATCAGCTACCTACATGACTTTGTATAATTACTGAATGTCTTTTGACCTAGGTTTTTACATCTATAAAATGTACAGGCAACAGACAATGGACAATGATCACTAATGTCTCTTCTATCTTTGAGGCACTACATTATATATGGCACCTACTAGAAGTGACAACTGTATTTGGTGATATGCTATCTGATAGAACTGGACATCAATTTAAAAGAATATGACAAAAGAGAATTTCATGGAAAGACTATCATGTGAATTATTCTCCCCATTTGGTGAATATGCTCCCACTAGCTCCATCCCATTATGCTTGGCACATAGCAAATATTTAATAAATTCTTGTTAACTGAATTAATAACAGGTAAGGAAGTGATCCTCCAGATCAAAAGGCTTCAAGGGGGAGTGAAGCAAAATAGATAGAACTTTGGACTTTGATTCAGGAAGATCCCACCTCAGATACTTCCTAAAGGTATGAGCTGGGCCAAGTCATGTAACTTCAGAAGGCTTCAGTTTTCTCTTCTATAAAATGAGTGAGTTTGATCTTTTGACATTTTGGCTTTAACTCTATGAAACTATGATCCTAAGTACAAGTCAGTAGCAAATGGTGTCTGTCCTTCACTGATCAATCTAGTTTTGAATGGAATACTTAGCAAAAACTGGGCCATTATACGATCAAAAAAATTCTGTTGGCTAAGCAACTCATGAGAATTATCTACTAGAGTGTAGGGGGAGTGTCCACACTGATGAAATATGGATCACATGATCAGGATTTTTGATTGAGATGAGACCCTGTAGCTCATCCAGTCAAATCCCATCTAATTTTACAGGTGTTGAAATTGAGGCCCCCAAAAATAAAGACTTTGTGACTTCTCCAAAGACACAAAATAAATGGCACAGTCAGATTTAAAATGGCAAATGCTGTTCTTTTTCTACTAAACCACATGTGCTGCCTTTTGAAGTAGGAAAGTTAATTAAAATTGATGTAACTGTTATATAAATAGAGATATTATTGGGCTGATATGGAATTCTAATGGTGGCTATGTTATATTTATTCTGCCTATAAACTAAGACTCCAAGTTAAGAGATTCAAATCTTAATTAAATCAACTTCTAAGCTCAGTGAATCGTTAAACTATGGCTTTCACCAATTAGGGATAAAAATTAATCAGTCACCAATAATCTACTCTGATTCTGAATCATTTTTTTTTCTCTGAGACTTCAAATTTGTTCTACCTTTCTCATTAAGCCTTTACGAAATAATATATAGGCCTGCCAGCTTTAAAAAGTGATATTGGATTTTCATTTGCAATAAGGTTTTTCATTAGTTATCTATATCTCTATGCATGCATGTTTATGTGCATACATATTTACAAATATATATACTTATATATATGTACACACACACATATATATATACATATATATATATATATATATATATTTAATTTTCTGAAATATGCTAAATTGGCACTATTATTTTCCCTTGACAAAACAAGAAAAAATCTTCAAGGGTTGAATAATGCTTTTCTGCAGGTAGGTAGAATGATCAATTGATAGATCAATTATAAATATACATATTTGATAGAATTCCTCTAATAAAATGGAAAGAGCCACATCAACAGTCATGGGAACTTATTAAACACATTTGGATCGGGATTAGCTTTAGCTCTGGAACTGGCAGCATTTGCTTGTGTTCCCAATGTGTTCCCCCAAATCTTGTCATAAGGCAATATGCAAGAGTTGAAAGAACCTTGAAAATAGACAAAGCCAGCAAGTCTTGGCCCAAGGCCTGTTTTTTTTTTTTTAACATCTCCTATCTGTGGGACTCGGAAAAGGTCATTGATGCTTTCTGAGCTTTGCTTTCTATATCTACAAAAAGGAGATGCTAAAGAACATTTGTGCTACTTAAATCACAGAGTTGTGAAGAAAGCATAAAGAAAACTTTAAATCACCATGTAAAAGTGAATTTTAGAATGACAATAGTAAGTGCTTGATATAGAGTAAGAAGTAGATTACACATTAATGGCTCATATTTCAAGAATGCAGGTTATTTCTGAGTTAGTCTCTGACCCTAGATTGTGTGGTCATGGTGAAATAACTTCAACTCAGGTCCTTTTTTCTACATCAAAGGAGGCTAGTTTCGATGATTTTTAAGTTCTTTCAAATCACTAACATTCTATGTATAAAAAAAAAAAAAAAAAAAAGCTGATGAAAGAGGCAAATAACATTCCCAGAACAGTAAATGACATCAGGAATAAAACTTGTTGAGTACTGCTTCTTGTTATGAAACATTAGATTTTACTTGTTAACATCTTAGAATTCCACTTCTACTTTTTTGTAGTCTAACTCTTTAAGTCACTTATAATTTGATATCCATCCCTACCACTCTCCTGAAACACTACTGTTATAGGTTGTCAAGCTTGTCTGAATCATGAAATCCAGTGGAATTTTCCCTTTCTATAGTCTCCCTAACTTTTGTATTGTATTTTGACATTAATGACCATCTTCACTTCCTTGAAATTATCTTTTGATTTCCACAATACTACATTATTTGGATTTTTTACAGCTTTCTTTTTCTGGATCTACTGTCTCTTTCTATTCAATATTGGACCCATTTCAAGAATGTGCTGGGATTGTCTTGAGAGTGCTAATTGTTAAAATTTCCTTGTGAACATTAATATCACAGGAATCTAGACATCTAAAGAGCTAAAAATCAGGGCTTGATTTATTGTTCTGTTGATTGTCTAAACTTCAGAAGATGATCAATTGAATGTTAATAATGTAGACTAAACTTGAGGCCTTTTCTCCTCCACAGCATAGTTATTATACATTTATTAGCAAACCTTTCTTCCATCTCCTCCTTTCACTTCCCAAATGTTCATATTTATCTGAG
Source organism: Sminthopsis crassicaudata (assembly GCF_048593235.1). NCBI lineage: Eukaryota > Metazoa > Chordata > Mammalia > Dasyuromorphia > Dasyuridae > Sminthopsis > Sminthopsis crassicaudata. The sequence goes on from NC_133619.1 coordinate 554,375,695, forward strand.
TCCTTCATTTTATAGGAAAGAAGTCTTTTAAGAAAAAAAAAAAAAAAACTTGATTCATTCATGTAAAATATTTGATGCAATACAATTACGTATTGCATATGTAATAAGTTCAATTTAGATAATTAGGTGCTTCAATGATTAAAGCTTTGGGCCTAGACTTCAAATTTGACTTCAAACACTTACTAGCTGTGTGATCCTGACCAAGTCACTTAACTCTTTGCCTTAATCCACTGAACAAGGAAATTGTAAACCACTCTAGTACCTTTGATAAGAAAAACAAATAGTATTGGTGTGCTGTGGTCTACACTATCATGAAGAGTAAGACATCACTGAATGACTAAACAACAAAAGTTCAATGTTAATTAGGGCTTTTTTCATGAAAACAAATGTGATAGTCCCTGTACCCAAGGAAATGATGAGATCATGCAACATATATGCACATAGTAATAACAGAAGTTAGAATATGATAAATGCATAGGGAATATTGAACAGATAGGCATGAAAAATTTAAGAAAGTAGGGATCACTTCTACCTAGGATATAGGAGGAATTCTTTATGGAAGAGGCAGAACTTAGGCACTGAAGAAATACAAAAATCTCAACATATAGAGAGACTGGGAGATGAAAATAATTTGCATATATAAGGGATAGCCTGTTGCAAATGCTTGGGGTAAAGGAGGGCAGAATGGGCTTGGGGTGCTAAATCGTCCAAAATTCAAAAAGTCCTGAAACATTAATTCCTTTTAATTTCTTAAGTTTCTTTGTATGATTTTCAAAAACTGTAAAATGCAAACAAAAATTAAGCATTTGTTGTGCACACAATCCTTTTCTTGATAATGGGAGGAGTTGAAATATTTGATAAAACAATCCTTGCCCTCCTAGAGCAAAATACAACATGACACACATGCACTTATAACTCTTTTTGAAGTAAAATAGAACATGACTTGTTCATTGTGGAGGGATAAAGTAGGATCAGTTATGTGACAAGATTAAATGAAAGACCAGGGACAGCCCATATCCTCTAATTGGTATTCACAAAAAAGTCAAGCAATAAAAAAAAAAAAATTCAAATCTGATCTCAGATATTTACTACTTGAGTGACTATGGGCAAATCATTTAAACCTGTTTGCCTCAGTTCTCTTATCTGTAAAATAAGCTGGAAAAGGAAATGACAAAGTACTCTGTTATCACTTTTAAGAAAACCTAAAGACTCAGAAACAACTGAACAGCAATAATGTAGCATGTATGTTAGCATGTTATGTGTTAGAAATGCAAAATACAAAGGAAAAAAAAACAACAAAAAACAACTTTTAATGAGTTCTTAAATTCTAATAAGATATCTAGGAGAAGGCCCAAAGAAAATGGATCCTTCTGACAGATTTATGGGAGGGAATGAAGAATATTTGCACAGAATAGTCAGGGTTGTAGCTAAAGCTTACTATCAGATTCAAAGTAACTACTCTTGGGCTCTCTCTACCCAGAACTTGAGGACAAAATGAGGTTGGTGATTTTCCACCAATTTCTCTCCCTCCTTTCCCCCTCCTTTTCCTTTCCCCCTCCTTCCCTTCCTTCCTTCTTCCTTCCTTCCTTCCTTCCTTCCTTCCTTCCTTCCTTCCTTCCTTCCTTCCTTCCTTCCTTCCTTCCTTCCTTCCTTCCTTCCTTCCTTCCTTCCTTCCTTCCTTCCTTCCTTCCTTCCTTCCTTCCTTCCTTCCTTCCTTCCTCCCTCCCTCCCTTCCTTCTTTCCTTCCTTCCCCCCTTCCTTCTTTCCTTCCTTCCTTTCTTCCTTCCTTCCTCCCTTCCTCCCTTCCTTCTTTCCTTCCTTCCTCCCTTCCTTCTTTCCTTCCTTCCTTTCTTCCTTCCTTCCTTCCTTCCTTCCTTCCTTCCTTCCTTCCTTCCTTCCTTCCTTCCTTCCTTCCTTCCTTCCTTCCTTCCTTCCTTCCTTCCTTCCTCCCTTCCTTCCTTCCTTCCTTCCTTCCTTCCTTCCTTCCTTCCTTCCTTCCTTCCTTCCTTTCTTCTTTCCTCCCTCCCTCCCTCCCTCCCTTCCTTCCTTCCTCCCTTCCTTCCTTCCTCCCTCCCTCCCTCCCTCCCTCCCTTTCTTCCTTCCTCCCTCCCCTCCCTCCCTCCCTCCCTCCCTCCCTCCCTTCCTTCCTTCCTTCCTTCCTTCCTTTCTTCCTTCCTTCCTTCCTTCCTTCCTTCCTTCCTTCCTCCCTCCCTCCCTCCCTCCCTCCCTCCCTCCCTTCCTTCCTTCCTTCCTTCCTTCCTTCCTTCCTTCCTTCCTTCCTTCCTTCCTTCCTTCCTTCCTCCCTCCCTCCCTTCCTTCCTCCCTTCCTCCCTTCCTTCCTCCTTTCCTTCCTCCCTTCCTTCCTCCCTTTGTCTTTCTGTCTCTGTCTGTCTTGCAATTAGGATTAAATGACTTGTCCGTGGTCATATAGCTAGTAAGTGTCAAATGTCTGAGACCAGATTTGAAATCAGGTCTTCCTAACACCAGGGCCAGTGGTTTAGTTCCCATTTCTAGACAAAAAGTAGAAGAGTGAGGCTCACTTCTTTGTATAATCCAAGTTCACTTCAATCCAATTCATTTGCATATCATGGTATCACCTCTCTGATGGCATAATTTTCTTTGAGAATAGAGAATGAAGGACAAACAACAATAACTGAGAGCTTTACTCCTAGCCATCCCTAGAAGTGGATAGCGTTAGAAGAACTTTTCCTTCAGTACTGTCAAATCACTTAAGTCAGGAAACTTCTAATGATACATTGCTTCTATCCTCTCTTGGCTGTAAATCACTCTTCCATTAGTTGTAAGAACCAATCGATCAACAAAGTGACATTTATGGAGCCCCTACTCTGGTGTACTTTCATCCTATTTTTAAAGGACATCACCGTTTTCACTAGCTTGGAGAGAAATTAATGGGGAAAAAACCTAATAACTTTTTCTTTGGATACTTTATCAAAGGTGCACAAATAACCTTTCTGAAGTAGGTGATTCTGCTTATGGAAAACTTAGGTGGTTATTGCAACTACTCAAGCATTTATTTTTAAATTTAGTATCCCCACTTATATCTCAAAGAGATCTTAAAGAAGTATATATGTATATGCAACAATGTTTGTGGAAGTCCTCTTTGTAGTGGTCAAAAACAGGAAACTGAGTGGATGCCCATCAGTTGGAGAATGTCTGAATGAATTGTGGTATAAGAATATTATAGAATATTATTGTTCTGTACGAAATGACCAACGGGATGATTTCAGATAGGTCTGGACAGACTTACATGAACTGATGCTGAGTGAAATGAGCAGGACCAGGAGATTGTTGTATACTTCAACAACAATACTGTATGATGATCAATTCTGATGGACGTGGACATTTTTAACAATGAAATGAACCAAATCAATTCCAATAGAGCAGTACTGAACTGAACCAGCTACACCCAGTGAAAGAACTCTGGGAGATGATTGTGAACCATTACATAGAATTTCCAATCCCTCTATTTTTGTTTGCCTGCATTTTTGATTTCCTTCACAGGCTAATTGTACACTATATTAAAGTCCTATTCTTTTTGTACAGCAAAATAATTGTTTGGACATGTATACATATATTGTATTTAATTTATACTTTAACATATTTAACATGTGTTAGTCAACCTGCCATCTGTGGGAGAGGGAGGTGGAAGGAGGGGAAAAAATAGAACAAAAGGTTTGGTATTTGACAATATTGTAAAATTACCCATGCATATATTTGGTAAATAAAAACTATAAAAAATGAAAAAAATAAAATTAATATCCCTAGGTTTTTTTTTTCCTATCACACCCCTTTGCCTTTATACCATTCTATTTGGGTTCAAAAAATAGTTAAGTGAAACTGACAATAGCAACTGTGTCTGCCCATACCTACACACTTGGTACTTGTAGTCAGTGAAACTTAATATTAGTCACTGAATATATTCTGCATTCATCTGGCTTTCTAAATTATTTTATCGACATTATCAAAGTCTATTCTTCTAGTTATGCTAATTTTACTTTGTATTAGTACATATAAATCTTCTCAATTTTCTCAATTTTTCATGGATAATTTATTTTTCTTTGAACATAATATCATATTTTATTCTTCTTCTGTGATTTATGTATGGAATCTTTTTCTTATTTTTTATATCCTTGGACTATAGGTTCCAATAGTGGGATCAATGATTTAGAGAGCAGAATGACCATTATTTCATAAATCCAAATGTTTTCTCCACAACTATTAGGGAGTTTTTAGCTCCTTCAATACCCACATGTATAATTTCTCACAGCATGGTAATATTCCATTACATTCATAGTTTACATCCCAACTGAAAATTACCTACATTGTTTCCAGTTCTTTGCTGTCACAAAAGTGCCATTATAGATACTTTAGCACACACACTATCTTTCTTTTTGCATTTGATTTATTTGGGGGGCACATATCTCCTAGTGAGATTACTGGGTCAAAGAAAACTTTAAATTTTCCTTGGCTTTATCCATCTCAAATCACTTTGACAATCATGGTAATGAAGGATCTATTGGAAGGTTTCTCTGTCCTCCTTTTCTTTTTTTTTTTTTTTTCCAGACCTAGAAGGCTATTACAAAATAGCTATGATCCTAGCTATCTGATAAAGCATTTTTACTGTTGCTTTATTCTTGCTTGCTACACTTATCATGTGAGAAAAATCATGAAGAAAATTAATACAAAAAGGAAATGTCAGCCAAGTATCTCTGAGACTATTGGGCTTCTAGCTCTGCCCTTGCTCTAACCAATTTTCAATAACAAAAAAAGTCAGAAATGTATTTTATAAGAAATAAGAAGGAAGACAACAAGCAATAGGGGAATAACTCCATATGGGATGGCTTTTATATAAAGATTATATGTGAATTTTGAGGAAGCTTCCTTAATGGTCTTTGCACTTATGCTATAATTAACTTAGCTCAGGTCCAATGTTAGTAAAGTAGATGATTAGATACTTTTAAAATCAAGTCTTTCAAGAATGACTTGGATCAATTCTTATTGTATTGGTTGAGAGTCAATAATTTTTTCCTTTTTTAAATACTTTTTTGAGTTTTATTAAAAATTACATTCTCATCTGAAATCTCTCTTGAAGTACACAGTTTGCAGAGTGGATGGAGTGCTGTACCCAGCATCAGGAAGAAATAAGTTCAAATCTCATTTCTGATACCTACTAGGTGTGTGGCTCTGTATGAGTCACTTTACATCTTTAAGTTTTGTTTTCTTATCCATAAAATGGATACTTATAGTGGTGAGGTGAATAGAGTGCTGGTTTTCCAGTCTGTCTCTAGTCAAGAAGTCCAGTCTTGAATATAAATCTGGTCTCACACACTTATTACCTGAGTGACCCTTGGCAAGTCATTTAGCACCATTGGTCCCAGTTTCCTCATCTGTACTTGATCTGGAGAAAAAAAATGGCAAATAATTCCAGTATCTTTGCTAAGAAAATCCTGCATAGGGTCGGAAGAGTCAGAAAAGACTGAATAACAACAAAAATACCTATAGTTGGTGCCAAATAAGAGATAGCTTGATGTAAGGCACAAAATCATCCTCAGCATCAGAAAGACCTGGGATCAAATCCCACAGATGATACATACTACTAGGAGATTAGAAGAAATGAAGGTGGAATCCACTAGATACATGAGAATTGGTCTCAGCAATTCTCCTTTCCCTTCCTACCTTTCCAGTCTTTTATTTCTTTACTCCTCTCCAGGCATTCTATAACCCAACTACATTGGTTTATTTGGTGTTCTTTGTGCATGGTGTTCCATCTCTCTTCTCCATGTTTTTATGCTAGCTTTACCCTATGCAGAGGATTATTTTCTCCTCACCTCTGCCTCTTTGCTTTCCTAGATTTCTTCAAGATGCAAAACAAATTCCATCTTCTGTAGTAGGCATTTCCTGCCCAACTTCCCCTCCCCCCATTCCCTTTCTTGCTATTAGCACTTTCTCTTTAAGATTATTTTTCATTATGCATATATCTTGTATGTACCTAGTTATCTACTTTTAGAGATCACAAAAAGGACTAATGATAAGAATCTATATCCTGTTTTTAGAGATCTTGTTTCCATCAGGATACTAATAACAGCATATATTAAAAGTTTGTATACTTATAAGGCTCTTTTTAAGTAAGTTGCTGTCCTAAAAATACTCCCTTATTTGCTCTCTAAATTAAAACCCAACTCAGGACTACTTTTACCAAATGAAGTGTGTGGTGTGAGTGAAACAAGGCCTTGGAAGGCCGCTTTAGGACTCAGGCCTGCCAAGACCACAAGAGAAAACACATCTGAAAAACTGAGAGCCCACTTTTCCCATGACTAGCATTGAAGAAATGAGTTTTTTTGGCTTGTTTTGTTTTTTGGCCAGAAGATATTATTAGAACCCTTACCAGTAAGACTGTCCCGACACAAGTAACACTCTTGTCCATATAATGAAGTAGAAAGGCTGACCACTAATCATTTCAGAGCCCAGGTGTAATCTTTCTAGAGAGAACACCAAATCTCATAAGCAATTTTAAGCCATTATCCAGTAATGTAAGGCGTATTCTCTAGCTTTCTTAATGTGAACATACAAAGCAAAGACCTGTAAAACAGAATCAATGAGTGCTCACTTTCTATAGAAATCTTTGTCTTCAAAAAAAAAAAATCACTTAGACAATATCATCAGTGGTTTTTGCCTAAGACACTAAAATATAACTACTAATATTGCATGACTGAAAAACTTTTTTTTTAAAATTCCAATAATTTTTCACTTTCTTAATATCAAACAGCTTCCCAAAAAGGCTGTTCTCTTTGAGTCCAACTTCTAGCACACTTTATATTCAGATTCACATTAATCTGCCAGCAACCAAATGTATAAAATGTAATCTTGTGAGAACAAACTTGTTTTCCACTGAGATTTTCCATAGTCTAAAAACAGTAAAACTTTGGAGAGAGGAAGACATTCAGACTTCAAAATAAGATATAACTCTATCTATCTAAATAATAATATAACAATTACCCTACCTACAATAATAACAATAACAAAAATCCTATTTATCAAAATAGATAATATGCTATGTATATAGAATGTATGATAATACATCCACACATATAAATACATGTGTGTACATATGTACATGTGCATATATATATATATAATGTATGATATATTAATTTGCTGAGCCAGGGGAGAACTGTAATTATATTAATGCCAGGAAATTCCTGTTTGGAAATTTCCTCTGTTGAAGAATATGGCAACTTATCTAATAACTTACAGCCTTAATGAGTTTCCTGGGACAATAAGAGTTTAGAAGCATTAAGTATATCAATTGGGTCAGCTCACCCAAATTTTTAAAAATATAATTTTTTTTTGTAATTTTTAAATTTTCCTATATTTTATCTCCTCTACACAAATGTACCTTAGATAAAACATTATAAACATATATTATAATTTTATTTTGAAACAAAAAAATTCTATCCTATTCTGTCTAGTATGTACTATGTCAATGGATGAAGCTTGGTCCTTTTATCTAATCTTATATTTTTATCCTTCTAGCCCAAAGATTCTGAGTATATACATACACAAAGTTAAAAAGACTAGGGATCTAGTGATCGAGGGATCTATTATTTAATGTCAACCATGTTGATTTGGAGTTGTTCATCATGGAATTAATCACTGACCCCTGAATTTTCCTATTACATTAACTTTATAGATCATCTACTAAAGTATAAGTAGATTGTCATAGATGTCAATGGACACAAGATCCAGACAAATTAAACCATAGCTTCACAAAATAAAGTAATTATGTATGAATGTAGAAAGAACAATTCACAGGTACCATATGCCTATGTATATCTTAGTGCAAATGTTGATTCACAGATTTATGTAGAGAGAATGCTCAAAAGAAGTAGAATTTGATGAATACCAATTTCAGACACTAAGATTATAGAATGCTAGGTTATCTCTTCTATTGTTGAAAACCAATGGATTTGCATTTGTGAAAAGCCACTAATACTTTTCTATTCAAAAGAACATTCCAGGATTTCCCAATGAAGATTGTACCCATTGAGTTGAGGGTTCAGCAAAAAAATGAAAACCAGGATTCCTCTTTTTTCAGAATTTGGCTTGGAAATCCCCAAATAGAAAGCCACAACTTTCTTTAACCCCCTCCTTCTGTTCCTCCTATCTCTGCAAACTGTTTTTCAACAAGACTATTTGTTAATACTTCAGCACAAGCTGGTCTATAAAAATGTGAACCATTTTTAAAGAGACAATCAACAGGCTAAGTACAGTAAGACTAATATTTAGCACAAAATTGCTGGCGAAATTAAAATTTGAAGCTTTGAAATTAAATCTCTTTTTGGAGAGTCATATAGGGATTTCACACTTGAAACTAGGAGACTAAATAGAAGCCAAGAATCAATTCAACACATTCTTCTCAGAATTTTTGATGTTAAATGATAGAACGTGAAGTGGTAAGCTGAGTATTTCATTTGAATATTTCACCTCAGTCTCATTTCCTATAAAGGAGCATAGTAAAAATTTTACTGGAAAACAATCCTTAAATTGCCTACAATGTACAGCACCATATAAAAAATTAATGAAGGTAGGCATAACCAAAATATCATTGTGCATAGTAATAATAATCAACTATGAAATACATACTACTTTTATCAATAGAATGATCCAAGAGAACTCCCAAGGATTCATAATGAAAAATGGTAACCACTTCCAGAGAAGGAACTAATGAATTCTGAATGCAAACTAAAGCCTATATATATATATAAACAGGAATAATATGTGTGTGTGTGTATATATATATATATATATATATATATACATATATATATATATATATATATATACACACACACACATATTATTCCTGTTTTTACAGCATAAGTAATATAGAAATATGTTTTGCATGACTTCACATATATAATTGATATATTTCTTTCCTTCTCAGTGGGGGCAATGAATGAAGATAAAGAAAAAAATATAAAACTGAAAATTAAAAAATATATAAACTGTATCTATCTATCTAGCTGATATACATGTACCTAGGAAGGCACTACATTAGATCTCTTTAAAAAAAAATAGTAGTCTGAGTCAGAAAACATACGGAGCTAAAATGGTTACTGTGAAAACAATTGAATATAAATTTGTTTTTCACCAAACCAGGATACACTAGCAATCATAAAAAGCAGTGAACCAAGGCAACTTCTACTTAAAATGATAGTAAACACAACCATTAGATTTAGCTGGCTGGAAAACTGATAAGGAAAGGGAAAAAAAAAAACAGCCTTAAAAGAATTTCAGAAATAAACTTAATTTTATCAAAGAATACACACTACACAACTGAATTTTTTTTCTTGTTTTAATTTGAGGTGAGACAAAATCAAAGAAAGCCAAAGAGAAGAGGGGAGAAAGATATTTTTAGTTTACCAAAAATGGTTAGACCAACAAATGTTGTCAAAAAGCAGAATGTGGTTTTGATGGAAAGGAAAGCCTAGAACTGATAAGATTAGTGATAGTCAGAGAGTTGTTAAAATCCCCTTATGATCCGTGCACAGGTTCTTCATGAAAGAATTCATGAACCTGAATTATTAATTGGCAAAAATTAAAGTTTATTGTTGGATAGGAAGCCAGTTTTGTTAAGAGACTGACTTCTATCATGGCAAAGTCCTATTAGGGAAATGGAGGCTGACATTGAGAAGAGAATGCCTTTTCAGTGGGCAATGGTCCTAACAAGCTGCTTTGGACCTTCTGCAAAGAGTTAAGTTTAAAAACTGCCCTTTAGGGGGCAGCTAGGTGGTGCAGTGGATAGAGCACCAGCCCTGAATTCAGGAAGACCCAAATTCAAATCTGGTCTCAGACACTTAACACTTCCTAGCTGTGTGACCCTGGGCAAGTCACTTAACCCCAGCCTCAGAGAAAAGGAAAAAAAAAAAAAAAAAAAAAAAGAAACTGCTCTTTAAAAGGAGTCTTGAGGCTTCAGGTTGAAAAGGAAGCCAAAGTTTCTAGGCCTAGGTGCCTATCAGTATCCCGCCCAGATCTCCAATTGGAATTAACAACACTTCAAAGGGGTGCTTTTTGACCAAGATTTCTAATTGAATCAAAGAGTCTGGCATCCTGAAAATATAACTTATCTGGGGGAGAGGGGAGACTCCCAAAGGCACCACAGATCAAAAGGGAACATAGTTTGAGAGTGATAATCTTAAAGGGAACACAGTTTCAGGAAAGGGAAGAGTTTTCCTCCCCCTTCAGAACTACACACAGTAGGACTGTGAGATGATCAAACTATGTGAAGGGAGAATGATATGAGATATGAGATTCAATTCTCCATCTCATTTTCACTCCAGGCATATTAGGCTCATTGAGAAAAATAGGATTTCAGGCTATGTAATTTCCTTTTATCTTTCTGAGTTTCTGGAAATAAAATTAAGCTTCCTTTAAAGTCAATTTTTTTTTTTCATAAAATGAAACTCTCTCTTACAGAAATCTCCAAGTCATAGATCCAGGGGCAGGTATAATCACCACATTGACTCTTTGAGATTTGAAAATATGTTCATCTGGGAGAGTGGGTACTGTGAAAAGTTATCCCAAAGTTCTTTTCATGAACTAAAGAAAGAAACAATGTTTAGCAGTCACTATCATATCAATACCCATTCCTCATTATAAATCACTAAAATTTTGAAAAAAGATTACAACTTACCCTTACACTACAATGCCATAGAAAACAACACAACCTAAAGGTTTCTGGTAAATAATTAGTACCTTTTTCCATAAAAAGGTGAGAGTCCTGTTCTAGGAATATCATGAAAATCTGCCAAATTTTCTGCCAGCAAAGAGTAATAGTGAGGTTGAGTAGAAAGGACAATAGAAGACTCATCTTTCCCACCCTAAAAACCAATATTATGTGAAAAGGCCAGGTAGGCATTATTAGGGCAAATGTTTCAATTTTCTGGGAAATTCTATCCAACTTTCCTAAAAGTTAGTTTCCAGGGCCAGGTAGAAGCCCACATAACTTCATTAGGAAAGACAATAAATGAGCTATGGCAAATAGTCATAATGAGAATTCTCAGAAAAGAGTAAATTACCATTCAGGTCAGCTTTCTGGATTAAAGAGATCAAAGTTTCTAGGAAGGAGAGGGCAACATTAAGCAAAGTACTTCAGAATACTAAGGCAAAAATTTAGGAAAATCTCAGGATTACAGAATTTCAGAGATGGAAGGGACCTTAGTGGATGTTTAATCCAACCCACTGATGAAGGAAGCCCCACAAGAACATACCTGATGAGTGGTCATTCAGTCTCTGCTTGAAGTTAATAAATGAATTAATAATTATTTTCAAATGAATGTATTCTCTCACTGGAACAAGAAAGAAATGCAAGGCTGCTGTGGGAGTGGGGATAGAGAGGAAGAAGGAATGTGGACATTGAGTTCAATACAACATTCTGGCAACTAAATGATGGACACACTGTAATGAGTACACAGAACACTCTGTTGATCTCAGAAGAAAGTGATAGAAAAAAAAAAAGCCAAAGATGCATTGTGTTAATGTTGGAGTGATATCTTGGAAATTTTCTGAGTTATCATCACTCATATATTAGGACTGTGCTGGTGCAAAGATTTGCCAAGAGTAGAATTTGTCAATAGGTTGCAACCACAGACAAAAAGTAGATTAAAGAGTAATAAGAAAGAAGAACTCAGAACACTCAGTTTTGTGAATTTTGCAGGGAAATAGAATCATGAAATCACAGAGTCTTACAGTGGGAAAGGACTCAAAAATCTTAAGCTGAATTATCCAGCAATCCCTGCAGACACTTTTCTGACCAGAAGTCTTCCTTCTATTTACTATAGGTAGCTGTAGGTGGAATAAGGCTGACTTCAAATCCAGTCTCATATTATTTCCTAATTGTGTGACTTTGGTCAAATCACTTAACTTTTTCTTCCTTAATTTTTTCATTAGTAAAACGAGGACAAAAATATCACTTATCACTCAGCATTTTATTAAGATATAACATGATCACACTTATAATAATAACACATATATAATGATAACATTGTATAGCATCGTCAGGTTAGCAAAGACACATAATGTTCTTTCATGTTATCCTCACAATAATCCTGGGTGATCGGGTGATAATCATTCTTCATTTACAGATAAAGAAACTCCAATGCTTAGCACAGTCCCTAGCACAGAGTAGGTACTTAATAAATGTTTATTAAAGCACTGAAGGCATTTTAAGTGACTAGCTGGGATCACAGAATTAGTATAAAGTGATTTTTAAACCACAAAGACTTATTTAATGGTAGGTAGCATGGTAGCTACAGCAATGGTAGCATTATTATTTTGTACAATGTCAATTGCATTATCTCCTCTGCCTATGAAGGTAAGGACTCCTTTTGTCTCTTGTTCTGGTACTTAGCCCAGATCTTGGCACATAATGAGAATTTAGTAAATATTTGTGTCTGATTGCTAACTTCTATGAACAACTATCTGTGGACCCAGCCCCTTTGAAAATGATTAGCACTGGTGAAAGAAATTAAGCCAACAATCTTGGGTTGCCATTACCAAAAGCATTTTTCTAATATTGTGATGATCTGATGAAAGGTCAGGATTTTAATTGCTAGAAAGACTCCAGAGGGACTCAAGGCTTATTAATCAAATAGTAATTTTCACATTAGAACTCGTAGACCACTGTTTTATAATGTGCATTATAATGGAGAGAGCAGTAGGCCTGAAATTAGGAAGACCTGGATTCAAATTTGGCCTCAGATATATACGAGCTATGTAATTCTGGATAAGTTATTCAACCCTGTTTGTCTTAGTTTCCTCATTTGTAAAATGAACTGGGGAAGGAATGGCAAACCTCCAGTATCTTCTTTAAGAAACCCTGAATGGGGTCACAAAGAATCAGACTCGATTGAACAACAACAAATTATAATTACTTGTGTTTATGCTTTTACCTCTCACTCTTTACCATGAAAACACTATAATATAAGCTTCCTGAGGGGAAGATATGTAATTAAATTTTTTTTTTGTTTGTTTCTCTGCTAGCTTCTAGCACAGTACTACAGACAGGAGAACTACTTAATAATATTCCTGCTGAACTGAACTACAGCTCCTGCCACAAGGAAAGCTTCACTTTATTAGTACTTAACAAACTGCGAATAAGGAGCATGGCCCCAGAGCAATACGAGTGCGCTAACTGAGCAGGCCTATTGGTAGCCCAAGGCAAAAGAGAGTGGGGAATTAAGAGAAACAATAAATGAGAGGCCAGAGAGTAGCAGGGCATTATAAATGTGCCACATTCATTCTGGGTTACTTAGAAAAATCTGGCCTCTTTCTAATGGTAAAGGTACTTCAGGGATTTTCTAAAAGCCAGAACTAAACCTAAAGCCTTTTCTAAGCAGACTCTCAAATGCATAACTCTTGTAGGAGTGAAGATTGCTGCTAAAAACCTACTGGCATCCTCTATGATCTTTTGTGATCAACACAGACCATAAAAGAAGTTTTAAAATCATGCACTCTTCATATTTAGGAGTTTACTGGTACTTCATGCAAATATCAGGCTTAAACATGGTATTTGTATTCATGATAAAGGTAATGCATTGTGTACTTATGTTATCCACTTGAAAAAAATTAATTTGTATGTGTGTGTGTGTGAGCATTTGGGATTAACTGACTTGACCACGGTCACATAGCTAGGAAGTATTAAGTGTCTGAGGCTGGATTTAAACTCAGGTCCTTCTGACTTCTGGGCTGGGGCTTTATCCACTATGCCATCTAGCTGCCCCTATCTACATCTTTTTTGCGTCTATGTAACCCTGGGCTTTATTACTTAGATTCCTAGAATCTCTGCTTCTGAACTACTTGGTTCCTGGGGTTGTTGTAGGAGAAGTACTTTTAAGCCTTAAAATATTATATAAATGTGAATATTGTTATTGTTGTTGTTTGCTGTTGCTATTCATAGTTTCAGGCTATCTCCAGTTATTCTGATCTGTATCTAATCTGATCCAGATGATTCCAGGGGACAAAGTGAGGTTGGTGACTTTTCATAATGCTCCCTCATTCAAATCCAATTCACTTGCTTGTCATAGTAGCACCTCCCTGAGGTCATGATCCTTTTCAAGAACAAAGATCAAACAACAATAGTTTCATTAAATTCACTCCATTAAAACAGTTTACATCCCTCTTGAGATTTGGTAACTTTTTTCTTATGTTGGTGTGGCCAAAATCCTTGATCAAATGATGGCCTGTCTGAATACACTTATTTAGGCTGGTATTCAGATGATCAACAAGCAGTTTAAAAATAAAATTTCTCCTCCTGCCCCCTAGATGCACCTAGGTGATATAGTGGATATCTGACCAGAGTTCAAATGCAGTCTCAAACACTTACTAATTGTGTGACCTTGGGCAGACCATTTAGCCTCTCTTCTATCCAATTCCCCTAATTGTAAAGTGAATATAATAATAGCACCTACCCTACAATTTTGCCAATCTATAATTCTATACTATTCAAAATTATAAAAAATTATAAAAAAAAGTTTCTACTGTAAGTCATAATCAGGAGAGATGCATTAGCAGCACAGTTACTCAGAATATAATATAAGAATATAATGCCCAACCCTTCAAGAAGTCAGTCGATCAAAAAAATTGTAAAATACCCTCTAGGTGCTAGACTATTGTTGGAGGTACAAAGAAAGAAACTCATGGAATTAATATCTAATGAACTAAACAACATGCAATCAGCTATGTAAAATCAAGCTATTTAGTAAATAAATGGATAATAATTATAGTGAGAGGGCACTAGAATCAAGAAGGATTGGGAGAGGTATTTTAGAAAAGATAGGATTTTAGGAGAGACTTGAAGGAAGCCAGGAAAATCAGGAAGCAGAGATGATGAAGGTGAGCATTTCTAGAATTGGAGATAAGGAGATCAAAGCACATGGAGGGGAAAAGGTCTTAGGATGCTAGAAATCCAAGCTATAGTGAGAGTTGAATATCAAGTAGAAAATTGTGTATTGATACTGTAGGTGATAGGGAATCATTTGTGTTTATTTAGGAGAGGAGGTGACATCAGAACTAGATTTTCTCCTCCCTAGAGATCTTCAATTAATGGAAGATGACCACTTATGTTATGCTCTGTTATAGGATTCCTTTTAGGAATGGATTCATATAGAAAGATTCTTTCTCATCATTAATTTCTATGACTGTTATTTCACCTGTATTGTGTGTGGTAGATTTCATACCGAAGCAAAGATTTGAATTATATGAATAAGCACAATCTATTTGGTTAGAGTAAAAGAAAAATAGCATGGTTGAAGCAAAGTAATCATATTTTTAGAATAATAAGATATGAGGTATAACAGAAATAGAAGAGGTTCCTTGAAAGTCAGTTTGGTGAGTTCCAACTCTATACTTCTAGGAAAGGGAAATCTTCCAAACTTTCATAGTGAGAAAATGTGATGATGAAATTTTAGGAAATTTAAACTTTAAGAATTTCTATCTATGCCATTTATTTTTTTTCTAAGTTGATGAAGGAGAGTGGAAAATCCTTTGATTTTAATAATTGTGAGGTTTCAAACAGGGAAGGTTGTGTAAAAAGGAAAAAAAAAATAGTTAAGACACAGAAGGATTAAAGGTAGTGTCTTTAAGAACTCAAATCCTGTTGATTTAAGTCTAAGTGACTTATATATGGATCTTTTCCATGATATTAACATGGCTATCATCTGATACATTTTCATGGTCTAGGGTATAGGGCACCTAAATTTGAGTATGGAAGACCTGGGTTCAAATTCTGCTTTAGACATGTACCAGCTATGTGACCTTGAACAAGTCACAATTTCTTTATGCCTCAGATTCACCATGTATAAAATGAAAGGCTCATAAGTTTCTGAAGTCCCTTGAAGCTCTAAATTTATGGACTTATTAGCTCTCATCTGAATTACTGAAGTAGTCTCCTTTCATTTTTCTCTTTTCACCTATGTTTCTTTTCTCCAAGGAACTAGTCTCACCACTGCCATTGTCATCTTTATCATAAACGTGATTATGTCAATTCTCTATTCAAAACTTTTCAGTTCTTCCATATTACTAATTGGCTTTAAAGTTACTCACTATCATTTAACCCACCAGTATTAATTAAGCACTTAACTACATAATCAGGAATTATGCTAGGTACTGGGGAATACAATTATAAAGGTAAGAATGTCTGCCATCAAGGAGCTTATATTCTTCTGGAAAGGGGAAGGAATACATGGTTTCATATACAATATGTATATTCACCTAATCCTTATATTTAGATACCTACTCAGCAAATAGAAAGTGATTAAGTTGGGGGAAGGCTCTAACTACTGGTAGTGACTTAGAGTCTTATATAAAGAGAATAGTATCATGTATTTAAGAAATGGAATGAGAATTGAATTTGTTGGTCTAGGTTCAATTTATCCTTCTGATGATTTTTTCCAGTAAATTTATTTATTTTTAATACACATTGTTTATGAATAATGTTGGGAGAGAAAAATCAGAGCAAAAAGGAAAAAAACATGGGAGAAATAAAAAACAGAAAAAAGAAGTGAACATAGCATGTATTAATTTGTTTTGTCTTATTAATTCTTTTTCTGCATGGAGATGGCATTTTCTGTCCAAAGTCTATTGGTATATCTTTGGATCACTGAACCACTGAGAAGACCAAGTCTTTCACAGTTTATCATCATATGTTCTTGCTATTATTGTGTGTAATATATTTCTTGTTCTGCTTATTTGCTCAGCATCAGTTCATGTAAATCATTCTAGGCCTTTCTAACATCGGTTTCTTCATCATTTTTATAAAACAATAATATATCATTATCTTCATGTACCACAACTTGTTCAGCCATTCCCCAACTGATGAGCATCTACTCATTTTCCAAATCCTTGCTACCACAAAAAGAGCTGCTACATTTTTGCACATGAGTCCTTTTCCCTCCTTTATGATTTTCTTGGGATACAGACCCAGTAATGACACTACTGGGTCAAAACATATGCACAGTTTTAAATCCCTCTGGGCATGGTTCCAGATTACTCTTCAGGATGATTAGATCATTTCACAATTCCACCAACAAAGCATTAGTGTCCAGTTTTCCCACTTCCCCTCCAACATTTAAACTTATCTTTTATTGTCATCTTAGTCAATCTGAGAGGTGTGAGGCCATATCTCAGAGTTGTTTTAATTTGCATTTCTTTAATCAATAGTGATTTCAAGCATTTTTTCAGATAAATATAGATGACTTTAATTTCATCATCTTTCCATTTCTCAGACAATAACAGATGGTTTGGATGATTACTGCTTTATAATATAGTTTTAGGGTTGTTACTGCTAAACCACCATCCTTTGTAATTATTTTTTTTTTTATTATTATTTCACTTGATATTCTTGACCTTTTGTTCTTCCAGATGAATTTTTTTTTCATCATTTTTTTCTAGTTCTATAAAATAATGCTTTGGAAATTTTATTGGTACAGTACAGTATGGGATTTGATTAGTACACTAATTTATGTAGAATTGCCCTTCTGATGGTTGATAGAGAGATGACTTTAAAAACATAACTTCTTTGGGCCTTACTTCCCTCATCTGTAAAAGAGGCATATTATTATTTCTAATTTCTTTCTCAGAAGAAAGTACTTTGCAAACCTTAAAACACTATATATTTGTTATTTATGGAAATTCAAAGGCAGATAGCCTTTTAACCATGTCAGCCAATACTCCTTTATTTCAGGCAGCCCAAGAATCTTATTCTAAATATCATCAGGTTTCTAGAGCTTTACATTTACAATTTAGAATAACAAGAGAGGAAGCTAGGAGCATAGTAAAAGCCTATACAGCTTGCCTTCTTTTCCATGCTCCTATGCTCCTTCCAGGGAAGAACCCTGGTAGTTTGAGACCCAATGAAATTTGGCAAATGTATATGACCCATTATAAATCTTTTGGTTGTCTGTCTTTTATCCATGTTGTAGTAGATACCTTTTCAGGATTCACTTTTGCAATACCAGCAGCAAAAGAGACAGCCCTAATGGTCACTGACTTCTTTATCCAAGCATTTGCAATTATGGGTGTGCCACAAGCAATAAAAACAGACAATGGATCTGCATATACGTCTAAACATTTTGCACACTTTTGTGCAGAGTATAAGATTTTACACACCGCTGGCATATCCTTTAATCTTCAAGGAGAGGCAATAGTAGAGAGGAGAAACAGAGACATTAAGATGCTTCTCCAAAAACAAAAGAAAGAGGGAGCCACAGGTAACCCCAGAGAACTTCTAAATTTAACTCTTTATGCAATTAACCTCTTGATCTTTGACAAAGATGCACTGGCTCCAACAGACAGGTTTTCTAATCTACCAGAAGGGCAGTGTCCAGTGCGAGCAGCTCCACTATCTTTAGATAATCTCCAGGTGATGTGGAGAGATCCAGAAAGTGGTGAATGGAAGGAACCAGATAGGCTAACTGCTTGGGGGACAGGGTTTGCTTGTATCTCCACAGATGGAGAAGGAATCAGATGGGTATCAATGAGCCCTATTTGCCTTGTCCATTGGAGAGAAACGGAGCAGACCCTTGAAATGAAGGAGAAAACCCAAGAAACATTGGGTGGGTCCATCTCTGACTACACGTGGCACTGAAAGAGTCTGACAGTTAATCCAATGTGTATGGCAATTGACTCATGAACATCAAAAATTATTAATAAGACTGCTTCAGGACTTCAAAATCTGCAGGAATCATTAGATTCCCTGACACATGAAGTAATGTATAGTAGATTGGTTTTGGACTATTTCTAGGACTAATGAACATGTATAATTCCTCATGTTGATCTATGTTGTTTGTTACACTACTACTAGCCTGTGTTTGTGTAATACCTCTTATGTTTATGGATTTATATATACCTGTTTCAAGTGAGACCCTTCAGAAACCCACTAACAATATCTGGCTTGACTCCCCCTTTCCCTTTGGTGTTTTCATCTCCCTTCCTGAGACCTCAGGAAGGGCCTGATCACCTCCTTTCTGGGGTTCTCACCTCCCTGAGAAGTCAGGGAGGGTATGACCACCTATGTTCTAAAACAAAAGAAAGCAGGAGATGCAAAGGGCAGGAACTGAAATGTACTTAAGGCTCAGTATGATTGATTTAATCCTACAACAAAGGCTTTAACTCAGTGGAATTAAGATAAGGATTCTCTAGTTTACATGTATTTAGAACTTAATAGGGTTCTATAATTTGACACCTATTCTACAAGATTAGCATCTATGATGATGTACTTATAATAGAGTATATAAGAGCTAAGAGATCTGGGAAGAAGTCAGCCTGGAAGATAAAGACCCTCGTGGTGGCTGTCCTGTCTCCTTCACTTCTTCACTGAGATGAGAGAGACATTACATCTTTGATCATCCTGGTGGCTCTCCTGCCTCCTTCACTCTTCTGCTAAGACTAAGGCTGGTCCAGAGATCCTCCAGAGAGCTAGTCCGGACATTACATTTTGGCGCTCATGTGAGGCCCTAGATGTGAGGCTCTGGGCATGAGCAACTCGACTGACATGATCATAAGCTTGGTGGAGAAGTCCCTGTGACCCGGAAATAGGGAAGCCTGGGCCAAAGGGAATGAGCCCAGAGCCCAGGGAATGAGCCCTGGGAGCCTGGGACTTGTTCAGAACTTGGTGACATTCAGAGATGTGGCTGTGGACTTTATCCAGGAGGAGTGGGGCCTCTTGGACCCTCCTCAGAAGAAGTTGTACAAGAAATCATGTTGGAGAATGCCTATACTCTCCCTAAGGCTTCCAGTTCCCAGAGAAGATGTGATCTCTTATTTTAAGCAAAAGCAAGTACCCTGGATGCTGGACCAACAAGGCTTGAGGAGCTGCTCTCCAGAAAGTGAGATCAGACTTAGAATGAAGGAAAGTACTCACAAGCAAAACTTCACTTGGGAGAGAAATCTGTGCTACATATGGGGAAAAACACATTGGAGAAAAACCTTATAAATATAATCAGTGTGCAAAGAGTTTTGAGAACAGGCAATCTTTTACTCTACATCAGAGAATCCACACTGACAAGAAACCTTATGAATATATCCAGTGTGGAAAGGCTTTTAGAGATAAGACAACTCTTACTGTACATCAGAAAATCCACACTGATGAGAAACCTTATGGATGTAACCAATGTGGAAAGACTTTTGGAGATAAGTGAAATTTTATTAGACATCAGAGAATCCACACTGGAAAGAAACCTTATGAATATAACCAGTGTGGAACGACTTTCAGGAATAAGGGGCATCTTACAGTACATCAAAGAATCCACACTGGAGAGAAACCTTATGAATGTATCCAGGGTGGAAAGGCTTTTAGAGATAAGAGGCATCTTACAGTACATCAAAGAATGCACACTGGAAAGAAACCTTATGAATGTAACCAGTGTGGAAAAGCTTTTAGACAAAAGGCACATCGTACTATGCATCAGAGAATCCACACTGGCATGATAACTTATGAATGTAAGGAGTGTGGAAAAGCTTTTAGAAAAAAAGGGACATCTTACTGTACATCAGAGAATCCACAATTGAAAGAAGCCTTATGAATTTAATTAATATGGAAAAAGTTTCATAAAAAACTTGATTGGTTCTCTCCAGATATGTGAAGAAATGTCAAGGCATTAGAATAAGGAGGAAATTGCATTTGGTAGAGATCATTGGGAGAAGATGGTAGTGCTACTGCTTTCCATAATTAGCTTTCTCTACCTTTAATCCTATGGGGAGGATAAGGAAGGGAAAGTAAATGATGACTAGGGATAGGAGATAGCTTTAGAAGCATATTGGATCCTTCTTTCCCACCTGGTAACCTACTTGAAAAGCAGTACAGTGGGATGGAAAGATGTTAAGATCACTAGATTGGGACTTGGGACAAGGGTTGAAATTCTGGGTTCTGAACCTCTGTGGCCTTGTGAACACAGGTCTTCATGCTTTTAATTTAGGGTTAAGATCTCTTAGAGTTCTCTGGCTGCTTTGAGAACCCAAAGTGGAGCTTGAAGATGAACCCTACTCATTGCTACTTCAAGCTGGATCTTTGGCTTTAGATTCAGCCAAACCTTCTAGCTATAATTGGTAGTTTGAAGAGGCAGCAAGATAGGAGAAATTCTAAATCTATATGCTGTTGACTCAAGAAACTTACAGATGCCAAATTTATACAACTCTTGTGCAGTGCAATAGGTCTCTTATCATATTTATTCAGGAAGAAAATATTTCCTTAAGATACTTTATATAAAGATTTCCATTCTGAGGTTTTAACTTTCATCCATCAAATTGGCAGAGATGACCCTCAAGGCAGGACATAGTGTTGGGGGCTATAGAATTAGAGGTACAGCAATGCAATGTGTATGTGACTATGAATTGGTCCAACTTTTCTCCAAAGCTTTTTGTTATTAAGATTTATTAAAAGGTGATCAAATGTTCATATTTTGTGACACAGAGAACCCAAGTCAAGGGATCTATTGTAAGGACATGAGGGGAGCAAAGTTCTAGCTACACAAAAATATTCATTGCAATGTTTTGGTTTGTGTATTTTGTGAAGGTAGCAAAAATAATATAGTTGCAAAGTCAAAAATAGGAGCTCTTCAGTTGGAGAAAATCTGACACATTTTGGTCCATAAACATATTGGAATATTGTGTCATAAGAAACAGTGCCTAGGAAGAATTTGGAGAAGTATGAGGATTTGTAAATGAAAGGAGATACATTGAAGTGAGCAAAACCCAGAAAATCAACATATACTGTGACTTTGAAAAAAAAAAATTCCTTCCAGCAATGTAGAGACATGTCTGTATTTACCATGTATTGGACTACCTGCCAGATAGAGGAGGGGGTGGGGAGAAGGAGGGGAAATTTTGGAACAAAAGGTTTTGCCAGGGTCAATGTTGGAGCAACTAATGGTAATGGTCAATGGTCATGATTCAATTCCTAAAGAAACATTTTTTCTCTCTCTCTCTCTCTCTCTCTGGAATTACATAATTATTAGAATAAGGAAAAAGAAGAAAGAGCAGGGGAGGTACTGATAAAACAGTTGAAAAGAATGAAGAATTAGATAAGGAAGGCGTTAAGTACAAAGCTGATGAAATTAAAGAATATGGTGCTTCACAGCAGGAGCCATTAGGGCATTCCACATCCCCTGATATACCCCCCTCAATTAACCCTTCATGGGTGGAGAGAGAAGCAGGAGGAAGAGTGGCAGTGACATAATAAGCACTACCAATGAAGCAACTTTGTCCACCCCCTATGACAATATTACAAAAGGCACTAGTTAAAGCTAAAGAAGAAGGAAAATATATCTGATTTAAGAATAGAAGTATTACCTGTTATTCAAGAGTTTGACTCTTCAGGTCAAGAAAGGAGAAGATACACTCCTTTTAATCTGGAAATTATCAAAGATCTAAAAAATGATTGAACTCTTTATGGAGCTACATTGTCTTATGTTAAATTGGTATTAGAGAATATGGCTTATGAAATTTTAATCTCCAGTGATTAGAAATCTGTGGCAAGGACATGTTTAGAATCTGGACAAAATACTCGTTGTGGCTTTCAGAGTATAGTAAACTATGTAGAATAGAAGACCAATGAAATAGGCAAATTGGAGTTAATATACAAGTCACCTTTGATCAACTAGCAGGTAAAGGTGTGCAGAGGCTTTCGCACAGATTAATTACCCTTTGATAGCATATGAGCAAATTGATGTTTCTATCAAAGCATGGGCACCCTTCCAGGAAAATAAGATAGAGGGGAATCCTTCATGAAAATAGAGCAAGGTCCAGATGAACCCTTTGCTGATTTTGTGAGACATCTGCAAAAAGCTGTTATACAAACCATTGGTGAAAATGCTGCAGCAGGAATAATGATCAAACAATTCACTAAAGAAAATGCTAATGAGGTTTGCGGAAGAATTATATGGGGACTACACAAAGATGCTCCTTTAGAGGAGATCATAAGTTTCTGTGCCACAGTGGGCACAAATGACTTTTATACCCAAGCTATGATTCAGAACATGGGAATATGAGGTCCATCATGGCAAAGAACTTCCAGAGAGACTCATCAATACTTTCAATGTGATACAGTAGGGCATCTGAAAGCTCAGTGTTGGCATAGAGATAGAGAGAGAAGACAGGGTGAGAGAACAAGACCCCAGACTCTATGTACAAAATGCAATAAGGGATTCCATTGGGCCTCAGAATGTAGATTGACCCAGGGAAATGAGAGACGGGGCCCAACTCCAGGGCCCAACTCCAGAGCCCCAGGCAAAAAACAGGTGGGGCATGATGGCAGCAGAGGTTAAATCCAGAGAGTCTTTAGAAGTTCAGTACCCTGATATAATCAATCATCCAAGAAACAATCTGATGGGAGAAAGGGATTACAATTGGGGAGAATAGAGGTTTTATAACCCGACAGAAAGGCAGTGTCCAGTGCGAGCAGCTCCAATATAATAGCTAGGAGATGTGGAGTAATCCAGAAAGTGGTGAATGGAAGGGACCAGAGAGGTTAACTTCTTGGGGGAGAGGGTTTGCTTGTATCTCTATAGGTGGAGAAGGAATCAGATGGATGCCAATGAGCCGTATTCTCTGTATCCATTAGAGAGAGATAGAAAAAGAATAAAATCTCAAAACAAAGGAGAACACTCAAAAAAACATTGGGCAAAATTCCATCTCTGACTACATGTGCCACTGAAAAAGCATGAGTGTTAACCCAATGTGTATGGCAATTGACTCATGAACAACAAAAATTGTTGATAAAACTGTTACAGAACTTCAAAACCCACAGGAATCATTGGATTCCCTGAGATGAAAAATTGTTGATAAGACTGTTGCAGAACTTCAAAACCAGCAGGAAACATTGGATTCCCTGACACATGAAGTAATGGACAATAGTCTGTTTTGGGACTATCTCTTGGCTGCTGAAGGAGGTGTATATGTGATTGTTATTTATATATCATCCTTCTAGGACTTATGGATATGTATAATTCCTCGTGTTGATTCATATTGTTTGTTATATCACTACTAGCCTGTGTTATATTACTATGTGCTTGTGTAATACCTCCCATGTTGATGGATTTATGTATACCTGTTTCAATTAAGACTCTTCAGCCCAGAGGACATCTGCTAACAATATCTGGTTTAGTATTCTCACCTTCCTGAGAAGTCAGGGAGGGCATGACTACCTGTGTTCTAAAACAAAAGAAAGTGGGAGATGTAAAGGACCACAGATAGTGGGAGAATTCTAGGAAAGGTATACTTGAAGCAAGGATACTTAACAGCAGGGTGTTTACTCAATGTGATTGATAAAATAATGGTTCTCTAGTTCACATATACTTAGTGTCATATAATGATATAATTACTCTAGTATGATATAATGATATAATTACTCTAGTATGATATGATATAATCACTCTAGTTGGCATATGCTTAGTGTGATATAATGATGTAATCAGACTGAGGTATTTAAGGACTAAGAGGACTGGAGACAAGAGCTCAAGCTCAAGTTCAAGCTCGATCTCAGACCCAGACTCAGACTCAGACATGGACAAAGAGGAGACACAGAAGAGGATTCAGACACAGAGTAGTCACAGAAGATGGAGACAGAAGCAGAGATCCTCCTGGTGGCTCTCCTGTCTTCATCACTTCTCCACCTAAGACCAAGGCTCATTCATAAATCTTCCAGAAAACTGGTCCAGACATTACAAAAAATAATAACAAATAGTCTTGAATATAGTTTGACATGACATTTTTTTTATTATGGTCTGTCCTGAATATTCTGGGTACAGTACTTATCTCAATCTAAGTAAATTTTAATAAATTTAAATCCCTTTAAGATGCTTTTGCAAAATATTATCACTGTACCTAAATTATGGTATAGAAATAGGAGGAATGAAGTTTGGTTTCCAGATTACCTTGAAGGTAACTAGCTCTTATACTTACTTGCCTTTGAATGGGTCCCTGATGACTTGTTATTTCATTTCTCACATAGAAGTATCTATAATAGGATGGGTAATCCATTCATATTTTCGAAAAAAAAAAAGAAAATTCCCAATGCACAAATTATAATTAATCGCATAGTCAGAGAAGCCACTCAACATTGCCATTATTCAGAGACTCTCACAAAGGAAAATGGCAGAACTTCCAGTACTGTTCCATATGGATGAGAACAGGGCAGCTGAAATAAACAGCATGCAGATACTTGGCACTCAGAGATGAACAACAAAGGAGTTCAAAGTACAAATGACTAAAAGCTCCTCAGAGATTAATAATCTCTAAAATATAAAAAAGGAACTTCCTCGAAAAGGGATAACTCAAAACTACTACAAATTATAACATTAGCTCACAATTCTATGGCTTTTGAAAGTTAACAAAGTACCTTTCTCTAAAGAGATATATAATAATTATCCTAAGTATCATACCTCTTGTATTTCCATAGTTTAAAGTATAGGGCAATTAATTGGGATGAAGAAATTGAGTCAGAAAGTATGTGACTTTGCTTAAATGACACAATGAGAATATGGTAAAATCAAGATGTAAACTCCAGTTCTTCCCATGGGAATGAATTTTTGTTTTAAAAAGTATAAAGTGCATACTCTATGCAAGCACTTGAAATATGAATCACATACAATACATTCTTTGTTGTTAAAGGAAACATATCTTAATGGGGGAGCCCATGTATAAAACAGCTTTCATCTTTAACACAGCTAAAGGGGCTCTGATGATTGCTAAGGCATGGCCTTTAAGACAACTCCGACTCATTATTTTATATATAGATATACAATAGAACTGCACCTAGAGTTAGGAGACCAGAATTCAGCTCCTGTTTCAGAATCTTAGTAACTATGTAAGCCTGGTAAATCATTTAGTTCTCTGTGTCTCAGTTTCCTCACTTCTAAAATAATAAAAATGAATAGCACCTACTGCAAAAAGTTGTTTTAAGGATCACGTTAAACATGATACTATGTGTAAAATGTTTTTGAAATATTAAAGAATTAAAACATAAAAATATAATAGAATATAGCTGTCATCATCATCATCATCACTTAATGAAATATATACATATTATTACCCCAGTATAATACAAGAACTTTGAGTTCAGGAGCTTTTTTGTTTGTTTGTTTTTTGTTTTTGAAGGAATGAAACGTAACTTTTAGAGAGGTAGCTTGGTATAGTAGGGAGAAATGAATTTGGAGTCAAAGAACCTAAGTTCAAATAGGAATTCTGCTATTTATTAGTTATGTGATTATGGACAAGTCACTTAATCTCTTATGAGTATTATTTCTAAAGTTAGAAGATTGAGCTAGATAACTCTCTAAGTTCATGATTCTAAATTCTAAATTCACGAGTTGTGATATCATGATGATGATGAACCAAATGAAAATGTAAATAGAAGTAATGTTCAAAAAAAAGTAATAAAGTTCCCACATTGAGGTTAAAATGGGTATATTATTGACCATTTCTACAAGAAATGACTAATACTGACAATATGTTGTCATTCTTCTTCTATACTAAGGAAGCTAAAGTGATTTATAATGAATCACTCTAACTTTGGGGAACTAGAAAACTTAGTGTTTCCACTTATTGGAATTTTGCCTTCATTAGTAATTTATTAGTAATTCTCAGAAGAGTCCAAAGCTTTGAGGAAATGGATCTAGCATAAGCAAAGTTGATTTTTCTCTTGCTTTTGTTTTGAAAGCATTTAATGGCCTCTAGCTGATTGACTAGATTGGTTGTGCAAGGGTACAGGAAAATGAATAGTATTAAACTAGTCCATTCTGAAGCTAATGTGCTGCCAAAATATAAAAAATAAAATCAGAATGTAATTTGCAAATGAATTGCACATATTCCTCCAGAGATAGAAAATATGACTAGGATTGTCAACAAATAGCCAAATAAATGGTTTATTTGAATTAGAGACAAGATAAAACCATAAATTACAGTATTGAGCTTCTATTATTATTTTTTTTGAACAGGGCTTCCAGAGAGTTAGCCAAAGACGATGTACAGAAAATCCCAAAGAATGTAATAATCTAGAAATGTAAAGAGAAGGGGCCTGGATTTGATGGTTTGGCCAGCTATAATATTTAATTGGACTCATCAACACAGCAATAACTGAAATAGCTATGGTGAATTATGGTTTCTGTTACGTAAAAAATAGAAAAGTATAATTAAGAATTTTTTCCCATACATCAAGTAGGCAGAATGATTCTGAACAATCTGACCAGATAGTACTCAAACTTTTTAAGACCAATCTCTGTATATATAAAGACAGTTTTTTTTTTGTTTTGTTTTGTTTTTTTAAGGGGCAGGGGTTGTGAGGGGTAGTATTTTCCAATTTGATATGAGTCAACAATGTAATTTAGAAGGCAGGAAGCTAATATTTTCTTAGGCTGGCAGCCTTATTCTAACTTTACTTTTACTGCTAAAGCAGACATCATCTTGTGAGATATCCCAAGACAAAAACAAAAAAAACTCAAAATACAAAAAAACAAACTTAGTGCTATATTCACTCTCATTCAACCCACAGACTGAATCCATTGTCAAATCCTGACATTTCTTTTTTCACTTTCTTTCTCATAGACATTTCTTTTTCTCCACTTTCACAATTACCATGCTAATTCAGGGCCTTATTGCTTCATGTTCAGGATTATTGTAGTAATCTAGCAAGTCTTCTTCTACATTCTTCTATTTCATTCACTTCTCAGCTGCCATGATGAATTTTTCCCCTAAAACACTGCTTTGACCATGTCACCATTCCCTGCCTCCCCCCCCCTCGCCCTGCTCAATAAAGTTTACTGACTCCTTATGTTCTCAAGCAGTTAAAGCTTTCAATAAAAGTTTCCCATCTTCCTTCATTACAATCCAACTAACCGGCTATGAAATCTCCTGGTACTTTCTTATATTCTTCATTTTCCTCCATTTTAAAATCCAGCTACATGGCTTTCTATGCCATTCCTTGCACACAGTATTTCATCTCCATTTCTGAGACTCTGCCCAATCTCTCCCCTGTGTATATAATTCTCTTCTTCCTCTCCCCCCCCTTTTCTTGTTGTTGTTGTTGTTGTTTTGACTTAGCTTACACATGCCTTAACATGGGAGTCTTTTCCTAGTTCCTTAGGCTGCTAATGTCTTCTCCTTCCAAGATGACTTTCTATCTAAATGTGTATGTATTTAGTTTCTTTTATGTTTTTCTCCCCATTAGCATGTGAACTCCCTGAAGGAAGGATGAATTTTCCTTTATCTTTATCATCACAACTTAGTACAATGCCTGTCATCAAGTAGTTAATATATGCTTATTGATTTAACCATCTCCAACTAAGAAAATATGAACAAAAATAGCTACACTCTTTCCCCATAGTGTAACAAAATCTCCCCCTTCCTGCAATATAGATTTGGTCCCCAGAGGGGGCAATTATACTAATTCCACCAGTATGCATATTATCTGCAATTGAATTTAAATCAATAAACATTTTTTAAAGGTCTACCTGGTCAAAGAACTGAAGATACAGTGATAGAAAAGATATAGTTCAACTTCTCAAGAAGTTTACAATCTAAAGGTGTTAGTGAATAACCAAAGCAAGAGATAAAAGGAAAAATACAAACATTTCCAGGTAAAGTACTAGGAGGGAGACGTCAGTTTTAAAGGGGATTTGTTTTGTGGGACAAATTAAAGAAGGCTTGAAATAGAAGTTGGCAACTGAAGGGAAGGTTATTTCAACCAAAAAGAAGGTACAGAGTAATCAATGCCAGATAAGAAAGATGTAATTAGCAAGGCACATAAATAGAAGAAGGAAAGAGGAAATATATTTTAACTTTAATGTAGTCAATGACAATAGTATGAAAAGGTTGAAAAGAAATTTGGATGTGAAATTGTAAAGGCCTTTGAATTCCAGATACAAGAGTTTGTACTTAGTAATTAATCCTGGTTCAATTACATTACTAGCTATAAGACATTGGGCAGATCACTTCACCTTTCTCAATCTCAGTTTTCTCATCACTAAAAGGAGAGACTAAAATTAGACTGGTTTCCATTCAGTCCTAAATCTATAATTATATCACATAGTAAATCCTAATCCAAGCCTAATCTTATACCCCCAGAGTTCCAGTTCCAACTTTCCAATTGCTTGTTGAACATTTCCATCTGGATGCTTTGTCAGCATCTCAACCTCAACATATCCCAAACTGAACTCATCATTTTCTGCCTAAAAGGTTTTTCTTCTGAAAATTTTCTTATGCTTGATTCTGGCATTCAGAGTTTTTAAAAACAACATTAACAAAAACAAATATCACATTTATTTTTCTCTTATGGTCATCTTCCCCTTAACTTAAAATTCCAATTAGCTGCCAAATATTATTGATTTTATTTATTAATATATGCCAAATTTTCTCTTTTTTTCTAAACTCTCACTATACTTCTCTTACTTCCTATTCTCATCTTGCCAGATCTCAAATAGGACAGACTTTTAGCAAGTTTCCTTCTTTGACCTATCATATCTTGACTTTTTTTTTTCCACTCTTCAATTCCTTATTTTGCAGGGGTATGACCATTTTACTCTCTCAAAAACATGTTAGCTCTCTATTGTCTGTTTCAATATATACTTATTACTCTGGTATTTATGGTCTTTGTCAGCATGGTTCCAATACTTCTTTGAGTCTTATTTCACATTCACACCATTTGCCTACTTGTCAGTCCTCAGGACAATTTATGTTTTGAACTGTACTAACTTCTCACAGGGTTATTGTGAAAGAAAATGTTTTTAAACCATGAAGTGATGTGAACTATTTATGTTTGGCCTGTAGAATAGTTATATCAAACTAGATTTTATTCAGTTCTATTATTGTCATAAAATTTGTGCTATTAAAATCAGCTTAAGCTCCTGGTAGGAAAGACTTGGTCACGATTATTTTGAATGAATGGGAACTCATTTATTCAGACATTTGTTGGTTTGTTTGTTTTTTGATTTGATACATTCATCAAAATTAGAGAGGGAACAAATCACAAACACAGAACATGCCAAGCTTCCATATTGATAAAGGAGGAGGGTCTATAAATCCTCAAGGGTGACCTGCAGCAGATCATTGAATGATGCATAAGCAGTGAAACCAAGATGCTAGTCTCATTAGGACTTATTTCCTAATTCCCGCATGTGAGATGCTAAGTGTTTTTCTATTGCTTTCAAATAAAGTCATTCATCTATGCAAAAAGAGAGAATTGAATATTCATGAGATGAGATAATTTTTGTCATACATGGAGAATTTCTTTAGGTTGTTTATTACCTTCTAAGTTACAACCGTATGAAAATGGATTAAATATAATTTACCAATTAAGTTGGTGCCCGTTTACATTCATCAATTCTGAACAATTGGTGATTTTTCACAGCACTAGGTATGGCTGAGGTATAAAGGTATGGGCAGATAGCTGAGTTAAAGATATTTATGCCCCAAATCATTACAAATTTTTTTTAAAAGATATAATCAAATATATGAATTTCATAAATAACAGAATCTCAGAAATGAAAGAGTTCTTGAAGACCATCTTATCCAACCTATAGGTGAGCAAGAATTTCCTCTAGTCTATACCTATGTCAAATTATCAGTAAATGTCACTACATAAAATGTAGTACTTTAAAATTGAACACAATATTCCAGAAGCAGTCTGCCTAGAGGGTACAATACAAGATAACTTTCACCTCCCTGTTCTGCCCAATAGCTTTTATTTATGCAGCCAAGTAGCACATTAGCCTTTTTGGCTGTCCATTCAGACTACTGACATCACAAGTTTGTAGTTTACTACAACCCCTTTGGGAGTTTTCCAGAGAAAGCACTGTCTAATTGTATCTATCCTATTCTATCCTATCCTATTATGCCCTACCCTAGCCTAACCTTGCTACCCTACCCTATCCCATCCTGCTCATCCCAGCTCAGTCTCTACTCCACTTCTACAGTCAATTTTTGGAACTTAAGTACAAAGTTTTACTTCTATATCTTCCTTTACTTAGTTAAATTAGATCAATTAGATATGGTTAAGAGCTTATTTGACTGTTATAATCAGTTATTTTTATGGGAATGTGTGTGCACATGCATGTGTGTGTGCATGAATAATTGTGTGAATTAAGATGATAGTCCAAATGGTCAAGTTGATCACTAAAATCAACATTATATTTGAAACACTGAAATAAAATACTTAAAGTTGGGGTAATAATTGTTTACCTTGACCAAAACCATGCCACCAAAATGAAATTACCTATTCATTCATTCACATGTATTTATCAAGTACATATAATATGCAACATTAGGTGTGATGTGATAGAAGAAATTTAAAAAATAATGTAAAGTTCATGTTCTCAAGGATTTAAAAATATAGAAGCAAATATGCATCCATGTAATGTGTCCCAAAAGTCTTAGAACTTTCAGCTTTAATAACTCAACATTAAGACTTTTGTTGTGCCATATATAACACCATTATAATATAACATTAAATGGCATGATATACCATCAGTCATATGGTATTAATATATAGATGAATATGGTGGTATCTATATAGACTATGATAAATACAAAAATTGATTATTTTAGAAGTGCTATATAATTATAAAAGGGAGATATTCCAGTTGGGTAGACAGGGAAATGATTTATGGAGAAGTAGCAATCGAGGTGGGTCTTGAAGGACAGGTAAAAGCTATCAAGGAGCAGAGATGTAGGAAAACAGGTGGAAAAGAAGAAAAAAAAATTCTAGATTGAGGCAATGCCAAATCACTTTAATGTAATTCTCTGTGGTTGGCAAAAAGCTTTCCTTTTAATCCTCCTATATGACTTTTTCAAAGATTAGCTGGATTCTAAAACTGAGGACAGTGAGAACTGGAAAGATTAACTGACTTGCGGATAATCACATAAGCTAGCAAATCACACAAGCTAGTAGTTCTAAGACAGAATTTGAAACTGGGTTTCTTGACATAAGTCGATTAGCAGCTCCAATAGCACATTGTCTCTTGTTTTTGATAATTATAATTTGGATGAAGTGTAGATTGTCTTATGAAAAAATCGAAAAGAAGCTGGTAGAAAGCCTTAACTGCCACACTACAGAACTCTGATTTTTTTTTTTTTTTTTGGTTAGGCAAGGGAAACTACAGATGATTACAAACAAACAAGTAATCTCTGAGTTAAGTGGTGTGATGAGACTTAGAAATTTGTGTCATGACAGAAACTAATGTCAAATATTAACCAAGCCCACACAGCAAGTGGAGTTCTTAATATACCATTGAATATAAGTAATGAGGAATAGTCTTTTGGTGAATTATATAAAATGAGGACTAGGAAAAACAATTACAAAACAGCATTTATATTATATATTACTAAATCCCACTATTAAGTGTTCACATTTTTATTGTGATACATGGTTTCCAGGGTAGTTTCTTCCAAAGATCCTCCAGAGAAAAGTATTTTACTCTTTATTTATAGTAAGGAAAATGGAGGTGCAGAGAATTTTAGTATTTTATACTTGAAGAATCTAGGTCTTCTGACTTTACCACTGGTATGTTTTTCAGTAAACTATGCTGCCTCTGAAATTCAATCTTCCATATTCTTCTTATGGATCCAGAGAAAATCAAAACTTTGGTCCCATTCAAGTGCCCTTGTTACATGGATAAACCATGATGAACCAATTCTAACTCTATTGTAGCCTTGGTCTAGATCATAAATTTAATTTATGTTCAGTTAAAATAAAGACAAATTTTTGGCTATATATTTGTCATTTCCCTGGATCCTCAGGTGAACCATTGGAAAGACAAATAATATCCTTGCATAGAAGCAATGCAATTAAATAGGAACAAAAAAAATCCAGAGAAAAGGTACAAATGTATTCACCAGAATGAGACACATTACAATGCAAATCTTCAAGAAGAATAAAGGAAAAATAAAGATTACAAAGAACTGTCATCTGTGGCAGAAGCTATTAATCATGTCACATGTAATGACTGTCTTACAGTGGTGCAATTCTTCAAGGTGAACTTCAAAAAGAAGGAAGCCAACTGAAGGAAAATCAAGGAAAAATACATAAATCACTGTGGAGACTTAATTGGTAGAATTTCATAAATGACTGTCTTAATAAGTAAATGCAAATTTTATTCCTGCTTTTTAAGAGTCAGGCTTTAATTCTTTTTCCCATGTGAAGTGTTTTTAGAATAGATTTTTTTTTATCTTTGACTTTATCATTGACTACATTTCCCACTCAATTCTTTCTCCTTACCCAAAGAACTAATCCTTAAATAAAATATTTTTAAAAATTAGAAAAAAGAGAAAACAATCAGTAAAGCTAACCAAAACTTAGGGAAAAAAGAATCTGACATTTTAACAATGTTCCAAACATCTTTATAAAGTATAGGAGGTGACATCTTGTAATAATTATTCTTTGTTTTCTTTATAATTTTACAACATTAAGTTTCAATTGTTTTGTGGTAATTCTTTATACACATATTGATATTAATTTTTACATTTTTCTAACTCTATTTAACTTTGTATTAGTTTATATATCTTTACATATTTCTCTTCATTTATCATACATATTATTTCTTATAGTACAGTCATATTCCATTATATCCATGGACAATAATTTGTTTATGGTACTTTGGACCACGCAGAATTATTAACTTCCATTTAGTTTCCAGTTCCTTAGAACCACAAAAATACAGCTAGAAATATTTTGCTGTAATTGGAACCTTTTTATTTGGCACTGAAATATATGGATATATTCCTCATAATGGAAACTCAGGTTCAACAGTCTTAGACATTTCAGCCACTTTATAGGTTATGATTCCTAATTGCTTTCTAGAATGACTGCATTATTATTCAAAGTGCTACCAACAATGACTTGTCACAATCTTCTCCAACATGAATTATCTTGATCTTTTATATTTGACGATTTGATAGTATTCAGATGCCATCAGTAAACTCAGTTTTGTTTTGATTTGTATTTTTTTATTATTAGTGATTTAAAGCATTGTTTCAAGTAGCATCTAAAACATTTTCTTGAAAGTTACCACATGATTTTTTGATCACAACAATTTATTTCTTAGAACTTCAGTTTATCTAAGAATTACTTGGGTAGTTTAAAAAAGTTTTACATATTAATGTTTGACCATTATTATCATTTATCATTTTATCATTTGCCATTTATATCATTACCATTCATATCCTAGAATTAGGAGGAAGCCTCCTTATGGACTAGAAGTTTAAGGAGATTTTTTAAAAAAAGGTTGTCAAATGGAGTGTAAGACTAAAAGTCTCTAGGAATAAAGAGAAAAACATGGACAGAAAGTGAGGAATATGTCTTACTCTACTTACTAAGTATATAAGTGATACTAGACATCACAGTCATTGTGTAACCTTGAGCTAGAAAACTGACTTCTCTTGGTTTTAATTTCTTCTTGTAAAAATGCAGATAATAATAGCATCTATCCAACAGTATTCTTTGTGAGAACCAAATGAGATAACATACATAAAGTATTTTGCAGATCTTAAAATGCTACATGCATGCTATTGTTGTTATAGCATCAGTGAAAAAAGTAACCTTAGGGGCCATTTAATCTAATTCCCTATCAATAAGACAGACATTACTGACAAACATGTACTTATCTTTTCCCAAGGACAGGGAACATGGTAATTCTAGAAACAATTCATTCTATTTGTTTTGGCAGCCCTCATTGTTAAGAAATTCTTTCTCCTATTGCACTGAAATCATCTTCCTTGGAATTCTTTCATATTTTTTTTCCCAATTTATATACAAAATTTATTTAATCCTGATTCTGAATAACTCTGCGTGTGTGTGTGTGTGTGTGTGTGTGTGTGTATACACACACACACACACACACACACACACACACACACCACACAAACATATATATATATATATATGATGTGTTGCTATGGGTAGATTTTGGTTGAAAAGAATTTTGAAAGAAAGGTGAAGTTCTTTTTATGGTGGAAGGATTCTTCAGAAATAACTTGAAAGCTGAAAAGGTATTACTAGAGTGATTGAAGGAAGTAATTTAGAATAGCAAGAAGGAAAGAATGAGAGAAACTTAGGAGAAAGAGTAGGGCCACGATTGATGAACTGCATCCAGAGGAGAGGAACCTTAAGCTAGTCAACTGATCTCTCTTGATTTTAATTTCTTTTTGTAAAAATGCAGATAATAAAGGAAATAGTGAAAACCAAGATTGATCAAGGAGGCAAAAGGGAACCAGTGGTAATAATATAAAGTGGGAAATACCTAACTTGTAAGAAGCTATGGATGATTACTTTGATTATATAATTGAGGCACTGGAAAACTTAATCAGTGCTGACAAATTCCAGGGATATTATCAGTAAAAAACATACTAAAGACTACAACAAAGAGTACCTAAGAGAAATAATGACTGTTATTTAATTTTTATTTTTTTTTTATAGAAGCATATATCCATCTCCAGAGCTAGGAATTTGGTGTGTGTATTTTAGTATCTTCCATTGTTATACCAAAATAATTTCCTGATATGACATGTTCCCTTCCCCCATTAAGGCTTCTCTGTAAGAATCAAATGAATTAAAATTCCTAATTTTATTTTTTGAAATGTTTACTCATAATTCTAGAATTTAGTAAAGTGTCTGGAACACATAAGGTATTTACTAAATGTTCATTGACTGATTGATCGAACTATTAATTTTGCTGTTTAGATCCAAAGAAAATAATTCTAGTTCCAATTCCACTTAAAAGCTCTTCCCTTTGAATACTTGTTGAGATATATCATATTTCCCCTACTCTTCTCTTTTTGAGGTGAAATATTACCAATAGGCTGACCCAGCTCTCAAGTGGCAGCAACATAAGGTCATTCAACACTCTGTTTTCCTCCTTTGGCTTATCAATATATTTCCTAAAATGAGATACCCAGAATTGAATACAACACCCAAGATATGGTTTGTCCAGGAAAATGTACAGTGGAAAAACTATATCAATATTCTTGAAAGAAATTTTTCTCTTAATTTACTCTGAGGTCAAAAGTTTTTGGTTGCCAAACGATAAAAAGATCTTGAAGGAATGGATCCACCAACAAATTTACCAGATATGTGAGCCTCTTTTCCAATCACATCATTTATTAGAGCTATGAAATAGAAGAAAAACCTTGCTAAAAGGACAAATAGAGAAGTAATGATAGGCTGAAATTCTAGAGTTGTCTGAATAAGTGAAAATACTAGGCACATACACTCAACAAATATATGTGGAAAATTATACTTTTCCAATAGCTGAAGATGCTATTACTAATAGTTTTTATTAATAGGTTATATATTTAGAATTAGGTTGAATTTAAGAGCTATCTGGTTTAACATTCATATTTTATAGATGATGAAAACAATGTCCCAAGGGATTACATATCTTGCCTAAGGTAACAATAAGTGACAGAATTTGTATTCAGGTCCTCTGACTTAAAATATAATACACTTTCAGCAGAAACTCAGAACTAAAGGAACTATTATTGGGAAGAAAAGACATAGGGAGAAGGACAACCCCAAGTGTAACACATATATGTGTACATTTGTACAGTATTTCTACTGTAGATTTTCACTGCATTCTATTATTACTGACTCACAGTATCTCAACATCTCAGTTACATGGATAATGCGGTCTTACATTTTCACCCCCTTTAGATCTTTCCTTCAGTTTCTCATTAGAAAAATCTCAGGGATCATCTAACTTAGTTCCTACTATAGACGAAATTCTTGAAGTAACATCTTTTACAAATAGTTAACTCACTATGAAATGCAAACTGGTTACTTTTGATTACATTAAATTAGAATTTTTTGCACAAACAAAACCAATGCGGCCAAGATTGGAAGGGAAGCAGAAAACTGGGGAAAATTTTTTATATTCATTGTTTCTGATCTAGGCCTCATTTCTAAAATATATAGAAAATGGAATCAAATTTATGAAAATAGAGATCATTTCCCAATTGATAAATGGTTCAAGGATATGAACAGACAATTCTTAGGTGAAGAAATTAAAGCCATCTATAATCATGTGAAAAAATGTTCGAAATGACCATTAATTAAAGAAAATAGAAATTAAAACTACTCTGAGGTACCACCTTACATCCATCATATTGGCTAACATGTCAAGAAAAAATTAATAAGTGCTAGAGGGGATATGGGAAAACTGGGACATTAATGAATTGTTGGTGAAGTTGTGAACACTTCTAGCCATTGTTGGGAAGATTTTGGAACTATGGCTAAAACTACATATGCTTTTTGATCCAGCAGAGTCACTATTAGCCCATATTCCAAAGAGATCACAAAAAGCATGTGTTTTCAGTAAGTTTTTTTGAGGTGTCAAGGAATTGAAAATTGACGGTATGAGCATCAATTGGGGAATGGTTCAATAAGTTATTGTATATAAATGCAATGGGATATTAGTTATCTATAAGAAATGATGAGCAGGCTGATTTCAGAAAAGCCTAGAAAGACATACATGAAGTGATGCTTAGCAAAACAAGAAGAATATTGGAGAATAACAACAAGATTATGTAATGGTCATCTATGATAGACTAAGCTGTTCTTAGCAATACAAGTGATGGGACAATTTCATTGCATTTGGGTTAGGAAATGGAATTTTCATTCAGAGAGAGAACTATGGAGAGTGAATGCAGATCAAAGCATATTTTTTCACTTTTTTTGGTTTGCCTTTTCTTTCTTGTGCTTTTTTCCTTTTGTTATTTTTTCACAACCTGATTAATATAGAAATATGTTTACAATGTTTGTATATGTATAACCTATGTCATATTATTTACTGTCTTGTTGGGGAAAGGGAAAGTAAGGAAGGAAGAAAGAAAAATAATTGGAATTTAAAATCTTACAAAAAAGACTGTTGGATACTATTTTTTACATATAATTTGAAAAATAATATAGTATTGAGAAAAAAGAAAAGAAAAACAAATGGTCAGCTGATATCTCTTTGTAATCTTTACTAGGTCTCTAATGATTTCCAATTAAAGTTTCAACACTTGGTGTAATATTCAGACCTTTTTATTACCTGATATGTACATTCACTCTCCAAATTTCTCATATTCTGTCTACCTTACTTTCTTTGTTTCCAGGAAAACTCTCATTAGAAAGAAAAGTTCCAAAGTATCCCATTCTTATTTAAACTAGATCCCTTTAGTTTAGGATATTTTTAATAGGTCCATTATTAAAAGT
Source organism: Sminthopsis crassicaudata (assembly GCF_048593235.1). Classification (NCBI taxonomy): domain Eukaryota; kingdom Metazoa; phylum Chordata; class Mammalia; order Dasyuromorphia; family Dasyuridae; genus Sminthopsis; species Sminthopsis crassicaudata. The sequence continues at coordinate 554,413,946 of NC_133619.1, forward strand.
AATAGGAATAATAAGTCTTGCAATTATATGGAAAATAACCAAGTAACACAAATAAGAGAATGTAAAATATTTAAACTAGATAAGTAACTGATAAAAAGTTTTAAGAAAAAGATAGGTCATATCTATTGATAAAGGAAAAGTGATATATATTATATATATATATATATATATATATATATATATTTATATATAGTATATAATAGAGAGTCCTGGATTTGAAGTCAGAGGTTTTTAGTTTAAATCATGATTATACCACTTATAAGATTGATGACTTGGGGGAAGTCACTTTAAACTTCTGAATTTCAGATGCCACCCCTCCTTTAAAAAAAAAAGTTAAATATTTTAATAAGGGTTTATTGATTGATTAATTTAACTCTTTATTCTGCTGTTTAAAACCAAACAGAACAATTATGATTCCATCCTACTTAATAGCTCTTCCCTTCAAATATTTGTAGAGAATATTAGATGTATTAGTGTTAGTTGTTTCCAACAGTTTCTACCTCTAAATTCTGTGATTCTTTGAACTGAATGAATATAGGAGTAAATATGTTACAGGATATTTCTGCATCACAATAACTCATGATACTAGAAATCTCAGTTAAAAACTACATAACTTAGGATATAGCTGTGTGAAACAGAGACGAGAATGCTCAATCAATATTTCTGAATGCTGAATGAATAGCATTGATATTTATAATATAAACAGAGCAATTATACTTATGATGTTTTGCTACTAGAATGGGAATAAAAATCTAATAAACATAAAAATCATATCCACTGAGTGAGCCCAGTATTTTGAGAATATGGGTTCTTCCTTCCTTACCTTCCCTTTCCCCAACAAGACAGCAAATAATCTGACATAGGTTATACAGATACAAACATTCTAAACATATTTCTTCTCTGTCTCTGTCTGTCTGCCTGTCTGCTTGGTTGTCTGTGCCTGTGTCTATGTCTGTCTGTCTGTTTCTTATTCTATCCAAATGTTAAAAAGGACCACATGAAATGAATAAATCTTCCAATAAATATTTCTTAAAACAGTTTCCTGCGCCAAGTATTGTGCTAGGTATTGAACAGACAAATGCTAAAATTCAAACAACTCCTACTTAAATATATATATATATATATATATTTTTTTTTTTAACAGATGAGTGTAGTACTTTTTGGGAAATTCTAAGATTCTAATTTTCTTAACATATCTAGGAATTATCCCTTTTCATCATCAATATGAAAGAAACAATTCAAAATTGAACTATACATAAAAACAATTTTCTTGTTCTAAAGCCTATAAACATACATGAACTCAATTTTAGTATTTTGGGATTTGATAAATATTTAATGATTCAATAATTCAATTTATTATTATTTAAAAATAAAAGAGGGTTTAGGTATTAATTTTTTTAAGAAGTTGAGTGGCTACTTGTTGTACATGATATAGATTCTTGTTCAGATAGGATTACATGGCATCTGAAGGCCAATGGGTTCTCTAAGATTCTGACTTTAAATCTTATGACCTTTTATGACAATTTAATTTTCTCTTCCTTTAAAAGTAAATTTCATGGATATTCATTTATCTACCCATCCAATCATCCATGCATTCCAATTAACTAACATTTATCTATATGACCTGGCTTTCCAGTTTCTCTTGGTTCAAATTGGGGGAAGGGAGGAATTTAAAATACACAGGAAAGAAGGAGAAGATGACCAGAAATCAGTGGCTTGGTTTTGAAAAGATTGGAGAATAGTGTAGTTGCCTGGTTCTGGGAAAAATAAGATTAGTGCTCACTTATTAGAATTCAGGGTCACACAGGCAGAGCCTGAGTCATCAATTTTCTTTTACTTCAGAGCTTCTAGTGAGGGGGAGCCCATTAATTCCTGAGTCATTTCATTCTACCTGTGGGAAAACTCCAAATTTAGGTATTTTTCCCTTACATCAAACCTAAATTGGTTTCTTTGTAGATCATACACACTGTTTCTAGTTCTGCCCTCTGGGGCCAAGCAAGTCAAATCTAATCCTTCTTTATCATAATGGCTCTTCTAATAGTAAAGACAGGTATCTTGTCCCCATCTAAATTTTTTCATTTTCAAGCAAAATTTTCCATTCTTCTTCAACCTATCCTCATGACACAATCTTGAAACTCACCATCATTCTGATTACCCTCCTAGGGATGCCATTCAGTTTTAAAACATGTATACAATAGGCCACCCAGAGTTCAGCCCAATACTCCAGATGTCTGACCAGAGCAGTATACAATGGGCTTACTATCTCATTATTCTTGGAAGTACTGCCTTATTTAGTCCAAGATAACACTAGCTTTCTTGCCCATGTTACTCTGTTACCTCACAATATGTTTAACATCACTCAAAATTCAGATGAATTATTCTCTAGATATTTATCATTTATCTTTTGACCTAACATGTAGAACTTTAAATTGGATTTGGCTCATTGTTTCAATTATTGTAGCTTGTCACAATCTTTTTTTTTTTTTTAAATTATATTATTCAGCACATCTTTCTCCCTGTTACTCATTTAAAGCACTTTATTACTGTTTTGTCAAGGTGATAGCTAGTCAAGAGCATATTTTACTTTGTTTTTATTTTTAATGTAAATTATATATTTTACTTTCATCAATTTCATATGAAGACAAATTTTAATATTCAATTTTAATAAGATTTTAAGTTCCAATTTTTTCTCCCCTCTCCCTAAGATGGCAAGCTAATGTGCAATTAAGCATGTGCAATCATGCAAAACATATTTCCACATTAGTCATCAGCATATTTTTAACTGCTATTTACAGTTTAGAAATCTGATCCTTGTGGTCTATATTCATAAAGATATATTATCAGTTCCTTCTTCATTTTTACTCACCTTCAATCATGCAATCATCAGACAAAGACTGCACATTAAATGAGAATGGTAAATGCATTCATTATTTTACAGTACCCTTTATGTACCAGGACATACAATAGAAGTTGTAGGACTGACTTCTGTCCAAAGAAACATATAAAAGACATATACAGAGTTTTGTATATCACAGTAATAGAACATCAGATAACCTTTGGTACCTATCTTCATATCATGTACATGAAAATCATCATCAATTCTTTCAAAAAAAAAGTGGTTTTTTTTTTAGTCATCAATAATGCGATGCCATCGTCCAAAAAATAAAATATTATAGAAATTCCCATTAAAACAGTCTAGTCCCCTCACCCCATAGTGTAATTATTTACAACTTTTGCACTGCAGAGCTTTCTGTGAATTCACAGTTCTAAGTTTAAAACTAATTAAATAGCTATACAATAACTTTGCTAATTCCTATTAATGAGAGAGGCACTGATTGCAGATCACTTATTTAGTGAATTTGCAAGTGAGCAAAAAAAGAGGAGAGATAAAAAAAAAAACAAGGCTAATGTATGGTATGATGCAAAAGTAATTGAGTTTAATTCTTGGGTATATTTTGTAAAACTAATCAAGTCTCTTTAATGGGAAACCCCTGGATAGAATTCTTTTGTTAAATTTTTCCTTGGAATTAGCATGAGAGTTCCTCAATTTCATTTTGAAATGACTGCATCAGGCCTCTAGGCAGATGGATAATATTCTTCTTGCTACTGTTTTGTTTCCAAGAAAATAGGCATATTTATGTATTAAAATTGATAAGAAACTAGAATTGAGTGGAATTAGGACTGATAAATCCAGAGGTGAATTGAACAGATAATTTGTGAACAGATAATTTCTTATTTGGGGATATTTTTCTCAATGATTTCATACCTGAAGGTGATAATGAAGAATTCAAACATGTAAAGCAAATTCAGTTGGGCAGAGAGTTGGGAGGGAGGGCTGTACCACTTCTCTCTGTACTTGATTTAGACTAGAAACTTCTAGTTTTCTAGTTTTTGGGATGGGGATATTGAGGAATTAGCTTATGAAAGCTTCAAGCTCTGGGGAGGAGGAGTTTGTGAGTGGGATACTGGACTCATGGGGAATCAGGGAACATATTGTAGAGATCTGCAGATGTTAACAATAAAGATCTAGACAAAATGGAATTCACTTTGGAGGAGGAGGTATGGTGACTGAGTGATGGTGACAGAGTAAAGGTCTGAATTGTGTCAGTAAGAACAAATAATGTGCCAATTTACACTAGCCATAGGCCTCAATAGGCATCAGAGAAACATTATTTGGGCTTGGAAAAGGGGACAGGACTTGTTGCCTTCAAGAGACTATTAGATTTCAGTGAACAGAAGAAGATAGGAAAGGGGGGAATAGAGAGAGTGAAAGAAAACTTGTTAATAGTGGAAGTTTCTGAGTGGATGCCCATTAGTTGTAAAATGGCTAAGTTATGGTATATGAATATTATGGAATATTATTTCAGGATAATTTCAGAGAGGCCTGGAGAGACATACATGGACTGATGTTAAATGAAATGAGAGAACCAGGAGATCATTATACATGGCAACAATAAAATTATACAATGATCACTTCTGATGCACATGGCTCTCTTCAACAATGAGATGATTCAGAACAGTTCCAATGATCTTGTGATGAAGAGAGCCATCTATATCCAGAGAGAGGACTGTGAAAACTGCGAGTGGATCACAACATAACAATTTTACTCTTTGTGTTGTTTGTGTGGACTTTGTTTTGTTTCTCATTTTTTCCTTTTTTGATCTTTTTTTTCTTGTGTAGCAAGATAATTGTATAAATGTGTCTACATATATTCGATTTAACATATTTTTAAGCTGTTTAACATATATTGATTTTCTTGCCATCTAGGGGAGAGGTGGAGGGAAGAAGGGGAAAATTTGGAACACAAGGTCTTGTAAGGGTCAATGTTGAAAAATTAACTATGAATATATTTTGAAAATAAACATCTTTAATTTAAAATATCATAAAAATGAAAGTTTCCAAAGGGCATAATAGAAAAGAAAGGCAAAAAGGGAAGGACCACAGAATGATTAGAGCAAAGGTTATTAAAAGAGAAAGGCAATGGATAGCAGGAACTACTTCCACCAAAGGGTCCATATTAGATTGATTGTTCCTTATGGCATAGGTACCCAGGCCACATGGTATGTTAGAGGCAATTCATTACAATAAGAAGAAAGACTTCATGAGAATTTCATGGGGCTATGAGTTCACAGCTTGTGAAAAGACTATGGGAGAGGAAAGGGAACTGGTCAGTGAAGTGGCCAATTCCCTGTAGAAAAGGGGCATTCTCTTCTTTTTCAGATAGATGCCAGTGCCTGTGGCAAAATACCATTTACCCATTGCTAGTTATGATTATAGCCATAACTAAGAGACAGTCAAGTTAATGTTTATATAAATGATTTAAAAAATTCATCAGACCAAGAAGCAGCAAGATTGCTTTGTAAGGAATAGGAAATTGGCTATGAGAGATAGGAAACAATAGGTAAAATCAGAGGCTCCCTTTTAATGCAGAAACATAAGCAAATGTTTCTTCTACGTATAAGTGTTAAAATTAATATCTTTTAGTTTAGAAAATGATTTGGATATCAAAGTGAAATCATAAAATTTATAGCCAGAATTATGTTCTTTTAATTTGTGAATTGCAAAGCTAACAAACATAATATATTTAAAAATTATAAGTTCTCACAATTTTATAATCTTTTGGGCTTGAAAATGCTTTAGAGTTGTTTTCTCATTTGACACTCAAGGCAGCCTTGCATTGTAAGAACTATATTAGCATTCCCATTTTATAGATGAGCAATCTGAGGTTTCAATATGAGTCATGCAAATTGATCAAAGTCACAGTAGGTGCTCTTCACACTCTGAATAGCATCAATTAACTTGTGTGTAAATATTCATAGACAGAAGACCAGCCCTGATATTTATTCTCTGTGTGATCTTAGATTTTTCTGAGTCTTAGTCTTCATCTGTTTTCATGATTTAAAAAAATAAGAAGATTGGTGTTCTTTTAGCTTTTAACTTTTTTTCATCTCTAATTTTGAGTAATTTATAAATTTTAAAATAATATTTTTATCAGAATAAATTTGCAATTTCATTGTCTTGGGGAACTCCTGGTAAGGAAGCAAGATAAACCCTTGCTCTCTAACAGTTTTAGAGGATTTCTTAGAAGTACTGAGAAGTTAAGAAAGAGCCCAGAATCATAAATCAGTTTTTGTCAGAGGTAGGACTTGAAACTAGGTCTGTCTTACTTCTTCAATAAACTCTTTCTTCTATCCATTACCCTACATAAAAGTGTATGCTTCTCAAACAGTAATTTTTTGGGGGGAGCTTAGGATATTGAATATTTAGGATAGGATATTAGGAAACTGAGTATTTGCCTATTCGTTGCCATTTTAGAAAGTGTCTACTTTTGCAATTCACAATGTTTTCTATAATACTAAGCATAAATAGAACCATTATAAGTACTTTTTAACTACCAATGTGCCATTAATAACATTCCCTGAATGTTTAGCCTAACTTATTTCTGGGGCTAAAGAAAATTGGCCATATCAGAAAAAAACATCTGAAACAGAACCTATTAGCTAATCCTTGTAACCATGAAACCATGTTTGTCATTATTTACAACATGAGATATAACCTTCCAGAGAGGAACATGTAATAGAATAGTATAAAAAGTTCAAATAAAGGCAATCAAAATGATCAAAAGGATGGAATGATTACTTTTTAGGACTAATTACATAATCATAATTATATTAGGACTCCATCTGATAAAAGTTAAAAAAATAGAGGGGATATGACTGAAGATGTAAAAGGAGAATTTTGATTTAAAACACATTTGTTTGCTTTTTTAGATATATCAGGTTCCAAATCTTTTAAAAAATAAAAGATCAGTTTTTAAAATACATATGCAAAACCAATATCAGGGTACTATGCCAAAAGTGAGACTATTAGGCCTTCCATTTTATAAAGAGGACATCATGGTAGGTAGAGCAGAAGTAGCAGTTCAAACCACTGACTAGCAAGTTACAGATGGACTATGATTGAAGAAAACCCTTGTTTTCTAGAAAGTAGGTACTTGAAGAGTTATAAGATTGAAATTAGAAGATGATTTCAATCTTTCCCTGAAGGGCTGCCATGGGTAACCTAGAAAGAATATGAATATAGGTTATATATAAGATGTGGGGCAGTTCATGGGTAAAAGAAAGCTAAATAGGACTTTTTATCCTTTTAAAAATTGATTGCTTTATTTTATCTAGTTATATATGTATATCAACTTTTTAAATACACATTTCTTTATGAATCATGTTGATAGAGAAAAATCAGAACAAAAGGGAAAACTATGAGAGAAAAAAAAAACAGAAAAAAGTAGACATAGCATCCCAGAAAATTTCTACGGTCTTCCTCCCATTATTGAGTTCTTATGAGCCTTCATTTTGGGAAAGACCAAGGTTGGCCATTCTTCATTTCTCTCTCAGTTCTGATTCTAAAGCTCTGGACTTCACCACTATGTCCTATAGTGGGCGCCTTTTTCTTGTCTACTTTTCATCTTCTCTTAATTTGCATTCTTTTCTCCTTAGAAAGTAAACTCTGAGTATAGGGATTTTTTGTTTACTTGTATTTTTATTCCCTTAGCACGGTTCTTGATACATAATAAGTTCTTAATAAATTATTGGATTAACTCACTTCCAGTTGATCAATGATGGACAGAAATGAATCTAATGTGCAACAAGAAAATGGTATCTATACACATATATTGTAACACATGTAAAATATATGGGATTGCCTGTCATCGGGGGAGGGAGTGGAGGGAGGGGGGGGATAATTTGGAAAAATGAATACAAGGGATAATATTATTTAAAAAATTACTCATGCATATATACTGTAGGAAAAAATCTAAATAAAATAATTAAAATAAATAAAAATGGTATCATAAAAAAAATTATTGGATTGACTTACTGATTTGCCATGTCAAGATCTGAATTGGAATTTCAGCTCTTCTACTTACTGTCCTTCTCTGGTCATTAGTTTCAACTACAAATTACTTTTTTTGGAATAAATAATTTTTAAATTTTCTTTGAGTTCTATCTTAGGATTCTATGATTCTAATTATATATATATATATATATATGTATATATATATATATATATATATATAATAGTCTTGTCACCATTATTTTCAAGTAGTATTTTCTCTGAGACAAGTAACTACAGAAAGTTAATTCATTGAGTTGAATAAATCTTGTACTTCATTCTAATTGTGTGATTGAAATATGTAATAAATCTACACAATCATGAATCACATAGACTGACTAAATATATTAATATCATAGCTAGAATTTGAATGTCATTTTAAGGCTTATACAATGCCTCATGTATGTTACATTATTTCATTTTCACGATAACAGTGTGAGATATACTATTGTCTTGTTTTTAACAGATAAGGAAATGGAGGCTCATGGAAGTTAGAAGATTTATCCAGAGTCATAAAACAAGTAAGTATTTGAGGCAGTATTTAAATTCAAGTCTTCCTGACTCTAAGTCCAAGATTCTCTACACTGCACAGTTTAATTACATCTAAATATAGTCTCTTGATCAAAGCTATACTTGAACTTGAGGGATGAGTGGAAAAGAAAGTGTTATGATTCATAATAAATAAATATGGAAGTCATAAAAGAATCATTTTCAACTATAGATAAAACATAACACTCTCAAATAGTAGTAGAGGCCAAGAGTTTGATTATGTTAAAGAAATATTTAAATATATTTAATAGTTCCTTTTTAGGTTGTTAAAAGAAATTAAAAATTAGAACAGGCTCAGGCCATAGTTACTTCCTATTTAAGTTAATATTAAGAGCATCTCCTATGAAGTTAGGGGACTTAGAATAAAATTCTGTTTTGAACATCTGCTAGTTGTGTGATATTGAGTAGATCACTGAACATTTCTGAATATTATTACTCCATCTATGGAATGAAGGGGATCAGTGGAAGGGATGCTACATTTTGACTGAGAACCTAGATCAACTCTCAGCCTTACTCAGCTCTGCAATTCATGTGTCCTTGAAAAAATTATTTGATGTCTCTGAGTCTCCATTTCCTTATCTATAAATGGGGATTGAGGGAATGGACTAAAACAATCTTTTTCAGCTCTACATATATGATCGCATGGTAAGATGGCTTCTAAGATCCCATCCCATTGGCCTTGCTAATAAACAGTTAGGGAAATCAGGAATCATAGTCACATAGTCCAAGTAGAAATAGATCCTCAAAGTTAGTTGGAAAATTGTCTATCTTGTGTTTACAACACCATTAATATCCTATTCTTGTTCCTGGTTAGGCAATGTGTTTAGCTGTGATTACAGGCCTTTTTCTTCTTTTAGGTCTTCACTCTGGGATCTGCCCTGGCTATCTTTATCTTGATGTGGGGCAGAACTACTTGATTGAGACTGTCACCCTATGTACCTAAAGTACTGGGCTCTGCTTTTCTTATCTTTCTACTCTGACAGCAATTGGGGACTTGTTTGGTGTCCCTCTTTCCCCGAGGGCACAGAAAAGTACAGGAACATGATCTACTTGCTGAGGCGCACGTGTGGGACAATACTTAGCCTTCTTATAATACCACCTAGGGTACTAAAGTCTCTTCAAAGGTAAAAGAAGAATTATAGTGAAAAGAACAATGATTTGAGAAAGATAACCTGGGTAAAACTCAGCTACTGTCATTTATTATCTCTGTAATCTTGGGCAAGTCACTTAAGGGATGGGAAGGGAAGGGAAAGGAAACAAACCTTTTTATAGTACTTATTATATGATATCCTCTCTGCTGAATGCTTTATGAAGATTTTTTTCATTTAATCCTCATAACAATCCTGTGATGTTATGGCCCTTTTACAGATGAGGAAACTGGCAAAAAGAAGTTGAATGACTTGTCTTGACTTGACCTGTGTTTAAATTCAGGGCTTCCTGATTCCAGGCCCAGAACCTCTAATTACTATATCACCTCTCTGGGTCTCAGTTTCTTCATTTGTAAAATGAGGATCTTAAACAAGATGATTTCTGAAGTCCCTTCTTTACAGATATGATTTTATGTCATCAAATAAAAGAAATATTTAGGCATTTCATGATTTCTGAAGGTCCCTATTAGCTTTACATTTAGGATCCTATGACAATATAATAACAAAATTTCTATCACAGAGATGAACAGAAGCTCAATGACTAAGCAGTCTAACCCACACAAAAAGGGAAGCCTCACTATAACATACTTGACAAATGGTCATCTAATCTTATCTTAATAAAGAGAATTTCCTTCTCTCCCTCACTAGCATGCAAGGACTTTTCCCCCTTTTTTTCTTTGTATCTCTTAGACATAAAATAGGTTTAACCTATTATACTCTTCCTGGAAACATTGCCTAATGGTGACCCTACTTCAATGTACTCAAACTACTACACTCTAAGTAAGTTACTAAAGAAAAACTCTTCAACCTCAGCTATCTTAATTCTCATCCTCCTTAAACCTGCCCTCTCAATATCCTAGCTTTCTTATGAGCAATGGATCCCCCCACCTTGTAAATCTCAGCTGGAATAGAATCAGCACCAGACTTTGCCACATGAAAATAGTCTCTTCTTCATTTGGAACTTAAGCTAGATTGACTGATTTCAACTTGAGGCAAACAATCAATGGCTTCGGCATTAGTTGATGACAGTTGAGAACACTAATGAAATGTTCACTCCATTTCTCTAGGATCATGTCCTTATCACTAATCAGTATGGCATCATCAGCACTGACTAGTTGAGATGTACCATAGGTCTTTGGCCCATAAATAACCTCCAGTGCATCATAAAAATAATTTGGATTGTTACTATCAGAATAAACTGAATTTCACCTGAATTTTACTATAAAATTGATTATAAGACATGGGAAAAACTGGCATTGGACTCTCTGTGTGCTCTATGAACAAGGTAGAATTTAATTATCTCAGAAGAAACATGAGATGCACAAAGCTAGAGAATCCACCCCAAATGTTCAAAGGTACTACTTATGTCAGACCTATGGCAGAGCACTCCAAGTTTATATTGGTCTGATCAGCCATAGTTGGACACATTGTAACTCAATTCTAAGCTAGTGATGATGATCTTCTTCAACAACAGCAGTGTCCTAATCCAGGTCTACCAACTCTTTTTACTATGCCCTCTGGAATACCTCCTTCATAATTAACAAACTTACTTTCATTTTAAATCTCTTCATCTCTCACACCTTTCATCTTGTCTTACTCATTGACATCTAGTTTTCATTTGATAACATTGTTTCCTTTGATATCCTCATGCTTAACTTACTGATTCTGGGGGAGGAAGAGATAGAATTCTCTATATTTTTCCTCTAGCATTATTATTCATTTTTTTCCTTTTCTGAGATTCATTCAGTCCAAATGTGTCATTGGATAGCTCTTATCTACCTACCCTCAGAACATTGTTCCTTTCCATGTTAATTCAATGACTGTCTCATAGGCTGCCAATTTACCTCAATTCCACCCACTTGTATATAAGTGTTGACTATTACAACAAATACACTAACTTGCCAGTTCTTTAATCTCTTCAACTCCCATGATCCACTCCATCTCGATTATACTCAAGCTTGGTACATATTTTATTCTGCCATCACCCACAAGTGCCCTACTTCTATGTTGAAGAACTGTGAATTTCTTCTATTTGATAATATTTTGTCTCTCCCTGGATCCCCAAATGCCTCACTCCTCTTAAATCCACTTGTTGTCCTTTTACCTTGTTCTACTGGCAAACATACCTTGTCAAATTCTAAACCTGGATTAATCCAAATATGTGCCTACTTTAGTTCTATAGATTTAGGGCTTAACAGAGTAGAGGAAATTTAAAGAAAATGCCGAGTTTACAACAAATTTATTCTCACTTCAAAAGGTCTATACCACAGTAAGGCAAAAATATTCCTGCTGCCTAATCAATTCACCATAATGATTGTCTCAAAACTTCTTTTTTCAAGCTTCCTAAACTATTCTTTCCCACTATCCTGCCTGTCAAAAACAAAACTTCAACCTATTCATTAAATATTTCCTTTTCTGTCTTCTTTTTTATCTCTCCCATATTCTGTACCCTTTCTATATCTCTTTTTTCCTTCAGACTCTGATGGTTAAGTGATTGTGTGTAATTGTGAAGGCCCACACATTTACATATGTCCTTGATCCCATCTACTTTCATATTCTCTGGCAGATTACCTCTGCCATCATCTCTACTCCCTCCGAATTTTCAAAATTTCTCAATCTAATTGACCCTCCTTCAACCTACAAACATACTTTAGTTTTTCCTATTCTTAAAAAAACAAAAAAAACAAAAAACAAAAAACAAAAAAACTCTTACTAGATCCTACCATTCATAATTGTTATCCTTCTGTATTCCTCATCCCCTTCTTGGCTAAAATCCTTAAAAGAGTCTGTATTTGGCCACCCATAATTTATTGTATACTCCATCACTACATTTGTCTTAGACCTGGTTGACAATATACTGTTTGAACAGTGATTAAATGCTGATTTTTATCTATAAAATATGGGATTTTAATAAGAGTTCTAATCTTAATTATTAATTGCAATAAACCACAAATTAACTGATAGATACAGGAGAATGATTTCTAAGTATGTCCTAAGTTCTCAACAGTAATAGTGATATGGTCTAGTAGTTAAGGACCTTTGTTGAAATCCTCCCTATGCAATTTTTCCCAGATGTAACTTTAAGTAAGTTACTTAACCATGCTGACTCTCAGTTTCCTAATTTGTAAACGAGAAAGCTGGACTTGATGTTTTTAAAGTTCCCTTTCAGCTTTCAACCTATGACCTAGTTTCAAACAACTGTAATTTTTTAATATACTTCTTTCAATCAAGTGACAATATAGGAAAGATTTATTAAAAGCCTACTACTATATGTAGAGGACTAGCTATGTCAATAAAAAGCTAAAATACTTAAGGAGAAAAAGAATAGTATCTGCCCTTGAGTAGTTAGCACAGAGATAAGGGTCTAACAGAGAGCAGAAACATGTAGAAAGACTGAATTTACTAGAATTTTAGTGCAGTCTTAGTAGAAAGGTCAGTACCAACTAGGGGGTTGAGGAAGAAAGATTCATGAGGGAACTGGAACCAGATCTGAGATTTATAATAACACATGATTTTAAGAGATCCATAACGACAGATAGTGTTCCAGAATTGAGGGCTAATTCAATTAGGCAAATGGTACTGTTTTGAATGGCCTTTTGAGTGCTGGGAACAGCTAGTACAATACTGAGGCCCTACTTGAGTACAATAATATGAATTTTTAATGGATGAGTTAGAATACTATGGTGATATCTTCTATTTGTATTCAGTCATTTTCAACTCTAAAAAGTTAGAGGTAAGTAATACAGAGTTAGGGACTGATAAGATACTTGGTAAAGGGAGTCATGCACATATAGCAGTGCCCAGTTGAACTGATCTAATAGAGGCTTATTATTGTTAAGAGAATATAAATTCAGAGAAATGTTGATGAGCTAGAGTCACAGGGAAGGAGAGAGGAGCTTCTCATCACAAGGAGAATAAAATGTAGTTTTAAAAGAAGGGAAGTGGAAAAGAGGAAGAGATAGATTATAATTAGCAGAATTTAATCACATTCAGAATTAAGAGTAATAGCCACATATAAGACTTGCCCATTCCTCTTGGTGTCTAAAGTGTTGTAAAATTAAAAATCATGAAAGGTTCTAAGATTGTTTACCAGGGATATTATAGTATTTCAGAGGAAACCATTGGATATGTTCAAGTCTCCTCTATGGGCAAGAGCTAGATTGGAAAGATAAGCCTGGTTTGGAACTAGGAACTTCAGTGTCGTATAATTAGGATAACAGAGGAAAAGGGTTTCCATACCCAAGTGATAATAATATTTTATTATCTATGGAATTGTAGAGCAACAGTAGTTATTTATTAGTCACATGACTGAAAAGTACCAGATTTGAGCTCTAAGGTCCAGTAACAATGAAGCATGGCAATTCCACAAGCATCACTCTCCAAACATAGAAAGTAAAAGTCAATTTTGTTAGAAGTTCAATCAAGAAGCTTGAGAGTTCATTTGAAATATGTGTTTACAGATTGACTTATAGTTTTATTTCACATTCTTCTCATTACTATATTTCAGGGTTGAGCCAAATTAGGCTACTTTTTATTTCTTCTGTAGAACATCACATCCCTATTCTCCATTACTATGTACAGGCTGTATTTCATATGACATCATATCTAGAATATGCTTCTACCTTCTCTTGTAGAATTCAGAAAGTTATTCAAATTTAACATCTTCTATAGGAAGCTTTCCTTCATTCCCTCTGTTGCCCTTCTATTGTAAATTACTTTGCATTTAATTAACATGTATTTCATATTTGATTTTTAGAGTGTTTTCTTGTTCAATAGAATATAAACTCCTTCAGTGTAAGGATTGTTTTGTTTTGTCATTTTAGCCCCAGTATACAGGATGGCATTTGGCACTAAGTACTTAATTATTATTTATTGAACTAATAGGCAGGAAGTGATATAATGGGCACAGCTCTAGATTTGGAATTAAGAAGATTTAATTTTAAAATCCTGCCTCTGAACCTCTTTAACTCTGTGACTCTGGGAAAGTCACTTAATTTGTCTCAAATTCACTTTCCTCATTTGAAAAATGCAAATACTAAAAAAAATTTTCTAGGGCTGTTATAAGGATCAACTGAGATAATACATAAGGCCTTGTGTAAAATTTAAAGCATTATATATAATTATTAAATTACATCATCATCATCATCATCATCATTATCTTATTTTATTATGCTAGTTCAGGAGTTCCATGCAATGATGATGAAGGATGACACATACCCCAAAGAGGTCTTAATGGTAAAGAAGGTATACAGCTTGGTACATTATGATCACCTGATCCTTTAGGTATTTGGTCTGAGGTCATGGTCAAAGTTATGCTAGACCTTTGTCTGAGGCTTTGGTCATCCTGATAAATGACAATGTGTCAAAAGTATATCTAGAAGCTAGGTTTATGGCATCATGCTATATACATGATGGATATAGAAGGATGAAAAGAAGAAATTCCACATTCTCACACACTTTGTGATCTAATTGAGATGGGCACAAGGCAATAAATATTAACTAGGTGCAGAAAAGGAGGTTCTTAAGAAGTACTGATACAGCATTGCTTTTCTAATCTCACTAGAATGGGAAAGTGATCAACCAAGTAAAGGGGAGAATGTGTTCTCAAGGTACTTTAATGATGTAAAAGAGTACATACAGAGAAAGAAAATCAATAGAGGATTTAAAATATTGCACTTTTCATTTTGACATCTAATCTCATAGCATTAAATGTTTCAGAATAATGCATATTAAAGGACTGAGCATCTTTTTAATGTTGAGATGATAACCACATTTCTCTTTATCCCCACGGCCTAAATGACTTGCTCAAACAGAGGTCACTGATATCTAGGCTTTTGATTAGTTTTTTAATTAAGTCCCAACAACAGCCCGGATTTCCAAAGAGGACTCAACCTCTTAATAGAGTGTATGACATGGAACAGAAAATCTCTCAGAGGGGGAAGTCAAGTGACACACAACATTAGATGTATTAAGTAGTGTCATTTTCCAAGGGCACAATATGCCCCAAATATATGTATGTGCCTGGGGACAGAGAAAACTACAGTGTGGAAAGAATGCTCTCACTTCTGATGATATTAAATAAAAAAAGATTTTTTGGAGCAAAAATTCTGGGGTGGTCTACAAGCATTAATAAGAGAGTCTTATTACACAGAAGAATTCAAACATTCAGCAAGCAACCAGAGATAAACAGTCTCCCACAAATGCTTAAGTGGGCTTAACTCACCACAAATAATTCATTTTACACCATTAGAGCCAACAATCAAAATTAATTCCCACATCTAAAGCTTGGAAGTCTAAGGTTTGCAAGTCACTGAACTTAGACAGAAAGCTAATTAATGATGGGTCTGATGATATCACGGAACCAAGGGGATGAACCTGTGATAGATTGAGGGGGTGTGAATGGAGGAGTCTTTGTTGTAGGGAACTATCAGAAATTAATTATGTTGGAACCTACAGATTCCTCTAATGCAGGTTTTTTCACTGGAGGCCGAGGGATTATTAGTGACCCAGCTCTGGTCTTTGCTGCCTGTTTCTCTTCATTAACTTCCTATCTCATTTCCCTTCCCAATCTTCCTTCTTCTTTTGTTACCACCTCTAAGCACTACCCAGTTGTGCATTTCTAGAACAGGGGCTTTGGATGAATAAAGACAGGCAAAGATACCTATATAGAGAAAAATGAATAAACTATAGTACACATGTAGTTAGCATATTTCCTAGCATTTTCATTGGGAAACTGACTAATAATCGATGGCACAATTTAGGTTACTTATACAAAATCCCTAAAAATAAAATGCTAGTTCTCAATATGAATCTGTTCCTCCTCCATCCTGTAGCCTTCAGGAATATTGTCCTTTGGAAACCTGAGGGGACATGATATGGTGTAGTTATCAATCAAATTCAGCAGCATCTATATTGTGATTCTTTCCTTACTAAGTCTATGAATGTCAATTTTTTCATCTAAGAAATGGAGACAATGCCTCACCAATTTGTAATGGTAACTGAGGATTTTACAAGTCTTAAAGTGTCCATATAAATGTCAGACATTTTCATCCTCATCCTCATTTTTTTCATGAAGCCCCATTCACAAGTGCTGAAGTAATGATTATAAAATAACAAGCAAAAGAAAAGGGATTTGGGCTTTGTGGAAGAGCTTGGGAGGAAAAAAAATGATAGCAAACAGCAAAACTACAGGGAAATGCTTATCTTGTATTACTTCTCTTCCCAATTCCCCTCCCCCTGTAATTATCACTGGATCACTGCTAATAACCTTCCTCAGATAGCTCGGTGAATTAGCTAATTAACAGTGTGAACTTAATGGTATGAAAATAAAGAGTACCAAGGCAGAGCCAAACACTGAAGAAGCCCTGACTAATCTAGAGCCAAAGGCCTCAGAAAAGAAAAAAAATAATACCAAGAATTTTTTGAACTCTTTGAACTTAGACTCCTAAACCTCACCTTATATTAGTAACAGCTCATATTTCTATATATATTTTTTAAATTCACAACTTACATTCTACAGCATTTTATGGACTATATACAGAGAGACTCATAGAATTTATGGAATTTATATTTACAAAGGAATGCATATTTCTATATAATTCAAATATTCAACCGTTGCCTAGGGTCACATATTTTCTAATCTAAGTTTTAAAAAGTTCATCTGCTGGTAATCAAAGAATATGATATTAAAGTATTTAATATATAAGTATGATTGGCTTTCTTTCATAAAAACATGATCTTTTGCTTTTAAATCATTTACATTTTTCAACATCTTTAATAACAGAGCAAAACAAAAAAAAAAAAAAGACCTCATCCAAACTAATAAATACACCAGTCAAGCATGTCATTTTACTCAATGTTCCATATCAATAGTCCCCAATCTCTGAAAAGAAAGGAGAGAAGCATATGCTTATATCTCACCTTGTATTCAAGTTCTGTCCTTTCAAATTCAGAAAATGGAATCTTGGTTGTATATTATCCATTGTTTTCACATTATTTTAGAAGCAATTTTGGATATTTTAAACTGGTTCTGCTTACTGATAATTGAATCAGTTCATATAAGTTTTTCCATGATTCTCTGGCACTGATGCTTCTATTTCAGAAAAAAAGGCTATGGCTGAAAGGGAATGATCCACTAGATACTCCAGTCATTTAGAGCATGTGCTCTTATTTTTATCCTCATCTTCTATTATATCCTTTCAATGTGCTGATATCCTTCTTCCCAGCCAGCTTGATATTTGAGAACTGTAATCAAAATAATTCCCCTGTAATGAGAATCTGGAAGTGTCAATGGACTGGGCTATTATTCTGTTCTTCTTCTTTGTGACTTTTCTGGCTAAAATTCCCCTATATTTTTTGTCTCCTCCATTAAAAAGCAAACTTCTTGACTTCAGAGACTCTCTTGTTTCATATTTGAAATCCCAGTACTTATCACAATACTTGACCAATACTGAAGTGTTAAATATTTTTTCTTCATTCACTCTTCCACTATTTCATATACTGTAGTAATGTGCCACTGTATGTGTGTAAATCACTTTATTTTACCATTTCCTAAATCATGAACATCTTTGTTTTTTGTAATTTGCTGCTTCAAAACCAATGCTCTATATTTTAATATTATCTGTTACCTTTTTTTCTTTTTGTAGCAAATGACCTTCTTGAGCTATGTGCTTAAAAGAGTAATCTGTAGGTTCATATGTGGATATTTTGCATACTTTTTAAGCATAGTTTAAAAGACCACCATTCCATCAGACTTCTTTTGACTATTTCCATATTTATTTATTTGCCAATTTTCTGGGCAGGAGTTGAATTTCAGGGATATTTTGATGTATAACTCTTATTTTTAGTGGGTAAGACTTCATATGATTGGTAATAGTTTGCAATTCTTCTTTGTAAGCTTTTTTCATATATTCTTATTTAGAGAATTGCTCTTGGTCTGATATATCTGAGTTTATTTCTTAGGTAACTTGAATATCAAAATATTTATTCAAGATACTTGGTACAAAGATATGCCCCAATAATATTTTTGTACCCTAGAAGTATTATGTTCATGCAAAAAATTTGCAATGTGATGTATTTGGCAGTATTTATGTTATATATTGTAGTCATTTTTTTCCCATGTTGGATTTGAAATTATTCTGCTAGACATATCTGTGAAAGGATCTTTATCTGATTCTCTCATAATTAAAGAAATGGTATGGTCTTTCATATTCAGATCACATATTATTTTGAATTGATTATGGTAAATAGGATATAAAGTTGTTCTAAACCAAATTTCTATCAAATTCCTTCCCAAGTTTCCCAGTAATTCTCATCAAATATGGATTTCTTCCCCAAGTAATTTGTTTTCTGCAGCTTATCAAACCCCTTCTTTCTGATTCTAAATCCAATCTAATGCTTTTGCACTTCTTTTAGCCACTTCACAAAATTACAAAACATTAGTGGTAGAAGGGGACTCAGGAGCCATCTAGGCTACTTCAAACCATGGAAAAAAACAAAGAATCCTCAAATTAACAGAGAGATGACAAGAGGTTAACTCTGTTTGATGTATTCCAATTTAGGGGAAACCACTACCTCTAGAGATAGCCCATTTCACTTTGGGATATTTCTAATTGTTGGGGAGTTTTCAGGACATCAATTCTAAATTTGCCCATTTGCAGTTTCCTCTCATTACTCTTCGTTCTGTTCATGGGGTCAAAGAAAACATGTCTAATCTGCCTTCAGAGAATACTAGAGGCATTTGAAGATCCATATCATGTAAGTCTTTTCTCAAAGCTAAAAGTCTTCATTTCCTTCGATTGAAAATTTAAATGGCATGGCCTCTAGTTCTGTCCTCATTCTAGTTCATCTCCTGTGTACACTTTCCAGTTTATCTATGTCTTTTCTGAATTGTGGAACCCACTTCTACCTACTCTCTCTTCCACCCCCGAGATCTGAAAATGCGGTCTGACTAGAGAAGAGAACAGCTAGACCACCTTACTATTATAATGAAAAGCAGTACTTATGTCCTTATTATGATCTATTTTAAATTATAGTTCTTGGTTCATGAGTTGTAACAGAATTCTAATTCTAAGATAGGAAAGGTTTATGAGTCGTTAATCTTTCTATCTCCTCTATCACTCAGCAGAATGTTCTAATAGGAAGGGGATATAATATGAATCTTGTTGAATATAAATCTGCATTTTCTTTAGGAAGAATATTGGTAGAAAATGTTGAGACTTTCTCCAAAATTTTATCCCTGGGGATAAGATTTATTTAGTCCTGATTATTTGACTAACTGGAGTGAAAGAAAAGCAGTAAAATCCTAAAATACTCACTCATGCACACACATATAATATATAAGCAATTATTAATAGTATGATGAACATTAATGTCTTTCTCTGTTGACTGGCAATATTGATTATAAATGGCCATTTTCAAGATTTGGTGGAGAAGTAAAGGAATTAGGGTGGGATATATACTGATTTAAATATATATATATATATTTATATATGTATATATATGTATATACATATATATATATTTGATGTAGAATAGACTCTAGAGTTATTCAAGTTATAGCTAATTATATATCACCTGGTCAATTATAACAGATTACAAATGTCAAGATTACAGATTACAAATTAGGTTTTTTTCCTTTCCACAGAAATTTTTTCCAATATTTATTTCCAATATTTCTAATACTCCTCTGCTCAATGACTATCAATAGCTTCTCATTGCCAATGGGACAAAATTAAACTCTCTGTGTGGCATTTAGGGCCCTCCACAATCAATGTATGTCCAATCTAATTGCCAACTCTATTTCACATTAATCATCATGACACTTTCAATATCCCAGCTAAAATGGAATAACACAAATTAAAGAAGAAAATAGTGGATGTGGGGTCAAGAGAATGTAGTTTCAGATTATGACTTTCATACATATTATCTGCGTGATCTTGGTGAAGTTGGTGTACTTCTTTGGTCTTTCCTGCCCTATTCTCCTTAGCCTTAATCACTAAATGGGTATGGCCTCAGTCAGTCTGAGATCTATTGAAGATCTTATCTTAAAAAAGGAAAAGTCTCCAATTTCATCCAGGGCCATCTCCAGTCATCTTGATCTATATCTGGCCATGGACCCAGAAAGAGTATACAGTGAAGCAAGTGACCTTACACAGTTCTCCCTCACTTAAATCCAATTTACTTGTATGTCATGGCATCCCCTCTCTGATGTCATGGTTCCCTTTGTTAACAACAAACAACAACAACAATAACAACAATGTGTCCTAATCTATAAAATTTTAAGGTTTCTTCCAGTTCTAAATATAATCCTTCTAGCTATAAAACTGTGCATACTCTTTTTTTATTAATTTTATAATTATAAAATTTTTTGACAGTATATATGCATGAGTAATTTTTATATAACATTATCCCTTGTATTCATTTTTCCAAAATTTCCCCTCTCTCCCCTAGATGACATGCAATCCCATACATTTTACATGTGTTACAATAAAACCTAGATACAATATATGTGTATAAATCCAATTTTCTTATTGCACGTTAAGTATTGGATTCCAAAGGTATAAGTAACCTGGGTGATACACAGTAGTGCTAACAGTTTACATTCACTTCTCAATGTTCCTTCTCTGGGTGTAGTTGTTTCTTTCCATCATTGATCAGCTGGAAGTGAGTTGGATCTTCTTTATGTTGAAGATTTTCACTTCCATCAGAATATATCTTCATACAGCATTGAAGTTCTGCTCATTTCACTCAGCATCAGTTCATGCAAGTCTCTCCAAGCCTTTCTGAATTCATCTTGCTGGTCATTTCTTACAGAGCAGTAATATTCCATAACCTTCATATACCATAATTTACCCAACCATTCTCCAATGGATGGACATCCATTCATTTTCCAGTTTCTAGCCACTATGAAAAGAGCTGCTACAAACATTTTGGCACATACAGGTCCCTTTCCCCTCTTTAGTATTTCTTTGGGATATAAGCCCAGTAGTAGCAATGCTGGATCAAAGGGTATGCAAAGTTTGATAACTTTTTGGGCATAGTTCCAAATTGCTCTCCAGAATGGCCGGATTCTTTCACAACTCCACCAACAATGTATTAATGTCCCAGTTTTCCCACATTCATCATTATTTGTTCTTGTCATCTTAGCCAATCTGAAAGGTGTGTAGTGATATCTCAGAGTTGTCTTAATTTGTGCATACCCTTTAATCCAGCAGTCTTACTACTGGGTCTGTATCCCAAAGAAATCATAAAAAAGGGGAAAAGACCCACATGTATAAAAAACGGTTGTATGCAACCCTTTTTGTAGTGGCAAGGAACTGGAAAAAGTGGATGCCCATCAGTTGGGGAAAAATTGAACAAGGTATGATATATGAATGAAGTGGAATATTATTGTTCTATAAGAAATGATCAGCAGGTTAATTTCAGAAAAGTTTATAAAGACTTATATGAAATGATGCTATGTAAAGTGAGAAGAACCAAGAGAACCACAAGTTTGTGTGACGATCAACTGTGATGGACTTGGCTCTTTTCAACAATGATGTGATTCAATACAGTTCCAACAGACTTGGGATGGAAAATGTCAATCACATCCAAAGAGAACTATGGACTAGATCAAGTATAGAATTTTCACCTATTTTTTCTAATGGTTTCTTTCCCAACATATATGGTCTGAATTTTCTTGCACAACATGACAAACATGGAAATATATTTAAAAGGATTGCACATATTTAACCTATAGCAAGTAATATGCTTTCTTGGGGAGGGGGTAGGTAAGGGGGGGAGGGAGGGAAGAAAATTTAGAACACAAAGTTTTACAAAAAATTAATGTTGTAAACAATATTAACATACATTTGGAAAAATAAAATACCATTGAAAAAATATTACCCTTCTTTTATTGCTTTCAATCCTAGAATGTACTTTATGTCCCTTCTCCATACCCCTGTAATTTTTGAGATAATCTTTTCCTACCTTTATGGCTTAGTTTAGGTACCATCCCATTCAGGAAACCCTCACTGAGCTATTTCCTTTTATGTAAGTGAAAGTATACAGCCAGTATTCTCACAAATATTAATAATACTTTTTAGAGGCTTGTAACAATAGAAACACTAGTAGGAATAGTCATAATGTTTCATCATAATATCAGTTTTTTTAGTTAGATCTGTTATTCAAATTTCCTGATTATTACTAAGTTTTAGGAGAAACATGAAATTAAAAAAAAAACTAGTATAAATGTCTATTATCTAAAGAAAGGTGGAAAAAATTTGTTGAAGCAAACTAACTACTCTTCTCTATCCTCAATTCGTAAGTTTATTATGTAAATGCAAAAACTATCTAATATGTGAAGTTTATTAGAAGTCTATGGTTAATGTTTTTCACTTTCTTAACTACATAATTGGGGCAAGAATAGGTGGGGAAATTGAATAGAACTTCTCTAAGGCTCTTTCTGGATTTATATTTATTTATAATAGCTTTTTATTTTTCAAAATACATGCAAAGATAGTTTTCAACATCCATCCTGGCAAATATTGTGTTCAATATTTTTCTTCATCCTTGCTCATCTCTCCCTTCCCCTAGAAAGCAAGCAATCCAATATAGGCTCAACATGTTCAATTCTTCTAAACATAAATAATATCAGTTTTAAATTATCCTTGTACCTTTGTATTGCTTGATATAGTCCTTTAATAGGGGACAAAAAGATCTGTACAAAAATTTTACTCTGTTACAGTGAGGGATATATTACTGTATCATGTACCATATATCATAAAAACATATAACATGCCATTCCAAGTCAGACTTTTTGATCCTAGTTTCTTCTGCTGTGCTACATGGTATCCCTAAGGGTTGGGGATAAGGACAAAGCATTTCAGGTAAGTTTTTATCAAGTACTACATATAATTCATTCAGTTAGGCAAAATCCAAATAGTTATTATTATTTAGGAGTTTATGTACTAAGAAGTGTGATCAATAGTGTGTGTATATATACATGTACATACATAAACAAATAACTGATGAAATGGATAGACTGCCAGGCCTGGGGTTAGGAAGACTCATGTTCTTAATTCAAATCAAAACTCTTACTAGCTTTGTGATCCTGGGCAAGTCACTTAGTCCTGTTTGCCTTAATTTCCCCATCTATAAAATAAACTGGAGAAGGAAATGTCAAACTCCTATATTTCTTCCAAGAAAATCCCAAAGGGGGTTATGAAGAATTGACTGAAACATTACTGAACAACAAACATACATACATAATAAACAAAGAAATAAATGTGTGTGAATGTAAGTATATAAAAACAACATATAGGAGGTTTTAAATTAAGAGTAAAAAGGTATGACTACACAGGTGATTTCTTTATTATATGTGTCTTTCCCTTTATTAAATCAAAAATGTAGTAGTAAGATATAGTGAAGAATAGTAAGTTTAAAGGTTATCTTTAAAAGTCAATTCACTGATTCTGAAATAGAAATTTTAAAAGGAATCAACAGCAACAGCTTTAATCTGTGTTTAATCTCCTTCCCTCATTCCCTTTGTGAATTCTACTTTGTGTATTTTCTTTCTCCTGCAACAAATTAGAGAAAGAAAATTCTCAAGAGTAGGAAATCATTTGTTCATATCTTTAGCACTTAATACTATCCTTTGGCATATTTAAACATTTAATAAATAATATATATTTCTTTCTTTCACTATCTGTCTATCTATCTACCTACCTACCTACCCACCAACAAACCTATCATCTATTTGTCTATTCTTCCATCTATGTAGCTATATACTATATATCTATCATTTTTAATGGAAACAACAGAAGATACCCATAGCTTAAAAAAAGGAAGCATTAACACATTATGGGGAGTTAGGGAAGTGGAAACACAGGTAAAGAGAATCATCACTGCCACAGAGCAAAGGGCTCAGGACTCTGGGAATGAGACTTCTTGGGCCAAGTGAGAACCAGGTGCTTTGGGACAGATGCTTCATTGCTATACAGAAGCATATTCCTTTGCCCTCCTACATCCATGATACTAATATTAGAATCTCTGGTGGTGCTGAATAGTTCTCTTAGGGAACTGAGAAAACTGGAAAGTATATTCACTTTTCTTTGTTTCAAATTTTACTTTGATTTATTAAAAATAAATTATCTGCAGGGTTTCTCTAGTCTGAATGTACTTATTGGAAACTTAGGAGGAAGCAGCTAAAGGGGAAATATCCCCAGAGGGGAGCTAGAGATAGATTCCCCTACTGAGATGTTTTGCCAGAAGCACTGTTTCTGTCTCAGACTTCAGAGGCAATAAGAGAGTAAAGAAAATTAGAGAGCCTTTGATACTATTTGCCAGAGAAGAAGGAAGATTGTTTATATGGGAAAAAATCCATTTGAGCAACAAGTAAGTAGGAGTGTGAAGGTCAAGTAGAATGAGCACTAAAATGATCTTTTTTATGAGTTTTAAAGCTTTTTTTTTTTCATTTTATAAAAGGCCTTCATCTGACTGGAATTTAATGTGGGAATTCTCAATAGTAGTCCACTCTGGAAATTTCTGTTCTTAAATTCCTATGGCCCTCAGAGCACAATGCCTATGTACTGACAATATGTCTCAGCTTCTTGATTAACCTAATTATACCCTTAAATAATTAAATATGTCAGCCAAACCACCTGAAGGGGCTTTAAACTAATTTGACAATAGCTGAATCTGGGTTGACTTATAAATGTACAAAAAGCTAGCTTTCCCTTACTTCTAAGAGTGGATGTTACCAAGTTAAAAGGAGGAAACTTCATCTAACGAGTTTCATAATGAATCTATTGGACAGCTAAGGAGGCATAGTACATAGAGTGTCAAGTTTGGAATCAGAAAAGAGTCATCTCCCTGTGTTCAAATCTGACCAGATATTAGCTGTGTGATCCAGGGCAAGTCACTTAATCCTTTAAAATTGCTTTAGTTTTATTATTTGTAAAATGAGTTGGAGAAAAAAATGGTAAACTTCTACAGCATTTTTGTCAAGAAAACCTCAAATGAAGTCACAATGTCTTAAAAAAACTGAAAAATTACTTAACAAAAATGAGTCTGCTGAATTACCCATCCTTTCTAGAGACTAATAGAGAGTACTGTTATAGTAAAAATAAATACGTCAGAGTTCTTCAAGAATTTTTAGAATGCTTAAGCATTCAGTCATTATGACTATGTAAAACAAAACAGTAAAAATGGTATCTGTCAAACCTTATTTTTATACTCCAATTACAATCTATCTAATCTTCTAACTTCTATAACCCTAAGGGATCAAGAGTAATAGATTGTTTTTAAAACAACCAGAACCAAACTTAACTTCAATTGGGATCTAAGGAGATATCAGTTATTACAGGCTCATCTACTTGCTCTTTTTGTCAAGTAATTTGGGTTATCTTCATAGGTTATTCCAAAAGTACTATTTTTTTCCCTTTAGATACAAGCTTCTACCACAAAAGATCATTATTCTTTGAGTCTCAGCCATTTGAAATTCAACATAAAACACCTCTGGGCTAAACATCATTCTACACTCTGTAGAAAGTGGGATAATCAGACTACATTTACCTTAAGAGGCTGTTCTTTAGGCATAGACTATACTTTCTTAGAAACAATTAAAAACTACATAGTGTGCCATCAGAGGATGCTAATGAAAAGTGCCCCTGGGGTATCTTATACATTTTCAAGTCAAACAATTCAAAGATACAAAGAAACAGGGCAACTGTTCAAGAAGCAACCTAAGAGTGGAGGGACGAAAGCGATTGAAGACTTTATTAAAAAAAAAAAAAAACAGAAAATTAAGATAGGTGGCATAGTGGATAAAACTCCAGGTCTAGAATCAGGAGGATTCATTTTTCTGAATTAAAATCTGGTCTGAGACACCTCTTGTGACACTAGCAAGACACTTCTCCCTGTTTGTCTCAGTTCCTTATCTGTAAAAAGATCTGGGATAGGAAATGGCAAACTGTTCCAATAGCTTTGCCAAGAAAACCCCAAAATGGAATCACAAAGAGTTGGGCATGACTGAAATTACTGATAGCACCAACAAAAACAAAAGCAAATTAAAAAAAAGTAGTTTCTGCTCTCAAGAAGCTTACAAACTAATGGTAGAGAAAACAAGCAAATAGTTGGAAGAAATAAACAATATACATGATAAATTTCTCAGGGAGAAAGTGACAAGAACCTTTAGGAAAGGAATCTTGCAGAATGTGAGTTTTTAACTAGAACTTTTAGAAGGAAGATTTTTAATTAGAGGACCTGGGTTAAAATCTTGACTCTTCCATCTCCTCCCTAACAAGTTTTTAAACCTCCTTTCTGCCTCAGTTTTCTACAATGTGAGAGGAAAGAACTAGACAGGTTTTAATAGCTCTTCCTACTCTAAATCTCTATAATCCCTTTTCTGTTCTAACATTCTGTGAAATGAGTTGAAAAATTCAGTGATCAGAACATGCCATCCCCAAACTTGTCTCTATATGCATATCACAATGTTCCTGTTTCATTTTCTTCAACCACAAAGCTAAAAAATAGGATTTGTGAGAAATTCAACTTCCAAAAGATAATTTTTCCCTAAATGTTTAAATTCCTAAAGATAAAAATCCTGTATTTCAAAGAATCAGATTCTTACAGAACTCTTCAAAATCTGAAAAAGTCCTTCACATTCTGACCCTTTCTTACTTTTCTAGAACTTCTTCTAGCTCATTCCCCTTTGTGATCTGTCATCTGTCATCTATGATTCTGTTAAACTCACTTTCTTGCTTTTGCACAAGAATTTCCATTTCTTGATTCCATGCATTTCCACTGCCTGGAATTCTCCCACTCTTTTTCTCTGCCTCTTGGCTTCCTTCTAAAAGTTCTAGTTAAAAACTCACATTCTGCAAGATTCCTTTCCTAAAGGTTCTTGTCACTTTCTCCCTGAGAAATTTAGCCTGTATATTGTTTGTTTCTTCCAACTATTTGCTTGTTTTCTCTACCATTACTTTGTAAGCTTCTTGAGAGCAGAAACTACTTTTTTTTTTTAAATTTGCTTTTGTTTTTGTTTTATTTTTGCTTTTCTTTGTATTTATAATTCTTCTAATTTTTCTTTAAAGTTACAGTCCTTCAAATATTTTGAGACAGCTATCACATGCTCCATGAATTATGACCTTTAAGCTATTTACCACCCTGGTTGCCCTCCTATAAGCATTTTCAGGCTAATCAATTCCCATACTCTAATATATATATATTTTTTTTGTTACATGGTTATTAAATGCTATACTTGATATACCTGTAGTCTAACAGTGCATATATCGAACAGAAAAGAAAGGAATAATTCTTAAGAGAAGACTTTCTAACATAACTAACATCAGTAAAGCTAGAAAAGAGTGATACTAGGAGGGGATCACTTCAGTGGGTAGAATATTATTTAGAATTCTGTAAAGGTAACCCTTTACAGAGAAGAGGTCAGGTCTATCCACACGGTCTTCGAACTAATCAAACAATGAGTAGAAAAGTATGTAATTATAATATAGTACTCTTTGGAAATCAAGGGAAAAGTTAAGATTTTTTTCTTTTTTTTTATGGTCGTTCTTTTGTTTAGTTATTTTCAATTGTCTGACTTGGTTACCCCATTTGAGGTTTTCTCGACAAAGATACTATAATAATTCAATCGATATTTTTCAGATCCTATAATATAGGCAAAATGAGTAAAATGCTATTTATTTTGAGGAGGTTACAGCTGGGCCTGCAGTCAAAAAGACCCATCTTCCTGAGTTCCAATCTGGCTTCAACATTTCCTAACTGTGTGACTTTGGAAAAGTCACTTAACCTCAGTTTCCTTATTTGTAAAATGAACAGGAGATGGAAAGATAAATCAAGGAGTGATAGCCCTATTCCATAGATGATGAAACAGAAATTAAAAGAAGTTGGGTGAGGACCCTCAGGAAATGACAGAGGAATGATGTCATGACAGATTCTTTGCCTTTACAGTCAATTTTTTTCTATTATGACATTAATACTAGGTTGTGGTATCTAAAATATAAGCAGCAAATATATGTCAGCTAGATGATTAAAAGTATGGCTTCATTTCAGTAGTGACACTAAAAATTTAAAAATTAGAAGCTATTAAGTTTAAGGATGACACAGAGAAGAAGAAACTTTTAAAGAATTTGTCCAAGTACAATGAGATGTCTACCTTTTTCTCTCAAACTTAGCTTTCATTAAACATAGCTCAATATATCCCCAGATTTAATTAAGATGTTCTTTCTAAAGAATCCTTATTTTGAAGACAATCTCCTGATAGGGAAGAATGAATATGACTATTATCTCACAACATTGCTTCAAAAAGATGCACAGGGGAAAGGATGACTTGGATGTACATCACCTAGGAGACACCAGATGACCCTTGCTACTATCTTTTGAATTTGTACTGGCTAAAGGTTTAAGGTACTTTCCAACCTGACAGCTATTATGGAGAGGATTAAGGAGACACATTCAATTTCAGTGAAAGATGCTAGGTCTTTTTAAAGTTAGTAGTAGAGAAAGGAAAGATAATCTGAAGCACAGAGATTTCTGATAGCTGAGAAACTGGAATTATTAAGAGTGGAGATTTTAGAAATTGAAGGATCCTTAAAGATTTCCTTTTCTGACCTCATTATGGATAAGGAGACAGAGGAAAGTGATGTAGCCAGTGTCAGACAAATAGTAAGTAAAATACAGATCATATCTGATCAATATCCTCTGACTCTGCATTCAATGCTTTTTCATTATATCATGGCTGTCTATAGTTTTTCTAGTTTTCCCTGGAACTTTGTTGTTGTTGTTATTTAGCAGTTTCAGTCATGTCTGACTCTTTTTGATCCTGTTTAAGGTTTTCTTCTCAAAGATACTAGAGTTGTTTAGCATTTCCTTCTTCAGCTCATTTTATCAATGAGTGAGACTGAGACAGCTAAGACTTGTTGAGGACTAAGTGTCTGATGCTACATTTGAACCCAGAAAGATGACTCCTTCTGATTTCAGTTTCTGCATTTATCCACCATGACTTCTAGCTGGCTGTATAGAACTAGACAGTTAGAAAAGAATTACTTTAAATTTTAGAATATGTAACATTCACCCTTGTGATGAAATTTTTATTCACCTGTTAAGTGGTGACTTTTTCCTGGTGCATATACTGCTGATGATTGGAAAGCAAACATACATTTTCTGAGTACTCCCAATTGGTATGCTTTGAGTTATTCTGAAAGGACAAGTCATGAAGAGTGGGAAATGACTGAAATGTCTGAACAATTACACAAATAAAATTCTTGCTCACATTTTCACTGCTGTAACTTCCTCCTAATGGGTTTCCCCTTCAGATCCATAATCCCCAACTCAATCAAAAGGAAGGGTGAAGAAGGCATTTATTAAGCATATACTATGTGTCAAATATTATCTCATTTGATCCTCAGAACAATCTTGGATGGCAGATCCTATTATTATCCCCATTTTACAATTGAGGAAATTGAGGAATATTAATTGAGAGACTAATTGACTTGTGCAGGGTCTTATAACTGTTATGTGATGGAGGCCATATTTAAACACAGGTCTTCCTAATTCCGGCTCTGGTGCTTTACCAGTTTCAATTTCTAGTTGCATCTTTAGAGGTATCACCACTACAGGGCCATTATCATTATCCCATTCCACACCCACCATTTTTAAATGACATCTTCAATGTCTCTAAAACACACTCCATATTTAATTGATATTAATTCACTATATTATCTCTGTCATCTTTCTGACATTTTCAATTCCTTCTTAATTTTCTATTTTAATTAGGGTTGAATTGAGCAGTATTCTATATGATTAGTGACTGCAAGGGTGCCATAACCTCTGACATAATAGTGTGTAAAATGGATACAAAGCACTAAGTGAAGCTAGAGGAATGAAGATCATTCACAAATGAGGATATTAAGAAAGGCTTCTTGGAGGAGATGACATCTGATCTAAGGAGTATTTCAAAAAGCAGATGTTGCAGACTGGTGGGAGTAGGAGGGGACTGTGTAAAAAGAAAGGGAAAGAAAAAGTAATTGAAATGCACATTATAGGTTTAAGAAATGACAATAGTTAAGTCACAGAAAGTGGGAAAATACTGGGTCATTACAAGAGACAGCATCCTCCCTACTTGAGGAGGCCGACTTGCCTGTATTCAGATGTTCTCTTTCATCTTCTGTATCAATTCCTCTATTTGTGCTTCTTAGGGTCCTGAGGTAGCTAGACGACTAGCTATGAATAGAGTACTGGGCCTGGAGTCAGGAAGACTCATCTTTCTGAGTTCAAATCTGACCTTAGACTCTAATTGTATGATCCTGACAAGTTACTTAACCTTGCTTGCATCAGTTCTCATCTGGAAAATGAACCAGAAAAGGAAAGGGCAAACTACTCCAGTATCTCAGTCAAGAAAACCCCAATTGGGATAAAAGTCAGACAAGACTAAAATGCCTAACAAAAAAACAAAACAAAACAAAACAAAAACAATCACAAGGTCACTTAATAATATAGCTATGTTATATGTTGATTCTCTTAAAAAACTCTCTTCCCTTATTAATTTAACCAGGTGTTAGTTATTAGCTAATAACTGAAGCAGCTAGCTGATTTAGTGGATAAATTTCTAGATTTAGAATCCAGAAGACAGTACCAATCCTGCTTCAGTTACTCAGAAGCCATGTAACTGTGGGAAAATCACTTCAATTTTTGGTGTTCTTTCAATTACAAAATGGAGATAGCATCTATATTGTAGAGTTGTTTTGAGGATGAACTGAGAACTTAATAGTTCTGTAAACCTTAAAACATCTTATAAATGCTAGGTGTTATTATGATGATCACAGACTAAATAATTATGGGTTAGGGCTATACATGGATACCTGTAAATGGATCCAGAACCCTGAATGACCATCAGGAAAATAGCCCTGATGAAAATTCTAAGTGTTTTCTCTGCCCTGAGTATTTTCAGCCACAAGAGGACAAAGAAGGTACAAATCTTGGTGCTTATATTTAGCACAGTATCCTTCAAAGGGTATTAGTTAGACATGATGTAAAGAGAGTACAACTCCAAGAGTCCCAAGTCTGCCACTGATTTGCTGTATGATGTCAGGAAAGTTATCCTCCTGCCATCAACCTTGGGTTCTTTATAAAATTAAAGAGCCAGACTAAATAATTGCTTGAGGCTCTATTTAGTTTGAAATTTCTAGGAGCCAATTTTTTTCTGCATATTTTCCCTGACTGCCTATTTCTGGTGGAGGGGGGCTGTTCAGAATACTGAAAGTCTGAAGCATCACAGAATAAAGCAAAAGAAACATTTTTTGCAGTGTCTCTGTTTAATATAATACTTAATCTTATCTTCCTGCAGGAAAAGGGACAGGATTTATTTAGAAGCTGCTACCTATCAACCTCAGGAAAGTCAGCCAAGGGGAAAATATGTCTGTTGATCAGGGATAGCACATTAAACAGATGTAGAAGATTTTTGAGGCATTATTTTATCTTTTTTTCCCTTTACAGGGCTAACTTCTGGAGAACAGATAGGCATATATCAGATAGCAGGTTCACTTTGAGCTTTCTAAAACCTCGAATATATTCAAGGCCAGTATATAAAATTGTACCACATTTGGAGCGAAATGGAAGGATAGAAAGGTGAATAAGAAATCTAAAAAGATAGTACAATGAAGCATGGTCATAGCATAACAAAATCACAAATTCAGAAGTGGGAAAAGTCCTAGAGGTGACCTAGCTTAACTTGCTCAATTTATAAATGAGAAAATGAAAACAAAACATGTAAAGTGACTTGACCAAAGTGAAATAGGCCAAAAATGCCAGAGATAAGTTTAAACCCATGTTATATAATTTCATCATTCTAATGTTATATGTTTTAATTTTGCTTCTTTAGAATATTAAAAACATACACAGGTGATTCCTTCATTTTACAGAAGAACAGGCTTATCCAAGACCACGTTAAACTATCAAAATTATCATTTTCATTAAGAATAGATTTTATTATTGCCTCTAAAAGCTGAAATACTCCTTGGAAAAAAAGAACTCTATGATTCCAAATACATTTTGATTTGTATACAAACTAGAAGGGTAGTTATCTATGTCTTGTTTCTTGGTTAGGAACATTTAAAAAGTCCCTCTAGAATTTTGCATTTCCTTTTTCCTTTAATCAACTTAAACATGTGTACCAAAGAGTTCTTGCTATAAAGACTATGTACTTATCCTATTCCAGAATAAAATTTTCCAAAAGCTAGAATTAATACATTGACTTCTAATGAGATTTATTTGAAACCTTTTCACTGTAAGTTAATTTTGTCATTCAGGCAATACTTTAAAAGGAGGAAATGTTCTTATGCAACATGTCTAAAAGTATCCCTAGGGGACCTCAAAATCTTTTTCTATTAAATAGACCTGAAAATTATACTAACTAGAACATGAAGAGGGAAAAAAAACAAGATATAGAACATTTAGGGAACAAGGAGACTGGGAAAGTTAAAGAGATCAGCTGAAGGTCACTTAGTGAGTCAGTTGACATAGGTAACATTCCAGTTCTTAGTCAAAGGGAATATAAAAATAATTATGGTTCCCAATAAGAATGTATTACATTTTTAATATGAAAAATATTTTGCTTTTAATCTGATCCTTTGGATATGAACTTACTTTAAAATTCAACAGAGCATGGAAAAGAAGACTTTTTATATTCCGCTCTGTGATCAGGTCATTTTCTCTTAAATGCCAAACATGATACCCCCTTCTTGATTATCATCATTCTTGGCCCCCTGTAGCCTTTGATTCTGCAGATCATCTTCTCTCGCTTGGATATTCTTTCCTACATGGATGTTTGTTATACTTCATTCTTCTAGTCCACCTCTTCCAATTCATTTGCTCCTTCCAGTCTCTTTGTTTGATCCAAGTCTAATTTGTCTAGTTAAGAGATGTACTTCAGCAATTTCCTAAGTCCTATCCTCTTTATCCATTGGGCTCTTTCAAGGTGATTTCATCAAGTCCCATGAGTATAATTATAATCTCCATGAAGATGACATTCAGAGAAAAATATATAGTCCTCATTGTTGAAAAGCCTCAGTACCACATCAGCAACTGATTATTGAATATCTCTAAATGAATATCCTTGAGGTAGTCTCCATTTCATAATGAAAAAAAATCCCCAACTCATTATCTTTCTTTCAAAACCTCTCCACTTTCTAACTTCCCAATTTTTGTTGAAGGTGCCCTTATTTCAGTCCCCAGATTCAAAACACAAATTACAGAGCCTACTGTATACAGATGATTTCAGAATATAAAACAACTATAATTTGAATCTCTGAAGCTACATAGAATGAATCTTCATATTTTATTTGCAATTTTAAGAAAAACCAAGGAATTCAAGTACAGATACCAGATTTTTTATAAAATATAAGAAAATGGAAGGAAGAAACAAACTTTAAAAATCTTTTAATATTTAATCTTAGCTTAATATTAGCTTTCAGAAAGAAAGGACAGACCACATAATTTTTAAAAAATAATTCACCTGACTAGTTAACTAGCTCAGGTCCCAGGCTAGCAGGTATGTAAAATTTTCCTTAATTCTGTTGGTGTTTTCTGTTTAGAAGTGTGAGCTTGGCATCTGAGAGATTAGGTTTCTAAATTGATATTGCTCAATAGTTAAGTTTCTGCTCAAAAAATTCTCCTTCTGTTCAATATTCCTATATCACCAGACAAGATTGGCAAACTTAGCTAAGACATGTCTGGGATTTGGGACAAGAATGATTTAAAAAACTTTGACTTGCCCCTTATCTAAAGGGGTCAGGAATCTTGTGACATGTTTTCTATCACCCAAGGCCTTATTAGTATATATAGGTACTTTCTTTCCTTAGTAGAAATGGAAAGAAAAAAAAACAGATATAAGAAAAGAAGCAAGTGTGTGATATAGGGAAAATATAGAAGAAAAGAAAGGATAAGGAAGGAGAATGTGGCAGAAAAAAAATAGGAAAGAGAGAAGACATCACAATTGAAAAGGGGAGAGAAAACAGAAAAAAGGGAGAAGTAGAAAAATGGAGAAAAAGAAAGGAAAAATGGAATAGAGAAGACAGGCAAGGGACTAGACAAATTAGATTAAGAGAGTAAGGGAAGAGGGAAAGAGAGAAAGAATGAGAGAGAAATGTAAAAAAAGGGGGTGGAAATCTACTTGAACAATATACTTGAGATATTCTAGGATATCTATTGGTTTGCTATTATTTTTATGGTAGTTGAATATGGATTTATACTTAATGATACAATTTATCACTGAAATAAAGATTACTTTTGAAATTTTTGCAAGAAATAATTCTCGGTATCAGTATCTTCTAACTAAGCAAGCTAAGGACTTTGTTCTTCCTTGGATTTTATAGAATATGATTCTATATCCACTGAATCACCTAAGGAACAACTCAATAAATTTGCATAACCATTAATTGTACAAAGGCCTTGAGCTAGGTGCCACATAAAATGCAATCAACACCCATCCCTTGTCCTCTAGATTCTTACAATTTAATGAAGAAATAAAAAATTGAAATATTAGAGGTAAACAAATTCCTATGTTACATGATAGCATGGAACAGAACAATGACGAGATCAAGACAAGACAAAGAGAGGTAAAAAGTGGATGAAATCATTTTTATCTGGGGAAATCAAGGTGAATGAAGCATTTCAATAGTGGGACATGTAGGACAATTTTATCAGCACAAGGGATAACCTGTTTGTTCAAATACTAGGCAGGTAGTAAAAACAAGAGAAGTTTTAGTTGGCAGTTCAGTTGGTAGACATATTTGAAGGACAACAGTGTGAAATGATCCTGTAAAGGCAGGCTGAAGAGAGATAATGGAATATCTTATATTCTAAGCTAAGGTGTCTTCATATTATATGCAATAATAAATAGCCACTGAAGGTTTTTAAGCAACGTAGTGACAAGGTTGGAATTAATATATACAGGGATTGTTTCAGCATCTGTGTGAAGAATACTCATTAGGAGGGCATTAGGGGATTGTAGTTGAGTCAT
Organism: Sminthopsis crassicaudata; assembly: GCF_048593235.1. Taxonomy (NCBI): domain Eukaryota; kingdom Metazoa; phylum Chordata; class Mammalia; order Dasyuromorphia; family Dasyuridae; genus Sminthopsis; species Sminthopsis crassicaudata. Next base: position 554,449,551 of record NC_133619.1, read on the forward strand.
TTCAGTCACATCTGACTCTTCATGACCATATTTGGGTTTTTCTTGACAAAGATACTAGATGGGTTTGTCACTTCCTTCTCTAGCTTATTTTACAGATGAGAAAACTGAGGCAAAAAAATAGTTAAGTGACTTGGCCAGGGTCACACAACTAGTAAATGTCTGAAGCCAGACTTGAACTCAGGAAAAGGATTCTTCTTAATGTCAGACCTGCAACTCTATCCACTGTTTCACTTAGCTGCTTTATCTGTAATAGAGTTGGCATGGTGGATATGATCGTAGGTCAGGACTAAAAGCTACTTCTTTCTAGGATAGAGAACAGCCCCTTGCTGAAATGGTAAAGAATATGAAATGAGACAATTGAAACTAGAACAGGAATGATGTTCCTGGAGAACAGAGAATGATCAAAAGATAAAAGATCATTATAAGGGTCACCAGCTTCAAGAATAAGGAGACAGTGGTGGATTTAGCAGGACAAGAAATTTTGATCATAAAGTAGAATTTCAAAATTCCTGCTTTTGGTTTCTCTCTTACCCAATCCACCTTCCACATAGCTAAAATACAGATGAAATCATGTTACTTCCCTACTCAAATATTTTCAATGGTTCTCTGTTTTTTATAGAAGAAATTACACAGTCCCCAAGCTGATATTTAAAGTCCTTCACAATATGGATCACTCTATTTTTACAGTGTTATGGTCTAGACTCTAAACCCCTTCCACCGACTCCATGTTCCAGTTAAACCAGCCTACTGTTTCCCATATATAACACTACATCTCTTTGCTACACACTGCCACAGAAGTGCTTGTGAAAGTCTCAAAGACAACCAATTTTTATTCCCATGTCTTAAAATCCCATTATATGATATCTTCAGGGAAAAACTTGGCTACCATGAATGGATCCTTGGGTACATTTTCAATGGAAGCATTTTCTTATTCTCTTTCTTCATGTTCATTTCCCTTTGGTTTTAGAAACGTTCAATGAAAGTGAGAATTATCTGCACAACTAACCATGGATTTAGCAAATATTAAAAGACAAGGCCAGAATTAATTTTAGGAAGCATTTTATGCGATTAACTGTTGGATAAAATAGAATACACACACATGCACACACAAAGTCAGATGATTCTTTTATTCTTTTAAAAGGAAATCAAGAGAAAAATTATACTCACATAAGGAATAGTATCCAAAGTATCTGTGTTGACAATAATAGGAGCAGGGCTGGCCTAAAAAGGGGGGAAAAGAAAATACTTATAATACTGAAACGTATATCACCCCAAACAAGGACTAGGTTGCTCACATTTCTTTCTAACCACATTTAAAATAAAATACCATGAGAGTAAGAAATAACACTCTCCTATGAATTTCTCTTCACTTCTGCAGAGTTCTTTCACATCTTCTGGGATTGGTGCTATTCTGCAAAAGAGCCATTCTGGGAATCTGAATAAGAGATAACATTTCTGACATTTTCCCCCTAACAATAATTGTTTTGCAGTGGAAAATGCAAACAACAGGGAAATTGGCACAATTAAACCATGCCTGACATTTACAAAACTCGTCTTTAGCTTTAGCATCATTGCTCTTTAAAGGATGTGTACTTAACAAGAAATGTTTTCACCGGTAACTTAATGGATCATTTTGTTTGATGACATCTATACCTATTTCAATCCTCAACAGCTTGAGCTTTAGCATATACCAAAGGTGCAGAGCATATCTTCATAACTGTTATTTTTATGTCTGTGTACAATTCCCCCTGCCCCGTTTCTCTCTCTCTCTCTCACTCTCATTGTCTCTGTTTGTATCTGTCTCTTTCTCTCTCTCCTTCTATCTATCTGTCTATCATCTATCTGTCTGTGTGTCTATTTAGATAAATAAATTCACATATATGCACATACACATGTGTGCTTCTGTGCATAGAGTTAATTTAGATTGTGACTTTATTACTCTGGCAATATTCTGGTATTCCCTTCACTGGTAAAAATCTGGAATTCTTCTGTAACTTTTTTTTCTTCTTTCTGATGACTGGAACTCCCTTTCTCTCTGTCAAGAAATTCATGGCCTAACCTTACTACTGATCAAAACAGAAACTCTGACATCCTCTGAGCTAATTGGTTCTCCCTTACATTGCCTTTTCTCTCTCCCTCCCCTTCCCAAAAGATGATAACTAACTGTAGTGGTTCTAGAAGTTGTCCAGATACCTAATTAGCACTAGTCCTATTTCAGGGACTCAGGATTTCATAAGCAATTTACCAGTCTTAGACTCTGCCCACCTGTATTAGAGCCTGTGAGTATGTACCATCACATCTGATAAAATAATTTTAAAATAAATTTCATTAATATATTTTAGCTTTATGACACCAAAAACTCTCATTCTATTTGTATACCCTGCCAGGTAGCCAACTCTTATAACTGAAAATAAAAAAGAGAGGGGGAAATAGTTATTAAAACTAACCAATATAGTGAAAAAGTCTGTAATCATATGCAACATTTCACACCCATAGTTCCTGACTTTTGCAAAACAGGAGAAGTTTCTTCTCAAATCTCTCAGTTGATGTCGTCTGTAACTTAGAGCCTTAGCAGATTGCCTGGGTCACTGATATGTTAAATGATTTGCCCTGAGTGACATAATTAGCATATATCACAAGCAATATATGAACCAAGTCTTTCTGACTATAAGATGGATCCTTTAGTCACTGGGCCATGCTACTTCTATATCTGTAAGATATTTTAAAAAATCAATCTAACATGATCTAAAAGAATTCTAGGCATACCATGCATTTCTTCATGAAAACTTTTGTGTCTTCCATAAAAGGTTATGTAGAATCTGAGCAAGGATGATATAGAAGGGCTAGAAAGTCATTAAAAGGTACAAGATGGTAATCTCCATTTGCATTGACAAATATGACTTCATGAATAGTGAATAGACAGAGCTTCATTTTTTGGTTTTGAAAATTTTCATTGGGGAGAAGCTCTTCCTATGCTAGTGAATCTCCAATCTCCCACCCAAGTTATAGATTTCATTTAGATAAAAAATGTCTATTATCTTGCCTTACTGGGGATGTTATATACATCATAGAATGATTGTCAAGAACATAACTTTAGGGACAGATCATTAACTGGGATCTTTGAATTAAATTTTTCTCTGTACATATAAACATGAGCAAAAAGAAACAAGATGTGAATAGTTGGATTTGGTGTCAGAAATGACACTTACCCTCCTTTAGTCTTACTTTCATCATTTCTAAAATAAGGATCATAAACTGAAAGATCTTGATGAAATCTCTTCTTATTTTGAATTTTGCCTTTTTTTGATACCAGCTGTGTAATCATCAACCTAGTCTTCAGTTTGCTCAACTGCACCCACGTGGTAGTTCGATTTTACTGTGACCCCCACCTTTCCTTTTAACTCAAATCTTTGCTCTTCTGTCCCTTAATTTACATACTGTAGCAAAAGTTTGAATTTCAACTAAAGACCAAAGGTTTGGGTAATTAGTATTTACTTTATGTCCCTGAATGTATTTCCAACTTTGTTTGCTGTGCTAATGACCTACAACAGATACTTAATTGTAGATAAACAAGAGAAACAACAAGCTGTATTTTAGCCAAGAGACACTTACATGGTTCTCAGGAGGCAAAGAATAAGAAAAGATAGAGAAGGGAACCACAGAATTCTTGGAAAAGTTAGAGAATAAACTTCTTAAGTGAGTTAACACAGACTTCAGAAAAATTGGAGAAATACTTTTAGAAGATTCATTTTCTAGACCCATCACTCATGACTCTCCTGCTCAAAAACCCACCATGGCTCCCTATTTTTTTTTTTTTTTTTTTACCAAAGCAAAGTCAAATTCTTCTTTATGGCTTCCAAAATTCAATGGAAGTAAGTACTATGCCTTATCTTAATATTTTATTTATCCCTTTTGGCACCTAGAACAATTCTTTCCTTACTTAATAAAAGGCTGCTCTAATTTAATCTACATCTCTGATATACCAATTCATATTGAATTTCACTTTACTGAATGATTCCTCTGCTCTAGTTGGGCAGCCCAGCCACTTTCTACTAGACATGCTACAAATATTCCTACTTTTATGCCTTTGTACATGTTCTTACTTCCACAAGAAATATATCCTTTCTTCTCTACTTTTTTCCCTAAATTCTCCTAGTCTCAAGAGAAGTCCCATTGTCTCTAGGAAACCTCCTCTTATGATTTTTAGCTGTCACACCAGGCACCATTTTTCTCTGAACTGCTATTGTACTTTGATTTGGAATGACAGTCAAAAGTTATATGTCCTTTCTTAGCTTTTCCTCATGTACAAGATCCATCTCCATACTGAGACTGTAAACTCCTTACAGGAAGGAAGGAGAAATACTTTTCTCATATTGTTCAGAGTGCCAGCATAGTATACCATAAATGCTTATTCAATCAAATTGGAGAGCATTTATTAAGCATCAAGTGTTTGTGAGAAAGTTCAATGCATTGGAGGTATAAATACCAAATACAGAAATGACAACTGCCTTCAAAGGTTTATTCATACCTTTATTTGTCTATAGATAGGTCAGATCTATAATGTAATATATCAATTTATCTATATTATTTTATTTATGTATTTGTATATGTACATCCATATATGTATGCATGCATATGTGTATTTGGATAATTTGAGAATAAAAACTCTGAGTGACAAGCTCTATAGGGTTGCCTGAGGCATTAGGATATTAAATGATTTACTCAGGTCACATGGCCATCATGTGTCAAAAACTAGACTTGAAATCAAATTTTTCTGATTCCAAGGTTGGCTCTCCATGCACTATATCTTACTATCTCTGTTACATAAATACATATAAAATAAACATGAGGTGGTTTTAGGAGCTAGACACATACAACCAGTAGCAAAAGCAATACTTAAATGGAAGCCTCCTCTAAAGGGTCTTGAAATGTACATAGTCTAAACAAAGACAAAGCATGAAAGCAGGGAGGCTACACTTTTCAGAAATGCAAGGGTCTACCCTGGCTGCAATAATGTTACAATGAGATAAAAAAAATTAAAGTTAAACTGTAGGTCATATTGAGGCTATTTATAGAAGTTATATATTACCCATATGGGAGCTGTAAGCCTGGAGGCAATCAGGAGAAAATGGATTTTTCAACCCAGTGTGTAAAGTGCACTTTCCATAGTACAGAGTGTGCCAGTTGTTCTTCCCCTAAATCTGGGGCCTGTGGTTTTCAAGATAATCTACATAGGACATATCCTCTCAATTACAAATGGCCAAGTCTCATATATAGAGAAGGGTACATAATTAGGAAAGTGCCTACACCACCAAGATAGAAGCCTCAATATCAACTTTTGCAATTTGAAAATGCTATAAAAATGCTCACTATCATCCTCATCATCAATCTCATCCTCATCATGCTATAGAACTGCAGCTCTAAACAATGAATAGATTAGGATCTGACAAAACAAAGTCTACTTTTGTTCAATAAACATTTCTTAAGTATTAATTCCATGGGTCACCCTGTGCTGGGTTTACAAAGATAAAAATAAAAATCATATAATCCCTCCCCTTAAGAAATTTGTCATCTAGCAAAAAGTTCAAGGATAGGGTAGAGATTTCAATGTCCTTGTTTAAAGAATGAGTGGGTTGGGCTAGATGATTTCTGAGGTCTTTTTCAAATTTATCATCCAGGGTTTCCATAATTTGTGGATTTGTTTGTTTCTATTTTATTTTACTTTGTTTTCCAATCTTGGGGACTCTTCAGCTCATGGAATTTATGAACTAGGGGGTCAAGACAGATGGAAACATAATATACATAAATGGATATTAGGGGATAATCTCATTAAGAGGGGTCAAACATATGCTGCCTACAACACTTCTGAGAGGCAGAACCAGATTAAAATATGATTGGAAATCTTTAACAAAAATAGCAATGCAATAATGCATAATACTACATTTTAAAATTGAGTCATCATGTGACCAGCAGAGCTCCTTATGTATGAATTAGTAGCCCCCTTCCCTTTTTGAATTTGACACCACTGATCTAGTCTATGACAAAGTCAAATTTACCCCTTGTTGAAGGATAAGACATTCTTGACGATGGGGAATTAATGTCTACATTCTCTTCTTTTTTTCCTCTTCTTCCTCCTCCTCCCTACTTTCCTCTCTCTTTTTTCCTTCTCTCTTTCTCACATCCTCACATATGAAGTAAAATATGTAGTAGGAAGAATATTGACACAGAGTTAAAAACCAGTTTCTCTTGATTTTACCATTTGTAATATTAGCTGTGTAGCATTGGCCAAATCACTTCTCCCTCCGCAGTCTTCTAATATATTCCCAATAAGTGGTGGTGCAGCCTTTGCTTTAAGATCTTTAATAAAAACAAGTCCACTCTTTCTAAAAGCAGCCCTTTCCATTTTGAATGTCTCTAAGATTGGTCAGTTTTCCTTGAATTTAACTTAAATGGATATCTTAGAAGTTTTCACGCATTGCTTTAGGATCAAGCAAAAACATAACACTTCCTCCAAAGGGTCATCCTTCAGATATAGGAAGAATCATTCATAAGGCTTCTTTAGACTAAACATAAACCATTCTAATTCCATGATCTCTAGTCTTTTCCTATTCCTGGTTGTCTTTTTTTCTGGGAATACCCTATCTTGCATATACTCTTTCTAAAAACTTTTATATTTCTTATATGGTCTCATGAGGACACTGAGAGAGCAAGGTAAATCACAAAAATTGGAGAGAAGTATTCTATAGTTAGATCAATGTTGTCTATCTATATTTATCTATATCTATACAAACTGCAGTTTGTATGACAGGATACATATACCATATATCCTTTTGGAATTACACATGTTCCCAAGTCCATCATTTACAAAGGAATATACATATATTAAAATATGCATTCACACATATGTAATACATATATTATATATTAGCATGTGTTCATATGTATGTGAAATTGTTGTTCTTTAGTTGTTTTCATGCTAATTCTTCATAATGGGATTTTCTTGTCAAAGATTTGGGAGTGGTTTGCCATTTTTTTCTTCAGCTCATTTTAGAGATAAGAAAACTGTGGCAAACAAATCAGAGTCACACAACTAGAAAATGTTTGAAGCAAGATTTGAACTCTGGTCTTCCTGACTTTAGACCTGATGTGAAATGACAATCTTATACTACATTCATGAAAATCTTGGGCAGATTTTATATAGAGTATTATGTCTGGTTCAGGCCATCAACTTTTTAGCAGAGCATTGAGAAAATAGAATAACTCCAGAGAAGAAGAAGGAAGTGATTTTAAGAGAACTCAAAATGATATCATATTAAAATTTGCCAGGGGAAATATTAATGTAGTCTTATAACTGATAATATCATTTATAAGATACAGGAATGTAATACAATGAATAGAGAACTGGGATTGGACTCAGGAAGACCTCAGTTCAAATTTGACTTCAGATACTTAATACCTGGTAGACATTGGATTATCCAATTTATGTTCCACAATTTCCTCAACTCTAAAATAGGGATAAGAGTAGCATTTTTTCTTTTCAGGATTGTTGTGAGGATCAAATAAGATAATATTTATGAAATGCTTATCAGAGTTCCAGGCACATAAAAAGTGTTTAATAAATTTTTGTTCCTTCCCCCTCCCCTTTTAGACTTTTGGCATCTATAACTCATAGTTGTTAGTGCTTTGAAATTATATTATTATTGCTTTTACTTTTTGTGTATTTGTATGTATATAGTTGTTCCCTCTCCCTCAGTCAAATATAAGTTTTCTCAGGGCAGGGGATAGTTTCTTCTTCTCATCCTGGCATCCAACATTATATATGGCACATATTTAGTATTTAATAAATAATAAACTATCCAGAGTTTAATTTCTTCTTAATACTTTCATAACTAACATTCACATCAATAAATTTGTTAAGAGAAAATTTAGAATTAATGGTAATTATTTTTTCAAGTTCTATCATGTGGAAGAGGGATTAGAATTAGGTAAAAAAGAATGAAGTACAGAAACTATTGTTTTTATGTATAAAGGGAAAGATTTGGATTAAGTATAAGAAAATTCACTTTGAGAAATTATTTTTTTTCAAAGTGGTTTTGCAGGAAACGTTGTGAACATCAATGGGAGACTTAGTCCATAACCACATGGATGTGTCAGCACAAGGTAAGGGCAATAAATGCACAGAGTTACCACAGATGGGTAGAAGCATCATAGATGTAGGTTGAGACAAAAGGCTCATTCACCATTAAGCTCTTTATTATTCTTCATACCTGATCAGGAACTTCAACTAATTATAACCATCTAAAGCACTCTCAAAAGAAACTCTGACTAATCATCTAGCTACAGAGGCATGGAAGGCTTTGTATTATATCAATAGGAGCAATGCCCTGATTAATTAAATAAGGGCTTTTGAAGTAATGAGAAAATAAAGCAATAAACATTTATTAACCAATTATTATGTGTCAGGCACTGTCCAAGGTACTGGGGAAAAGAAAAAAAAAAGAAATATTACCTATCCTCAAAGAACTTGCATTCTAAAATGGAATATAACCTTGATATATATGAAAAAAAATAAAATCAAAGTGTTTAGGGAATGGGGTAAGTACTGGTAACTCAGAGAAATCAGAAAAGGACACATATTAAATGGCTCTTGTTGCTTCTTTTTTGCCTTTTGGTTTCCCAACTTTCTTTAAAACTTAGGTTCAGCTAAAAACCTTAGAGTCAAGGGAAAAAAATAAGATAAAAAATAGCTAATTGATAATTCTATCTCAATAATCCCAAGATAACATTGGTTATTTAATTTTAAGAATTTACTTTTGCCAATAGATACTAGAATGGCTTGGGACAAATATTAATTCTACAGTCAGAAAGACAACTGAAAAGCCACTGGAGATCTAATCTCCTAGTTTCCAGTGTCCTCACTCTCAAACAACCTTGTATTTAACTACATTGTGTGTGTGTGTGTGTGTGTGTGTGTGTGTGTAATATATATATATATATATATATATATATATATATATATATATATATATATATAATTTATCCACTTCAAATTTGTGTTGTATATATTAATATATTCATTTGTTGTATTTCCCATTAGAGTGTATGCTCTTAGAGCTGGTACCATGACTTTGTGTTTCTTTGTATCCCCAGTGCTTAGAACAATGTCTGGCACATAGTAACTGCTTAACATAGATTTGTTAAATGATTATATTGAGATTTGAAGGAATAGGGCTTCAAAGAGCTAGAGATGAGAAGGCAATGAATTTGAGGCATCGCTGACAGTGGGCAAAATTGCAGAGATGGATGATGAAGTGACATTGATAACCATACTAATTTGAGGGGAAAACTTACTGTGATCTCACTGGCCTTTGTATCTACAGAAGAGTAAGACACATTTATATCTACAGTCATTGGTAAATTCTTACTACTGCTACACCTGCTATATAGTATAAGAATTCAATTACTCTTTTTTTTGTAGTAAGTTTATTTTTTTATACACATTGTTTTATGACTCATGTTGGGAGAGAAAAATCAGAGCAAAAGGAAAAACCATGGGAGAGACTTAAAAAGCAGAAAAAAGAAGTGAACATAGCATATGTCGGTTTACATTCAGTTTCCTTAATCCTTTTTCTGGATGCAGATGGCGTTTCCATCCAAAGTCTATTGGGATTGCTTTGGATCACTAAACCACTGAGATGATACAGTTGATCATAGCATATTCTTGCATCAGTTCATGTAAACCCTTCTAGACCTATCCAAAATCAGTTTGTTCATCATTTTTATAGAACAATAATATTCAATTACTTTCATATACTAAACTTTTTCAGCCATCCACCAATTGATGGGCATCTACTCCTTTTCCAATTGTTTGCTACTACAAAAAGAACAGCTACAAACATTTTTGCACATGTGGGTCCTTTTCCATTCTTTATGATTTTCTTGAGATACAGACCCAGTATCAGCATTGCTGGTTCAAAGGTATAAACAGTTTTATAGATCTTTGGGCATAGTTCCAAATGGCTATCCATAATGTTTGGATTTGATTTGATTACTCTTTTATCTTTGCAGCAGAAATTTTGGATGACAGGGAGTAAGGATGATATTGTTCTAAATAGTTTGATGGATGCTAAGACTAGGAAGTGGAAAGAAAGGGAAGAAAGCATAGTACTTGGTATGAACAAATTATTTGGAGATGTCAGCAGAGAGAGAAGGATCCAAGAGATAAATCTGAAGGATGCTAGAATTTACAGAATGGTGGCACCTGCAAACTTTGGTCTAGGGATCTCCCTCCTGTTTCATTGTTCAATCTCAATGACAGCTTTCTGAGGAGGCATTCAGGATTAGGGGTCATGTTTCTTGTTGCTATTAAGCTCGCCATAGCATGTGTACTAGTTGGTAGAGAAAATGATGCTGAAAGTGAGTTACGGGTTCAACACTGTGATGTCTGCCTGAACTATATCCCCTGCTTTTGCTTCTAGTTCCTTTCCCTAGAATAAGATGTTCAGGGCCACTAGGCAATATAACCAATTTACTCTTTTCCTGTCCATGAAGGAATGTCCATATCTTTTTAAATTTGCAGCAGATGTTTTCACACACTTTGGGGGAGATTATTTTTGGTCCCCATGGTGCCATGCCTGTCTGCCATTCCAGATGTTTAAAGCATTGATTTTTTAATACAGAAGGAGCCCAGCTGCTAGAAAATCTTTCCATTTCTAATAGAGGGAGAGCCTTCTGACAAGATCCATTGTGGAATGTGTGAAGATGGGGTAACCAGAAGATCAGGGACAAAAAAGACAGACTAACAGAATAAAAGGGAAGAGATGGGGACATGGTATCCCTGGGTAAAACAGGAAGAAAAAAAGAACAGATGGAGGAAATTACAAACTCAGTATTTGGTTTGAGATTCTTCCTGCCAGGAAGATTTCACAATAAAAGATTTTGCATACCTTTACTTCATGCAGGCTGACAACTTGCAATTATTCATAAGTTAACAAGAAATGTGCCTTGAAAAGCTTGAGGAAGGAAAGACAATATCTTCTCTTTGAAGGATTGACACACAGAAAACAGATTAGATTATTCTTTTCATGGTTCCAGATTTAGTGCCAGTGATTTTCAAAGTGGGAGATTAAGTTAAAATAGAGAACTTTCTAACCACTAGAAAGTTCAGCAATGCAAGAAATTTCTTGGGAAAGGACAGTATTTCATGCCAGTCCAGATGTTCGAGCAGCTGTTGGACACTCACCTTTCAGGATGTTATAGAGAGGATGCTCCTAATGTACATTTCACTTCTAAAATTCTAAGGTTCTGTATTTCCAGACTTGTGCTTCTTATCCTTTTTTGTTGTTCAGTCTGTGGGTCTTTCTCTACTGTAATATTTCCACCAAGAGATGGAAAAATGAAAGCAATTTCAAATCTTTTCATTTGTATACCTAAAACAGTTTGTCCATATCCACCAAAAATAGATGCCAATATAAAGATTTATTAAATACTTCATGCTTGCACAAAACATTATGCTAGATGCCAAGGAAAAATAACAAAAATAACAAGCCCATTCTACTGGAAGACACTGGTAATGCAATAAGAAAATAAATGTAAGATGATTTGAGGAAGAGAGAGAATACACTAACTCTGAAGGCAGTAAATGATCATGCTAGTGGAAGATTCTACAGAGGAAGATATACCTGAGACTAGTACTATTTTTGCCCAATATATGGTTTTTAGATTACCAAGAAATCTTATTTTAAATAATTAATGTAGTGAATATAATAGTGAAGAGAATAAGCATATTTTAAGTGCCTATTTTATGTAAGACTCTATGCTAAATACATTTGCAAGTACTTTCACATTTGATTAACTATCTTTTTTCACTACATGTAGTGACTCAATTTTAATTCAACAAACTTTTATGAAACAGCTTTGATCTCATGAGTACTGTTTGGTGTTGATATACAACGCAAAATCAATATTTTTTTTTGGCCATTATAAAACTTAAATTCTACTGAGGATTGGGGTAAGGAGGAAGAAACAGCACATATACCATTAATTCAATAATAGATAAATTCAATAATAGTTAAAATAATTTTAGGTTGATGGGAAAAAGAAAAAACAAAAAGGCCTGAAAAAAGATTGCATTTGGAATTATTTTAGAGGGATTTGGAGATTAATTCAAGAGGAAGCAGTAATGACAAGAGAAAGAATTCCAGGCATGAGGGACGGTTTCTACAAAGATATCATGGGTGGAGAGACAGATGGAATATCATGAATGAAGAATAGCAATAAGATCAGTTTGGATGGAATATAAAAGGCACAAGGAGGGGGAGGTATACAAAGACAAGTTAGAGTCTAATTGCAAAGAGCTTCAAACATCACACAAAAGTAGCTGATTTTAGAAGTCAATAAGAAACCACTGAAAATTTTTGAGTCAGAGTCTGTTCTTAGTATACCATTTTGGAAACTATCTGTATGATTGGAAAAGGGGGAGGAAGGGATTATGATAACCAAATGACCAAATAAGGAGCTCCTGCAATAGTGCAGTTAAGAGGTAGTGAGGGTTTGATCAAATATGGAAAGAAGAGGATGGACATGAGAGATTGAAGAGATAACTTGGAGACGAATTTTATGAGAGGTGAGAGAAAATGAACAATCAAGTATTATTCTAAGATTGTAAACCTGGGCAACTTGATGAATGGTACATTTTGAAAGAGGGGTAGGTTTCAAGGAAAATATAGTGTATTTTTACGTATTGACATAGCAATACTTATGGGATATAAATATTCAAATGGCATTTGTGTAGAGCTATTGTTTTATGAATGGATGAGGATAAACGTAGAAATATAAAAGAGGTGCCAAGTCTGAGTACTATGTAAATATGTACACAGCAATTGGTTCATAGATGCTGACCCAGGAAAGGAGCCTGAGAATTAATGTTCAGAGACGTAGGAAGAAAGCCAGGAGATAATAGTGTCACAAAAATCCAAGGAGAAATGTCTAAAATGAGATGTACAATGTCAAAAACTGAAGATATTTCAAGGATTAAAACAGAAGGAAAAATCAGAGTTTGGTTACTAGTTATTTAAAAGATAAATTGTAATGTTGTAAAAAAAGACTTCCATAGAAGGAATTCTGAAGTAACACCAATGCAAGATGAATTGATGAATGAATGATTTAAATATATGATGATGAGGTAGAAAAACCAAAAGAAGTAATAATGAAAGACAGAATCAGGGAATTGGAAGGACTTCAAATTTCAACACATATTTATTAAATGCTAAGAACTAACGACTGAGGGGATGGGGTAAAGATACAGAGACAAATCAAATAGAGCTCCTGGATACAAACAGCTTTAAATCTAATTGAAGTTCACTTTTATATTGTGGTGTTTTTTTTTATGATTACAGCCCAATCCACATACATTCTCCTCTCTCTCTCTCTCTCTCTCTCTCTCTCTCTCTCTCTCTGTGTGTGTGTGTGTGTGTGTGTGTGTGTGTGTGTGTGTGTGTGTGTGAGCTCCTCTCAATATCCTTTAGAGAAAGTATTATACCCATTTTGCAGATGAGGAACTAAGATCATAAAAGAGACTTCAAAATTCCCACTCTTAGTTAAGAGCAGAGCTAAAAATATGAATCTAGGTTTTTTTTTAATCTTCCAGATAAAGGTTATTTCTACATATCAAGATGTCTCTGTAGGAAATCAGAAATGAAAGGACTGAGGAGAGATAGTTGAGCTGGCATGACTACAAAAGAAATAAGTTATGCTTTCTCCTGTTTAACCCCTAAAAATTCAAGGTATCCGGTTGGCATGAACAACAGAAATAAATCAGAGTCCCTGTTCTGGAGATTTATGATGGTCATCTAAATATTTTTGTAAGATGGGCAGGAAAACCCAATTATCCTTGTTTTACCAATAAGGAAACAGGAATTTAGAGAGATAATACAAATCCAAGGTTACACAGCCAGGATTTTTTTCTGTTATAAGTAGGAGAAATTTACATATTATACAAGAAGTAGCAGTACCAAGATTATAATCCAGGTTTGTTTTTGTTATTACTTTTTTTTAATCTCCTATAATGCTTAGTACATTAGAGCTCTCTATAGAGAAGCTGGCTAGTGTTTGTTGAATGAGTATTTCAAATTCTGTCACACTGAATTTTGAAATTCCTCAGTTTCTTCACAAACATTCGATCTCTTTTTTTTTTCTTTTTCTAAATTTTCTTTTTTAATTAATTTTTATAATTATAACTTTTTTTTTGACAGTACATATGCATAGGTAATTTTTTTTTTACAACATTATCCCTTGTACTCCCTTCTGTTCTGAATTTTTCCCCTCCTTCCCTCCACCCCCTCCCCTAGATGGCAGACATTCCCATACATATTAAATATCTTATAGTATATCCTAGGTACAATATATATATATATGTGCAGAACCGAATTTTATTGTTGTTACTGTTGCAAAGGAAGAATTGTATTCGGAAGGTAAAAATAATCTGGGAAGAAAGCATTCAATCTCTTAAAATTCTATTAACTTTCCATTTTGTCTTTCTTTCTTTACCCCAGTTTCTATGGCAAAAGGAATCTCTTAAGAGAAAGCATACATATGAGTTAGAATTAAGATAGCAAGCAGTATCATAACTCAGCTGCTTCTTTCCTTTCCTACCTAGGATCTTAGGCTAAAGCAGAGCTTCCTAATTACCTAATTTGTCCTCATTTTTTTCAATTTTTTAAAAAAAATCATTCTAGGTCATAGTCAAGGAGCTTGGGAAATCTAGTTCTGTCTAATAGCCCAGCTTTGAAGTAGGTAGGTATCACCAGGGATTTCATTTTATATCACTTCAAATTTTTGTTTGTTTTTGTTTTGGAATTTTTTTTTTGTAGCTTAGGCTGCTTGCCTCAGCTTCTTCAATGCTAAAATAAAAATAATGATAGCATTTACCTCCCAGAGTTATTGTGAGAATCAAATGAGATAATATTTGTAAAATGTTTAACAGTGTTTGGCACTTAGTAGGCAGTTAATAAATGCTGGTTCCTTTCCTTTGTTTTTTGTTTTGTTTTGGTGCACTGACTAATCCATAACATAACACATGGTGGGTAGGAACAGGATCACTGATTATATAGAGAACTCCTATAGGGAACTCCCAGGTGAGTAAATTCCTTCTGAAAATGTAAATGTGCACCTGTTTTGTAACATTTTATTGGAATTTCCTGAGGTAATGAGAAGTTATATGATTTGCTCACAGTTATATTGTTTGTATGTCTCAGAATCTAGGTCTTCTTGAATCTGAGACTTGCTTTCTATTTACTATATCATTCCAGCTCTCATTTAAAGCTTTTTATTTGTGCGTATGTTTGTATATATGTATAAGCATATATGCATACGTATGTGCTTATAGATATATGCTTGCATATGTATGTATATATGTGTATGTTTGTACATAATCAAATATGTATAAAACATGTGTATTTATTTAACCATGTATATACACAATGCATATATATCATGTGTATATACATTCACATACATATGAAATATTATAAATGTATACATGCTATATGTAATATAATTTAATTTGGGGTATGAAGGCACTAGTATCTGGGAGCTTCAAATACAGATGTAATGAATGACAGTACATTACTCACAGGTGACAAAGTATCTTCATAGAATCTTTTCATTCAATGATTGTCCATAAAGTGCTTTTTGTTGTTGTTGTTTTTTTTACCCAAAGTCCTCATGAAATTTTCCATCAGAGGCAGAGAACAATTTGCATCCATGGATGTGTACTCATATTGATAAAAGACACAGACCACACAAAAGTGAAAGAAATTTTGCTGCCTAAGCAAGGGCAGACGTTTCAGGACTAAATGTAGTTTGCAATGTAGAATGTTTTCTGCCAGATTTTAACTGTCAGATTTTAAGAGGTTGTTTTATAAGTTGAAGGATTATTGTTAATTGTAAAAAACTCTCTCTTTTTCTCTTTTGCCTCAAAAACATTTTAAGCCAGATTCTGCAGTTGCAGGTGGGAGGAATTTACCCACTCTTCAGTAAAGTATATCCGCACCATCACCAGATTCTGATGATTCAACACAAGCATTTCTCAATGAGCAATGCCATTAAACAAATTCCCAATTCTGCACCTGGTGTCCCGTTTTCTGCAGGCTCCAGATGCATTCATAAAGTAATTATGACACCGGTAGTCAACAAAGAAGCAAACTATCCAAATGAATGATGATAAAAAGAAAAAAAAATAGGCAGATACAAAAAGATAAGCAGAATAAGAAAGTTCTAAGTTTCACCTCATACTTATATTGGCAATAATAATAATAAACATTCAAGTGACCAAGGAAAGCTGGGCACACTTATATTCTTAATCAAATATAAAATTGCTAACTGACCTTGAAAACTATTTGGGATTATAAGAGATCAGAAAACTAACCCTACTCATCAATCCAGTTATCTCACTCCTGGCCAAGAAGGTGAGAAAAAATGAGGGTCTATATATTCCAAATTAGTGTTTCTTATGGTCACAAGAAAAATTATAAATAAAGTGCTTGTCAGTTTAGAAATGTGTGAAAAAATATGTAGATGTAATAGAATGTCAAAATTTTTCTATAAGAAACAATTTATAAAATATAAATATATAGTAAAACTCACATAAAGCGATATAGAGTGAAAAATGAAGAATTAGGAGAAAAATATGCATGAGGATTAAAATAATATAAATTCACTGAAAGACAGACAAGCTATGATGAATGAAAATGACTAATCCAAGTCCCATCGAATACTTGATGAAACATATTTCTTTTGTCTTAGTTGAGAAGTAAAGAATGACACCTAGAGAATGTTTTATGTAGAATCAACTTGGAGTAGTGGACAAAGAGCTAACTTTATCATGAAGAAGATGTACTTTGAAGTCGCACTACTGAGATATATAAATAGAAAGATACATAAATACATACATATATATATGGATGTATAGATCGTCTATCAATCAATATTTACTTATCATTCATCCATTCATCTATCTATCTATCATCTATCTATCAATTCAGCTATCCAATATGTCCCAAGCAAACAGATTTAACTGCTATATATTCCAGATAATTCTTTAAGGAGTCAGATTGAGGAATAGATACTGTAGAAAGTCTTTTCTCACTGGAAATATCTTGAACCACAGAAATAATAAAAAGGGGGTTGAGGATGAGGGGGAAATATTGTCTATACAAGAAGGTAAAGTCTCTATATGTTGATTTTGCCTAATTTGTTTTTTTTGTCACAAGGTATGTTTGTAGAGGGCAGAGTACAGTATATCAGGAAATGACTTTGGTATAAAAATGAAAGGCATCAATAAAACATTAGGAACACAAAGAAACAGATGAAATCCCTTGATCCAGAAGTGCTGTGAATTTTGATCACAAAAACATCAAAAAAGATATAAGCAATTTGAGGGAATATCATATTTTCAAACACTTTTAGACCAAGGGTTCAAAATCTATTATAAAGAAACAAAAAAAATGACATTTGCATTTCAATATAATTGGATTCCATTATAATCTGATATATTTTATTTTATGAATTTAAAAAATTGGTTCAATAAAGGGTTCATTGACTTCACCAGATTGTTAAAGGGGTCTATCACACACACACACACACACACACACACACACACACACACACACACACACACACACACAAAAGAAGTCCCTTCTTTTTTCATCTTTATCATTTTGCTACTTGTCATTTGCTTCTTAAGCTCATAGGGGTTATTTCTTTAATTTCTCTTATTATTAATTATTTGAAGCAATAATTCATATCGTAATTATTTTGAAATCTTTTTGTTTCATATTTTTTGCAATATCCATTGGAAGGAATGGCTTTCTCTTCTCTTTCCCCCAACCTCTTTTCCCTCTTCACCCCCCCACTTCTCTCTTTCTCACATATAAAAATATATTTAATATGTATGTATGTATATCAGACTGCAAAAAGAGATTTTAATGCAATTATATTTTCCCCAATTTATAGCACTTTTCCTTCTTATTCTGGTTAATGCAAAATCTTTTCAATGTAATGTAACCAATTTTTTTTCTATTGTACTTTCCTCTATCCTGATTTGTTTAAACACTCTTGACCAGTCCTTTTTATGAAAAAAAAATCTAATCCTGTTGTTTTCTCAATGTTTTTGTTATTTTTTAATGGTGTGACCTTAAATGGTGTATGATGTAAGATGCTGGCCTAAATATAACACAGTTTTTCTTTGTTAAAAGGGATGTTTCTAGGGATAGGGAGAGTGATGAGTATCAATCAATCAATAAACATTTACTATATACCAGACATTATTATGCTCATTGGGAAATGATTGCTATAAACAATCAACCAAACAAAGGATCCCAACAGATCTATAAAATTTTTTTAAAGAACTTGAGTAGAACACGAAAGTTTTTGCGTACAAAAAGTTAAAATAAAAATGCCTTCAATAAAAGTTCATGGTTTAAGAAGGTAACAGATGAATGTGGTTTTTTTTCTCCAGCAACAAGAAAAGATGATTCTCTTTTCTTCAAAATCCCATAGCCCATTCCTTTTGCCAGTTTTCTTGATAAGCTAATACCACAGCACTGTGCAAAGCAATTATTCTAACAGCTTCCATGGTGATTTTCACAGTCTAACTAACAACTCTATAGATTAAGTGACACTTTCATGCTTTTTTCTAATAGCAAGTCCATTCATAGTTTCCTCTTTTTCTCCTCCAAAACGAATTGTGTTGGAATTATAGTTATGATTAACTCCCATATTTTGAATAATCTATTATTTTTAATTAATAAAGGAATTCTTTTAAAATGTAGACCATATTCTTGCAAAATTGGGGAGAAGTTTGGTCATTTATCATATGGTAGCCAAAAAAAGTTTCAAGGATGAATCTGTCCATGTTTATCTAGTCTTCAGAAGGGAAACTTATACCATAAGCATTCCAAGTTTTTCCAGATTGGCAAGACATATCTGATTTTAGGCTTTATAGGATGACAGAAGGAAACTTAGAGGCAATCTGGATCCAAAGCATTCATGCATAAAAAGGAAATCCCTGAAGCCTAGAAATGAGATTTGTGCAAGATAATGCAAGTAATAAGTGATATAGATGAATTCTGAACTTAGATCGTCTGTCTTTATACCCACCACAATGGAATATGTCACTCTATTCTGCCAAAATAGCTGTAGATAATTCAAGGTTATCTCCACCCTTTGATGAAGCATTAGAAGTAAACTTAGTGGACAATTTATGAGAGGTGAGAAGTCTCATTCAGAGAAGTGAATTGGCCATGATTGAGGATGATGAGTTAGGGTAATATTTAGATTACAGAAGTACCACATACAGGATGAGTACATTGTGAACTAGGACTGACTGAAATTCATCACTTACAAATCCTATTTAGAGCTGACCTAAGCTGGCACCTGTTCAAGCTCTAGATTTGAGGATTTAAGGCAGCATCTGGGGAAGAGATGTTACAGCTTTGAAGGGTGATTTTCAGAATATATTTTGTACATCTACGCTCACTTCTTCACTGTCAAGTAATAGTTATCCAAAGATTTCAGAGGCATTTCCCATGCTTTCATTCCAACATTAATTATGATAATAGATTTAGAACTACAAGGGATTTAGTAGGTCACATAGTTCACTTTCTTTCCCTGCATTTTTTGGTTGTTATTCAGTAATTCCAATTATGTGATTATGATCTCATCTGGGGTTTTCTTGACAAAGATATTGAAGTGGTTTGCCATTTCCTTCTCCAGCTCATTTTATAGATGAGCTTCCCGAGGCAAACTGGGTGAAGTGACTTGCCCAGAGTCACACAGATAGTGTCTGAGATCAGATTTGAATACCATTTAATGGGGATGAGGAAACCGAAGTCAGAGAGTTTAAGAGCAGCTCATGCAGATGATTAAATGTTTCAGTCAGGATATGAATCCAGGTCTGGTTGGCTCCAACTTAATTTATATAATGTTTCTTCTTTCAATTCTAACATGTGTAAGAAATTCCACTAATCATGGGAGGTGGAGGTTGGAATCTGTTCCCTATCCTTGAAATATCTTCCATTTGCTTGTTAAATTTTACTGTGATTCTTTATTCAAATGATATTTCTTCCAAGGAATCATCCATGATATATTTCCAGTTAATCATCATAAATTCCCTAGGGCCTCAAAAATCATGTGTGTCAGAGGTTATCTCAAACAATCAGATCAAAAAATCCCTTTATAATGCCTCCAACCTTTGCTTGAAAGTTTCTAGACAGGACAAACCTATTGCCTATGTCTGGCTGACATGATAATAGATTGCCAGCCTTGGAATCCATAAGACCTACTAACTAAATTTGACCTGACCTCTCCTGCCGATGGCAGCTCTTCAAGGATGAAAATGGCTTTTCACTTCTTTGACAAGTATCTCTAATATTTGATTTGCTGGTGGTGATTTATTTTTTGTGGGGGGAAGGGGTGAAAGGGAAATTAATGACTTTAACCAAAAAAAGAACTTCCAGTGTAGCAAATCTTCCACAAAATTATTTTTAATTCAGCATTACACTTTTCCTGAGGAAACCAAGAGGTTAATTGATGTGCTAATGTTAGATGAAATACTTGAACTATATCTCCCTGACTCCAAAGTCTGATCTCTCTTTATTGTATCTCACTTTTTCACATAACATTATATATTTTAAGGAAGTTCCTTATCTGAAGTTTGATCACCAAGTGATGAACTATTTTGGGTACCACAACTCATCTATTTGGGGGATGGGATTTCCTAGTCCTTTTGAAGTTCAGTTTAAGTTCCAATTTTTATATGAGGCCTTTCCTGATAAACCCTACCCTTCCCTGATGTTTCCTTTCTTTTCAAAATACTTTACTTGCATATATTTTGCACATATGTATCTGTATGAATATTTTTCCCCAGTAAAATATAAGTTTTCCCAAGGTCAAGGAATGTTTCATTTCTGTAATAGTTTATCCAGAGTGAAAAATTTGTAAAACAAGATTGTACAAAGGTGAATGTTGAAACCTATCTTTGCATGTATTTGGAAAAAATAAAATATTATTAAAATTGCCTCTAAAATAGTATACCCAGAGTATGGCACCTAGTAGGTATTTAATAATGCTTCTTGATTTAAATTTAGCAGTACTGATGGTAACTACACAGATGTCATTCATTTAAGTGTTGAAGCACTAGCATTATAATCACAGGGGGAAAAAGGAGACAACATAATTGAGTGTTACATTGGGTAGTCTAACCTCCAAGTGCAGTAGGCATTTAGAAAAAGGCTGGGGAAGCTATGGAAGACTGCACCATGGGTAGGATATGAGCTGAGGTCTTTAAATATTATCAGACTTTCTGTGGTAGAAGGGATGGGGCAACAGTTCAACTACAGCAAGAAACTTTTCTGAAAATGAACTAGCTTTTAGACTGACATTTACTTGAAGAGTATCCCTCAACATGATGCCTAAAAAGCATAAAACATGAAGGTGTTGGTGATTTATGGCATGGCCTCATTTCTAGTGACTTTAAGCTAGACATATGCCATTTTCCAACTATGACACTGGCCTTTAGAGTGAGTGCATCCAGGGATGCTTTATGACAACCAGAATCAAGAATTGAGATTCTGATTACTCATGGTCATTAAAGTCTAATGACTTTCTGGAGGAGGTAAAGAGGCCATCATCCTGGGGGCCTGAGCCAAATTAGAGAACATTTAATTTCATATGGCTTGTCCCCATTCCCTTTGCAATTTCAATTAAACGTAATATGATAATAAAAAGACCAACTGAATCAGTTCAGGCAATACTTTGATGGCCTGTCAGGGTGAAGAAAGTGACCCTGAGTTCCTGAAGACTTTGCCATTGGGATTCAAACTCTGACAGGTCCCAGCTGCAAATGATATCAGCCCCTATTTCACTGCCAGACTTCCAAGCCATTATTTAAGAATTGGTTTAATTCAGCTGTGAAAAACTCATAGACAAAGTCTCTGGAACCAAGAAAGGTTTTTTGTAAGGGCCCTTTAAATGGGCGGCACCACAGCGCAATGGGAGATTTGAGTGGCCCAGAAATAATCTCTGTGGATATAGGACTGCCCTGTGGGTGGGATCCTGTCAATATTGAGATAGCTTCGTAATGGGTGACGGCTCTCTCACTGGTTGGCTGTGTGTGTGACCTCACAGGTCCTTTATAAGCCCATTGCAGACAGCAAGTCACTCTCTTTAACCTGGCTCCCTAACCTGGGGTAGCCAAGCCAAGCCAAGCCGATGGATAGACGAGAGGTAAGGAGTTTGTTAGTGAACACATGGGTCTTCTGACCAGGTGTTCACTAGGGAACCAACAAGTCAGGGCATTATATGAGTAGGTATAATAAAGGCTTTTAAGATTACACGTGGCTGTTCTTGAGTGCACTACCAGTTATTAAACTATAGATTCAAGAAATCCTGACCAGAGACCTTTGCAGGCCTCAGAGGAGGCGAGCCAGGTAGAGTTGACACTGCAAAGGTCAGTGGTCAAAGGTACTCTGTTGGGCCTAGGACAGACTAATAATTGTAACTGCCAGGAGAGCACGTTACAGTTTTGTTTTTTTTTTTTCAGCAGCTTTTAAAACCATCTAATAATGAGGCATAAGGTAGGGGGAAAGGTGGGAATACTACTAATACTACTATAGTACCATTAACTGACATTTATAAATAACAGGAAAATTTGCAAAATACTTTGTAGACAACTTCATTGAAACAACATCCTAAGTTTCAAGTAACCCTTTGAAGTATATCCTTTTGGCTTTTTGTTTGAGTTCTTTTAATTTTGATCTGGACATGTAATTTTGGTGTCCAATTGTTTTTCAAGTCATGTCTGATTCTTAATAACCCATTTATGATTTTCTTGGAAAAATACTGGAGTGATTTGCCTTTTCCTTCTCCAGATAATTTTACACATGAGGAAACTGAGGCAAACAGTTTCTAGGAACACACAACTAATGACATTCAAAAGCCAGAACTGAATTCAGGAAGATGGGTCATCCTGATTCCCAACTTGGTGCTCTATCCACTGGGCTACCTCACTTGCTCATATAAAATTCTCCCAAAGTGGGAGAATTTGTCTATTACTCACGGAAATGAAAATTTATATACTTTAATCAATGCTATACAGACAAGCTGGATCAGTAGCAAGACTTATACCAAAGGTTTCCTGGCTCTTAACTAAGATACCAGTGTCTCTTATGTACCAAAGTGTCTTTTATTTACCAAAACTGAGGCTAGCAAACATTAAATATGGGATGTGTATTCAGTTCATCCTCTTGCCATCCCAATCAACCAGTATGTCAGACTGGTATGTATTTCTGGAAGCAGCAAACACAAAGATGTAGTCAGGGATATTTGATATACAGAAGCACACATTCTATCTACCTAGGTCTAGTTTCTGGCTCATCAACACAAAGAATATAATCTCCTTACTGGCAAATATTGTTCTGCTTTTTTACTATTTCCCAGAATTTGTGGGGTAAGAATTCATGTACCACCCAGCTATACCAAAAAATGCTTCATTAAACTTCTATCTACCATGTCTACTTCTGTTCTATAAAAGTAAATTTATATCCTCCCTTATAATAGTGTTTGAAATATTTGAATACACACCACATATCCCCCTAAATTTTTTTCTTCTCCAAGTTCAAGGGAGAAGTCAGATGGCAGAGGGAATGGCTGCCTTTCTCCCCTGAGTGGCATTTTCCTCTGTAAAATAAAGGAAAATAATACATCCAGGGAATCACATAGCACTAGAGAAAACCAGAGCGCTCAAAAAGAGCATTTACAAATGTATTGAATACAAGCATCTTTATCCTACATACATATTTTACTTAAAATAATGGACTGTGTGGAATAAAAGTTATTGGAAATTGGATTTCTATCAGAATCAATCCTTCCTAGCATGTGGCTATGAGCAAAGAGTAGCAAAAAGAAGTCTTGGTAAAGTACTCTAACAAAAAAAATTGAATGCACCAAGAGTGGAGGGCAAAATTCTCCCTGTGGAGCATGAAATAAACAGATTGGTTGGGGGAGGCATTGGATCTGACCAATTCAGGCTGCAACAGCAAACAGAGGTGATGAAAACCATCATGTGCAATTCAACCTCAAAACACAAGCAAATATGCACAAAATGCCCAAAGGGAAGCAGTGGAATTGTCTGCTCCTTAAAATGATCTATTATGCATTGGCTGATCCAGGTGCTTTTTCCAGAGATGGATTGTGTTAAGGTTATAAAGAAATATGTGACCCTCAATGACTTTTGTGCATGTACATGGTAATCATTTTTACCAAACTCATTGACTTTATATGTAAAAGAGATATAAGTTTTCATCACTGCAAGAGCTATGTCTCTGGGAGAATATAAACTTCTTGAGGGAAAGAAGCATGAATATTTTTATCTTGGATCTCCACTGACCACATTTCTTTCTGACTCACAGTTGTCCCTTAATGATCATTGTTGTTGTTCTCTGTTTCAATGCCTTACTGCCAAAGAATGTTTTCTCCAGTTCTACCTGGTCATATGTTCCTCCCCCAAATGCAGAATATACTATAGCTGTTGCTATAGTATATAACCTTTTGGCCAGGGAAGCTGCTTATTGGTCGATGGTATGCAAACTTTAGCCCCTGTGATATAATCTTTCTCTGGCAGGTTCTACTGAGTGACTCCTAAAAATCACAGCTTCCTCCAGATATTGATTTATCTGTGCCTTTGAAAAGCTACTTCAGGCTTAAATGGTATGGAAAGGCTCACAAATATAAAAGTCCTAAAATTTCAGTTTAGATATTTCTTCAGAAGTTTTAATTTTTATACTATAGACCCTATTGACTGTCTACTGTGGCTGATGGACCTCTTCTTGGAATATATTTTAAAATGCATATAAAAATACATATTACAAAGAAAACCAGTTATATAGAAATGAAAGTGTATTTTTCCTTCACATAGTTTCAAAGATTCCCAGAAAGCTCTTTGAGAAGGCCCTGGGCAAATCATTTAACTTCTGTCTGCCTCAATTTTTCCAACTGTTAAATGGGAATAATAATAGCACCTACCTTAAAATCCTTAACACAATTTGTTATGGAGTCATTTTTTTAGTCCTATCTGACTCTCCATAACTCCATTTAGGATTTTCTTGGCAAAGATACTAAAAGAGTTTGCCATTTCCTTCTCCAATTTATTTTATAGATGAGGAAACAGATAAATAGGGTTAAGTGACTTGCCCACGGCTAGTAAGTGTTTGAGGGCCCTCCTGATTCCTGGCTCAATATTCCATCCACTGCACCAAGTAGTAGCCCCTTAGCTATTATTGGAACATAATAGATGCTTCATAAATAATTGTTTTCTTCTTCCTTTCCTTATTTTTCTAGAGACACACTAAAATGTTTGAAAAGCAATGTAAATTGACATTTCACTATAAATTAATTTATAGTGTTTAATCATCCTGGAGCACAAAGTATATCGATGGTTCTCAGACCTGTATTGGGTGTATCTCATGTGATCCTTGTAATAATCTATTAGGAAGTTTGGATAATCATCATCCTCATCCGCATTTTACAAAAGAGGGAATTTATAGAGTTGGGACTTATCCAAAGTGATGCAGCTAACAAGCAGGTAAAGCTAAACTTAGATACTCTGTCTCAAGGATTAATGGTCTTGTTATTATATTACACAAGTTTCCAGAGAGAAGAGCAAGAGAGTTAAGGAGACACTTAAAGGAGTAATTTTTGTGATTTGGGGCTTTTTTTCCACCTCTCTGATAAATGGTTTGAATTTGACGTGAAAGAAAAACTACTGGCTAAACTGAGTTTGAAGTATTATCTATGAATTTCAATTACCTCCCCCTAACACTTTTCCTCTCCCTTACCATGCATAATCAAACACTTTTTGGACTATCATACAGTTTTTCTTGAAGTATTTTTCTACTCTTGAGAACTGAGAGCTTCCAGTCCATCTACCCTTCATCATCCACATTTATTGATTAGAAAAAAACAACACATAAATACACATATAGGCCCTCAGAGATGGGACTGAGGTAGTAGGATTCATAAATAAAAACTCCCAGTTATATAGCATTTAAAGCTTTTAAAAGGACTTTCTCTCAATAACCTGCTAAAGTAGATGCTAATATTATTATTCTCCTCTTGCAAATAAGGAAACTGAGCCTTTGAGAGTTGAGGTAATAATAATAATGATAATAGTAATTTAAATAATATGATAAGCATTTATGTAGGTAATACAGTAGATAAAACTAGTTTTATACTCATCTATAAAATGGGGATAATAACACCTACTTCCTGGGGTTGTTGTGAAGATAAAATTAAATAATAATTATAAGGACCCTGGAATATTCTAAATTCTTCATGTGTTATCATCATCATCATCATTATAATTTTTACTATTACTAATTATTAGCTTTGAGTTTTTCAAAGAGTCTTGGAAATATTGTCCCATTTTATCCTCACAATGATGCTAGTAGGTCAGTGTTATTATTAGAGGTATCAGGTGAGGGTATGGCACAGGACAGCAATATGCTTTTTTCTCCTTTTGCAATTTTTAAAAATTGATAATAGCTTGCTTTTCCAATTATACATAAAACAAATTTTAACTTTATTTTTAATTTCAAATTCTCTTTTTCTTTCTTTCTCCTCCCTCTTTTCTGAGATAGTAAGTTGTACATATCTTACAATATTCTTGAATGGGGAAGAAAATAGATGAAAAAATAGAAAATGTTTAACAAAATAAATAAAAATACTATAAAAGCTAATGTTAATACATGTTTTACTATATTAATATATGACTGGCAGGGATCCTAATACATAGTGGCCCTATTTCTATTTGAATTTGACACCATTGCCATTATGATCCCCATTTTACATAAGACAAAACTGATGCGTACTGATTTGTCGAGGGTCACATAGTTAGTAAGTATCTGAGCCTGATTTGCACCTAAATCTTCCTGACCCCAAAATCAAATCCTAACACACAAATTCATCTAGCTGCTTATTTTCCATCCAGTTAGAAAGTGATAGAACCTGGTTCTAGTTCTAGTTCTGATCTCCTGGACCCCTCAATCACTGCTCTTTCTACTGTGCAACACTGCTCATCTTATTCCTTCCAGTCAGCTCATGTGTGAGTTCTGGCTTTTGGAAGAATTCTCAATATGATTTTCCTACAAAATTTTCTGCAAATAGCACAATCTGCACTGAGGCAAACGACACAAAAGCACTCAGTTGAAGAACTAGACTGAAACATTGGCAAATCACTCCAGTGGGAGTTGGGCTTGCATGAGTTTACCTGGCAGCTTTCTGGTTTTTTTGTTTTGTTTTGTTTTGTTTTTTCATATTCTTGACAAACCAGGTACTAAGCTCTGTCTCTAAAGCTGCTGAAGGACTGAGGGCATTGGGTGCAATTCAACATCTTCTAAACCAACTGCCCCATGGCAAAATTCTTAACTATTCCCTCGATATAGACTTGGCTGTTAAGCTCTTGAGAAGTCCTGACTATACTTTCCGGGGACAGCCACACTCAAGCAGGAATTCAATGATCATAAAAGACCCTTCTCTTTTTCAGTATCCATGGTAGCATTTGAAAGACCCAGATTCACTGGGGAAATGACATCCTGGAAAAAGACTCTGGAGGAAGACGATTTTAAACTCATCCTCTGATGGCTATCCGTTTGGTCTTGAGAAAATCACTTAAATTTCTTTGGACTCAGTTTCCTCATTTATTAAATCAGATCATTGTATTAAATGGCACTGCTACCTATGTGAATTATTTATGTGACTTCGTAGAAGTCACAACCTCTGTGCCTTAGTTCCTCATCTGTAAGGTTGCCCTAAATGACTTCTAGGGTACTTTCCCATCTATGTTTAATTTTCTATGATTTTCTCTGTTTCTTTTTTTTTTTTTTTTTGTATTTGTCCTTTATTATGCTTTACCATTTCTGCACTGCTCACTGAAACTATTCAGATCATCCAAACTGAGGATCAAGCTACCAGCTATAAAAGATTCCTCTTGTGAATATTTTGTTTTTCCCTCATCACAGTGCTATGTACACAACAGCCACTTAAATATTCTTTGAAATAGATTCATTTTAAAAAGAATTTATTAAATTCTACATGTAAGACATTATGCTACATATGAGGATAGAAAATAAAAATTGGCATAATCTCTTCCCTCAAATAGGATTTAGACAAATGCATATGACACAAGATAGACTGTAAAAAACGGGGGCAGCTAGGTGGCCCAATGGATAGAGCACCAGTCCTGAAGTCAGGAGAACCTGAATTCAAATCTGGTATCAGACATTTAACACTGTCTACCTGTGTGACCTAGGCAAGTCACTTAATCCCAAATGCCTCAGAAAAAACAAACAAATAAACAAACCCAATAAAAACAAAGAAACCATAGAGGTCTGATCCATAAGATAAGTGAGATGGGAGTACGGAGAGTGGAAAAATCAGGGAAGGCTTCATAGTGGTGGCACTGAACTGCTTGAAGAAAGATAGGAATGTCAACAGAGAGAGATAAAAAGGCTTGAGATGTAGTCTGCATGAATCCACAGAGGACAAGGAAGGCAAGGAAAGATCATCCTCATGGTCACCACCTTGGCCTTTTGTTCACCAAAGGCTCCTGCATAAAGATTCTACTCTTATCCATTGTCAAAACATTTACAACTTACCCACTGTAGTGGGTACTCCTTCAACTCATTTTCTAGGACTTCTCCTTGATCACCCTTCTTACTTCATAGTTGCAAATGAAGTCAAGGGCCCAGCTTCAATATCCACTTTCTACCAATATGATCTTCAGCACTTTCTACTCATAAGTGTGGACTTTTAGTTTTTCATCTATAAAATTAGAGGATTGGCAAAAATGATTTTTAAGTTTCTAAACAATGCTTCATCTGTATGTGATCGGCACAATTTGAAGATTATTGTTCAGTCAGTTTTTTCAATTGTCTTCAACTCTTAGTGATTCATTTTGAGGTTTTCTTGGCAAAAATACTGGAGTATTTTGTCATTTCCTTTTCCAGATCATTTTACCAATGAGAAAACTAAGGCAAACAGGGTTAAGTGATTTGCCCAGAATTTCACAGTTGTTAAATTGTCTGAGATCAGATTTGAACTCATGAAGATAAGTCTTCCTGACTCCAGGCCCAGCCCTCTATTCGCTTCCACACCTTGCTGTTCCTTCTGGGAACAAAATTAGTTGATTAATAAATGCTTGTTGATTTCTTTATTAGCTATCTTTGACACATAGAACTTCTTAGATTGTTAGAAGTAAAGAATGATCAGGGTTCAAAGAATCATCTCTATAAAACCATTCCTGAATAGAAATTACTTCTGCAACTTTCAGCTGTCTCTTGAAGACCTCTAGGGAAGGGAAACTCAGTGAAATACAAGATAAGCCATTCCTCTCTGGCAAGGTCAACAGCTTACAAAAACATTAGAGATTGTTGACTCCTATGGTTCAGTTTTAAGGAAGATTGGAATTGATTCTGTGTCAATGCCCTTTTTAAAGGTCACACTGGCTCACTTAACTTTTTCCCTATTTATTCATCACTGAGAATATTTTTGCAAAGCAACTATCCAGGTGGCAGAGGATGGCAATAGCTTATGGCTTCCTATCACTAAGATATATGTCTGGCTGAGGTGGGAGGCTCATGATGTGAGATTCAACATGACCCCAGGATGATCAGTCTGCAGGAAAACAGAGTCTCTGTAAAAGCATCTATGAGTATTTGCATACTGTATGTGCATTGGTAGAACAGAACAATACATGCACTCTTGTGCATGCCTAGGAGCCCTAAGAAGGTCATCTAATGTCAAGCTGCTTCTTTGGTTTGGTAATCATAATTTAGCAGGAAAATTGCATGGATATATTTCACCAAGATAATTTGTCACTTTTGTAAAAGGGAAAAATGAATTGGAAGAGAACTTTAACTTTGTTCCTATCTGTCCTCTCTTTTCCCTTGATATAGCCCAACATGACATGGCAGAATATGTTCTATGAGAGTCATTAATGTACTATGAGAAGTCAAAGACACAAGTAGGTCAGAATGTACCTCAAATACATGGCAAGGAAACCTCAAAAATAGGGCTTTTGAGAGAACAAACAGTACAGAGAATGAGCAATCAAAAATATGAAACCTAAAAGATGAATTAGAGGTCAGTTAAAAATTAACTAAAAGCTGGGTGATTAAAAATAAAATAAGTTATACAATATACAATCTATACACGAGGATAGCAAATCATATTGAATATAGATAGATCTTGACAAATTCATAGTTGTTGTCTAGTCCAAGAGTTCCCTAACCCCTTTTTGTATATTACGGGTACCCAGTTGGCAGTCTGAAGTCTATGGACCCCTTCTCAGAATCATGTTTTCAAATCATCGAAAGGAATGCTAAATTTTAGTTATATACGGATTCCTTTCCTATAAACATATTTAAATAACTACAGAAAATGCTATATTTCACTTATATATCAGTTGTAATTATTTTCCCCCTCATCCAAATTCACTGACCTCTTAAAATCTACCAAATAATCACGCAGAGTTTGATCTTGAGTTAAGAACCATTGACATAGTCCAACTCTGTTGGGACTGTAAGGAAACTGTAACTCTAAAAGGTAAATTTATCATTTTTTTTTATCATTTATAAAACAAATTCAGAAGCACATAATGAACTCTAAGGTCTTTGTCAACTACCTGACCTCTGATCGTACCTGCCTTTCCCAAGGCAAATAGATTGTTAAAGGCAGAATGAAAATCTGGTTTTCAGATTCCCAGCCTATTCTATATAAGCTCTGCTGCTTCCTCTGTACTGACATAATATTGTAATTAGAAGATGTGGAATAAAAAGATGTAGGAGACTGACACAGTGTACAGTTATAGGAGTGGGAAGAGGAAGCATCTCAGGATACCTTCTGTTGGGGCGAAGGTGCCAAGGCGCTCCTCTCTAAGAGTACCATTTTAACTAAGATAATGCCAGTCACCTCTCTCAAGTTGGGGATGCAAAGAATTCTATCGGGGTCATGCAAAGGATTTCACAAATGTGGGGAGGGGGGCTTCACATCTCTCCCCACTTCTACTTCTAAATGTTTGATAGCAAAGGATCTGATATGAAGCTAACAGCAATAAGTGAAGAAATAAGTGAAGAGTACATGTGACAGGAAAAGATGGGGAGTAAGCACACTCTCCAGTTCCTAATGGCACAATTACTACTGAATATGATTGTGAGAGCGTCTGTCTCACAGTTAAGTTTTTTTTTTTTTTTTAAGTGACAGTGCAAACATCATACAGCTTTTCAGCTTGCAGCTGTCAAA
Organism: Sminthopsis crassicaudata; assembly: GCF_048593235.1. Lineage (NCBI taxonomy): Eukaryota > Metazoa > Chordata > Mammalia > Dasyuromorphia > Dasyuridae > Sminthopsis > Sminthopsis crassicaudata. Next base: position 554,480,904 of record NC_133619.1, read on the forward strand.
GTTGATTTACAGAGATCCAGCTAGAAAACTAGGGAATCAATTAGAGGAACTTCAACCTACACAGTGGTCTTTGATACATTGAGGTGGTTCCCAAATCCCAGAGGAAAGTGCCATGGCTTCCGACAGCAAGCATCAGAACAATGAAAGCTTCAAAGCATATTTCTTTCAACTTCTGACAAAAGTGATTCTCCTGGGTTTTGGTGTCTAAAATAATGGCTGTTTTAGTGATAAAATAGCTTTTCACAGGGATTTTTTAAAAAGAAAATTTCCCCTTCCTATTAAACTATCTCAATTATAGTGTCTTTTATATGAGCTACAGAGTTAGCTGATTAAAGCAATTAATAAGCCCTTCTCCAATTATCTTATCTTCCTTATCAAAATGCAATCACCCTAACTACTCTGGAGGAAAGAAAATAACCACAGGGAAAAAATAGCCTGATAAAAGAAATAATGATATGCTCCTTCAAATGAACTGTACACAAACATAAGACCATGTTTCTCTATACAAGATTATAGGCTTCAGGATATGGCCACTATTTTGTACCCCAAAAGAGAAACAAACTGGGGAGATATTGCAGAAAGTCAGAGACAGACTGAATGGAGCAGCAACTTTCGTGCTTCATCTTAGATTGGTAAAGAACAGAACTCTTACTGACAACTTGTGAATATTCCTCTAGGTTCCCAACTTTTTGTCAAGCATGATTTGGAGAGGATATAACTGAGTTTATTCAACTTTTGGGTTCACACTGAGAGGTTGTTTATGAAAGTGGATTCCATAGGTCTGGCAGGTGCTATATTAATCACAGATACTTGATTTAGATCAATATCAGAAACACCTTTCCTTCCAAGAGGCCACTGAACGCAAAAGGTATATTATCTAAATCACTTGGCTCTGGCTTTTCCTGGTCTCACTATTAAGTCTTCATCCCTGACAAATGCACTGAAAAATTCTAGAATGAAATCCTGTCTGAATCAAAACTAGAATCCTTTCCCCAAACAAATACCACCCCCCAAAAATGTTATATTATGAAACAATGACCACTTCCCTAGATTTGAAAACACAAAAGAAAAACTAGATTTCAAAGCAAAGGAAAAGAAAAAAAATAGCGGGGTTAAAAAAAAAAGTCATATTTTTCTTACCGGTATAAATGCATGCTGCATAGCTTGCTCACATTTTTTTAAGGAAGCAATAGTATCCCACAAATACTGATAGTCCACAGCATGGGAAGCATTTGGCCGGTCCATGGTGAAGGCTGATACCACTCTAACTGAGCTCAAACAACCCAGTGGAAAGGGGAGGGGAAAAAAAAAAAAAAAAAAAAAAGGGACTGCAGATCTGTTACATAAACTTCTTAATTAGATCTGCTACACAAACTGCTATCTTAGGACTGAAAAAGTTAATCAGAGCATTTCTTTCAGGGGATAACTGGGCATGAGACAGATGTTGTCATTGGGAAGGCTTTTTCATTCCCACACTTGTGAAAAGCAAGGCCATCTATGTTCTAGCCGTCTGCATGCTGGTCTGTCAATACTGCACATACCATAAGTGTGTGGGGGAGAAGGGGTAGTAGGAGGAGAGATGTGAGAAATTTTTCTAGCCAAAGATTTGGATAGCAAGTCATAAGAGAAGACATTGAGGAACTTGGGGACAGTGAGCAGAATTTCATGATGAAATAAAGACACCTACACATATTTATATAGTAGAAAGTCATGTATTACAGTGTGTTCAAGGCTTTTACACAGAGAGAGACTAGGTATATGTTCATTTTTTTTTTCAGTTGTGTCTGATTCTGGGAGACCTCATTTGAAGTTTTCATGGCAAAGATAGAAACAATTTGTCATTTCTGTCTCTAGCTCATTTTACAGGTGAGGAAATTGAGGCAGAGTTAAGTGACTCACTCAGGGTCATATAGTTAGTGAGTTTCTAAGGCTATATTTCAACTCATTTAGATTGAGTCTTCCTGATTCCTCTGGGCTACCTAACTGTCCAGAAATAATAATTTATTTAATGGTTCCTATCCATAAAGTACTTTCCCTCCAACAAGGTATGAAAGTGACAGTAGTAATCTCATTTCACAGATAATGAAACTAAGGCTCAATGAATTAAGGGATTTGTTCAAGGTCACATATCTAGTAAGTAGTAGAATTTCTGTGAGTGCCAGATAGAGAGTCAGAGAAGTTGGAATGGAATTTCATACCTACTGCCACCCATGTGACTTCGAACAAACCATTTTCCTTTTTCTTTACTCTTCTCTAAAAGGATGGGGGATCATATTTAAAGATCATACTTAAAGTTTTTTTCAAGAGGTAACACTATAGCATTATAATTCCAAATTCAATTCACTTTTCACTACCAACTAGGTTATCTAGTTCAGTCTTTACTTGATTCGGGAATACCTTTTACAGTATTTTATTCATGGAATGGTTCATTCAGTGACAAGAAACTCACTATCTTGTGAGACAACTTTTTGTACTTTTGTATACCTTTAACCGGTTGAAAGTTCTTCATTATGTTGAACCTGAATTCTCCTTTCTATTACTTATATTCAGTGGGTCTAAGTATGTTTACAGGTATAAGGAGAAATCTATTACAAGTCTATAAGTTTTTGAAGAAAATGATCACGTCCTTTCTTACTCCATTTTCACCAATTCTCTCTTCTATGCTATGATTTAGCCCTATCACAATCCTTGATTTCTTCTTTTGGGCAAATTCCTATTTGTCAGCATTGCTTCTAAAAAGGGGAACTGAGAATATGGCACAATATTCCTGGTGTATTCTGACAGGTGAATGATACATTGGGAGATCATCTATCTCACTCTGGATTTTACTTTTCTGAATGTATTCTAGGATTAAATTAATTATTTTGGGGGCCAGTCATGTCATACTGTATATGCATGTGTATATACATGTTTATTATACACACACATAGATAAAATATACAAAAATACAAATGATAACAATTTATATTTTTATAGTTTATTGTTGTTAATGATGTTGTAACAATCTGATGAGGCAACTACATACACAGAGTGTGGTTAGTCACATGTCAAGTCTCTTGACATTTTGTTATAAGATCTGGAAGTAATGTTTTCTGCACTTCTTTCAGGCTCTCTCTCTGATGGATACTTTAATTGCTGCTGCCCTTATTATTACTAGGCTATCTGCTCCAGCACAATTTATTTGTGACTCTCCCTGAAGACTAGTTAGAAGCTTCAGTGACTGTAAAATACAGTCAATGTCTTATGTTACAGGCTTAGGTCAATTTGGCTTCTCGTGTTCTACAGTGTACATTTTCCCAGGAGTTATACAAAAAGATTGTGAATAGCAAAAAGCATCCATGGTTGAAAAATAGTCCTTACATATTTTAATATCTAAAACAATGAACTCAGAGCCATAAAAGTGTCAGATCTGAGCGCTATAAAGGATCTCAGAAGGTATCTATTAAAACCTTCTCCCTAATATATGAATCCCTTCTGACAAATGGTTATCCCAGTATTACCCAAAGACCTTCAGGGAAAAGGAACTTAATGCCTAAGGAAGTAATCTGCTGCATTGTTGAAAAGTCCTAATTGCTATACAGATTATTCTATTGAGTTGAAACCTGCCTTTCAGGCAAATGGTAGAATTTAGAGAGGAACAAATTTTTAGCAATCATTTAATCCAATTTTCTTGTTGGACTCTTTTGCACTTGCTTTGAGAGACTTAGAAGTTTGTATAGAAGAGGCAGACTTGGACAATGATGCTCAAACCAATAGATCTTTATCAAGTACATTGAAATTCGGTCAGTTAATAAGCATTTATTAATAAACTCTTATGTGCCAGGCATTGTGCTGCACATTAGACATACAAATAAAAGCAAAAACATGATTTCTTCTTTCAAGGAGTTTAAGGAGTTCTCTAAAGGAGAAAATAATATGTAAAAAAATATGTCTAACAAAATGGAAAGCTTCTGACTTAAACTGAGAGATCTAAGAGTAAGAGAAAAGAAACAAAGGAGAGGTAAGAATGCTCCTGGAATATTGTCTGTGGAGGGTCAAGTAAATTACCAAGTTTCTAGAGAGGAAAAGAATTCATCCATGAGTCTGCCAGCGGCAATGGGAAAGTAGGATGTGAAAGGCATGATTTTTGGGCTATAGCAAGAAAAGGAAATCAATGACCCTTTGAGACATAATCTTCTCACACAGCATGCAGAATGAACCAGAATTTCATGACTATTTCTAGTTTGGGTTGGATATGCCTAGTTTTGCACTTTAGGAGAGCTTGGGGATACAATTTATTTTTATTATATCATTTAGTTATTTTTCAATCATGTCTGACACTTCATAATCCCATTTGGGGTTTTCTTGACAAATATATTGTAGTGGTTTGCCATTTCTTTCTCCAGTTAATTTTACAGATGAGGATATTAAAAAGGTTAAGTAACTTACATAGGATCACACAGCTAATTGCTGTCAGAAGTTGAATTTGAACTCACAAAAATAAGTTTATCTGAGTCCAGGTCCAGCATTCTATCCACTGTGCCACTTGATTATGCCATACAATTTATTCCTAGTGTTTTTACATGGATGTTCAGGGTAACATGTATGATTGAAGTCTCATTTCTAATAATAATATCACAGTAAAGGAATCAATAACTAAAATCTTGCCTAAGATTTGGAAATGAAAGGTGCCAGGCATAGAAGATTCCAAAAAACCAAGATATTGGCCCAAATTGCAAGAAAGTCTAATGCTGGAAAACCAGAGAGGAAACATTGAAATAGTCCCTCAATAAAGAGATGAGAAAACTGAGGCACAGAGAAGAGAGGTGACGGGTGTGGTATAGGTAGGAAAATAGCAGAGTTGGGATTTAAAAAGAGGTCCCATAACTCTGAATCAAAGAGTCTTTGCTCTTAACACTTATAAGCTCATGCATCAAAAATTAAGAGGAATGTTGAAAAAAAGGCATAGGATAAAAGGGAATAGAGAAGCCTTGGTGGGTAGAAAGAAGGTCAAAGGCTCATGAGCTCATATTCAAAATCATGTTCATTTGCCAGTGTAGAGACAGTTCCAACTGAACTGAAGTGTAGGTGAGTATGAGAAAGAAAGACTAGATAAGAGAAAGTATTCAAGACATTTATGAGAAATTTCACTTTCACCCTGCCAATGTTCTTCATGTGAGACCCATAACTTGCTTTTTAAAAATAATTTAATCAGTCAATTTCAATATAACTGGTTGCCTCTGTGATCATTTTATGTTCTTAAAAACATGGACTTTACCAGACTGCCATAGTGTCTCTGTCTCTCTCTGTCTCTCTGTCTCTCTGTCTCTCTGTCTCTCTCTCTCTCTCTCTCTCTCTCTCTCTCTCTCTCTCTCTCTCTCTCTCTCTCTTTTCCTCTCTCTATTCTCTCTCTCTCTCTTTTCCTCTCTCTATTCTCTCTCTCTCTCTTTTTTACTCTCTCTACTCTCGCTTTCTGTTTCTGTCTCCCTGTCTCTCTCACATACACACATACATACACATATTTATATGTGTGCACATACCCTTTCCCAAACTTCTTATACCCAGTTTAAAACAAACAAACAAACAAACAAACAAAAAACCTTCTTTGAAACTGTGGTGATCCATTATGGATTTGGAAACAAGGAAATGAGATGATAAAATGTATGTTTTGATAAGAATATTCTAATAATGTATGAGCTTGATGAGTAGGGAAGAGAAGGAGGAAAATTAGGTAAGATATGTAGGAATAATCTAGCTATGAGAAATTGGTATGGGAATGGAAAAGACTTTTTTTTTCAAGAATAGATAAACAGAACTATTGTGGAATTGGGATTTGAAACCGTGTCTTTTGACATGAAAGTTTGTGTTTTATCTCATCTTAAATCTGGAAGTCCTGAAGAATCATAAAAAAATAGGTTTAAGATAGATCAGGTGTCCTCCACATCTTGTCTCCATGCAAAAATTTCAGCTTCTTCCATACATCCCATTGTTAGAATATGAACAATCAATAGACTTTAAAAAGGACAAATCATTATCTCTTCTGATCTGTATTAATTTGGACATTTTCCCAGGAGGCACTTCTGAAAATGTTAAGCCCATTGGCTGATTTTTTTTTCTTTTAAAAAAATTTTAATTTTCAAAACATATATATCAATAGTTTTCAACATTCGCCCTTGCAAAACCTTGCGTTCCAAATTATTTTCTTCTCCCTCCCTTCTCCCCACCCCTCTGCTAGACAGTAAGTACTTAAATATATGTTAAACATGTACAATTCTTCTATACATATATACTTCTGTATAGATATACTATATCATGCTATGCAAGCAAAATCAGATCAAAAAGGGAAAAAAATAAGAAAGAAAACAAAATGCAAGAAAACAACAACAAAAAAGTGAAAATACTATGTTGGGACTCACACTCAGTCCCCACAGACCATTGGAACTGACTTGACTCACTTCTCTGTTGAAAGGGGCCACAAGACTGACTTTTTTAAAGAGAAAACTCTGTGTGTGTGTGTGTGTGTGTGTGTGTGTGTGTGTTTCCAAAAAACCCATTTATTTTATTCCTCAATTACATGTTTTTTTTTTTAATTTTGAGTATTTTGAGTCCCAAATACTCTCCCTCCCTTCCCCCTTAGTTTTCTTTTGAAAACTTCATATTCACATTCTTCAATCTTTATTAATTGGAAAATGACTTGAATTTATATAACACTACAATGTTTGCAAGATGCTTTACAAATGTTATCTTGGTGCATACTCTTTGATCCTGCAGTGTCTCTACTGGGATCATAAAAGAGGGGAAATGATTGACATGTGCAAAAATGTTTGTAGCAGCCCATTTTGAAAGTAGTCTTTCTCTAATAAAATCACATATCTAGCCTTATCCCTTTTCTCTCCATCTATACTTATAAATGTAAAAAATTATTCCCCTCTACAAATTTTGTCAATGTACACAATCTTGCTTGTTTTAGCAATCAATGTCAGCCTGGCTTTATTTAAGTGTTTCAGTTTTCTTCCATAGAGATGGTAGAAATTAGTACACAGACATGGCTAGTACAGGCAAGTTGTTAAGCTATCTCCCTCAGATTTCCCTTTTTCTCTTTCTCCTTAATTGAGGGAGCTGAAGTATATTGATATTTTAAAGCTTACTCTGTGCTAATTTGCACAGACATTCTGTAGTTTCTGATTTGACGTAATATTTCTTCAGTGTATGTCCAAAGGCTATTGGCCTTGGAGAATCATCTTTCTCAATAAATCCACATCTTCTATTTATTCTCCACCATCATGTTCCCCTAGCATCCTCTCATCTACAGGATACTTTCTGTCACTGTTACTGCCCTTCTCCTCTCCATGTGCTCTATGCATATGATCCTGATATCCTCTGTGTAAGATTCAAACTGCCAGTCATAATGCTTTTCCTGCACAGAATATATGTCTTGAATTTTCCATGAGGCATGAAGAAAAAGAAACAAGCAACCTTTAAAAATATTCTTTTCATCTGTAGTCTTTTACTCCTGTCAGGTGTATTAATAAATTTCTTTCTTTATTTGTCTAAGTATCACACTTTCTCAACTCTAAGTTTTTCATTCCCTTAAATTTATGTTTAAATTTTTGAGGTTTTCTTCCCTCCCAAACTCTTTATTCCTTCCTTCAAACTACTCATTGATAACTAAATATCTAGATTCTGACTCTGGCTCTACCATTTACTAGAGATGTGATCTTGGGCAATTTAGGTGATTGAAGATTGTTTTCAGAGTCAGCCCCTCCCTCTATCATGCCTTTTTCACTGTCATTCCTTATTTCTTGTCCATTTTTTTCTGTCAGTAAGAAATTGGCAGATAAAGTGATTGACATAAAGATATTGCAAGTTCAAAGTCTAATGCTCATAGTATTAAAGGAGAGTTTAAAGAAGGAGTAAAGTATAACTAATGGATAGAGTTACAATGGTGGGAATTTATGCATTAATGGCAAAAATATTTTGTGGTTGGAGTGGCATTCCCAGAATATTTTAAGAATTAAAATCACATAAGTATCCAGCTACTCTGCCTGGCCTCAGCTAAGACTTGGTGCTGTAAGGAATACTAGTAGCATCTCAAATAGGGAGTAATAGAATCACAAAATATTAATCAGTTCATCAATCCTACAGTTTTGTGGAAGAACTAGAATTCTTTGAAGACCTTTGAAGGAAGTAGAAAGTTTTCAAAAAGTAGAAATGTAAAAGGAATACATTCAGAGAATTGGGCTTACATCAACTTTTTGGGGTCATAAATTTAGATCTGGAAGCAATCTCAAAAAGTCATTTTGCAAAATTCTCTCATTTTATATACAAGAAAACTGACATCTGATGAAGATAAAGGTCTTATGCAAGGCCAGACAGTATAAGAAATAGCCATCTCTTATATTTGTACATGATCACTGGCTACTCCAAACCCTGAAATGCTACTTCATCTCCCCCTTTTAGAATCCTTGCTCTTTTAAGACAGCTCAAGGGCCACTTGCAGGTGATCTTTTCTGGTGTCCACAATAGCAACAATCTTCCCATTAAATATTGCTTTCCAGCTTGCATATATCATATATGTACCTTTTTATATATGCTGATTCCTCCATTAGAATATGAGCTCTTAAAGGTGAGAGTGTCTTTTCAGTACTTAGCACAGTGACTGACACACACTAATTTCTTATTTAATGCTTATTTGTTTATTGATGAGAGAGAAAAATAAGAGAGAGAGAGAGAGAGAGAGAGAGAGAGAGAGAGAGAGAGAGAGAGAGAGAGAGAGAGAGAGAGAGAGAGAGAGAGAGAGAAGAGAAAGAAACAGAAAGGCAGACAGAGACAGAGAGGCAAACACAGAGAGAGAGGCAAAAACAGAGAGAGACAGAGACAGAGACATTTTTGGTGCAGGAATATACTTTATAAAATGCCAACAAAATGGCCATTCAGTCTCAATTCCTTCTAGTAAAAAGGAACTAAATGCTTTATGTATGAAAAAGCCTATTTCATTGATAAGGCAGTTCTTTATAGGAAAGTACTTCTTTTATTCAATTGAAATCTCTCCCCATGTAATTGCCTGCATTAGTTCTATATTGTAGATACACGTAGAATAAGCCTAGCCCTTCCACATGAACAAGTTTCAAACATCTGAATGTATTTCACATATTAGGTACTTAATAAATGCTTACTGTATGAGTAAATGAAAATGAATGAATGAATACTGTCCCTCCCACCCTTCTCAGAGTGAAAATTGTTAAAGGGATGCTTTCACACCTAAAAATCTATCAATTTATAATTCTCCCCTCCTACTATTTCATTAAAAATGGAAGAGAATAAGAAAACTAGCTCCAAGGAGCTGCCTAGTTGAAATCTTGCATAGAGTTTTCCCAACATATTGGTACATGTAATAACAGGTCAAAGAATAATTACTCAGGATACTAATAAGGATTTTTAAAGTCATTTTCCACAGCCACAGTTGCCAAACTCAATTTAATGTTGCACATATTTATAAAGTGTTTATCATATAAAGTCATGCTCAATACTAGGGATAGGTACATGACAGGCACAAAAATAAGTGCCATAAGTCAGATTCACACACACACACACACACACACACACACACTGAGAAAGAGAGATATAAAGATATAAAGGCAGGGAGGAGGAAGGAAAGAAATAAGAGAAAAGGTCAAAGAAAGAGAGATGATATGTACAGAAAAAGACAGTGAGAGAAAGAAGGGAAAGTGTGAAAAAAAAAGCTGCAAAAAATAAGTTGGTCAATTTGGATTTGAAGAAAGGAAAGTTTCAAATGATGAAAATTCAAGAGAGTGTGTTCTAGGCTTAAAGGACTGTCTATAGGAATTCTGAGAGGTGGGAAATAGTGATATAGAATAAGATTCAATGAAAAGTTGAATCCTATTCATTTTTATATTCAATGTATTAGAGGAAAAAGTGCAAAGAAAATGTGAATAAACAGATTGAGCTAGATTGTTGAATTATAAATGTCAGGCAAAGGAGTTCACATATTATAGTAAAAAAGCAATGGGGAGCTATTAAAGGTGCTTTAAAAATGGCTGATATGATCAAACTGGTGCTTTAGGAAGATTAATTTAGCAGCTGAATGAAGGATAGATTAGAGAGAGCAGAGCAGTCAAGAAATCCTCCAAATCAGGACTGCTGATTGTACCATCTAGAGCACAATGCTTTCATAAAAGTAGGAACTTAACAGATGGTGAATGGAAATTAATTAAAAGTAACCAGCAAGTTCAGATAAATATAAAGTATAAAAGAATGAGGCAAAAGGTGGAAAATTTGGTTGAGATATAGAAGGAAAGGCAAGGAGGAATTTTAGGAACACAATTACACAAATTGGGCAAGATACAATTCTCAAAATTAAATATTAGCATTGACAATTAACCTGCCATCTTACTTAAAAGCTAATTATTACTGTGGTGTATAATTTAATGGATTATAAATGGTTGAGAATGCACATGTCCTCATAAAAGCAATTAAGTCAATAACAAAGCCCAAAACTCTACCATTGTAGTTTCTTATCTGTTTGAATATGTATTATTCCACTCCAAATATTCATATGGATTATTTGTGCCTGACTTGTGGTAGAGCCTTCTGAGCTCATATTGGTTTGATCAGCCATAGTTGGTTACACTTTACCTTGACCTCAATACAATATTCCTGTTGGAAAACAAAGAAGTATAACCAACCATGACAATACATTTACACAGCCTGTTTCTCTAGGTGTGAAACCCTGAAGGTTTAATGTCCATTTCATCCCCTAGATTTAGAGGAAGAGATTTTTGCATTTCGGGATAACAGAGAGGCAACAACATGGAAACCAGAATCATGGTTCTGTTTCTAAATGACATTTGCTAATTATGTGCCAATGGATAAGACATTTAAAATCCCCAAGAATGAGCTTCATTGTCTGCAAAATTCCATTTGTAAACCTCAACTCAACCTTACTAAATCAGTTTGTTTTCTCAAACCATATGAGCTATTTTGTATCACAGTCAAAGATAGGTACAATTTAGAAAAATACCTAAAAGCACACAGTAACATCAGGAATTTGTGGCTTATTTAACTCCTCTCTTAAGTAATATGTTGGCATGGTATAACACTGAATGTGGGGTTAGGGGATGAGGATTCAATTCTTGTTTCAGGAGTTTAATACAGGTAAAATATCGAGCAAATCTTAGTGTCTTTCTATGTAAAAGTGGATCATGATATTTTCATTATCACTTCACAAAACGATTGTGATAAAAGTATTTGAAAAAAACTTAAAGTACTATCTAAATGTGAATTGTTATTATTAGTAGCCATTAAGCAAACCAAACACCTGATTGATTGCCTCTTAATGATATAGTAATAAAATTTATATATTCCCAAAAGACATAATTATAATTAGAAGTTACAGATTGGACAAATTTGAGTATGAATTATCCTATAAATTATCCTGAATGGAGCAGTTAGGTGGTGCAGTGGATAGAGCACCAGCCCTGAAGTCAGGAGGACCTAAGTTCAAATCTGACGTCAGACACTTAATACTTCCTAGCTGTGTGACCCTAGGCAAGTCTCTTAACCCCAAATGCCTCAGCCAAAAAAAAATTATCCTGAATTCTTATTGTTAAATGGCAAATCAGGAGTTATAAGGTTTGATGAACTAGAAATCAGATATTATTTTTTAAAATGGCAAAAAATTACATTATGCATTCTTTACCTTTTTTCAAGATGTCAGACAAAGAACATCAAAAGGACCAAAAGGGAAAAGTGATCAAAAAAGAAAAAAATAATGAAAAGGAAGATGTGGCTGAAAATGTGCTGAAAAAGTCTCAAAAGCATTGCAAGTGAAATCTGCCACAAGGTGCTGGTCCTGTCACAAAGGATCGATAGATATTGATGGTCTGCAGTGTAATCCCAATGATACATATTACAAGCAGAAATATGCTGCTCCCAAACCCCAGATTGAGAGGATAATTAAAGAAAAGCTACTGTAACCTGTTTGATAAAAATGGAGGAACTCAAGTGGTAAAGATTTGTAAAATACCTAGGTATCACTCTAATGGGGATTTGTCTAGAAAGCTGTTAAGTTGTGGCAAAGAGCCCTTCAGTCAGCAGGTAAAGAGACTTTGAGCCAGCCTCGCCCTGGGCACAATTCTGATTATGTTCATTGATTCACAAGACAAGGAAATGGTTTTCCTGAAACATCTGGCTAGTGGTTTGTTACTGATAATTGGATCTCTGACCATCAACTTGTGTCTCTGTAAAGGATTCCTCAGACATCTGTCATTGCCACCTCTACCAAGGTTTAACTTTCAAGTATAAAAATGACAAATTATCTTACTTCAAGAAGAACAGACTACAAAAACCTAGACACCAAGAAGAAGATATTTTTGATATCAGAAAAGAAAAATATGAGATTACAGAGTAGCATAAGACTAATTGGAAAACAGTGAACTCTCAGTTCTTGCCCCAAATCAAGAAAATTCCTCAGCTTTCAAGCTTCCTGTGATTTGCATTCTCTTTCCAATAGAGTTGTCACCACAAACTGGTGTTATAAAATGCTTGCAAGAAACTCTTATTAAAATATTTGGAATAGCCATTTTTTTGTTAAAAAAAAAGAATTATGCAATGGGCAAGTCTCAAATTTTCACAAAACTGGTAACACGAAATTTTGCAAAACAATTGAGGCAAAAAAGGATATAGGTGAGAGTTTCATGTTTAATAGACTTCATCTGCATAACACTTAAAGAGAAAGATCAAAGAAATAGACATTGTTCCATGAGTCATCTAATGATAGAACTAGAAACAAAGAATATTAGAGTTAGACAGGACTTCCAATTTAGCTAATCATAGCTCCTCTGTAGCCAACTATCTGTATGACATTGGACAAATTAATTCATCTTTCTAGCCTTCACTTTTCTCATTTTATATAACAAAGGATTTGGATTAGGTGACTTTGAAGTTCTCTTCTAGCTCCCAAACTAATTCTAAGAATGAATGAATGAACAAATGAAAGGCATGTATCAAGCACTTATAGTGTATACACTAGGAACTTTGTTAAGTAATAGGGACATGAATAAAAAAGTGGGAATCCTGACCTCAAGCAGATTATGTCATTCTATGGGACACAATACATAAGGGTAATGGCCTTTTAAAAAGGGTAGTTTGCTCTGAGATTTCCCAGAATTGGTACATAGGGCAATACACAACCCATTGGCATTCCTTTTCCAGAAACTGATACTATAGATTTATTTTTCAGAGCAAAAGTGGAAAGGGAAAAGATGGCTCATATGTGACAAGTTCACAAATGGCCAAGGGCAAAAAGACATGTTTTGGTCCAGGTTGACTGGAAATAGCGAAGTTTCATCAATCACACACTGTTTTTATTGATGAAAAAAGTGGGGTCCCAAGAGAGGTAAATGATACAATTAAGTGACAGATGAGAACACAGGTCTCATGACTCCCAATTTATTATGCTTTAAAACATGCTACATTGGCTCCAGAAATCAGGAGGAAAATGTAACAAATAGAATAACCCTGGAAGTGAGAGCATCTCTGGAAACCATTAATAACTTATTTACATGGTTTATGGCTTCAGTTCTAAACATTGCCATGATAAAGAAATAAGTGCATGATTCAGCTAGGTGGCATATTGGACAGAATATGAGATCTGGCTGGAGTCAGAAAGATTCATCTTCCTAAACTCAAATCCAGCCTCAGATACTTACTAGCTATGTGACCTTGGGTAAATCATTTAACTCTGCCTCAGTTTCTTCATCTGTAAAGTGACCTGGAGAAAGAAATGTTCAGCCACTACAGCATTTATGCCAACAAAACCCTAATTGGGACATGAAAACATTGGACACTACTGAAGATGACTGAACAAGCAAATATTCAACTAGCTAGTTTCCATGGCTTTTCTTTCTGTTCTAGAGTTAGCACAGTGACTGGAACATAGTAATTGTTAATTAAAGCTAAATGTAATTTCAAGTTAGGACTTTTCCTCAGCTTTAAGGGGAAGAAAATAAATATCTTAGAATTCTAATATTACCCTTGAATCATTCTCATATATGAAAAACATTTGTGAATTTATAGAAAAAAAGTTGAAACCATGTGTGAAGGTGGAAAGTAAGAACTAGAGAAAATGTGTGTGGCAGCTATTAGTAGGTGGATCTGGGTAGGACATCATTTGTTTCCTATATAGAGAGCTATAACACAATGGGAGAGAGATGTAAATACAGAGGGCATCCAGTGTGAGCTTCAACTGCACATTAGCTGGTCAGGTTAGATTGAATTCTCTAAATAATTGTGGTTGTTCAATCATTCAGTCATGCTTCATTTTTTATTATCTCATGCACCACAGCACCCAATACTGCCCATGAGGCTTTCTTGTCAAAAACTATTGAAATGATTTGCTGTTTCCTTCTTCAGTGGATTAAAGCAAACAGGTTAAATGACTTATCCAGGGTTACACAGCTAGTAAGTGTCTGAAGCTGGTTTTAAATTCAGGTCTTACTAATTCTACAGTGTACTATCCACTAAGCCACTTAGGTATCTTCCAGATGGGATCAAAGAATTCTTAGAAATCTGGGATCTCTAAACTTAGGTTAGAACCTAATGTTTCTCTGTTATATCATACATCCCTTGTGATCTTTAGAGAAGTTGAGGGCAGAAAAAATTATATGCATACATATAGATATTACCAACAACAACAATGATAATATAGATCTTTTTAATGGAGGAGAGATTATATGAATTGTACTGATGAAAACTGAAGCTTGGGTATGGTAGTGAGAAGGCACAAAATGAAAAGAAGAGGATATAATAGATAGAATACTGGATCTGGAATGAGCAATTCCAAATTCAAATACCACCTTTGATATTATCAGCTATATGACCTTAGGGAGGTAGGATTTCATAGTTCTGAGCCTATTTCTTTACTTGTAAAATAAAGAGAATGATTCCTGTTATATCTACTTTACATGGCTGTTATGACCACAAATAAAAAAAATCATGTAAATTGCTTTGAAAATCTAAATATATTGTCAATTACCTATCTTAGGATGATGATAATGGCTGGCATAGAGGTTTGCAAATTACTTTTAAAATATTATTTCATCTTTATAATAATTCTAGGAAGCAGGTGTTATCATTAAGGGAAACTAAGACAGAAAAAATAAATTACTTTCCCAGGAACACATGGTCAGGAAACATCAGAGGCTGGATTTGAACTTAGGTATTACTGGCTCCAGGTATGATGCTCTGTCTACTATACTACTTAGCTGCAGAATGATTATGGGAAAATTTCAATGGTTCATAAGATTCCAATATATGATAAAGGCTTATAAGGTTCCACTATATGTTAAACACATGCAATTCTTTTAAACAAAATGGGTGAATGAAGAATTGGAAGAGGGAAAAACTTGAGGCAGAAAGACCTTTCTTAAAACACAGGTCTAATCATGACACCCTTTACTCAGTAAACTCCAGTGGCTTTCTATTAACTCCAGGAGAAAATAAAAAATTCTCTGGGTAGCATTCAAAGCTCTTCATGACCTACCCTCTCCTGCCTTTCCAGATTTCTTACATTCTATTCCCCTATACATATTCTTTGATCCAGCAACACTGGCCTCTTGGTCAATCCACAAACAAGACACTTCATTTCTGAGATCTGATCATTCTCTCTGATCCAACTACTGATCTCTCTGGATTCCTTTTAATCCTCAACTAAAACCCTGCTTTTTATGGGAAGCATTCGTTAACCATTCTTAATTCTAGTGATTTCTTAATTTTTAAATTATTTCCTGCTTATCCTGTATACAGCTAAATATATATGTATATATATATGCATATATTTTTTGCATTCTGTTTCCCCCATGATGTTACAAGCTCCATAGAGACAGAAGCTCTTGTTTTTTCTCTCCAGCATTTAACACAGTGTCTGACAACACAGTAGATACAATAAATATTGATTCATTATTTTTAAAGACAGACAAATTTTATTCCTATTCCTTGTGACAGTCTTCCAAATATTTGAAGATAACTCTAATTGACTATCAAACCTTATTTTCATGAGAGTTTCTCCAACTTATCTTTATATAGCACGAACTAAAAGCCCTTCATCATTGTGGTTTCTGTCCTCTAGATGGTCTCTAGCTTATTAATGCTCTTTTATTATATTCTGACCAGGACCAAATATATTGTAGTTTCATCTTCCTAGTCCTGAACATTTTGCCTATATTACTATGGAGTAAGTTCACATAACTCTCTGAGCTGTCATATTATGGTTAAATCACATTTGATAAAATGATTGAATCAAACCATATTTTTTTTTAAGTTTAACTGTCCTTTATCTTGTATTTAAACAATTTGAATTTCTGAAGTCAAATTGTATACTTATATAATTATTAAATTTCATCTTATTATTTTTGGTTCAGCACAGTAGCCTATTCAGATTTTTTTCTTCAAATCCTGGCCATCATTCATATTAGTTTCTACTAGTTTCCTGTCATCTGTGAAGCTGTGCAGAGTATTCTCTCTAACTTTGTCAGAATCATTGACAAAAAAATTCAGATAACACAGGCATCAAAACTCATCCCCAGAGCATTCTACTAGAAAAAATGTTTCCAAGATGATATAGAACAGTAATAACTATTGTTTCGATCTGACCATTCAACCAATTCCAGATCTACCTTACTGTACTACTGACAAGTCCACATCTCTTCACATTTTCCATAAAAATAACACATAAGACTTTGTCAAAAATTTTCATAAACTCTACTACATAGCAGAGTACTGAAGCTACAGCACAAGAAGATTATTGTCAGCAAGAAAAGATCATTGAGAATAACATTTTTAGAGAAGCATAACTTATGATGAAAATTCACAAGCAACATATGTCCCCAACAGCTGTGGAATGACTGAATAAATTATGACATATTTATATATGACTTTTATAGAATATTAACATACTATAATGAAGGCTATATTGAAGAATTACTAAAAACATCAGAAGATATGTATGGAATTGTGCAGAATAAAGGTAGGAGAGTCAAAAGATCAGCAGAATGACAACTAAATAAAAGAAGCCCTGAATAGGGAACCACACTAGTCAAGTTTTCCTGGTGAATACTATTATTGCACTGTCAAAGGACATAAACCATCTTAGCTATTAATAAATTATTTTTCAGATAATGTACTTTGAAATGGGATGCATCCAATGTTTATTGGATAGCATCTGTTGTCAAAATAAAACATAATTTTTAAAGAATTAGATTCAGTTAAGTTATATTTTCAGCATTCTCAAACATTCTTATCAAATAAGGAAATTGTTAGTCTGGACTGGCCTGTTATTGATGAAAACCAGGCTAATGTTTTGTGACCATGAGGACTCCCTTTTGTATGTGTTGGATACTTTTCCCTTTAATATAATATCCTAGGAATTTGCCAGGAATAAAAATCAGGTTCACTGGTCTTGATAAGGAAACCCCCAAACTCTTAAAACTTCCTTGGACTCTGTTTCAGGGAAGGGACCCCACTCCAAGCACAAACAGTTTCATCCTTATCTAAAAACTCATTGGATTCTATTCAAATTTTAACCTTGGCTGAAACTAAAGCAGGAAGCCAACCTGGGATCCACCCACAAGCCCCTTCAGATTGTCCAAAGTCCCTATTATAAAAAGAGCCAAACTAGAGTCCACTCTTTGCAGAGGTCCCAAATATGGCATCCTTATGTCAGCCATGTCAAGGATTTCTGCCCACTGGAACTGTGGTTCTGGTGTCCTTTTATCTCTATTCTCAATTTTACTAACTAAACTTCACTTCCAAACCCCACAATAAACCTCTTTTATCAATCTAGGTTTTCGAGTCTGTAAATTCCTTTATAGAGGACTCTTGCACCGCTACTAGACCTCATTTAACTCTGTATCCTTGCACCGAATCCAAAGGGGTTGCAGAGGAGCTCTATTTGACTCCCTGTACCCTGAACCTGCCACTAGACCTCAATTAAACCTAATTTCATTTAGGCACCCCTTATCTAGTTCTCATCAGTGTCTACAATATAGTGCCTAATTCTCTAACAATGAATGTTTCCTTATTTAACTAGGCCTATTCTCTAACAGGACAGTCTCATCACTTTTTATACTTATATATACTTAAAATCTTTCTTTCTCTGAAGGAAAGTCTTGAATTAAGAAGTCTATTATTTTACTAGCATTTTTGTTATTGTGGCTACAGCATCAGAACTGCAGTCAGGAAGACTCCTCTTCATGAGTTCAAATCTGGCCTCAGACAATTAGGAACTGTGTCATAAACCCTAGAAATGGCAAACAACTCCAGTATCTTTGTCAAGAAAACCCCAAATGATGTCATGAAGAACTAGACATGAAAGAAAAATGGCTAAACAGCCAGAAAAATAACAACAGTTTTGGTCTGTTGGCACAGTCTGTAAGACCCCTGCTTCATCTATTTGCTATGTAATTGAGATGATGTATGCAAAGTGCTTTGCAAATTTTAAAACTCCATATTCATAGTTCATATAAATTCTGTTTAAGGAGAAAGGCATTACAGCACAATGTGGAGGAGAAAGGATAATTTTATTTCCATTTTATAGCTAGATGGCATAGCAAAAACAATACTAGGTCTAGAGGAAAAAAGACTTGGGATCTAATCTCAGATATTTACTTGCTGTATCTGGACAAATCTCTAAAACCCTATCTGCCTGAGCTTCCTTACCTGTAAAATGGAGATGATAATAATAGCACCAGCCTCCCAGAGTTGGTGTGAAGATAATAATTTGGAAGTGCTTAGCATAGTGCCTGACACATTGTATGTAAGTTCTATATAAATGGTAATCATTATTATTATTATGATATGAAGATAGTCATTTGACTATCAAATGTCTAGTTATCAAAGTTGTCCAGGAAAGAATACAAACCTCTTGCCTCATAGTTCAATTTGTTTCTATTAGAACATATGTACTTCAAATGTGTTTAAATCTCTAATTAGCTTTTCAGAAAGAAGGCAAACTTGCTTTTAAAACAAAGTTACTCTCTGAATTAAATGATTTATGTCATTGGATTTTGCCAGGAATAAAAATCAGGTTCACTGGTCTTGATGAGGAAACCCCCAAACTCTTAAAACTTCCTTGGACTCTGTTTCAGGGAAGGGACCCCACCCCAAGCACAAACAGTTTCATCCTTAAAATTCATTGTAATCTTCCTAATATTATTGAGAAATGATTTCACTTCCCAAATTTACTAGAGGTTTAATTTTAGAATAATGGTAAGAGTTCTAGACTTGGTGCAAGAATACCACATTTAATTTATAATTCTCACTGACATGTTATCTAGCTTTGTGTAATAATTTAACCTCTTGACATCCAAATGTTAATAGGAACTTATACCATTGGAAAGATAGAGGTTGCTTGTCATTTATTCCAATTCCAATGATAGAACATCCCTTTATTGTTTCTCTCTTTGTATTCCTATAGTTAACATAGTGCTTAACCTTAAGTAAATACTTAATTTTTTGTCATTCTTTCATTCATCCATTCATTATACTTTTCTTTCTTTATAATATCTCTAATAAGTGGTCTTTCAGACTTTCCTATAAGACTTCTTGAAAGAAAGAATTTATGAAATAGTCCAGTGTATTTGAATGACATTATTGCTGGGATTCTCTTTATATTAAATCAAAATCTGTCTCTCATTTCTCCCATAGGTCTTAGTTTTTCTCACTCAGGCTACTTAAAACATGGTTCCATATGGAAAATCATCAAATAATGAAAAATAACAAGCATTGTAACTCAAAAATTTCCTCTTACAGACTAAACATGTTCAGATCATTTGCCTTATATGGCATGTTTTTGAGTGCTTCATCATTTCTGTCATTCTTCTGCCTCCATTTATCAATCCTTCTTTTAAAGGATAAAGACTAGAACTAAGCAAAACTTCAGAAGTTATCAGACAAATTAAATATGAAAACACAAATTGGCATTTAATGAAATGCTAAATAACAACTATATAATTGAAACAATTAACAATTATGTGAAAAACAATGATGAGACAACATGAAAATTTCAGTGCTAATGTTAAGATAGTCCTTAGAAGAAAAATATATCATTAAGATATGCATTAACAAAATAAATATTGATAAACTGAACAAGTATTTAAAAATAGATACAATAAGTACGCAAAAGCAGCCTTCTATAAATAGATAATTGGAAACTAATAAAACTATAGAAAGATAAGAAAAATTAACACCTCATGCTTTAAGAAAAAACAAATAATAAACTATCTGCCAATCTCATTAAAAATAACAGGGCATAAAATCAAATCAACAAAATAAAAATGAATAAGATAAAATCACAACAAAACCAGAAAAAAAGAATTATTAGAATCTATTATGGCAGTGATACTGAGAATAGAAAATTAATAAAAGATTACCTTCCAAAGCATACAAACTAATAAAAGAGAACATCCAAAAGTAACCCTAATCTTAGAAAAGGTAGTAAAATTATCTGAAAAGGAAGAGCCAAAGAGGTAGAATCTTCTGATCCCAATAGAAAACAGGACAATTCTATCAAAAGTTAGATGATTAATTCCTGCTTGATAAATTATTCTCAAAAATTAGGAAAGTAATTACTACACACCTGTCAGATTGGCTAAGATGACAGGAACAAATAATGATGAATGTTGGAGGGGATGTGGGAAAACTGGGACACTAATACATTGTTGGTGGAGTTGTGATAGAATCTAACTATTCTGGAGAGCAATTTGGAACTATGCCCCAAAAGTTATCAAACTGTGCATACCCTTTGATCCAGCAGTGCTACTACTGGGCTTATATCCCAAAGAAATACTAAAGAGGGGAAAGCAGCTCTTTTTGTAGTGACTAGAAACTGGAAGATGAACGGATGTCCATCAATTGGAGAATGGTTGGGGAAATTATGGTATGTGAAGGCTATGGAATATTACTGCTCTGTAAGAAATGATCAGCAGGAGGAATACAGAGAGGCTTGGAGAGACTTACATCAACTGATGCTGAGTGAAATGAGCAGAACCAGAAGATTGCTGTACACTTCAACAACAATACTGTATGAAGATGTATTCTGATGGAAGTGGATATCTTCAACATAAAGAAGATCCAACTCACTTCCAGCTGATCAATGATGGACAGAAACAACTACACCCAGAGAAGGAACACTGGGAAGTGAATGCAAATTGTTAGCACTACTGTCTATCTACCCAGGTTACTTATACCTTCGGAATCTAATACTTAATGTGCAACAAGAAAATGGTACTTACACACATATATTGTATCTAGGTTATACTGTAACACATGTAAAATGTATGGGATTGTCTGTCATCAAGGGGAGGGAGTAGAGGGAGGGAGTGGAAAATTTGAAAAAATGAATACAAGGAATAATGTTATAAAACAATTACTCATGCATATATACTGTCAAAAATTTTATAATTATAAAATTAATTTTTAAAAAATTTAAAATTTTTTAAAAAAAATTAGGAAAGTACACTGTCAAAATACTTATATGAGACAAAAATAAAACCTCAACCAGGAAAGGATAGAGCAAAAGAGAACATTAGAACAATATCATTAATGAATGATGATTCTACAATGTTAAGTAAAATCTTGGCAAAAAAAAAAATCTACAGAAATTTAACCAAAAGTTGATCATTATGACAAAGTTGGATTTATATCAAGGATATAAGCAATTAAACATTAGGGAAAACTATCAATATGATTATTTTAAAACCAACAGGAAGAAGCAATGCTAAGATTAACTGCTTATTTAATATTCTATAATAACTTTAAACTAAATCACAACTTGTTATTAATAACCATACAATAAATACATTCAATTAGAAAGACATATACTATGCATGACTAGGAGTAGGGTGTCAATTCCTAGACAAAAGAAGATAAAGATAGTTTCAAAAGATAAACCAGACAATTTTGATTGCATGAAATCGAAAGATTGTTGCACAAAGATTACCTAACTAGGATAGAAAGTAAAATATCTTATTGGGGAAAAAATAACCTAGTATTTCTCATCAGGGTATGACATCTAAAATGGATCTGAGACCCACATAAATATACATCCCCACATTTCTCAACACACAAGTAGTCAAAGGACATGGAGAAATAGCTTTGAGAAGCACTGAAAAGTATAAACAATCTTTAAAAATGATCCAAATTACTAATAATGAGAGATTGACAAATCAAAACAACCCAGATATTTCACCTGATATTCATAAAATGGGTAAAGATGCCCAGAGACAGTAATAATCAATATAAGGTTATTCAAAAGACAGGAGCACTAATGCATTGTGGGTGGTAAAATTATGAAAAAAGTCAACTATTATAAT
Source organism: Sminthopsis crassicaudata (assembly GCF_048593235.1). Taxonomy (NCBI): domain Eukaryota; kingdom Metazoa; phylum Chordata; class Mammalia; order Dasyuromorphia; family Dasyuridae; genus Sminthopsis; species Sminthopsis crassicaudata. The sequence continues at coordinate 554,503,271 of NC_133619.1, forward strand.
TCTTAAATCAGAGGTTATAGCATCTGTTCCAAGGAGGTGACTGCGAAAATTACAAAAACAAACAAAACATTGCTATCTTCCAAAATATGTATAGCAAAGCTTTTTGCATTAGTAAAGAACAGGAAACAAAGTAGATGTCCATCTTTGTGGATGACTAGACAATTTGTAGCAAATTTATGTAATGGGATAGCATTGAGTTATAAAGACATTAAAAATATGATGACTACAAAGAAGTATGGGAAGTCTTAAATGAACTGATGCAAACTGAAGGATGTTGAGCCAAGAAAAAAAAAAAAACATATGATTACAACAATATAAGTATACATCACAAAACAAATAAAAATGTATAAAACAAGTTTTATGAAAGAAGAAATATGAAAAGACTTTCTCCTCCTTTGTCAAAGTTAAAGTTCACAGGTTTGGATCACTGCATGTAAATTCATATTTTATTTTCTTTATTGACATATACATCATTTTTTTCTGATTTCCCTCCTTTTCTTTCTGTTTAAATGTTTTGCTATATGAGATAGCTATACTGGAAATATAGAGATAGATGATTCCAGAATAAAATCTAGATATACAAGAAAATATATTTTTAAAATATTTTGAAATGGTAATCATGCTTAGTACACAACATTCTTTTCTGTAGGCTAAAGATACTCATATTATTCACCAAAGCCTTGCATGATAATTGATTTGACTTCTTCCATCCTTGCAATCACCTTTTAGTGAATAAATTCCAGTCAGTCAATTTTCCTTCTAAATTATACTACCTACAATAAACACTTCCCCAGAAGTGATACAATCACTTTCCTATTTTCTTCATCTGCAAATTTGAAATGACAATACCTGATTGATTTATTTACTTGACTCACTAACTTGTAAGAATACTTAAGAAAATAAGTGATATAAAAACTATTTGTAACCATAAGGTACAACAAAAATATTGACCATTAGGACTGTAATTATTATTGTTTTTTGTATTCTAGAATCCTAATATCTATTAAAAATGAATTTCCTCCTTTCCCCACTCTCATTCTAGATTCTTTAAAACAACTCTAATGACCTCCAGGGCAAGTACTTTGGAGCCTGTATTGTTATTTCTATTTCATTCCTCATCCTGTTAAATTCATAGTGGGCAGTGTCCATAGTCATTATTTTGAGAGATGTGCAATGACCTAAATAGGGTTTGTTTTCTGACCTGTACCGAGTGAGACAAAAGTTATCGGCTTCCCATAAATAGAACATAACTCAACAAAATAAAATGTGCCTCTTTCTGTACTCATGTATACTACACACTAGCAGTGAACCATTTTATAACATCTCTCATTTCTATTATGCCCTGGGTTAAATTACATCTCTTGCTATGTACAGGAAAAGTCTGGAATTCACTTAGTACATGTAAATAAAGGAAGGTATTAGACTTGTCTGAAATTCTAGCATTATGATGGGGTCTCATGATTATATTAATTTTTATGTCTCAGTAATGGATAGCTATGACAACAAACCACTAGCCCCTCGAACTGAGGAAAGGCCAATTTCTGATTTTCACAAAATATGACAAGCCCATTTCCACATCAATTTAGCCAATTGGTTTCTAACACAGAGGAAAGACACTCTAAATGGTGAGATTTATTCATTTAACATGACAAACTCACTACTTGCTTGAAATCCAATTGAGGCTTAAAGAGAACATGACTCAGAAATGTGGAATTTTAATTTAAAGGAAAAAAGCATTGATAGTTAATCACCTAAATAGCCAATTTTAAAGAGTAAAATGTCAAAGAGCAAGAAGTATCTCACATGAGGCCTTTGCAGACCTTTTAATCCAGCATTGTCTCAAAGGAGCTAAGACTATTTACTAATTTCAGCTCTCACTGATTTTCTTCTCATTAGAAACAATTTATAGAAATCCCAAGAAATCACTTTTGAGATATCTCTTTTAGGCTAGAATTTGGGGCATGGCATAAAGGAAAGGAACAATGGATTTGGAGTAAGGATACTTTGGGCCAAATACGCTTATTATTATTTTAATGCCATTAGATAAGTTCCTTCATTTACCTATTCTGCTTCTACATCCATATAATTTTGGAATTAGATGGCAGTTGGGATTTTATTTCAGCATTTAATCTATGGTTCTGCCATTAAAAAAAGAGACAAATAAAAATAGAAGAATCCAAAGCACATTTCAACAAAAGAAAATCATGAAATTAGTTTCCTTTTTTGTAGAGTCCAGCTAATACCTCCTCTAATACCTTTCCTTTATTTCTTGATCTCCTCACCTTATTCCATCTCAGTCTCTTACTCCAAGTAGATATTCTATGAGAATTAGAGTATAAAAGTATCCCTTTCACATTATGGAGGTTTGGGGTAGCATGGCCCATGAGCTAGAAAATCCACAAAAATTTTTTTCCTTTTGTACCAGTGAATAAGTCTGAGTGATCATGGTATTAAAAGATAAGATACATTGATATTTACACTATGCTACATAGATTTTGTACATTTCTGAGTTTCAAAACTTTTTTTATGTAGTCTGCTGGCTTTTGGGTATCATTTGCAGCTTCTCCAAAACTCAACAAATTTCCGAGTAAATTTCACTTGCACATCCCTTGATATTTTAAAACTGCAATGAGGAGAGTTGCAATGGAAGGGATAACTGCATTTATATTATTTCATTAGATTTTAATGGGCAATTACATATAGAAGGAGTGGTTATAGAGCATCATGAAGGGGTAACAGAATATTGGCAAGAAAATGTTGGTCTAGATTCAAATAAGTGTTTGATGGTAATTTCTATTGTTATTTGTCCATTGTTCTCAAAGAGGACCATGACATCAGGGAGATGATACCATAACAAACAAACTGATTAGATTCAAGTGAGGGAGGGCTGGGGGAAATCATTAGCCTTACTTTCCCCTCCAAAGTCATCTGGATTCAATCCAAAATATAGGAATACAAGGACCACTGGAGATGACCCTTGTTATATTTGCCCAATGAACCACTTGAGTTGCTATAGTAGAAAAGAACACTTGGGAATCTGAAGATTTATTCCTGAGTCTTGACTCTGATATTTATTGTTTTTTCTCTCTCTGTCTCTTCTTCCCTTCTCCTCTTCCTCCTCTTCCTCCTCTTCCTCCTCCTTCTTGTTCTTCCTCTCTCTGTCTCTTTTTCTTTCTCTCTCACTTTTTTCTCTGTCTCTCTTTCTATATTTATGTGGGTGCATGTGTGTGTGTGTGTGTGTTTGTGTGTGACTTAGAGAAGGTTATTTAACTTCCAGAAGGCTTAATTTTTTGTATATACAATGAGATTACTATTTAGATTACCTCCCTTTCTCTCAATATATTTGGTAGCATTCAATGTAATAATCAGTAGTAAATTGATCATAGATATCTTAGACAATACATATTTTCCTAGGTTTTCACGATAATGCATTCTCCTCATTGACACAGCTATCTAACTGCATTTCATTGGGAGTAAATTTATAAAGAACCCCAAAATAGTTGGAAAATGTATCTTGGGCTGGTATTTGAAGAGCAGTGGTGGTGTGGTACAATGGATAGAGCACCAACTCTGGAATTAGGAATACTGTTCAAATCCAACCTTAGATACATGGTTTTGTGTATGTGTGTGTGTCCCTGTCTCACACACACACACACACACACACACACACACACACACACACACACACACACACACAAAATGAGCTGGAGATTGAAATGGCAAACCACAGTGTCTCTGCTAAGAAAATCCCAAATGAGTTCATGAAGAAACATACCCGACTGAAACTACTGGTCAACAACAACACAAAATTTCAGACTCAGACTGGGATTTGTAGAGTGGTAGCTAGATTTGCTGTATTTTTATTCAGGTCATGCTCACTAAACATAGGTGTCAGTCAAAGAACTGTTGAAGGCCCTTTTATTTTCTCCCTCAACACTATTTTTCTTGGTGAGTTTAAGATCCAATTATCTTCTATATGCAGGAAATTTTCAGCTCTATTTATCCAGCACTAACATCTCTCCTGATCTCCAGAATATCATCACCAACTGGTTACTGGACATATTGGACTGAAGGTCTTCAAAGGTCTTACAAACATTTTAAGCTGAGGCAAAATACATGTTTCCCCACCCTAGTTAAAGCTTTGCTGTTATATCATTTTATCAAAAGATCATGTGGTCTGTTCTTTTCCTCACTGTTGCTAAAACAAGAGTAAAAGTAATAAAATATGGCAAAAGATAAAAGGAAGATCTAAAAAGTGAAATACCAATTAAATCATATTTTTATGGTGCCTTCCATTTTCCCAAGAGTCCATCTTCCTCAAGGGTAGGTAGCTTAAGTATAAGTATTCCTATTTTATAGAGCATTTGACGCATATAGGCTCAAAGTCACAACTTGCTCAGGGTTATACAGCTAATGGGAGTCAGCACAGGCTCAAGTTTCACTCTTTTCTTTCCAAGGTCATGTTTTCCTGAGAATATATGACTTATAAAAACATGCAAAATATCAAATGTGCTCTAATTATTCTACTTCACTTTTTTTCATTTTTGTTCTTCTCCCAGTCCTGGCCCTAGTTTTGTTCCACTACTAGCTTACTCTAGAACTTCTCTCAGAGCTGGGGTCTCCTTACCCTGGAACAGCCTAGAAGAGTCTATAGCTTGTTTTCCTTGGAATATTCCTCTATCTATCCCACCACAACTCTCATTGTTAATCCCCACAACATCTCCAGTTTGTGGTAGGGCCCAGCTGGTCTGCTCACATTCTCTTCCTGGCCCTATATCTTTCTGCACATCCAAACAATACTTTAGTATGGTTACCTTCCCTAACCCTATCATTCAGCTTGTTCTTGTGCTTTATCTTCTCATATTAGAATGTAAGCTCCTTGAGGGAAGGAATTGATTTCTTTTTCTCAAATTTAAATTGTCTGGGATTAGCCCAATGCCTGGCACATAATTTCCTCTTTTGACATATAAGGGGAAACCTCATTATTCTCATCACTATTCTCTCGGGAAGGGGGGGAGAGTCATATTGTGGTATCTCCCAGTGGTAAATATATCACCTTATGAAACTGGGCCCTTAAACTGAGAGTAAGAATCATACAGCAAGAAGGGGGAAAAGGGGTACTTAATTTATTTGAATAGTGATCTATCTATCTATCTATCTATCTTTCTATCTATCTATCTATCTTTTTACAAGAGACAACCTATTATAGTGGAAAAAACACTGGGTTTAAAATTGGAAAACTCATGTTCAAATATCAATATCAATGATATTTGTGCAAGTTTTTGTTACTATCCTAAATTCAGTTTCTTCAGGTGTAAAAAAAAAGAGGGGTGGTAGATGAGCAGAATTACATTAGATAACTTCTAAGAGATTAGAGGATTTCTAAAGTCATATTCACATCTAAGTCCAATGAAGAAATTCTCATTTTGTCTTAATCTTGATATTTAGTATCTTCAGCATTTGCTGATGAGCCTGAAATGTAATTCAAGAAACCAGATTCCTGATAGGGATTTTTTATTTTCTTTTAAAGCATCAGCATTTAATTGAAACTGCAACAAACAATGTGGGTCACTGCCCTAACACAGCAAAAACCCATCAGAAGAAGCTGAAAGACTTGTTTGACACTACTTTTTAATGAGGCATCGCCAGCTAGAGTAGTACACACTATTTTCTTTCTAATGATGAAAATGATGGGGGAAAAGGTCAGGCAGTATTGGGGAGCCAGTGCTGAATCTAATTATAAAATCACATTTCATCACACTGTCACAAATCTTCTGCAGAATGAATGACTACTAATTTAGACAATAGAAATATGGATCATCCTATTTTTCCTGGGCCTGTCCCCATCAAATACCTTTCATTGATGAAATGGCAGGACCCAGTGATTTCAGCATCACATTCATGAACACTGGCTACCATGGTGAGATTTGTCACGTAAGAGAACACAAAAAGTGATTTTTAGAACCAGTCAGTCAAAATCAAGGACCTCCAGGTAGGAAAAGGGCCACTGTAATAAGTACTGGAACCATTGCTATGAACAGAGAAGACATGATCCTTTACCTCATAGCAGTCCTCAGAAGTCTGATTTGGAAGTGGCATTAATGATCACTGGGGTCAACTGATCCATTTTACAAGTGAAGAAGCTGAATTTCAGAGAGGGGAAGTATAATGGAATGATCTTTGATTCAGAATACTAGAGTTCAAATATAAATTCTCTTATTTCCTATGTGACTTTGGACAACTTACTCTTTTTGGGCCTCAGTCCTCCCATTTATAAAATGCTGAATTAGATAAGATGTTTTTAGCTTGAAATCTATAATTCTAGATACTATGATTGGTACTGCAGGAGATGATAGAGATAAGAAAACACCATTCCCATCTAGACAACATTTCCAAAATGTCCAGTCCTCTGTACACACATTCTTTTATTTGAGTTTTCCAGCAGCTAAGGCAGATAGTAGAAATATTATTATTTACTTTTAAAAAGGAAAAAAAGTATAACTTAAAGATTATTGCAATTTGCTCAAAGTTACTAAGTATCTTAGTTGGTATTTGAATCCAGACCCCAGCTTTCATAGACTGTGCACTTCTCATTGCATCTCATTGCTACTTCAAATGGAAACTCCTTGAGAGCAGGTTATCATTTTTGTCTTTGTATTCCTCACACTTCAGTCTCAAAAATGTAACAGGGGTTTATTGATGGGTTGAGGAAAAACAAAATAATGGCTTTACCACTACTGGAATTCCATAATTCTTAGTGCTATGTAGGAGACAGCAACATTGCCAAAGGGAAAACTACTTCCTTTTAAAGGGATAATGACAGTGGACAAAGGAAAGAGAAGTCACATACAGAATAAATAACAATACAAGAATCAAATAAAATTATGGACAAATATATGACAGATGACCCACGATAGGCTTGTATCACAGTATAAGGTCTGAAATCATCTTAGATACTGTATTCACATTGAGGACTAGAAAAAGGAAGCAACTTATCCAAAGTCATAGAAGGATTTTAAAAAATGAATGAAAAAGTGTCTGGTAGAAATTTGATTTAGATTAAAACCTTATACTACATTCTACCATACACTGGATTTGTGACTTTAATATTAAAGCTCATATTACTACACCAAAAAAAAAAAAATCAAAGGGACAATAGACCACACATTTCTTACAACTGTGAATAGGAGATGTATTGTTTTTTTCTTTTTTCTTTTTTTTTTTTTGGAAGCAATAAGGGTTAAGTGACTTATTCAGGGTCATATAGCTAGTAATTGTCTGAAGTCAAATTTGAACTGAACTGAGATCTTTTTGACTCCAGGGCTGCCCTAGCTGTTCCAGAAGATGTGCTTTTAATTAAACAAGAGATAGAGATGCTTTCAAAAGATTTTAAAAAACTTTAACATCATAAAATCAAAACATTTCAGCATAGAAAAAATAAATGCACAGTAAGAAGGACATAGCTAAATGGGGCAAATTTGTCTATCAAATTTCTCAATAAGCAGTAGGTTGGCATCTAAAATATATAAACAACATCAATAATACACATACAGAAATAACTAAGTTATTCCCCAGCAGGAAAAAATAAACAAAGTATGTTACCAAATAATTCTTTAAAAAGAAATTGCAAATTATTTACATAAAATGCTCTAAATAGCTACAAAAGAAATGCAAAATCAAATCAGCCTGAAGTTTCACCTTAAACTCTGAAAATTGGCAAAAATGATCAAACTATTAGAAACAACAATCGTCACATGTTAGAGGGATTGTTAATTGATAGATGCACTAATGCACTACAAGTAGAGCTGGAATTGTATTGTTATCTTGGAAAGTACTTTGGAATTATCCAAATAAAATGACTAAAATATTCAATTACTTTAACCAATTTTTTTATTATCATGCTTATACTCCAAAGAACCCTGTGATAGCAGAAAGTCCCCATATACTACAAAACACTAATAGAATAAATTTTTGTAGAAGCAAATAATTGAAAATTAAGTAGATGGCCATTAATTGGGGAAGGGCTAAACAAACTGTGGTATATTCATGTAATGGAATATTTCTGTTCTATTAAGAAATGATGTGTATTATAACTACACAGAAGCAAGGAAAGAGCTTCATGAACATATTCAAAGGGAAGTAAGAAGAACCAAGAAAACAATACACATAGTAACTACAGCAATATATAACACACACACACAATTACAATTAAAGGTAGGAATATTATAAGGTTCAAGCTTTATAATGACTGAAAAGATCTATGAACACTCTAACCCACTCATTTGTGAAGGTTAAAAAGTTCACAACTATTGCACATTACCCATGTTTCAGGAGTTTTTAAAAATATTAATCAATTGTGTTTAATTTTTTCCTCTCATGTTTTCTTTTTTGACTTTAAAATATTATCCATTATGTGGGATAGCTCTCTGGAGAACATGGGAGGAACAGTGGGAAAACTATAATTATATAAAAAAGAAAAGAACATAAACTTAAAACTTTTAAAAAATTAAATGAAAATTTAATAAAACTTTATTAAGTTCTTGATAAGTTCAAAGCTATGTATATAAATAAAAGCATAAGAAAGTGTTTCTTTCAAAGAATTATCAATAAAATAAAGAGTTAAAATATATAGGGGATACATCTCCAAGTCAGATCATAAGGCCCAGTGATAGCAGTCCCTAAAGTGTAGCAATAAGGCAGATGGCAATGTATCTTCTTTAATATTATTTGTAAAAACTTATCTGTTTCTGAAATTGAGACACATATAAATCTCCAACTCAACTTTCTGAACACAGATCCTCTGACTCCAGAATCCAGAATCCATGTGCATAGTTAGTAGTAAATGAGTGATGTAGATAATGTCAACTCTGATTTAAGAATATGGAGAGGTAAATTTCATGTTGGAGTGGTCTGAGAAGGCTTCGTAGAGTATGCTTACCATGGAGCTTGCCATGGACATTTTGTGACTCAACCAAGAAGAAAAGGGACTTTTTTTAGGTTAAGGGCAATGAATAGGATGCCAGTCATATATGTTTCAGTACACCTTATTCAAGTATTTACATATTGAATACCATACCAGGAATTTTGAGATATAATCAGCTTAGTTAAGATGTGGCTCTTGTATTCTTAAAAAAGCTTACAAAATAAGTTTACATAGGGGTATACAAATAACAGCTATTTGGGGGGAATAAATAATCCCCTCTAATTGGTATCTATCAAAAAAAGCTCTATCTTTTTATGCTTTCATTTGTACTCTTTTTAAAAAGTCTAGCAAGGTAGCATCATTCAAAACGTGTGATTAATGATATGTTATTTTTGAGAATAATGAATATACTTACATATTTATCTAGCATTATCTAGCCAAATTTTTTTTTGTCACAGCTATCCCATGAGTTAGTAATTACTACATTATAACTCTATTTTATAAATTGGGAAAATTTATAAATTTTATAAATGAGAGCCATACAACTATTAAATGGCAGAGCCAAAGTTTGAATTTTGTTCTAATTATATGGATTCCTATGTTCATTCCACTACATCATAATCTCTCAAAACAAATTTGAACACCTAGGGCATATTGCCTGTTTAAACTACCTAATGCAGGGCAATCTAATTTTATTCTTCTCTTTAAAAATGAGAGGTTTAGTGTGGTTACACTCAAAGATCACTTCTAGCTCCAAATACTATGATTCTATGGTTTCACTATGATTAAGTAAAGAAAAATGTGCCAGTGAAAGATAAAATATGCATTTAATATATTTTTGCAACTAGGAAAAGTTGGCATTTATAATAAATCATTGATTGGTTTTCAAAATAACAACATAGTAGGGTTACTGTCTTCATATAAGTGATCTCCAAAGATCAAAGGGTATCGAAGCTTAGGTAGTGTGTGTGTGTGTGTGTGTGTGTGTGTGTGTGTGTGTGTGTGTGTGTGTGTGTGTTTTGAGGCCTCAGGTATTTTTAAAATGGAAAAAAAAATCATAATCTGACTGCAATACTTTAGGGGATTCAGTAATTCCATTCCTAGAACATTATCCTAAAAATATCACAATAAGATTTTATAAAGAAATCTCACAGTTGATCTACTTGTAAGAGCAAAATATGTATGTAAAATATTGGTCTCTAATAACTGGAGAATATATGAATAAGTTATCATATATTCATGTGACAGAATATTATGATCCCATAAAATTATTAAATATGAAGCATAGAATAAATATAGAAAGATCTGCATGAGGTGAAGCAAAGTGAGATGAGTTAAATGAGAACTGTATGATGAAGGAAGGAAAGAAAAAAAAAGATAGAAGAGAGGGAAGTAGTGAGAGGGAGGAAGGGAAGTCAGAGTCAGCAAAATGTAAGAAATCTAGAAGGAGAAACAGAACCAATGAATTTAATTATATTTTGAACAATGATAACTGATTTCTGTCATCTTAACTTCTAATGGTTTATGTAATATGTTTATAATTTGCTTTTGTTGGTTATGAATTTTATGAAGAAAACTACTTTGAGTGCTAAATATCCAGTCTCCAACTCAATCAAATCCATTTCCCAAATTAACAAAGTTTTTGGCTTTGATGACATAACTATCAAGTCTCTGATTCAAATGAGACTCTTTGAGTCCCTGTGGAAAGGGAAAAAAATGTTATTCTTTCAAAGAATTGTTCATCTTTTTAAACACAGGAGCCTCAGACCTCTAGATTTCTTGATATAATAGGCAATTGGGGAATGAGAGTCTATTAGCTCCCAACATATATCATTGGCTTTGAGGATGAAAAGACTTTATTTGTAAAGTGATGAGATCTTAGAGAACTTCTAATCTAATCCACTCATTTTACAGATGAAGAAATCAAAACTGTGGGATATTAAGTGACTTGGCCAAGACATCACAGGTGGCTAAGAGAAATACTAAAATTCAAATGAAAGAATTTGGACTCAAAATGTTATGAAAGGTGACAATAACGTGGAGACTCATACATCACACCTAAATTTTAAACACTGGAGAATAAGAATGGTTAACCTTCTGTACCATCCTAGTCATAGATCTTTACCTTTGTCCTTGTAATCAGACAATCCATCACAAAGAATTTTTTAAGTATTGTGAGAAAGAGGTAAAAAGAAGTCATTTCTCCTTACAAGCTACTTATATTTTAATGTGTTCTTGAATAGGAATTTTTCTTTTTTAGAGGGAGGGGCTTTTTTGAAAGCAGAAAGAGAACTTTCTTGCTTAGAGCAAATGGAGCCTAAAAATTAACTCCCCTATAATACTTAAATCCTTATATGTTGAGGATATCACATGGCAGAGTAATGACCACAGATGGAGTCAGAATGATCTAGGTCCAAAAACAGCCTCCTAGGTAGATAGATAGATAGAAAGATAAATATAGATAGACATGTATCTCTCGATATAGATAGATATAGATACACAAAAAGACAGAGACAAAAAAATAGAGAGGTGTATGTATGTAGATATATATACACATATATACACACATATATACACATAAACACATGCAAATATACATTTGTACATATACATACTTATGTATGCATATATGTTATATATGCATATATACATATCCATATGTATTAATATAATATATTGATCACAATGTTTTATACATAATTGCTCATTATGTCCCATCAAGTTTCTAGTTGTATATTGCATCTTTTAACCTGTAATTTTCAAGTTATATAGTGTATCCCAAAGGTCTTAATGCAATTTTCAGTTGATGTGTTAGAGAGCATAAAGACTTTTGGAAAACTTTTTATATGTGCATGTATGTATGTATGTATGTGTATGTATATATGCTCTAAGAGGCTATGACTTAGTAAGTTCATACAGATAGCAAGAGAGGTAAGCTTTGAACTCAGACCCGCTGACTCTTTCTACTGTATCACATTCCTTGCTTTGAACTAGAAATCATATATTTGAAATATTTCATTTTCTATTTAAGGATATAGCTTAGAGAAATGAAGAAAGTTTCCCTCAGGTCAGAAGAGAGTCATATTTAGAACTCAAGTCTTTTGATTCTAGGGCCAAGGAACTCTCCCCCATATCTTGCCTCTGTTCTATTCATCTCTGAGAATTCTGAAGGACAAAATGTCACATCAGCATAATGTGGTGCTCTGCAGGCAACTGCTGGACAGTTGCCTGGCCCAACTAAATGCAATATTAAATAACACATTGAAAAGATGCAATATATAAACCAAAAAACTTGGTGCAAGACATCGTTAGCAAAAATTAACTGTTTAAATAGTAAATTCTTTTTTTATTAAAGCTTTTTATTTTCAAAACATATGCATGGATAATTTTTTCAGCATTAACTCTTGCAAAACCTTGTGTTCCAGTTTTCTCCCTTCTTTCCCCACCCCCTCCCTTAGATGAAAAGTAATTCAATATATGTTAAACATGGTAGAAATATATGTAATATATAGTGAATTCTTTAGATTTAAAACACACACACAGATTTATGATTCATTTCAGAATCACAGAATGTTAGTCATAAGAAGAAGCCCTAGATCTCATCTCATACAATTCTCTCATTTTACAAATAAAGAAATTAAGACTCAGGGAAGTAAAATAATTTATCTATTGCCACATTGTTATAGCAAGATAGTGCAAGAATAATTTCTCTTTTCTAGGCTCTAAGTGAAGTGCTTTCCAATATACCCTGCTGCCAACCTACCTTTAGCTGCATTGACTAGGGCTCCATGTGAGCCAAAAAACACACTTCCCCACAGAAGTGAGGGCTCTTCTTCAGAGCAGATGTTTATTCCACAACTGGTCTTTTGGACCTGATGATTTTCCATGTGCTTGCCTGTTATTAGGGTCATAAATATAACTATTTAAATTCTATCTGCTCAAATAGTACAGACCTTTCTTTCAGGAGAGAATGTTACTGTTTTTGCAAATCAGCAAAGAGGTAATTTAATAAAAGCTATGGAAGGAAGAACTAAAAACAATGGGGGCAAGGGGGAGAAGTGATAAATTTCAGTTAATTACTTAAGAAAGTTTTCTTATAATTATCATAATAGTTGAATGGGCAACCTCCAAGAGAAATTCTCTGTTGCTAAAGGACTTCAGTTTAAATTGGGATGACCTTAATCAGATAGTTCAGGTTGTTCGAGTAGCCCTGAAACTTGATAATTTTCGAGATCCTATTGAAACAGAGGTGGTGAATTAGTGTTTTTTAAATAAAGAATCCTACTTGTGCCAAGAACTTCAGATATTGGGAATTTAGTAGAGCCATAAAATGTCCCGAAGTCAGTGTCTTGACTAGCTTTCCTCAGGTGTGTATAACACATACTTATTTTTATAAGATGCAACTAATTTGTGAGAAGGTCAACAAACTTCATGGTGACCCTTTTGATCCCTCCAAATGTCTGATTCAAAGAATTGTTTGTAAGTTACTAGACATTCATAAATTATTAAGAATACTTCTTTTTTGTCTTTCAGGCCATTAAGCACCATGAAATCTATTCTCATCTTAGCAACACTCCCCAAAAAATCTGTAAAGCAGGGGTTCTTAAGTCTTTAAGAATTTAGAATATAAGTACTTGAAATTTAATGGGAACATTCATTTTCATTAACCTCTAAATTCAATTTATCATTTCCTTCAATTACGCATTAAAAAACAAAACAAAACATTATATTGGGAATGGGTCCATAAACTTCACTAGACATGGGGAAAACACTGTTAAAATACTTATGCTAAGGAGTGTACTTAAATTTCCAAGACAAAATTAATTTAAATTAATTTTATATGTATATACAGAAAGAATCATAATATGTTAGCTCTAGAAGAGACCTTAGTAATCTAGGTCCATCTTTATATTTTTCAGAAGAGTGAAAGGAGTTGCAGGAAAGTTACATGATTTTCCCAAAGAGTTCTGAGATTGGAATCTACTTCTCAAACCACAAATGAGTATTCCTTCTATCACACAACATCTCCTTGATTCTTTTTAGAAAACAGCTATGGAGGTTTAGCACCATCCTGCAATTTTAACTTACTTCAACAAAATTTAAGGTGATGAGGTGAAAATATTTGAGAATCACTTTTTGGACTCAAAGAAACATATGGATGAATGGAGGGAAAAAAGAGTTTTGAAAGCAAATTAGAGCTATGCATATTTTCCATCCCGCATCCCACCTTCAACTTCTCCCTTTACCCTGAATTCCCTGGGAAAGGGGATTGTCTCAATGTATTGCTCATTCATGTTATCACTGTATCATTGAAGACTCTCAGAATGGACAGCCAATTTTTATATTTAAAGGCATAAAGTGGCTATAAATTAAACTGAATTGATAAGGTCACTTTGTTAAACCATTGAAGAGAAAAGATGTCCTCATTTGATGACAAAGTGGATTGAGATTTTTTTAGTAGAAAAATATTTGTGCCATGAACACAATGTAAGCTCTAGTTGAAGAAAAAAAAATTTAATCATTACATGATACAAAACTATATTACATTCTGTATAAAAAGGATGCAATATCAAGACAAACACACTTCCTCTACTATATAAAATAGTAGTATATAAAACTAACTCAATTTCAGCACCTGATGTAAGCCTTTCAACCAGTTTATTTCTAAATCATGAATCAATCATCTCTATTTTATCACTGTGTATATATTTATATCTCTAAACAGAGCAGATACAGATACATATAGCTAAATGCGTTTTTAAATACCTAGGCAAATATCTACATATTTCTAAATAATTGGAAATGCTTTCAGCATTACAGACACCCATCATTTAAAGGGAGTTGTGATAATTTTGATATCAATAACTATCACTTAACTACATGACCTCTTTTGATTTCAAATTGAAATAAAATCTTGAAGGTATATATAACAGTATATCTTAATCCAAGGTAAAATGCTAAAAAACTAGAACCTTCTCTGAAAGCCTTATAATAAGAGAGGAAATCAAGAACTAGTGCCACCTAAGTACATTCCAAAAATCTAGTGATCAATGACACACTCTTGGATGCACTTTTCAGAAGCCACTATTAGAATTAAAATGCATGCCAGCTTTTAAACCATCAAATTTTATATAAAATCAATATGTACTTCTCTATTATGCTAAAATCACGTTAAAATTGAGAAATGATTCTTTTCTCCCACAATTCCATCATTCTATTTTCCAGGTCATTTTAAAGGGCAGATCCAACATAATTTTGTATTTATGTGTATAAAATACAGTTATATATAGATATACATGCACACACATATATAGTATATAATAATACACATGTATATATATGTGTGTGTGTTTATATGTGGGGATATATATATATATGCACACATACACACACATTCACACATGCATATGTCAATGTAGTTGTATGTATTTATGGAAAAATACTATCTTTTCTATTACAGATAGGAGGTTTATTTTCCCCCTTTGGAGTAATCAGGTATTGGTGTGGAGACTCACTCTTGTTAAAATGAATGAGCTATCTTCTGGTAAAATGCTAGCAGTTTTGGAGGCAAGCAGATAAGATTCAAATTAGGAGTTTTTGCAACATCTGTTCCAGAAGTGGATTAGTATAAGGAGGTAATATTAAAGCTTTTATTATTAATAGCTATTTTACTGCTCTATGAATAATAGAAAGGTCCCCTGGCTTTATCCTCATTGAAATAATAAGTATTATAAGATTCTTTTCAATTGTGCCTTTAATTAGTATTATATGTCATTTAATGGAAGCAAATCTTTCTGTACAAAATAGAAATATATATAACATTATAACTGAAAATCAAATAAGAAATCAAATCAACTTTTTTTTTTTATCTTAAATTGACTGTGTATGTGTATGTCTTGGGTTGGGGGAGAGGAGGAAGTACTTGATTAAAACTATTTTCTCTCAGTGTTCAAAAAGGAAATGAAGCTAAGCTCTTCCAAATGATAAGGTAATATTTGTAGTCGCTGTGCTGTTAAATAAAAGACCAATATTAGGAGAAATTTTAAAGTGTCAGAGAAGTTTTGGTGGATGAAAAATGACCCCCTCCCTCCAAAAATCCAGCCTCACAGCATCCAAAGATTCCCCCAACCCTCCAGAAATGACATCCGGAAGAGACTTGGAGCACTGACATGCACCTACTCCCCACTCTCCCATTTCCCAAGAATGCATCCTTTCCACAATGAGCAAAAAATACTTAGGAAAGGAAAGTTTGCAGGCAATACTAGCAGGACACAACTTTCGGGAAGCATGTGTCCAAAGGCACATTTAAAAGTCACAAGGAAGAGGCTCACCTGTGCTGGGGGGCTAAACCAGCCATGGGGGCAGGAGCAGCGCTCCCCACATGGCCCTTTGCTCTTAGCCCCCGTTTTCTGTGGGCTTTTCCGCACACTGTCCCACAAGGTGACAAGCTTGGTCCTGTTTGGGGGTTGGCCACCGGATCCCGAAGACGGCATGGTCTGAGCCCCATAGCCGAGCCCCTGTGGGTTTCTCTGCCAGCCACAGGCACAGTGAGCTTCCCTCATCAGAGTAGGCACAGTCCTGCCAGTATCCATCCCCTCCGACCCCCCACAGCAGCTCTGCTGTTTAGTAAGGTAGGCGTTCATGTGGCACTGATGCCCACTAGTCTCCTTAGAGAGCTTTCGAGAAAAATGAGCCTCCTTTGCCCCCTGTCCCCCAACCCCCCTTCTTCCAGGCAGCTGCAAAGTCCTTTGCTGTGGACCCTTCAGTACCTTTGACAGCTGCTACAGGCAGTGCATCGTGGGAGCAGGGAGCAGCAGCTCAGCACAGCATTATCTGCTGGCTGGTAGCTCTTTGTCAATAGATGACTCAACTCACAGAGCAACTTGACAGCATCCCTGCTCCAGGCAGAAGCAATCAATGCTCTACACAGCTGGGCTAAAGACTATACCGTGGTGTGTGGTGTGTGCGTGTGTGTGTGTGTGTGTGTGTGCGTGTGCGCGCACGCAAAGCCTTGTTTGATAAAGCCCTACAACAGAGAGATGCGAAGAAATTGGTCATTTCGTTTCCTGCCTTATCCAGCCCGGAATCACATGGAAGGCGGGGTAGAGGAGATCTGCACGTGAAACCGGTGACCTTATTCTCCCCAGAGCTCCGTCTCCCCAGAAATAATGCACACAGATTGAAACAATTTAGCTAACAGCAGAGGATAACATTAGGAACATACCTGAAGAGGTATTTCTGACCCCCAAAAATATTTGTCCAGAAAGCGAGTTGCCAACATGAAGCAGCACATAAGGAGTTGAGTAAAAGTAGTTTGTACCTTACTCAGCTTGAGAAATCACTGATATACAGAAAAGAGTGAGGGGGATAAAAGTATTGCTGTTGGGTCCCCTGAAGAATTATAATTGGGGAGTTTTGTTTTCTTAAAACAGTGATCACACAATCAGGAAGAGGATTTGTAATAAAAACAGAATTCTTCAAGTAGTAAATGCTGATTAATTCCTTCTGGTTTAGAATAGAGCAATTTTCAAAACAGCTGAAATTGACGAGTTGGCTGTTTTTTAAACAGAACTTTTCCTTACTCTGAATCACTCTGAAGATTTCTTTTCCCATTTCTTGCCACACAACAAATACATTCTGCTCAAAGAACAGCATGTTGAAGTGAGAGAAGCACCAAACCCTGCCATTCTGCTCTTCTTATTTCCAAACGCAGAATTCCAAAACTCACAAGAAAGTGTATGAAATTGATCTAATTTAAAGCAATTGATTTCCAGACAGGATAGAATCACTTTAAAGAACTGACCACAAAATTGAATGTGGAGGAATACATGGCTTTTTCAGTAATAGTAGCATTTTTTAAAAAAATAAAGAAAAATTGTCTTTCCATTTCTTCTCAACCACAGTTTCACCAACTCAAATCTGAAGTTTATTTTGAGTCATTTTTAAAGTTAAGCACACAACTAAACAAGAGTAAATGAAAAGTAATTTCAGAACTTTCTTCTTTCTTTTTATTCACTTATAGCTATAGTTTACTACTATTGTAGATAATTCCCAAATTTATATTTTCACCACTATCTTCTCTTCTCTTTTGAGCTCCATATCTACTTCTCTAATTATTTAGAGTGATAGTTGTAAAAACTTTTTTGATCACTACCATTAACAATACCATTATAAATATAGTTTATTCCTGGTAGGCATGGTAAGGCTTGGAGAGACAGAGAGAGACAGAGAGAGACAGAGAGAGAGACAGAGACAGACAGAGAGAGAGAGAGAGAGAGAGAGAGAGAGAGAGAGAGAGAGAGAGAGAGAGAGAGAGAGAGAGAGAGAGAGAGAGAGAGAGAGAGAGAGAGAGAAGAAAAAGAAAGAATGTGTATGTGTGTGTTGGGGAGAGAGAGAATGGAATTTCCTGAATCACACCTGCACAACTGCCATAGTTGGGTTTGGAATGTAACTTCTTTTAGGAACCAATTTCTGACTTGGAATGGGGGACATTCATTTCTAGCACAGCAGGGTAAGTGGTGAAATGGGGAGCATTAGCCTGTAATGAGTAAAGAATAGATTTATTTCTATGGGATACTTTCTAGTTTATTGCTTATCATATGGAAGGTAGGATGCAACCCATGTTCTAATTCTCTGAGAGATTGATCACATATCTCATAGGAGAAAGTTAGATCCCCTTCTGTACATATGTCACATCCACCCTACCCAGGTGGTATTCTCCTGGCTCCTACTTTGGAGATCATTATTTAAAAGGAAGAAGTCACAGAATGTCCTGATAGAATCTCAAAATAAATCACCATGTTCAACAAGTCCAAGACTTATATTTTCCTTTGAAAATGGTTCTCATTTTGACTTCGGTCATTTTTAAGGGCACTGCCATTTATTTAGTCTTCTAAGTTCAAAACTTTGGTGTCCTACTGTCTTTTCTATCTTTTTTATTTCCAATATGATTAGCCAATTATTTGGCCTGCCTGAATCTCAGTTTCTCATCTGTCAAAAGAGAGGATTAAATTAGACAGCTTTTGATGTCTCTGCCAGATCTAAATCATTTGCCACTAAATACAAATGGTTACAGAGGCCAGTCAAATTATATGTTTACAACCTTGCTTAGATATGTTGCTTTCTCATGACTACCACTATCACTACCTTAGAAAAGGGCCATAATTATTACTCGTCTAAAAAAAATGCAGTTCTCTCTTTCCAGTAGTTCCCACTTCTACTCTCCTCCATAACTAACCCATCTTTCATTCTGCTGCCAGAATAATCTTTCTGCTGAACAGATCTAGTCATGTTGCTCTGCTGTGCAAAGATGTATTTATGTGTGTATTATATATACATATATACATATCCATATCCATACTCACATGTATGTCTCTCTATATAAATATATATTCACACATGTGTATATATTATATATGTATGCACACATACACACGTTCCTTCACTGTATATATGGAAACACATATAAATAAATATCTAGAATGAGTAAAGTGTATGTATATTTCACTTGTTACATATCTATGTATATGTGATTGCCTACCTGCCTGTCTGTTTTTCTGTTTATCTATAATCTCTATCTATCTAACTATATATCTACACGTCAATCCATCTATCCAAATACCCATCTGCTTCCTATTTCCCTCTGTTTACATGTCAACTCTGTGGCATTTAGTCTGGCTGAATACCCGTGAAAGAACATTGGCTTTGGAGTTCTGAGTTCTAAAACTTACTACAATTTATGACCAGAGTGACCTTGGCAGGTTACTTTAGTTTTCTGA
Source organism: Sminthopsis crassicaudata (assembly GCF_048593235.1). Taxonomy (NCBI): domain Eukaryota; kingdom Metazoa; phylum Chordata; class Mammalia; order Dasyuromorphia; family Dasyuridae; genus Sminthopsis; species Sminthopsis crassicaudata. The sequence goes on from NC_133619.1 coordinate 554,522,972, forward strand.
AGCTCAGTTTCCTCATGTAAAAGATGAAGGGGCAGAGCCTAAATGAAATGACTTCTAAGATACTCCTAGTTTGAGAAACTCTGATCAACATTTTCCTTCCCCACATTCTCCCTTCAAACATCTATTTGAGAATTACCTTAAGGATCTAGAGCAGGGGTTCTCAAACTATGGCCCTTGAGCCAGATGCCAGGCTGAGGACATCAATGCAGCCTGCCAAGTTATAGCAAATGGGCTGAGGGGCAAAGACAGAGTATGAGCTTTTGTTCTTACTATAGTCCCGCCCTCCAACAGCCTAAGGGACAGTGAAGTGGCCCCCTATTTTAAAAGTTTGAGGACCACTGGTCTAGAGTAAAGGTGTTCTCAATAGGAAAAAATAAATAGGTTGAAGAGCCCTGAATTGAAGGATAAGGATGTTTGCCCCAATAATCTTCATTTGTAGGGCTTCTTTTCTCTCCCACCGACTCACCAATGAGAGCATTCTTTTTCTTTGAAAAATGGAACCAAGGCCAGCATTTGAGGGCAGCAGTACTGAGAGAATAGAACAACATGCAATAGCCAAGAAGAGCAATAAAGAAAATCACCTTTCTTTTCCTTTATCCAAGATCAAAAAAGAAATGCTAGAAGGAATGACTGGGTCAAATTAAGCCTTAGAGAGCCACCAACTCTTACAATGCCTCACTATGATGCCTGGATGCCTCCCACATCGATGCACTGTGACAGTGCAATCTCTCCCAGAATGAGAATGTCATGAAATGATGTGTTGGGCTCTTTCCAATCCCATTTAGCCAGGGGGTATTTCTCCAGTTCTTCAAAGGCAGATATCATTGCTCAAAGGGCCACTGGCATCTACTAGGAAGACATAGCCTTTCCTCCTGCAGGCCCTCTCACAAAAGTCAAGCTCCATCCATATACTAGTCATTTGATAGAAATCAATCAGAATTCTTTACTGTTATGTATGTCTTGCAGCAAAATTGAGAAAAGATTTTCTACACATATCTCATGTACAACATCACAAGACTTTCTACCTACAGTGCAACTACTGGGCCTCTTAGCACAAGATATTTTATTCTTTCTGCAAAGGAGTGCTCATTTCAAACAAAATGAAATGCTGGAGGACTTCTGTTTTAATCATCATAGTGTGTCAGCTATATATGGTCTTTAATGAAAATAATATTTTACTTGTCTTTTGTTCTTCTCCTCCACAGATCTCAAAGTCCTTAGCCAACTTTAATTAAGCTTCATTACAATACCTTATTGAAATTGTTTTGTACTTTCATGGTTGTAAAGGATTTTTTAAAGGTACTTTTCCTCAGAGGTGACATTTAGCTTTGCAAATCTGAGGTCATTATGTTTAAAGGTAAATATGTCTAACCAGACTGCTGGACTAGGAGCCAGATCCACTAATTAAAGATAATCCAATTTTATCAATGTAATTGGACCATTGTAGAGACCAGAGGATGACATGAAATTCTGTCCAAATGAGAATTAGCAGTGAGCAAGTAAACATGCCTATTTATCGCAGTGATTTAACAAAGACAGATGGGATACAGGGTAGTAAATACCCAATATATATTGCAATGAACTTTCTTTGACCTGACACTGTCTGCCTAAGGAAAAATGACCAATTTAAAAAGCAAGTTTTAAAAATGATACTCCTATATAATTTAGACTAGCAGAATAAGCATAGATAACTAAACTGTGGTGCAAGACTGTGCTCTTCAGAATTTCTTTTAGAAAAAATATCCTTTGGGCAACATGTGCATATGGGAAATATAAATATTAATTATGAAAGAATAGCTCAAAGCATGGAGGAAGATGATTCAGGAGCAGAAACCCCTCTGTATCCATGAGTAACATACTAAGTAACCATAAAATGCTGTGAGATTCCAGAGACACAATTCCCCCTGCTTAAAGCTGCATAGAGCCTGCTTTCTGTGATTGATGGATCAATAGCATTATAAGTAAAGAAAAATTTCTAGTTCATGATACCTAGGTTCATGTAACTCTTGGGCTCAATCTGTCTTTCAAAAGTGAAGAGAATAAAGCATTAGCCAAGCCCATGTAGGTTCCCAAAACTGTACTTAAAACATACTTAAAATGAGAGCTTGGAGGAAAAAAAGGTTAAATAAAGGATATAGAACTGCAAAGTGAAGCCACACCCACTTATCCTTCCTTGGGGCAGAATAGGGTAAAGGCCAATCTATAAAGGGGGTGTGTTTGATATTACATAATATTTTTTTTTTGTTTTTTTTAAACATCAGATGGTAGTTTATTTGAGAGGAACTATGACAAAAAAAAAATAGAATGATGCACTTGTCATTTGGAAGAAACAAAATTTTCTTGGGACATGTATTTGCTAAGTGATCCTGAATAAGCCACTTCTCTGAGTCTCAGTTTCTTCCTTTATAAAATAAGGATAACAATAGTAGTGAACTCACAAGGTTGTTGCAAATAGCGGTACTAGTTTTATATAGGTTCAGCACTCTATTTCTCCAAAGCATACATTATTATATAAACTTGTGTTGCTATTATGAGCCAGTGTTATCTCTTTATTTTACAGAGGAAAAAACTGAGCTCATTCTCATTTGTCCTGCTTCTATCTGTGTGTATCTCTCTTTCTGTCTCTATCTCTCTGTTTTTTTTTCCACTTTTTGTCTCTGTCTCTGTCTTTCTCTGTCTCTCTCTCTCTCCACATTCACATGTATGTGTGTGTGTATTTCAATCTGGTTAAGGACTGGGCAAGTTCAACCTGAAAAGCACTGTCCATGGTAGTGGTAAGAGTCATACCCAATGCATCTAGGATTTGTGCTTTAATTCTTGTTCTACCACTAACATATTTCATGAATAATGTTTTACTTCCATACATCTTCTGAGCTTCAGTATCCTTATCTTTGAGAAAATAAATATGACTGGATGATCTTTAAGGTCTAGTTAATTTCAAAGTTTCTGTAACTTGATGTGAGCAGAAATAATAGGTTGCAGCCAAATACAGCTTACTGTTGAGTGCATTTTAACTAAACTTGCCAACAATCTTATAGTGCTGATCAAACAAAGAAGCTTCTGCCAATATTAGCAATATAGTCATTCATGGAAGTTGCATTTATTTGGATCCTATCCTTTTTGTGGAGGGATAATAAAGCTTCTACTGTTCTGAGATTAAAAAGAAAAGAGAGGACATAGTTTTACTAAAGGAATCAATCATTCAATGGTAACACCAAGAAAGAGGCAGGCATTCTGCTTGATTTTGAAATTAAATATTCTCACTGGCCAAATTAGTCAGTAGGAATAAGAAATATCTGAGGTCACCCCCAATTTTCAATCCATGAATGCTATTCAAACATAAAGATTGGTTTACAGAAAATGAAATGTTGAGATAGATCACATAGACAAAAGCCCCAAAATGAAAGATGTCTCCAAAGTTAACTAATTATAGTTTGATGTTATGTGAAAAAATTAACTAAAATGACCATATTCAGTCCAGTGATATTTCTGGCAGTGGATTCCAAGAGATCAAATAATGAAAGATATTTTGTGTGTATACATGCCCATAATATGGATATGAGTATGTTGATCTTTAAATATATAATGGATATGATTTGTTTGTATTTAAATATATGCATATATAATAACTGCACTTTTCGTGGTAGCAAAATTTTAGATTAAAAAAATAGGTACTTATTAAGAAGTCCTGAATAAATTATGAATGGGATGCATGTATATGAATGGGATGGAATACCATTTTGTTGTAAGAAATGACAGATACAAGGGGCTCAAAGAAATATAGAAAGACCCGTACAAGCTAATGCAAAGTGAAGAAAGCAGACTAAGAATAATAAATATGGTTATGACAATGATGAACATAAAAACATTAGAAAGAAGGTGAAAACAGACTGAGTGAAGTGACTAATCCTGATGTTGAAGAAAAGGTGATAAAATATATTTCATTCTTTTTTGTAGGGGAAAAGTAACTAGATAATGCCCTAGATAGAACCCAGAGTTAGAGTCAGGAAAACTTTTGTTGAAATCCTGCCCCAAATCCTTGCTGTATCAGGCAAAGTTATTTAACCTTTGTCTGCCTCAGGTTCCTTATCTGGAAAATAGAGATGATGTTAGCATGTATCTTCAAAGATGTTGGGAGGATCAAAGTTACTACAATTTGTAAAGCAGTCAGCCTAGTGCCTGGCACACAGTAGCTGTTTAATAAATGCTTGTTTCCTTCCTTCCAAAGAGATATAGGAAACTTTCAGAGCAGAATGCTGCATATATTTTCAGATGAAACTGCTGTATCAATTTATTCCAATAGCCTGTTTTCTTTGTTTTAGTGGAGGAAAGAGTACTGGTATATCTAGTAGTATAAGATGCAAAAGAAATTTGGAAAGTGAAAATACCAAGATCCGTGTCACTTGGGAAGCAGTATGATCTAAAGTCATAATAATATTAGACAGAACAAACTGTCTCTTTTAAAAAAAATTAATAGTGCCCAACCAATTTGTTCTTTAGGATACAGAGTAGGTATTTAGATAGCATTTATTTATATGTCTGTATTTTTATCTCAAAGGGGAAAGAACCCTAATCTGAAAGTGAATTTAAATAGGATTGATTTTTAACTAGGGCCAAAAGAGCAAATAAATCAATCAATTTCAGAAACACTAACTTTTGAGTCAGCCTGTGTTCTAGATCTAGAATTAGCAAGTGCTCTCACTTTCTCTCTTCCTACCATAGTCTTGACTCCTTGCTGACAGTTTTAATGACTCCTCTCTAGTTGCCGGGGGCAGGGAACTTGAGTGTGGGGGCAGAGAGAATGGAATACTGCACGTGTCATTCCCCATGCTATATTTTATAAGACAGAAACGAATCAGAAGAATAAGGTCTGTGAAAATAATGTTGTGGCAAGGAGTACCCCCCCAAAATGAGAAGTGGGTTGTGTTAGTGGGATAATGCTATTTCTGGGGGGAAATCTCACAGAGAAGATGATTAACATACAGTCAAGACAAAAATCTAGTGGTATAAACACCCAGAACCAAATATTGCTAAATTTTTCTGTTTTTTTTTTTTTTTTTTTTTTTTTTTCTGTCATACATAGCCAGCATGAGAAAGGAGACCATTCTAACACTTTTCTACAAACACATACAGGGAAAACAAAAATAAGAGAAAGGAAGGGGCCATTTGACACAAAATATAAGAAAGTGTCTCGGAAGCAGCTTGTTGTAGTTGAGAAAGCATTGGATATGGTGGCAAAAGATATGAGTTTGAAACGTAACTCTTATTAGCTATCTGATCCTGGGCAAATCAATAAATTGTCTTGCTCTTTCTATTTCTTTATCCATAGAATGAAGTTGATAATAAATTACAATGATGAAAGAACTTATAGAGTTTATAGAATATATATATATATATATACATATATATATATGTGTACACACACACACATATATATATGTATATATATATATATATATATATATATATATATATATATATATATATATATATATATATATATATACATATATATATCAGCTTTTCTAATAATTAACAAATCAGATCCCAAACTGTTGTAGTGATTTATTTGGAGGGAACTAGAAAAGCTATGTGGTACAGTTAATAGAGTGCCAGGCCTAAGGTTAAGAAGACTTATTTTCCTGTGTTCAAATCCAACTTCAGACACTTACTAGCTATATGACTATGGTAAATTATTCAAATTTGTTTGCCTGTTTTTTCATCTGTAAAATTATCTGGAGAAAGAAATGGCAAATTACTCTAATATCTTTGCCAAGGAAACCCCAAATGGGCTTGCAAGATGTCAAACACAACTGAAGTAATTTAGCAATAAATGCTTGTAAGGAAAAGGCCTAATCTGGTGGGAAAAACTAGGTTAATACAATCAGGTTGCAGTCTTTTCTCTGGCCACAATGAGCTAGCCTATTTGCTATCATTTATCATTATAATTCATAACACCAAACTAGTTTACAGAAAAGACTGAGGTTTCTATGGTTTTGCTAAGAAGTAAAGATAAATCATCTAAAAATAAAATGTATGGACAAATTGACTTTGAAGGTTCTTGGATAGTTAAATACTAAATTAGAGATGCTGAACATCAAAGGAGAGATTAATAAAACTGAAGGTAAGAAAATATTTGAACAAATAAATAAAACTAAGAGTTGGCTTTATAAAACAAACAAAATAGATAAACTTTGGTTAATTTGATTAGAAAGAACAAATAGAAGGAATTGAATAGGCAATGGGAAATAGTAAGTTAATGCTACATTGGAGTTCAGGAGAGAAATTAGTACTATATATATATGGGAAGACATTGAGAAAAATTAGTTGACATGAGAGCTATTCAAATCTAAATAGTAGGCATCAAAGTATGATCTGGTGGCCTATGGGTCCAAGACCCTTTGAGGGGGTCCACAGGTCAATAAAACAATTTTTGTAATATTACTAAAATGTTTTAATTATAATATAATAAATATTGATAGAAATGCCCTGCATAATGAGAAGTCTTTTGAAGAAACAGTGTTAACAACTTTTTAAGAATGTCCTGAAACAGTGTTTAGAGCCTTAGACCCAAAACACTGAGAACTGCTATCTTAGATATCATCATTGGAAAGAGACTATACAGATAGAAGAAAAGGACCTAAGACATAGTCTTGGTCAACACATACAAACACACACACACATATATACATGAATCAAAGGATCATATGATCATATGTTTAGGGCTAGAAGAATCCTTAATAGTTATTTAGTCTGCTCATTTTAAAAGTAAGAAAATCAGAACCTAGAAGGCTATACAGTTTGGTCAAAGTAATACAGATAAGAGACAGAGATATATTCAAGGAAAACTGCCCTAGAACCAGAAGGTAAAAGAGAATTTGCAAGCAGCTGGGTGACACAATGGATGGACCACTGGATTTGGAATCAAGAGGTTTTTCCACTGGAATCAGGATCGTGTCTGTCCCTGTTCGGGCACCAAATTGCAATGGTCCGGTCTAGCTCCTCTGAAGGGCTCAGAATAAGTCCTTGTCAGGATAAGCAAAAGTCCTTGCCCCACATTGTGGACGCCAATATGTAATGTTCTTGAATTGTGAGGAACCGGTCGTCTACTCAATTATAATCCTTCTCTGGGAGGAGATCTATAAAATCTTTTCCTTTGTGCGCAGGTTTCTTGGGAGCTCTGAATCTCCTCCAACTCTTGTCCTTCCTCAAATCATACTGGTCTCCTTTCAGCCTGCCTGGCATCAAAACTCTATCCCAGAGTTGATTCTCTCAGACCCAATGCTGCCCTTCTTTTATCCTCCTAGAGAATAGGCATGTGAGAACTCAATGGGGCGTGGGGAAATACTTCCACCAATGAACTTGCTCCTCTTAGAATTCCTAAGGTGTAAACTCCCTTTAAAGGACTGAACCAAAGGTCTGAGCCAGAGAACTGTCAAGTCAACCTGAGTTCTCAACTTGTAAATTGTCCAGACAACCTGAATTCTCACCTTGTAATCCTAACACAAGGGGAAGAGAGTATTAATAATAGAGGAAATGGGGGAATAAGCATTTTTATTGTACCCATTACTGCCATTGTGTTAAAGTTTTTTTTTGTTGTTGTTGTTGTTTTTGTTTTTGTTTTTGTTTTAGTTTTTACAAATATCATCTCATTTTTATCTTCACAATAACCCTGAAAATTAACTACTGTTTATCTTCATTTTACAATTGAAGAAAATGATACAAACAGAGGTTAAGTGACTTGCCCATGGTCATATAGCTAGTAAGTAAGAGAGGTAAGATTTAAACTCAAGTCTTTCTGATTCAAGGCTCATCATTCTATCCCTAGCACCACTTAGGTGACTACATGTCTAAGAGTATTCAGAAGGAGAAGGTCATCGATAAAAGAGTAAAATCAAGAAGGATGTGGCCTGAGAAAAGATTTTCTGATTTGGAAATTAATGATTCAGTAGGTACTTTAGACAAAGCAGTCACATGATGACATTGGAAATCAGACTGCAAGGGATTGAGAAACATATCCAAAGAGACGAAGTGAAGTTTAGGGGTATGGAAAACTTTCTGTTAATTTTTGTGCTTCTGTATTACTTTAATCTTCCTTGGTATTTATTTCTCTCCATGCTCCCAAATAATTATCCCTTATAACATATATTTTTATTTATTTTGTCTTGACAAGGCAGTTGGGGGCAACTCTTGGCAAGAGTTAAGGGATTTCCTCAGGGTCACATAGCTAGTCAGCATAAAGAGTCTGAAGCCAGATTTGAATTCAGGTGAATTTAGGTTCTCCTAACTTCAAAGCCAGTGCTGTATCCACTGTACCATCTTGTTGTCCCCTACATTTTTTTAAAAGGGAAAGGAAGAATAAAACATGTTAGCAAGACTTTTCAATGCATCCAAAAGCTTGAGTATATTTAATGTTTCATATATACAGATCCTCCACTTTTATAAAGAACTAGGATGAGATGCATAGATAACTATTTCTATGAGAATTATGTAAAATAAAGTTGAGATATAGAATGATACTCTGAAGAAATGATAGGATCATATGAAATATTTGTAAGATGAAGAGCCTTGGGCATATTTGTAGATGGTAGGGAAGGAGCCAGGCATAGCCATCAATATTACAAACGGTGAGATGAAAACATTCAAGTGTACACACAAACAAGCTATGTCTGTTTTTAAAGAAAATCAGAGAGAAGAACAGTCTTGGGCTCAGAAAATATAATACAGATTTTTTTTGTCCTATTTTGAGACTGTCCTAATTTGGGATAAAATGATGTTCTTCATGATGACATGTGCTCAGAATTAGGGGCTAAACGCCATCACTGTATTACGAATGACAGTCTGCACTGCCATGCACAAAATCCTTTCAAGGCTCTCTGTTACCTACAGAATCAAGTCCATATTTCTAGCTGTTCAAAATCTTTGTTTTTACCCATACTTCCTCTTACTCCCCTATATGATCCTTTTTTATTTCTCATCTACTGAAATAAATCATGTATATTCCTACCTCCAACCCTGGAATCTCCTTGCCCCTTATTTATCTCTCTACATAATAATTTCTGTGGAAACTACTGAACCTACTAATCAATTGGTATTTGACTGTACCGTCTTGTCTTTTTGTCTATCTGGTCAATTACTATCTATTTAACTCTTGAACTATTGTTTTATCTTTCATGTTATAGCCATGTCCCAATTAGTACAATAATAATTCTCCTAACTGGTCACATAATATGAATTTGCATTATATATTTCCACTGGGCTGGAACCAATAAGTACATTTTACATAATTACAACTGTAAATAATGCAATTCAAATACATAGTACCACTTGATGGGATTTGTTATTTATCCTACTCAAAATCTGGTTGCACTTCATTTTCTATGCCTTATTCAAGAATAAGAAGTAAGTATATGGCTTTGTAACTTCCTCACTAATCCCATTCTCCCATCAATACCAGTTCAGCACAATGATAGCTTGTAGAAAGGACTCCAATATTGCTAGTATGAAAATTTCAATCCAAACTAATGCAAACAACTGTCCTATACGACACATTAACACATTTTATCTATACTTTTTAGACTTGGAAAAAGAGGAAAGCAGAAATGTGACCTCAAAATCTTAATGGGATGCAAAGTCATGTTGTTGGAGAAAAGAAGCTAATCTATTAATAGGTGAATATTGTGATATCTTAGCTTAGACATCCTATGATTTCTTCATGGGAAACTTCTTTATTGAACCATTTAGTTCTGAACCCCTACCATATGCTATGTATTAAATAATCCCTTATATCTGCTTGATGTTTTACAGATTTTTTTAAAAGAAATTTTCTATGTTTTACCTATATGATCCTCAAGAAAACTTGGTGAAATGGGTAGGGCAGGCATTAATATCTTGTTTTTTAAAGATGAGGAAACTGAGGTTCAAGAAATTGACTGATGTGGTGTCACTATACTTCAGAGCCAAAACCAGAATCCAAGGACTTTGGCTTTCAGTCCAAGGAAATTTCTACTATGCCACCTTTCCTTTCTATGTTCTGCATAAAAATATTTTTGGTCATAGATAGGTCATAGATGATCTACCTTTCTGGGTCTAAACCTTATAAGTTTAAAGGGTCATAATTTATCAACTGATGTGACCATTGGTCATTACTTCTATGTACAGCTCTTGGTAGGAAGAGGGAAAGGAAGACCAATTATGGTTTTAAGATACTTGAATTCTAAGATTAGAAATATTTAGAGGGAAATTAAACTCTTTTAGTTGTTTCCAATTAATTATTTTCTTTAGAGTTTTTGAAAAAATCTAAACTATTTAAGACAAGATGCTTTTTGGGGGATAGAGACATGTTGCAAAACCATGATTTTATTGGTGTGGGGAATTCCCTCTATCAGTGCAGATGAGCAAGGATTCTTCAATGTATATTCTTAGAGAGGTCTGGCCATGGGGGTGTAGGTAGGTAATGGGGAGATTGAAAGTTAAATGACTTGCCTACAGTCATATAAAGAATATTTGTTTAGAGCCTAGATTTAAATCTAGGTCTTTCTGAAATGAACTTTAACTCTATTTCTTTGACATCATATTACCTTGAAGTATTTAATGATTAAAAAAATTCACTCTTTTCCCAACATGTTGCCATTAGAGTCTCTTCTCAGAATGATTTGCTGAATTTATGCTAATATATCATCTTATTTCAATTTCTTAAATAGTCTATGATAAATATGCATATGAAAATCTATGGTCTGTTAACCCATGTGAATTTTGTTGTTCAGTTTCTTGTCTGAAAACCAATGTGATTTCTTCAGACCTAATTCAGGGCTTCACCTCTACTTCTTTTGCACTGGAAAACTGGACTCTTCCTGTGCATTGATGGTCCAGATTTAATTTTATTTTGATTAATTACTGATTTCTATTATTCTCTCTGCATTTCTGGAACCGAACAGTGCTCCTCCAGCTCCCATTTAATCTTTTTTAAAATCGTATTTAAATTCCTTGTGAGCAATATAATCTGTTGTTGTTCAGTCATTTCAGGTATGGTTGACTCTTTGTGACTTCCTTTGCAAAGGTACTGGAGTGGTTTGCCATTTACTTCTCTGACTCATTTTGCAGGTGAAAAATTGAAGTAAACATGGCTAAGTGACTTATCCAGGGTCACTCACTTTCCAAGTGTCTGAGGCTATATTTGAGTTTTCCTAATTCCTAATTCCAAGTATTGTGCCACCTAGTTACCCCTAAAACTGTCCAGCAAACTTTTGTTTATAGTATCAGTGCCTGGAATATATGAAACATTTGATAGAGAGTCTCTTTCTGTCTCTCTTTCTCTCTATTCATAGAAATGCTACCTCTTGGACAGTGATCATACTACATCTTGCTAAATGACTCCCTACTTTGTGAATGAAGTATTTCAGGATTAATTCAGCCTATTTCTTACTACACTTTCATATATTTAAAAATACATACTTTGATGGGGACTAATAACAGAGAAAGGGCACAAGTGGGTAGTTGAAAGCTAACACTAATAATCTACTTCATTTACTCTTCTTTCAATGATCAGTAATCCTCACCTCCTCTCATATTATTCTTTATCCAATGTGTCTCTTCCCAAACATATAAAGTGAAGTAAAAAGCATAAACAGGTCTTCTGAGAACTTTGAATGTCTTTTATTCTACATTTTTGAAAGACTTTGATAAATTGAAGAAGTTTAGAAAAGGTTTCTCACAATGCAGCTAGGTGGTGCAGAAAGTAGAGCAGTGACCTTGCAATTAGTAATAACAGATTCAATTCTGGCTTTACAAGCTGCATGATCTTTTTCAAGTCATTTATCACACTTTGCCTCCATTTCCTCAATTGTATAATGAAGGCAGGGGAAGTAATTATGGAAGAAATAACAGCTTCTATCTCCTAATGTTGTTGAGGAATAAGTGAAATTACAATTGAAAATCTCTTATTACAATGCCTGGCATATAGTAGGTACTACATAAATGCTAGCTGTTGGGTGATGACTTATGATAACAATGATAAACATGACAACAACAACAATGATGAGGACGACCATGATGATGATAGTGATGATTATGGTAATGATTACTTCTTCCAAATTAGGGCTTCAGAGATTCTGTGATTACTTATATGAGATAGAAACATTTGGAGTAAAATTTTCTTTTCCAGTTTTTGCCAAGCACTTTCTGAAGCTTGTTTCCATGGGAAGGGACAGCACAACACTAGACATTATTCCACCTGGAGAAAATGGTCAATCCACCAAATGAAAGTCCTTTTATCATATTCCACTGGGTTCTGCACATCTACTACACCTCTTCCTGAATGAACTTCAGTCAGGCATCTAGGTCCATCCATCCAGGAATGAATTTGATATGGGATAGGAAAGATCCTGATGATTCAGGATCAGAATTCTTTGCCTTTAGCAAGAAGCACCAAACAGTGAGAAAGCCAATTATAGAAGTACAAACCAGGCTTCTATTCAAGGCCTGAATGAAGAGAACAAGGGTGTGGGAGAGTAGGAGGGAATTCTTTTGCCTAAAACATTTGAAATGGATCACTTATGCTCCTACCCTCTTTTTAAAAATCTCCTGTGGCTTTCACTATTCATTGTATCTGGGCTCTTTATTACAGAATCACCAAGCTCTTTCAGAGAATTCTAAAGTAAAGAATGAAAAGAACTTGTACTCTCCCCTGTTTCCCTAGAAATACAAGCATAATGGTAAAAGCTAAATACCTGCCTACCTAATGGAGTCCAACCAACTAGAAGACCAACAATTTGCTTCTGAATCACTCTTTAAAACAAAAGTGGTTGATGTCTTTTTGTGAGCTAAGAAGTATATAGTATATTCTATACTAAGAATGCCATTTCCCACCAATTCACCCTTCTAGTCACTGTTATTTCTACTAAATGTCTATCTTTCAAGTCTCATGTCAAATGACAATTTATCTGTGAAACTTTTCCTAATCCTTTCCCCACATCAGATTCAATTCAACAAACATTTATGAATGAAAAATCAAGGCATTTTCTATTCTTAGGAAAATAACAGTCTAATAGCAGAACATAAAGCATACAAACATACATGTATACATACATATATGCCTACAGTAAAGTTTTATATTATATTTATTTTGTTCTATTCCACTTTTCCTATTCTATTTTCTCCTATCAGCCTATTCATTTGTCTTTAGCTACAGGTATATGAACATACACAATGGTTTTCCAACTTATTGTAAGAGTATAGTTTGTAAAGAGTATAGTATATATTGTAAAAATCTATAGTTTCCAACTATTGTAAAGACTATCAATGCTATGAATGGCTAAATCTGCCCCATAATCTGAGATATGGAGAAGATAGGGCCCATGATCAAAATTCAGTGCTTTGGTCTAACTCTAATGGGGTTGTAAATAATAATAAAATTAACATTAATAATAGAAGTTATATAGTATTTTAAATTTTGCAAGCTACTTTATAAGTTATCTCACTTGATCCATATAGCAACCTTTTGAGATAGATGCTGATTTTACCCCATTTTATAGAAATGCAAACTGAGGTTCAGATTAAATTATATGCTATTGGTCATATAGCTACTAATTTTCTGAGGAAAGATTTTAACTTGGGACTTTCTTCATTTGGGACCTACATTCTGACATGATCCAACCATTCTGGAGAGCAATCTGGAACTGCGCCCAAGGGGCTATAATATTGTGCATGTCCTTTGACCAGTAGTGCCATTACTGGAATCTGTATCCCAAGGGATAAAGGAGAGATAATAATCCACATGTGCAAAAATGTTTGTAGCAGCTCTTTTTGTGGAGGCAAAGAATTGGAAAAGGAGTAGATATCCATCAATTAGGGAATGGTTGAACAAGTTGTAGTACATGAAGGTGATGGAATAGTATTGTTCTATAAAAAATGATGAACAAGCTGATTTTAGAAAGCCCTAAAATGATTTGCATGAACTGATGTTGAGCAAAACAAGCAGAATCAGGAATACATTGTACAAAATAACAGCAAGAATGTGCAATAATCAACTATGAAACACTTGGTTTTTCTCAATGGTTCAGTGATCCAAAGCAATCCTAATAGATTTTGAATAGAAGATGCTATCTGCATCCAGAAAAAAAAATGAGAAGGTAAATCAACTCATGCTATGTTCACTTCTTTTTTCTGTTTTTGTTTTTTGTTTTTTTTTAATCTCTCTCATGGTTTTCCCCTTTAGCTCTTATTTCTCTCTCCCAACATGATTCATAAAGCAATGTGTACTAAAAATAAATAAATTTACAACAACAACAACAAAAAAAACCTGGGGACCCCCAAGTCCATTGATAGTACTTTTAGAGGGAAATAAAAAGGGAAATGTGGTATTAACAGGAAGTCTGAGGGGCAGCCCCATGGCTCACTGGATAGAGCAGTGGACCTGGAGTGAGGAAGCTCAGAATTTAAATCTGTCCTCAGACACTTGCTAAATGGGTGACTCTGGGCAACTCATTTAAACTTTGTATGCCTTAATTCACAGGAGAAGGAAATGGCAAACCACTCTAGTATCTTTGCCAAGAAAACCCCACGGACGGCATTAGTGTGCTATGGCCCATGCAACCACAACTGAACGATAAAAACTGAGAGAAAGAGAGATCACAGTATATTTGGAGTGGAGATTGAGTAGGGCTTCAAAGAAGGACTTCTCAAGGATAGATCTTCACATCATAATATGATACACAATGCTTACATCTGGTATTAGTAAAAAGAAAAACAACAATAGTCTTTGCTCTCAAGAAGCTTTCTTTCTACTAGGGAAATAAGATATTTATGCAGCTTAATGGAATATAATTTTAAAATGGAGAGAACATTGACATATGGAATGTAAGAACAGATCTTATGTTGGATTTAGTGCTGATGTTAAGCCTTGAATGAAGTCATAGATTCTAAGGGATCCTAGGTGATGAAGGACTATATTCCAGAAATGTATATTCCTCAAAGTCCTTCTCACCTCTCCTCCCTTTCACCTCTAAATCATATGATTCTATGGCTAATCACAGTCTACTTTACATGATATATTTGTAAGTCTATTTTGTCTCTGATAGACTACAAGCTACTTGGATAAGGGCATATTTTCTTGAAAGCTCTGTATGTTCTTTGTTGGACCTAGCATTGGGCATTATAACTAAAAGGGGTTTAAAGAACATTTTGGTTTTTTTTGTTAAATGAATTCATATTAATATGACAATGAGTTCATAGACTTCCAAATGAATCCCTGATATGCACACACAAAAAGGTTAAGAAATGAAATATATAGCCAACTAGTCTAAAACTCACATTTCATAGATAAATGAACTCAGGCCACAGAAGTTAACTGATTTGCCTAATGTCACACAGTTAATTAAAAACAGACAGACCCAGGACAAAAAAATCTACTACCCAATGTCATATCCTTATTTCTGTTAGTGCCTTATTCTTGTTTCTAAAAATGATTCCATGTTTGTAACCAAGTCTCTGGGGAGGTACCATCTTTTTTAGGTTTGCCTGTGGCTTTATTTCATTTAGGCTGAAAATGCAATTCCCAAGGTACAAGATGCTTAGGAACTTGAATAAGCTCAAATATATTTTGAATGAAATTGAGATTAAATGCTCTATACCATGGACTTTTAGTTTTGAGGTAATCTCTGAGTCATTAATTGGTATGGTCATTTTGAATTTGGTGATAAATCTATTTTCTTGTGAGAAATTCTTGGTAGTGCTTTTTTTCTCTCTCTTGACTTTCCTTTTCATTTATGGAGCTGGGATTTGAGATAAATGAGCTTAACACAATGTACCTTTCTTTTACTGAAAACATGAGCTATAATTGCAAAAGTTATTAGAAGCAAAAGTGATTGCTGGAGATTACCTTTGAAAAGCCAGCCAGCTATTTTCTGGTATAGCTGCTGATCATGGGTCCACAAAAGGGTAGAAAAATGAAGAAGGATATTGGAAAGAAACTGTTAGTTAAATGATCTATTAATTATAAGTAAATTCATTTTAAGAAAATTAAAAAAATTGAGTAAAAGATTACCTTGACCTTGAAGAACCCACTCTCTATTGGGGAAGAAGGAAGCACATCCACAAACTACTATAATTCTTGAATTAAAATGAGAATGCAACAAGAGACAGATGCAAGGTGCTATGTCTTGTCTGAGGAAGGAGAGAAAACTTCTAATTTAAGAAAGTAGGAAAGATTTTGTTTAAGGAGATTGGAATTTTAAAAAAGATCTAAGAATAGGCAGAACTAAGGGAAGTGAATTCAAGGAACACATTTTAATTAGGGTGGGCCAGCCAATCAATAAGCACTAGGTACAGGAAAAAATATGATGAAAGAAAAAATCCCTACTCATGAAGATGAGAAAATAACTATGAAAGCATAGATTTAAAATTAATTTGAAATTAGGGAGGGGGCAACAAAGATGCACATGTGCATAGGAGAAAGAAAGAAAAAAGAGACAGAAACAAAGAGAGACAGAATGATAAGGAGAATGATACAAATAAGTGAAGTAGTTAAATTCAAGGTAGTTGGAGAGGAAGAACACTCCATGAAGGATTTCATGCAGAACATAGTTGAACTACATCTAGAAAACAGAGAAGTAGTCTATGAAGTAGATGTGAAAAGGAAGGCAAGTTATAGCACACAATACAAAGCCCAGAAATGGAAGGTGGAGTATTATGTGTTAGGAACAGAAAGCTTCTTAGTCTGCCTAGACCACAGGATAGATGCAGAAGGGCAAGTCACATCTAATAAGGCTGGACATATAAATTAGTGATATATTATAAAGGAAGAATTTATACTTGATCTTAGAGATAATAAAAGAGGCAGTGGATTTTACTAAAGGTGACATGATCAGATCTGCACTTAAATGTATAGTATTGAGTACAAGTATAGTGTAGTATAGCCCTTAAGGGCTATGCTACAGCTGGGTTATTTAGTGGGCACTGACAGCACTTTAAAAAGCCTTTCCTTTACTACTCATTAGATCTATGTTGATACCTTCATGGAAGGTAATGTTTCCTCCCCTTCAGTTCCATCTTCACCAAAAAGTGAACTTTCTACCAGATCACATTGAGAAGAGCCTTCTTCTCATCTCTGATTATTTGGAACTAGTTCCAAATTCAGGAAACAATAGAAATATGTAGAAACTGTTTTTTACTCCTGAGTAAGGCAATAATTTGGTCAGAACTATTTGTTGGAAAGATTAACCTGAATGCCTTCCGTAGGATTCCATTTATGCATTAGTGGAAAGAAACACTGTTGGGTGCAAGTGAATATTGCATTTCATTTTTTATTAACTTAGTAAATAAAATTATGATGTATTACATTCATTTATAAGCCTGAGTATAGATTTTCCCAAAGGAAAAACAATCTGTTTCAATTCTAAAATGTACACTGTTAACTTGAAAACAACAACCAAAAAAGGTGCATTTATGAAGTGCAATAAATCGCCTATTACTTAGAAATGATGTCAATTATGCCTGAGCCAAATACTTATACTTTAAGTAATGTTCCTTATTACAAGGAAAATACAGCCCATCAATAGTAATATGCCTCCAAAGATGGTGTTAAAATATTCTATCACCATTGCAGGCCACTGGTAATAAAAGTATAATGCTTTAAGTGATTTTTACCCCATGCAATGTCTTACAGCTCTATTTGTATTTCTGTATATTATATTATACATATTATGGGTATAGGTATATGGATTTTATTATATTTCATATTAAGGCTTTCTGCTACATTTTTATTTCCTGGATATTCTTATTTGTGGTGTGAAGTGACTATATCTTCAGCAAATAACAAACCCCGGGTTCTAGTCCTGGCTTGGCAAATAAGCCAATATGCAACAATGATTGTAACTAAACATTCTGGAGTCTTGGTGATGTGGAAGAAAATTATGTTGGAATTAGAGAAAGATGACATGTAAGTTCAAATCTTATGTCTTATACTTATTATTTGTGGGATCTTGGACACACAGTTTCTCATTTTTCTCATCTACAAAATGAGGGGGCTGTGTTATATAGTCTTGAAAATGCATTCTGTTTCTAAGTGTATGATCTTAGAATTTCCTCATTAAGAAATTAAAACGTCAGTAAACATCATATGTAATGGCGATAAATTGGAACCTTTCCCTGTACGATCAGGAGTGAAACAAAGTTGCCCACTATCACCATTACTATTCAATATAATACTAGAAACGCTAGCCTTGGCAATAAGAGCCAAGAAAGAGATTCAAGGAATTAGAGTAGGAAATGAGGAAATCAAACTATCACTCTTTGCAGATGACATGATGGTATACTTAGAGAACCCCAAAGACTCTGCTAAAAAGCTATTAGAAATAATTCAGAACTTTAGCAAAGTTGCAGGATACAAAATAAATCTACATAAACCCTCGGCATTTTTATACATTACCAACACAATCCAAGAGCAAGAGATACAAAGAGAAATTCCATTCAAAATAACTGTTGATAATATAAAATATTTGGGAATATATCTACCAAAGGAAAGTCAGAAATTATATGAGCAAAATTACAAAACACTTGCCACAAAAATAAAGTCAGATTTAAATAATTGGAAAGACATTGAGTGCTCTTGGATAGGCCCAGGGAATATAATTAAGATGACAATACTCCCCAAACTAATCTATTTATTTAGTGCTATACCAATCAGACTTCCAAGAAACTATTTTAATGACCTAGAAAAAATAACAACAGAATTCATATGGAACAACAAAAGGTAGAGAATTTCAAGGGAAGTAATGAAAAAAAATTAAATGAAGGTGGTCTAGCTGTACCTGATCTAGAACTATATTATAAAGCAACAGTCACCAAAAACATTTGGTACTGGCTAAGAAATAGACTAGTTGATCAGTGGCATAGGTTAGGTTCACAGGGCAAGATAGTGAATAAAAATAGCAATCTAGTGTTTGACAAACCCAAAGATCCCAACTTTTGGGATAAGAATTCATTATTTGACAAAAACTCTTGGGAAAACTGGAAATTAGTATGGCAGAAACTAGGCATAGACCCACATTTAACACCACATACTAAGATAAGATCAAAATGGGTCCAAGATTTAGGCATAAAGAACGAGATCATAAATAACTTAGAGGAACATAGGATAGTTTACCTCTCAGACTTGTGGAGAAGCAAGGAATTTGTGTCCAAAGGAGAACTAGCAATCATTATTGATCACAAAATAGAAAATTTTGATTACATCAAATTAAAAAGTTTTTGCACAAACAAAACTAATGCAAACAAGATTAGAAAGGAAGTAACAAATTGGGAAAACATTTTTTACAGTTAAAGGTTCTGATCAAGGCCTCATCTCCAAAATATACAGAGAATTGACTTTAATTTATAAGAAATCAAGCCATTCTCCAATTGATAAATGGTCAAAGGATATGAACAATTTTCAGATGATGAAATTAAACTATTTCCACTCATATGAAAGAGTATTCCAAATCACTATTGATCAGAGAAATGCAAATTAAGACAACTCTGAGATATCATTACACACCTGTCAGATTGGCTAAGATGACAGGAACAAATAATGATGAATGTTGGAGGGGCTGTGGGAAAACTGGGACGCTGATGCATTGTTGGCGGAGTTGTGAAAGAATCCAACCATTCTGGAGAGCAATCTGGAATTATGCTCAAAAAGTTATCAAAATGTGCATACCCTTTGACCCAGCAGTGCTACTACTGGGCTTATATACCAAGGAAATACTAAAGAAGGGAAAGGGACCTGTATGTGCCAAAATGTTTTAGGCAGCTCTTTTTGTAGTGGCTAGAAACTGGAAAATGAATAGATGTCCATCAATTGAAGAATGGTTGGATAAATTATGGTATATGAATGTTATGGAATATTATTGTTCTGTAAGAAATCACTAACAGGATGAATACAGAGAGGCATGGAGAGACTTACATCAATGACGCTGAGTGAAACGAGCAGAACTAGGAGATCATTATACGCTTCAACAATACTATATGAGGATGTATTCTGATGGAAATGAATATCTTCAACATAGAGAAGAGCTAATCCAATTCCAATTGATCAATGATGGACAGAATCAGCTACACCCAGAAAAGGAACACTGGGAAATGAGTGTAAACTGTGAGCATTTTTTTTTTGTTGTTTTTCTTCCCAGATTATTTTTACCTTCAGAATATAATTCTTCCTTTGCAACAACAACAACAAAATTCGGTTCTGCACATATATATTGTACCTAGGATATACTATAGGATATTTAATATGTATGGGAATGCCTGCCATCTAGGGGAGGGGGTGGAGGGAAGGAGGGGAAAAACTCGGAACAGAAGGGAGTACAAGGGATAATGTCGTAAAAAAAATTACCTATGCATATGTACTGTCAAAAAAAAAGTTATAATTATAAAATTAAGAAAAAAAAGAAATTAAGAAATTTGGGTTATTTTTACCTTCAAATCTTTTCCTAACTCTGACAAAATATGATTCTGTTAATTTAATTGTCAGCTACCCCAGAGAATGAGAGATTGTTTAAATCACATGGCATCTCAGAAAACATCTAGTGCAGTTGGAAAACAAGGTATAGAGGTGAAGTGATTTCTGGGGATATAGATTCAGCTAGTAGCAGAACTCTGAATAGAATGGCAAGATTTTAGAATTGCAAGGGATCTATGAAGCCATCTCATATCACCTGTAGCTCCATTTGAATTCCCCTTTCTACATGTTTAAATAACTGAAAATTTATTTATAAGCAAGCCTATCTTGTTATAGAAAACTACAATTCATTACATTTTTGTTTATCTCTAGATGTAAGAATGTTGGTTCTTCATACTGAACTGAAATTTCCCTCCTTGTAACTTTAATTCATGTGTTCTACATTCATGGGTCAGTGTAGTAGGGTATGAATGACTCTATAATTTAATATCACAAAGAAAGGGAGTGTAATATATTTAATTAAATATGATGATCAAATTTCACAATTTCTTCTCTAGATAATTATCAACATTTCCTCACTCAAAAGAATATTCTCATCATTCTGTTCTCCTTCTTCAGTTTATGCCAGAGATTGTCAATATACTAGTGAAATACAAAGTCTCAAACTAGTCATAATACTCCAGAGGCAGTTTAACCAGCAGGGGGAGAGGGGAATTTGTTAGCACCTATAAAGGGAAGCTGTGGCAGCTAAAAGACAGCATGGGTTTATCAAGTGTTTTATTATGTTTTTGATAGAATAATTAGGCTCTTATATGTGGAAGAAGGTAGACATAATTTTCTCAAGTTTAAGCAAAAGAATGCAACAAAATGTTTTATGCTATATTTGTGGATGAGATGGATGTATTTGGCCTAGATTATAATATACTCAAATGGATTTCAAAATTGTAAAATGAATGGATTCAAATTGTATCCATTACTAAATCAATGTCAATGTGGTGGTGGTGGTGGTGGTGTCTCTAATGTAACATTCTGGGAACTTACCCTTTTTGTTTTGCTATTTCATTTTTTTCCATAATGATCTGAATGGAGCCATAGATTCTTGTTAAATTAAAAGATGAAATTAAGCAAGAAGTTTATAGGTCATATGTCAGATGACAAATTTGGGATTGTGAAAGAAATCAACAATCTATAACAATATAATAGGATTAATTGTTTTAGAGGAAAAATGGAGATTAAGACTTGGGTTAAAAACAATGAATGCCACAAGTACAGGATGGAAGAGTGGTTTGTGGTCCAGAACAGATCTGGGGTGTTTAATTGGCAGCTAGCTCAATATAAGTTCAAAATGTGACTTTGCAACTGGAAAAAAGCTAATAAAATTCTAGGCCGCTTTAAAAGGGCTATAATTTTTATAATGAAGTAAATGAAAGTACCACTGTCCTGTATCCTGGTTATATTTTCTCTAAATAACTGTGTTTAGTTCACATTTAATGAAGACATAATGAAGACAATGAAGAAAAGCCGCTAAACATCCATAACAGGATGAGAAGACTAGAGACTAGGACATATGAAAAACAACTGAAATAACTGGTAGAAGAAGAGAC
Organism: Sminthopsis crassicaudata; assembly: GCF_048593235.1. NCBI lineage: Eukaryota > Metazoa > Chordata > Mammalia > Dasyuromorphia > Dasyuridae > Sminthopsis > Sminthopsis crassicaudata. The sequence continues at coordinate 554,545,010 of NC_133619.1, forward strand.
ATAGAGGGGGACTTAGACATTTTCAAATACTTATAATATTATGATATAAAATGGGGTTAGATTTATTTTTCTTGGTCCCATCATAAGCACAAGGACCAATTGGTAAAAAGCAAATTTAGGATTAATGGAATGAATGGAGGGATGGCTACATGGATAAATGGATGAGAAGTACTAATCACGTGAAAAGCACAATGTTAAATCCTAAAGATACAAATAGAAACATAGTTTCTTACTCTGTTAGAACTCAGTTTCTGATTATAAGAGAAAATACAAAGCAAGAAGCTTTTATGCAGCAGTTAGAAAAGCCCTGAAGTCATAGGAGTGAAACAGATGGTCAAGGTTGAGAGATTCTTAGGGTATGATAATAGTTCTGATGACAATGAAAGGCATATGTATAATGTAGAAATGGGTCAAGTGATAAACCCTGGAAGACCTAGGAATTAGGAGGAAACAAAGATAGGATAAATGGCAAGACCTGGTGGTCCTTCACCTCATTAAAAGGAATAGAGTTGATTATTCCCATCTCACTAAAGCCATGTGACCAGTGAAAAAACTTTGATGGATTCCAGGCTACTCTAACTAGGGGAAGAGAAAAAGAGGAAAACTTTCCTAAACAATGAAGTTGTCTGGCATGGAAATCAGATAATTACTGTGCAATGGAGATACTTAAACAGAAGCAAAGAAGTAGTTTCTTATTTAGATAAAATAATGGACTAGATACCTTTTAATTCTTAGATTTTGTGATACACTGAAAACAGTGGAAAGATCATCTCTCCTATTTTGGAAACTGGTTTTGGAAACACAACCTAAATTCGGGCTAATTCTTTAATCTACTATGTTATACTGATGGCTCATGGTTGAGCTGGTAATCTACTAAAAACCCCAGGTTTTTTTTTTTTTTCAAAGAACTAGTTGTTAGCACAAAGCAGTATTAACTAAATGAACCAGATAAGCAGAATGGACAATAGGAACAATTTATCAGTTCAACAGGAATGGTAATGACATTGTGCAAGGCATCTTACCTTAAGATAAGAGATTTATTGTTATGTCAAGGTTCTCTTTTACTGTCCAGACTCAGTTTCCCTAATTATCCTGACCCAGTTCTGCCTTGGTTTCCCTGCTTCTCAGATCTTCAAAACGTTCCCTCCCTCTTTATCAGAATACTTGATAGAATATCAGAATGCCTCTCCCCATCCCAAGAGATCAGAGAGTCAGATACTATCTTATCAAGATGCCTCTCCCCATGTCCGGGGTGCCTCCCCCAGATTATGTCATCCCCTCTCCAGAAGCTCTCCCCACCCTGTCAGAATCCCATCCAGCTTTCAGCACCCTGACTCTGCCCCTGCCTCAGTCTATCCTCTGTGTTTGGGTCACATGTCATTGACAACTCTGTTTGCTGGATTCTTGGAGACGATACTCTCATTCAGCCCTAGGACCAAACATGGATTCATTGGTCCCAGTATATCTCTCCATTTAACAAATTATTAAATACTCTCTAATCTCTGTCTTGCTTAGTTTCTCCAGCATTACATTTTGGAGGCTTCCCACCGAGATGTTAGGAAACTGAGTAAGGACAATAAAAGAGAACTGTGGCATAACATTATTACCATAAAATTATGGAAAGTAAGGGAAAGGAGAATTATATTGGTTGGGATGAGGAAACTCTGGGAAAAAGCAATCTATATAGAAAATGGGAACACATGGGAGATTGCACCAAGATCATAGAATGAGAACTGCCAAGCCCAGATTGGTCAGTCATAGAAATGGGGAAAAAAAACACACACACAATAAAACAAAACATTCCCCCCCCCCCAAATTTAAGAGCTAGAAGATCATCTAGTTCATAGGAGACCATTTAGTCCAATTTCATCTTGCAGGTAATATTGATACTGATGGAGTTAAACATCACTTGCTTATCATTGTCGAGCAGATTTATTGATCTCTGGTCCAGTAGTTTTTTCTGTATACAATATTACTAGCAGCACAATCAGTAGAAAATCTTAGTTCAAATCTTGATATTGTTATTTACTAGAGGGCTGATTATATTCTATTATTATAGGATTTATTGGCATTTATCTATAGGACTCTGGGTGAGTCATTTAGTTTAATATTTGATTTTGTTTCTTTGTTTATGAGATAAAAATCTCATAGTGTGATACATAATAATAACTATTATTTGACTAGCAAATTATATAATTTATTATTTTTGCAAAGTATTTTACATTTTCTTTAATCTTCAAAACAACTCTGCCAATTATATAACAATATCAATATTTTACATATAAAGCGCTAAGGCAGATGTTAATTGTCTTGACATGATTGACACAGTTCAGTTGTGACAAACATTGTGAATCCTCCTCCCCCTAGGCTTCCTTAAAGACTGAACTCAGATTGCTTCTTCTGAATGAGGCCTTTTGCAGTCCATTTCTCCCATCTCCCTATTACTGTGTATTTCTTGGGAGATTACTTTCCATTTAAACTGTACAAATCTTGTATATACATAGGTGTTTATATTTACTGCATCCCCATTAGAATGCAGGTCCCTTTAAGGGTTTTGTTTTTCTTGGTTTTGCTTTTCTTTGCATACCCAGTGTTTAACACAATGACTGGCACATTGTAAACACTTAAAGAATGCTTACAAATGATGAGGAGGAGGTGAGACTAAAACACAAGACTTCCTGATTCCATGTCCAAAACTTTTTCCATAAAGTATCTACCAACTTGAATGAATAATCCTGCTATTAACCACTAGGAAATAGAAAGAAACAGCTGAGGCTGTTGATGGATCATACAATCCTAGGGAAAATGCCCAGGCTAGAGAGCATGGTTCAGGACCCAGGCATCCGTGGCTAGGCTGGGTTTTACCTTTATATAGTACTGAAGTCTGAAGTTCCTAGTTCTTGAGGCAGGCAAAGGCCTGGGACTGAACTAAATACTCTTTATTGCCCATGCTCTGAATAGCAAGCAGGAAACGGAATCTCATCACCCCCATTCTCTAAATTTGGCCACAGCCGGAATGTTACGTTCATTTACATTTTTATAACAACACAGCTGACTGAAAAAGGGCTGATGGGCCAGCTGGGAAGGACTTGCTGCCTGGAACATTGTTTGCTTTTAAAATACCTTTTCCTCCATTCCATAGCATTTCAGGTCCTAGTTCTTTAACAGTTTGTGGACCAGAGGGGAAAAAAGATAACTGAGATACCGGATGAATGAATTAATTGAAGGGTATGCATGAATAGTCATTTAGCCCAGGGCCTCCTATTCAGAAGATCACGAATTTAGAGGTCTTCCAATCCAAGTATTTAATTTTGTGGAGGAAGAACTTGAGATTCATTGATGAGTCAGCACTGATTTTCCCATAATCACATGGGTAGTGACTGGTAGGGCCAAGATTTGAACCCAATACCTCTAATCCTTTCCTCTTTGTTCCATATCTGAACTCAAAACAATGTAAGGGAGATGAGTCATAAAAGCAATAACTATAAAGAAAACTCAGATTAAGGCTATAGAATGAAGGAAAGTATTGGATCTCAGTTCTATGCAACTTTGGAAAAACAGTATAAAAGGGTCTAATTGGGGTATAGGAGTTATCATTGCTAAATGTTTATGATAAAAATTAATGGTTGAAACCTGGTGACCACTGGGTTATGGAGGGAAATCTCTGCATTGGAAGTTTTCTATTCCCAATGACTATTACAAAAGTTCTGGAATGTTCCAATGGACATCTCTAAGTAACCAATGAATTCATCCTAGCAAATAGATAAAGATGTCACTGGATGGTAAGGAAAGAGGTTTTGATGTCCTTTCTTAAACTTGCTACAACCTGATAAAAGAAAGGACTTCTATCAGGATGATTGGTACTATTGATCTTTCTTATTGCTGATTATAGAAGAACAGACATGAGCAACCTTCCAGCACAATGGAAGCAGTTTCCAAGTTCATAAATTTTAAGCCTATTTATACTGACAAGTGAGGGGAATTAGGGCCTCTGCCCCTGTGCTTTCTCTCTTTCCAAAAATTTGTCTGCTCAATCCCTCTCTAATGCACTTCTCCCTCTGTGCTTCTCTTTGTTCCTACCTCGTCTGTTGAATAGATGAGGTATATTAAGATTACTGGCTTCATAGTGTCCATCTACAGTCAGACTTGTCTCACTTACAGAAACCTGATTCATTTACATTTTCATCAATAACTTAGTTGATGATATGCTTACCAACTTTGCAGATGACATAAAGTTGAAATTCAGGATGTCAAGGTGAGGATTTTCCCAACACATAAACAAACAAACAAACAAAAAGTTGAACCTAATTTAATTAGATGAAATTCAATAAAAACAGTACCCAAACTATATGGTTCAAGAAACCAATCTCCTAAATGCAAGAGAGAAAAATTATATTTAGCCAGGTTTTTTGTTTGGATAAAAGACTGGAAGATGTTTGTGAACTAAAAGCTCAACATGTCTCAATACCCGGTATATCAATAAAAAACTTTGTGACCTTTGGTATTATTTTAAAATAATGTTGCACAGTATGTGCAACTAGGAAGAAGAGAGTTCCACTGTAATCTGTCCTGATCAAAAATCATCTACAGAATCATTGTCTTTATTACATTTTAGTAAGTAGTTTGATAAGATAGTCTGTATTTAAAAGGGAATGACTTTGGAAAAAACAATAATAATAACTGATCTTTAAATAGCACATTAACATTTGCAAAATACACGAATTATGTTATATCACATGAAGACCTGGGTGTGTTTAGTTCAAGGAAGGACAGCTTTTAGAGAAGAGGTAATAAAAACTGTCTTCCAATATCTTTGGATTTGTATATGGAAAAGATATTAGAAATGTTTCACTTAGACTCAGAGACAGAATGAACACTAATTGTTTTATTTTCAATTTTATCTTTTAAATTAATTTTTAAACAAAGTTCTGCATCTTCTCCAAGCCACTGCCTTCTTCCCCCTCGCCTTCAGTGAGAAAGCAAGAAAAACAAAATGTGTTATAAAACATGTATAATTAAACAAAACAAATCCTCACATTTGTTAAGTTGAAAAAGTCTCAATTTGTATTCTGAGGCTATCACCTCCCTGTCAGGAAGTGAATGGCCTGTTTCATAATGAATCCTCTGAAATTTTGATGTATCATTGTACTGAAACTTTTTAGACTTTAAGATTTGTTTTTTTTATATATAAAATGCCCTTTGGGTTCTGCTCACTTTATTTTGCATCAATTCATCCTACTCTTCCCAAGTTTTTCTGAATCTATCCTCTTCATAAAATCTTATTGAACAATAGTATTTTAGCACATTAATATACTTTAGATTACATAGGCAAATGGATATGCATTGTAATGAGACACATTTTAGTTTTTTTTTTTAATCTTTGATATTTAGATATTTAGAGTTGACTAAAAATGAAGTGAGCTATACAGTGGCCACTTTATCATTAGAAGACTTATTATGAAAGTGAGATGACTATTTGATGACCAGGCCTAGGAAGGAATTATCTGCTTGATTTAGTACAGCAGTAGATTAATCTGACAATTGAGAAACTATGTCTCACAAGCAAATATGCACTTGCCAATTAACTATCCTGTACCTTGAAGTTATAACTGTGGTAAGAAATATAGTTACTGCTACTACATTAATATTTAAGCCCATTCTCACCAGGGAAAAAGGTATGGAGGGAGAGAATATGGATCATATAGAGGAATGTTTTTGTGTTATACATACACATATAAATTTAAGTCTTGCTATACATACACATACAAATTTAAATATATATCCATTTGTAAAAGCTATTTGATATTAATTGGTTAATCAATATTGCAGAGAAATTGGCTGATTGAATTTAAAGTGTGAATATTATTTTTTCAGTGATATTAAAGTGATATTGCCTTTCAGTGGGCAAGTGATTTATAGATAAATACACTGAATGAAGACTCAGAGAAACATTATTAATAGTAGAATCTTCCTTACTCCTTGGGCTTACCATTAAAATCATAGGGAGAGATGCAGTCACCTGCAGATTCAATCTATCTTTGTGAATATGAGTTGGGAATTAGGGTTCCCAAAGTCAATATAGGCCATATAAGATGATAAAAAATGATTCTTGGTTAATAAGATATTGTAGTCTAGTCATAGTGATGAAATAAGCTGCAAACAACATAAAGCATACTACAAATATGAGTGTTTATTTTAAACTCAAATAAAATATATACATGGTAGATCTAAAAAAAATTGCAGGAGAGAACTAAAAAAGAAATAATTAGCATATTGTCAAATACAATAAATTCTCACTGAACACATGTTTATTTAGTTGGGTTGTAAATTTTTAAAGACATCATGGAGGACATGGCCTCTAGCTTGGCCTTAAAAGATAGGAAGGCTTTCAACATAAGTAATTAATGGCTAAACATTTGCCCATACCAGAAAAAAGAAAGATTAGCTAATGGCTAAGTCAAAGCCAATCATAAAACTTGGCAGATCTCACACCTTCAGTCAGTTCATTTTATTATTCCATCCACTATCCTAAAGGATAGGGTCTTGCATCTTTTTTAGAAGCTGCTAGTTGAATGGCTTAAATGGAAAAAGAGAGTGAAGGTGTTTAGATCCTTTTCACTTTTAATCAGTCAAAAAGAGCCCCCCCTCCCCATTCTCCTTTGTATATTTTGTGATTCAATTATAATGCTGAGTTGGTAACATTTGATATGCTGAACCTGAGCTAACTCTAACTGAAGAGTCAAATTTCATTAGAAAGTAGGTTTGGAGGAAGATACAGGCACTTGCCTTTAGAGGGAAAGGAAGCTAATACTGGCCAATGCATTTGTTTTCCTATAGATTATCTTTCCAAATTTGAACTTGCAAGAGTTTTTATGCTGACTCTGGAAAATCAGTGTAGTAAATTGTAAAAGAAAAAAAAGCATTGAAATATATGAGACCGGCATACTTAAAGAATGCAAAAATAATGTTATGGAGCAAAAGAAAAAAATACTGCCTGTAGTTAATACTGAGCAACGAGAGAGACGATCTAATATATACTTACAGAAAACTGATGATTCTCAACTTTTTAAAGCTGCTGACCCTATTTCCTGACTCCAAACCCATTTGTTCCCCTCCACCTTCTTAGATTTCTGAGAAGGCAATGGATTTCCAAAAACAGGAATTTTCCTCCATCACAGACAATGGAGGAAATCTAAGGAACAGCCAAATGATTATCCTACTCTGGGTTCACAGTCACAAGTTAGAGGTCAGATTGGTGACATAGTGCTTATTTCTGCCAAATTCATTTTCTCTTACATAGTTTTTCCTTGGTCTCTTATAATCTTGTCATTTCGTGGAAAGTCTATGCACATGTTTATGTTACAAAACTCTTATAAATTATATGGTATAGTAGAAAAAGCAGTATACCAGAGAGGAAGCATTGTAAGGGAGAAAGCATAATGCATTTGGAATTAGAGTATTTTGGTTCAAATTCCATCCAAACTATTTGATATTTGGATAACTTTGAGCAAGCCACTTAGTTTTTCCAGGTTCTAGTTCTATTAATAATAAATAAAAAATCCACTTACATAGCACTTACTACATGCCAGACATTGTGCTTTATAATTATTTTCTCATTTAATTCTCATAACAAGGAAATAAATGCTGCTATAATCTTTATTTTACAAATAAGAAAACTAAAGCAAACAACTTGTAAGTGACTTGCCCAGAATCACACAACTAGGAAGTATTTGAAGTTAGAGTTGAACTTCCTGATTCCAGGTTTAGCACTCTATTGTGAGAACTAGAAGGAGTTGGAAAAAATGGCATCTATTGCCCATTTCAGCTAGCAATTTAAGGTCTTGTGAGCCTAAGAATTAGGAGACTTCAAGTCTATTCCTAAACTCACTCTGGGCTTTTGGACAAATCATTTCATTTTTCTTGGCCTTGGTTGTTTTCTGTGGAAAAAGACAGTATGGAATTAACAAATTGCTGAGATCCCTTCCAGACCATTTTGAATAAAGCTAAAGAAAAGCTGGATAATAATGCAAATAGTAATAAAGGACATATTTTACTGCTCTGTATACTTTAGTTGCCTGAAGTATATGTCTATATATATATACACATATATATAGGCATATGTATATGATATAACATATATAATAGTATATATAGATATTAAGATAAAACACATATAAGATATTAAATTAAATTTTTAGAGCTTGTTTTGGTAAGTAATCTGAAGTATCAATTTATACAGGATGACTAATGTCTGAACATCTTAAAAATGGTATCTCAATCAATCAGAATTTAAGTGCTATGTGTCTAATTTACACACAAACACACATGTGTGCATGCAAATGTGTATAAATAAGCATATATTTAAATATGTACTTGACTTGTGTATTCCCTAACCGAATATAAACTACTGGAGGGGAGAGACTGGTTCTACTTTTATCTTGTATCCCTAGTACTTGGCACAATTATCTGGCTATAACTGATAAAATACCTGAGTGATTTTAGGAAATTAAGTTGTTATAGCTATACACTTCTAATCAACCAAACTATAAATATTTGTTATATGTCATGTGCCAGGCATGATGCTAAATTTATAGAACACCTAATTCCATTGCTTCCTTTTCCATAGGAAAGACATCATGTGCATTTACACATAAATTTATATACATTAATGTATGTTGTGTGTATACAAATGTGTGGTTACAAGTAATTATGTTATGTCTGTGCATATAGACATGTGTGATATATACAGGGCAGATGGACACTAACCAAAGTAATTTTATAGGGTAAGACACTAGTACCTGGGTCATCAAAAAAGGCTTCTGTAGAAAGTAGCATTTGAACTGAGTCATGAAGTAGGTCACATATGTAGAGTTGAAGATCAGGAAAAAGAGCAATCTGGGCTTTGAGGACTAGCAGGGATAAGAAAAAAAGGGAAACAGATTGACGAGCAATTATGACTGGAGGAAAGTATATGATAACTAGAAAGTCAAATGGGCTAGGTTGTGAAGAGCTTCAAATGTCAAAGAGAAGAAAAGCTTATATTTGTACTGAGAGGTAATAGAGAATAACTGATGTTTTTGTAATAGGTGAAGTGTTCTAGAAACCACTTTAGTTGTTGTGTGTGGGATAGACTAGTTTTGGGGGGGGGCAAAAATACTGGAATAATTTGCAATTTCAGATGAGGAATTGAGACAGACAGGATTAAGTGGAAGAGGGAGAAACAATAATTACCTATTATGAAGATATGAGAGGTGAACTAAAATGGTGTCTCTGTATGTCCTGTGGTGTCTCCATAAGTAGGTAATAAAAGGCATACACAAGGAATGTAGTGGAGATAGAGGACAAAATTTGGTGATTCATGGGATATGTTAGAAGAATAAGTGATCAAATTTGAAGATGATTTCAAAATCGTGAACCCAGGTGCTTAGAAAGATGATAATGTTTTCCACAGTGATGAGATACTTAAAAGAGGAATGAGGTTTGGGGGTGGGAAGATAATACTTCAATTTTAAACACAGTGAGTTTGAGATGTCTATGGCACTCACAGTTCAAAACGCGTAGGAGATGTTACCAATATTAATAGTTTCTAATTGAAACTTCTCCTACACTTTTAGATTTTCCAATAGCTTTCCATTGCCTAATAATTCAAGGGAAATTACCTACCCTAAGGTCATTCCCTTCACAATCTAGTGCTATCCATTATTATAAAAAATTATCATCACAGAAATGCCAAAACATGGTGGAACTTCAGAGATCATCTAGTCTTAAAGATTTTGAGGGAAAGGGACCCAAATATGTTTTTCTTGAAGCAGTCCTTTTTTCTTTTGGACTGCTCTAATTTTTCAGGACTATTTTCTTGGCTTCTCTGCAATTTCTACTTATTGTTCTTGGTTCTGCACTCTGAGGTCCAATAGAAACAGCCAAACTAAATCTATTAAAACTCCTAGATCAATTGTGAATAAATCATTTGATCATAAGCAGGCTATCTTGTGTATTTGTATAACCTTTCATATATTTCCATTATATTTCATCCTTCCAATTTAGCACTTTATATACTATCCAAATTGGACTAATTACCACTTACTGTATACATCCTCTAGTTTTGAATCTCCTCACTTTTATTTCCTTAGGCCTGGGATGTTTCCTTCTCACTTTCATCTAATACCACACAGAAATCTGATTCATTGTTTATATCACAATGCAAATGTTGTCTATTCACTGATCCCTGCTGCATGTAGAATAGAGTAGAATTATTTTTTTTCCTTCAACCTTATCATAGTACTTTTCATACACACACACACACACACACACACACACACACACACACACACACACACACACACTTCCTTCTACCGATGAATTTAAGGATTAATTGCACCATAACTATTTCTATCATATTAACTAATTGTATTGTAAACTACATGAAGACAGATGCTCAATCTAATTTTAACCTTGTTTCTTGCATAGTATCTAGAACAGCATTCTGAATTACACTGCTGCCTAACAAATACTGACTCAATTGCACTTAATTTTTGGAACAAAGCAGAATCTTTTTGAATAAGATTTATTCTATGAAATTTAAGTAATTATTCGTGTGTTTCTATTATAGATAAGGAGTAGAACTAGGTTTCACCACCTTATATAGTATAGTGGATAAAACAATGGGCTTGGAAGCAGAAAAACTCACCTTCATGAGTTCAAATCTTGCCTCAGACACTTAGCTGTGGGACACTGAGCAGGTCACATAACCTTGTTTGTCTCCATTCCTCATCTGAAATTTTACTCCAGTAATTCTGCCCAAAAAAATCTAAACGGGGTCATGGAGAATCAGAAATGATTGGGAAAAAACAACTAGGTGCAGTTAAGCATATTTTTTTGTAATTAATTTGAGAAATGTCTAAAATTTCCAATATATCAATGAGGTCAAGTGAATTGTAAAGGGTCATACTGACAATATATGTCAAAGGGAGGGGGATTAAACCCATGTCTTCTGGCTCTGAAGCTGGCTCATTATCCACTCTATGCTCCCTTTCCTGACTGTGATGCTGCTTAAAACTAATTAAAATAAGAGGATCGCTTCATCTTGGACTTGGCAGGAATTTTGGAGGTTATCTAATTCAACCTCATAACTAGTGAATGAATCACCTCAACATAATAACATGTTAATAATAGTAGATGACATTTATATAGTGCTTCACAATTTACAAAGCATTTTACATACATTATCTCATTTGATCCTCACAATAGTTTTATGAGGTAGGAAGTTCAAGTATTAGCATACCTATTTCACAGATGAGAACCCACTAAAACTTAAATAGCTTAATTGACTTACTCAGTATCACATGCTAGTGGCTGGCAAAGCAAGAAATTGAATCAGAGTAATCAAATTTGAGAGGTGAAAGAGATTTCAGTGACCATCTTGCTCAACATAAACATAATCCTCACTATAACATACCTGAAAAATGGTCATCTAATCTCAAAGAAACCCAATGAGGGGAAATCCATCAACTGCAAGGCAGCCAATTCCATGGTGGAGTAGCTCTGATTTTTAGGAAGTTTTTCTGACATCAAGTCGACATGTGTTTCCTTACAACTTCTACCCTGACCCTGACACTTGACCAATAGGTCTATCATAGGCTCAACCAACATACATTCGTAACTGGGCTTCTTCATACGTTTTCATTTGTTACTATATTGTATTCTACTAACACCTGCCATGGTCCTACTTCATGTCATCTAAAAATTTCATAAGTTCATCAAAATGCTTTGCAAATCTCAAAATGCTATTGTTATTAATATTTTACCTTCATCCAAGTGTGATAATTATTTTCAAAAGGTTCAACAGGACAAGGACAAGCAAGAAAACTCTTTCCTCTTGACATTCACATTCATTATTTTCCTTAAGTATACTCTTAAGGAATTTGCAATTGCAATAAATGAACTGTCAGCACAAAGATTCATTTGCTGGTAGTACTGGAAAAGTGGTGATTGTGCCTCTTGGCAGAATGAGAAGAGTTAACCAAACACCTTGGCTCAGCACATTGAGGTTCTAATTCTAATTAGAGTGGATAAATGGGGAAAAGTTGGAGGAGAGGGATGATGTAAAGAATGATTTTTTTGTACTAAATAGTATATTTTATCTTGTTATAAAAATTTTACAATATCAGCAATTGACAAAATGTGTAGTAAAATGCAGAAAGGCTATCACAAAATGCTGTGGCAGAGAATTAATTTTTGTTGTTTCTAGCAACTCATGAGTATTATCTACTAAGACTTTAGAGTTTGTGAAAAATGCAAGGGAAGAGGAAGATCCCATTCTAGTGAAAATATTCTATTGGAAATTATATTGAAAAATATAATATATAATCATAATTTAACATTATGGCAGCTATTGGTTAAAATAGATTAATTCAGAATTAATGAATTTCATCAATTCACTCATTTATTCAATGATTCACTCATTCTTGCTGCCTTAGAGAGTATTCTCAAAGGCAGTGATGGCAAAATAATATAGCAGCTACTGATGAAAAGAAGTCTAAGGCTAGAATATCATTATTAATAAATTTCTTAATCATTCATCCATATTTTTCATTGGTTCCTAGAATGTGTGGCAGCTGATTTGAGCTTTAAAAAAATAGGAAGGAATTCAGCAGAGAAAAAATGAGCAAGGGGGGGATGTTCCTAGCATTATTAAGGAGTTTTATTAACCAATTTCTTTAGATGTCATATTAGCATAAAAATCATACATTTCTTTCTTCCAAGTCTGGATTAAAATGAAAAGTATGTGTCTGTGTATGTGCACATGTATATACGTGTGTGGGCATTTGTGTGTGCTGGAGTCAGGGGAAGGTATCTATTACTAAAGTTATTATTTTTTTTATTTGCTCTTAAAATTTTATTCTTTAAACTTACTTTACTCTTCATATTCAGAGATGTTCTATATTTTGGTTGTGTATAATTTTTTAAAATTTAACTATATTGGGGAAGCTAGGTAGCACAGTGGATAGAGTACCAGCCCTGAAGTCAGGAGGACCTGAGTTCAAATTTTATCTCAGACACTTAACACTTCCTAGCTGTGTGACCCTGGGCAAGTCACTTAACCCCAATTGCCTCAGGAAAAAAAAAAGTGTATTATATTATACTTAGTAGTTTGTTAATATAACCTATAATAGAGTTTAAACAGACAAAAGTTTTCCTTTCCTAAATACACCCCTTGCCTTTATAATTCCCACTATCTTAATTATTCACTTTTTTGGGTCATTATGTAATGTCTCAAGAAACCCAATTTCTTCTATATCCATTTGACTTAGAAATATATTTGAAATAGAAGAAAACTTGGCTCCATAATCATGTTTCTTTGGTAGGAAAATTTGGAAACAGTGTCTTCTACAAAATAAGCACTCAGTATATCTTTGATATGAAATGAATAATGAAGAAAATGCAACTTTAATTACTTTCCCTCCTCTTTTAAGATGGAACTTAGTTTTGTTGCAAAATACAAGTTGTTCTCTTTTAGTAGTAGGTTTCCATTTTCTTCATTATTTATAATTTGTTCAACTACAATTTTTTGTGGCAAAATTATTCAGAAAAGGGTTGGGCTGAAATAAAAGAACTGGGTTGATACCTTCCCCCTCTCTCTTTTCAGAAGTGGGGGTTCAAGTGTCTATATAATACCTGCTATAGCTATTTATTTACCCATTTTAATGAATTAATTTCATCTATACATCTTCCCTTTGCTTTAAGTCTCTACTATATATTTCTCTAGGAAAGGTAGAAGTAACTTAAAAGACAAATTTAGTTAATGTAAAAACAAAAAAATCTAAACAAAAGTATTAAAATATTTCTCACTCCTCCAGGAAACTTTCTGAGGAAATGTTAGAAAATATACGTTATTTTGTTTTAGTGTTGTTCAGAATATCCTTACCAAATTCTTCCAACATTACACATTGTTCTCATTTAATTTGGATCACTATACTAGTTATGTGTGTATATACATGCAAACAGACACACATGTGATACTCTTCTTTTCACCCTTAGAATGTAAATTGATATTTGCGATTCATCTTTTTTTCATTTTTAACTTTATATCTCCAATGTCTCACAGTGACTGATACTTAATAAGTGCTTGGTAGATGCTTGTTAATTGAATGAACATTAGTTAGTTTTTTAAATCACCCTATTTATGTGCTGAAAGGCATAAATGAGACTCTATATTCCAACTCCTTCATTTACAAATAAGGAAACTGAGTCACAAAGTGCTGAAATATTTTGCCAAAGGACACATAGTGGAAGAACTAGGATTGAAACTGTGTCATCAAACTGAGAACCATGTATTCCATTGTTTCAAAAAGCTTCTCCTTTTGGATCCCCTCCTCATACATCTCCTTTACAGTGGCCTTGATAAAAGCTGACCAAAGGATTTTACTTAATTCCACTCCCATTACGACTTGGCACTGCTTAGAGCCAGTATCAGATGCTGCTGAGCTCAGGAAGGACACTGTTCTCTTATGCTTCTGCAGTTGTCAAAGAGCAAGCTTGTATCTTTCCCTTTTAGAGTGTGTTACTTATTATGATTATGAAGTAAGACTAGCTTCCATACCTCTACTTTCCCCCCAACATAATCAGATATTATGTTTAAAATGATACTCCATTCATAGTTAACTCACACTTGGAATTAAGTGCCAGGGAACCCTATGGAAGAAGCTCTATGATAGTAATTCCTCACTATGGATCTCTGGAAAATAACTCTTATCTAATTTCTAGGGATAAGACATTTGATAATACTTTGAGCATTTCCAAATAATATCCTATAATCTTCTACTTGTTTAGAAACAACAATCTTGCTATAAAGTAAATTTAATGGCCTTTCAAATCTTCCTACTATGCTAAAAAAGAAAAGATATCAGACCTACAACTATAAGAGCTAGACTCTGGCCTGAGCTCTGCCACTTGACTTTGCATACATATGCCTTTTGTTGATATTCAGCTGTTCAGTAAGTATGAGAAGCTCTCTAAAAATGCAGATCTGAAAATTTCATTGTAAATTGTTAACAGTCATCTGGATAAATGTTTACAATCATGTAGTCAATATATGCAGATGGCAAAACTTCAACCTAGGTCTTAACTATTCCAAGGCTTGTCTCTGAATTACTTTGTAGAAACATTTTTAAAGTTTCATACATAGGATGGCAGGATCTTTTATAGAATCATAGAAGAAAAGATTTAGAGTAAGAAGAAATTCTTGTCGAACTCAAACTCACTTTCTAATTGAGGAAACAGGTAAAAATTGGGTAATTGATTTGCATAATATATTTCATCCATATAGGGTCACATAACTCATTAAAGTCTGAGGTAGGATTTTAATTAAGTCTTCATGACTCCAGATTCAGTACTCTACTTATTTTGCAATCAAATTGACTTCCACTCAAAATCTGGTACTTTCCTCCTATACCTAATGCTGCTTTTTTATCCAAAGAAAAAGTTTAAGAAAATAGTAGTAATACTGGTAGGTTCTTACTTGGTTCAATTATCTTTGTGGTCTTGGACAAATTACTTCATCTCCCTTAATATCAGTTTTCTACTCTGTAAAATTGTGAATTGAACTGGGTGGTCTTTAAGGTCTTTATAAAAAAAATCTAAATATATAATAATGAAACTCTTTCTCCATAATCAGAGATTATGCCCAATGGTATATTTCATTCTCCCAAGGACAGAGGAAATACACCATGTTGGACATTCTTAATTGCTTAGAAGTCTATTTTTATGGTAATAAACAAATATTGTTGATATTTCTAATTAAGAAACAATGCTGAGTTAGCACTGCCTCTTTAATTTTCTCATTCAGGATCTTACTGTGAAGGGGGACACAAGGATAAAGAAAATTTTCAAAGACAGAATCTCAAATTAGTAGAATGAAAATTTAAAATCATTGACTCACAATGTAAATGGACTTCAAAGATCAACTTGTCCCATATCCTTATCTGAAATCTGAATCTGTTTTACAAAGTGCTAAGTAAATATCCTTGACACATAACAAGTACTTTAGTAAAACTGGAAATTAATTTGAGTGGGTACACTGAGGCCTTACATGATCACCACTCTCAAAGAACAGTGGTAAGAAAGGTAAAAAGGAGATGGGTTATTGGTATTGGCCAGCAATTTAACTCCTTTGTCCTTCCACCAACTACTAAGCTAAACATTATATGTTAATTAACCTTAAAGACAGGAAGAAAAAAATCATTACTCAAACTCAAAATGAAAACAGAAAAATATCAGTTCTCCATAATCACCATAGACAAATTCCTATGGAAAAATGTTTTTAAGAATACATTCCCAGGATGCATTCTGGGAAGGTGGCAGAGTAGTTCAGAAAATTCCAAGTTCTCCAGATTTTCCCCATAGACAAAACAAAACTGGGCCTCAAGGCAAACATAGACAAGTGAAAAAAACAAATAAAAGGAGTACCTAACAGGGTCCTTTTGGGACAATCTGAGAAGACCTAAAGAAAGATCCCAGGATGAAGGTTTTGTCTTGTGAAGTGTAAACACCTGCAGGCTAGATTTGCAGAAAGAACAAGTGGGTTACCTGAGGCCGTCTCATTTCAGAAGTAGCTTCACTGTAACTTATTCATCCTGGATAGCCAGGAGAGTAGAAGTGTGTGTGGGGGGCCTAAGGGTGGAAAGATTGAGGGAAGCTCTCTTTATAAAGAATGCCAGAACCAGCTGTGTTGCAGAGATGCTGCCCTGGGCAAGAAGAAACCAACACACACAAAGGGAGAGGGACATTTCTGGCAGCAAGTACTTGCAGGAGGGTGAAGCTTTTTGCTTGGGGGTCCAGGTCAAAGAAGAGAGCTAAAGTGAAAGGAGTGGAACTGTTCCCTCTCTTCCTCCCAGGACTAGAAGTGGTTGCATTAATAGGTTCTCATTTTTAAAAAAATGAGCAAAGGAGAAAAAACCCAATCATAGAAACTTACTATGAAGATAGAGGACACCAGGATCAGTTCATCTTTAGAGAAGAAAACTGAAGTCAAAAAAAGGGTCTCCTGCCCCAAAAAGTAAAGTTGAATGTTTGAACCCCCAGAAAAAATTAAAACTCAAAAAAGATATCAATAATCAAATTAGAGATTAAGGAAAAAACTAAAATAATAAACAAAAACAATTCAAGAAAAACAAGAAGATTCTGAAAAGAAAGTCAACAAACTAGAAAAGAAAATCCAGAGTCTTTAAGAAGAAACTAATTTTTTAAATTTAGAATTGTACAAGGGGAAGCCAGTGAAGCTTTAAGAGATCAAGAAATAACAAAATATAAAGAATGAAAAAATAGAACAGAATATGAAGCACAGACCAAGGAGAAAAAACATAAGAATAATTGTACTAACCAAAATCTGTGGCCAAAAAAAGAATTTTGAAACAATATTACAAAGAATAATCAAATAAAATTGTTTTTTTAGGTAGAACAAGAGGGGAAGTTAAAACTGAGAAAGTTCACCAATCATCACCTCAAAGAGATCCTACAAGGAAAATACATGGTAACATTACTGCTAACTTTCAAAAAACACAGATAAAAGTGAAAATTTTATAAGAAATAAATAATTCAAATATCATGGAACTAAATTAGAATTATAAAGAATTCATTAGAAACTACAATAAAAGACTGCAGATGCTGAAATATCAGATATTGACAATTGAAAGAATTAAACCTGTGGCCAAAATATTATATTCAGCAAAACTAATCACAATATTGAACAGGAAAAAAGATCATTCAATGAACTCTCTGATTTTTTGAGATTTTTATCTCAACCAAATCCAAACTCAATGGAAAATTAAACATATAAGAGCCAACATCAAACACTAATTTCAAAAGACTCGACAAGAACAAAGTGTTAATGTTTTATATATGGAAATATAAATCATGTTTAAGATTGTCATAAGTAATTGGGAAGTTCAGAAATAAGTTGAGTATGATCTGACTATAAAATGCATAATTATCCAGGAAAACATTAGCAATTATGCTATATGAATGAGGTTCAGAGGAAGAACTGACATAGAGGCATTAGATGGAGGAAGAGGGCTGGTAGTTCTAAAATCCTACTCATAACAGGAATGGTTTAAATAGGAAACTATTTATCTATCTATCCATACTCACATACACATATGTATATGCATATTTATAAGTATGTGTGTACATACATACACATACCATGAAAGGTATAGCATCCTCCAAAATCTATAAAGAAATAACGGGGAGAGCACAGGATGAGGAGGGGTATTAAAAGGTAAGTAGATTTATGACAGTGGGACAAGATGTATAGATTAATGGGAAAGAATAAAGAGGGATGAAAGAATGGCATATGATTGAGGAATACACAAAATGTATTTATATTATTAGGAGTGGGGACAAGGCATGTAGAATAATGGAAATGGAATAAAGAGAGAGGAGAAGGGTGAGGTGTGTTTAAGAAAGAATAAGGCAAGTAAGAAGTAGAACTGAAGTAAAAGACAATAGTAAGGAAAGGAATTAGATACAAACACAATAACAGGATCAGGAGTATAATTTACTAGAAAAAAGTAGGACTATTAAATACTAATTTCAGACTAAGTCAAATTGATTCGAGAGAAATCTACATTATCTGTTAGTAATATTAATATTGTTATAGATGCATGTCTACATATGTATAAATGTATATGCATGTATATGTATGCATAGTCACAGGTGTATGCATGTATATATATATATATATATATATATATATGTGTGTGTGTGTGTATGTGTGTGTGTGTGTGTGTGTGTGTATGTGTGTGTGTGTGTGTGTGTTTAACCATTGCATGCTTGGGGGATATGGAGGAATTAAAAAGAGAAAAAGAAGAATGAAGTAAAAATATACAGCAGAAAACAAACAAACAAACAAAACCTACAAGGAAGCAAAGAAAAGATGGATAATAATGGATATAATGTCTTCTACTATTATATATGCTTTCTTGAAATGGAAATTTATTGTTACATAGTTTGATCCTCTGTGATATTCTGCTTGACACATGGCATTCTTTTTCCTTTTTCTGTCTTTCTTTTTCTATTCTGTTTTTTCTTATTTTGTATTTAGTTTTAAATAGATATTTGAAAAAATAGACTCCCATTTTATAGAATGTCTCCCCTCCTTCTGTCTTTCCTATGATCATCATATAAGAGTTTACATTCTTTTCTGAATCAATTTCTACTCAATGTGTTTTAAAAGAAGAAAAAATTGACCTATAAAGTGGAATAATTTATCCAAGGTAATACAAGGATTTAATAACTGTTCATTAATTTCTGCTTTCTTTCTCAATCTACAAGTTCAGTTCTTTTAAGGCCCATTAGCAAGTTTTCCTTCCTCATAAACATTTTCTATATAAACATAAAAATATTTTCTAAACAACCCTTGTTAACTGATCTCCCAGTTTCCTAGTTTTTTTTCTTAAGTGCTTCTTATTTCATAAAACACATTGAAAATTTTAACTCAGCAAAATGAGAGTGTTTAATACTGGATAAATATTGGATTAGGAGCCAGTTGCTTTAGGTTTATATCTAGAATATCATGCATTTTATCTATAATTCTCTAGAAGTCACTAATTCTCTGATCCTCAGTTTCTCCATTTGTACAAAGAGAAAAATGATATTTTGCTGTTACTATACACAGAATGCTTTCCCCAATTCCACTAGGCATTAGTGCTCCTACCCTACTTAAATTATCTTCTAAATACTTATCTATGTCTATGTTCTGTCCCTCCCTGCACTTCCTGAAAAAGGTGAGATCCTTGAACCAAGAACTTTTTTTTCAGTTTGAAAATTTAATCTCAGAACTTTGCACAATGATTTACATATAATAGGATTTCCATAAATATTTGTTGAATTGAGTATTTACATCACCTCAATAACATTTCTACTATATCTTTTATTCTCTCTACTCCAAAGCCACCCTCATAGACTTATTGCCTCTGAAAAATCCTAAGTTATTTCCCTGCTCCAAGTATATTCTTTCTCCAAATTATCCTTTGCAGAAATGTTAAATGATTTGCTTACCATACGAGTCTGACTGTGTCACAACCTCCCTCAATAAAGTATTGTGTTTAATATTTCATGATCATATGTAAATTTCTCTGCTTGATATTTAAAGAACTTCATAAGATGGCTCTAATATTCTCTTCTATTCCTGTTATATACTGTTTCCATCATTTATGTACATTTCTTCTCTTTTGATATAATATAAACATCTTACAAGGAGGAACTGCTTGATTTTTGTGCATATACAGGACCTAATGCTTAATGTTCCATCACAGAGTTTAGCAAATATTTGTTGACTGATTTTCTGATAAATTATGACCTCCAAGAGGCTATTGTAAAAGGTTGTTTTATGAATTTCATAGATCTAATTAGATACAAGTTACTAATACTGCCTTGTAATATTTCCTTTGTTATCTCCCAATTTTATTTTGCTTATTTTTAAAAACTTCATTATGCTCACAATGAGCTTTGTCGCTCAAACTAAACTGTGAATTCCCTGAGGACAAGGGCTATGCTTTTTTGTCTCTGCTAGATTGCCAGAATAGAATCTATACATAATAAAGATTCTACAAACAGGGATTAACTTTTGAAAATCAAGATTTGTCTCAATGATAAAACCCTATTAATTCAGACTCCCTTAATCTGGAACATATAATTAATTGAGGCTGGGAAGAAGTTTATTTTTATTTAAGAAGATTTTCTTTTGAAATTTTGAGCAAGTTAGGCTGTTGCCTCTGGATTCCTCCCTCTAGTGGTGAATTTGGGTGAGATGTCAATAGCAGAAGACAAGAAAACTGAGAGTTGGTTGGTATGCAGTCCAATAATGTCATCAGATTCACCTATTGTTAATTTAATTAATTTAGAAATTCTTTACAGGAATCTCAAACCCACACAGACAAACATAAATAATCAGCCCCTTCCTATAAGGTATTTATTCTCCTGGGAAAAGAGAAACAAGGGAAAAAGAAATATATATATGTATATATATATATATATATATATATATATATATATATATATATATATATATATATATATATATATACCAAAACAGAGCCCACAGATTCACAAGACAAGAAAAGTAGGGCAAGTTATACTGCTTACTGGCCAGAGATGACATGTTTGTTTACATTCAATCAGCACATACTATTATCATCAGCTTCCAGACAATAGATGTTTTTCTCTGACATATTCAGCACCTTAGACAGCTCCTGTTTGCTGTCAAGAATTGTGCAAATTAGTTATATAAACAAGACATCAGGGGGATATTTAAATTGCTGAAGACAGTGACTGACATCCTTTTCTTGCTTAAGTCCTGAAATTAATACCAGTAAGCCCTTGAAACTCTAAAATTTAAAGGAGAGGTAAAGGAACTGGCTTCTTCTGTGCAATACAGTTTTAAGGAACTGCCCAGAAAATGGAGATGCTAAGTGACATCTCCAAGATCACATTGCCAATATGTGCCAAATGAGAAAAAAAAAAAAAAAACACACTTAAACTGTGTTTTCATACATAGTTAAATTTTTTTCCTTACAATCCTTAAAAATGCTTACAAATGAATAAAAATGGTCAATTCCCTTTTAGATAAATAAGAAAAATCATTCAAATTTGCCTATGATTATTATTATGGTGCAGAAATAATCTTTACTCATTTAGCTATATGTATAGGAGTTACTTATTTCCTTTTGCATTCCCCAGGATTCTAGCCAGAAATGAAAGATGGTGGTAGAATAAAAATGGTAGTAGGCAAATAGAGTAGAAAGAATGATAGATTTGGAATCAAAGGACCTACATTTGAATCTGGGGCAAGTTATTTATTGTATTTGTGACTTTTTTCCTTCTTAACTTCAGCATCCATCTCACTAAAATAGAAGGGTTTAAATAAAATCCCCTCTAATGATTTCACATAGCTCTATGTCATCTATCTATCTATCGTGACAGCACTAGTCAGAGGTGGTTAGTATCTGGTTTCTTGAAACATTTACTAGTGGTTAGAGAAGGTACAAAACATTGCTATTGTGGTAGGACAAGTGACTGGACCTTGACAACAGCCTCTTCTCCTGGATAATATAGGGACTGTTTGTTTCTATAGTTTCTTCTGTGGGGACTGGATTGCCCTTATTGGGGCAGCTTCCTGGACTTCAGAACTAATAACATAGGAGAAAAAAACTGTGCTCTGGTTAACTACCTTAAAAATATCATTAAGTAACCATGTGTGTCCCTAAGGACTTAGACATATGGTGGATCAAATAATTCCTAATGCAATTTTTTTTTCTGAGACAATTGGGTTTAAGTGACTTGCCCAAGGTCACTTACAGCTAGAAAGTGTTAAATGTCTGAGGTCAGATTTGAATTCAGGTCCTCCTGACTTCAGAGCTGTTGCTCTATCCACTGCACCAATTAGCTGTCCCCAGTGAAAATTTCTTAACAAATAATAGAGCATTTGAAATAAGGAATCTTTTTTAGAGGAACATATTTTACTCCGCCAAGGAACATCACTAAAATCTAGTGTAAGTAGACATGAACCCTAAAAAAGACATGGACCCTAAAAATGAATATCAGAGTAATAAAAAGCCTCAGAATTTTTAATTGTGGGAGGTGGTTTATAAAAATTGTAGATTCAAAGAATCTGCTTACTTCTGAATTAATAAAAATATGTATAAAAAATTAGAAAATATGAAAGGCAAAATGGACAACTTTTATTATATCAAATTAAAATGATTTTGTACAAACAAAACCAACAGAAAAAAACATTAAAACGAAAGTACAAAACTGGGAAAAATCTTTATGGCCAGTGTTTCTGATAAAGGTATATAAAGATAAAAAATACATAAAGAACTATATCAAACTTATAAGACTGCAAGTCATTCCCCAATTTACAAAAGGTCAAAGAAAATGAGCAGTCAATTTTTAGAAGATGAAATTAAAAACATCTATATATGAAAAAAATGTTTGAAATCACTACTTATTAGAGAAATGCAAGTTAAAACAACTCTGAGGTACCACCTCACATCTCTCAGATTGGCTAAGACGATAGGAAAAGAAAATGATAAAAATCAAAGGAATTAATGAAAAAATACAAAGGATGGTGGCTTAGCAGGACCACACCTAAAACTATATTATAAAGCAGCAGTCATCAGAACCATTTGATCCTGGCTAAGAAATAGAGTGGTGGATCAGTGGAATAGATTAGATACATACTACACAATAGTCAAGGCTAATAACAATCTAGTATTTGATAAATCCCAACCTCCAGCTTTTGGAATAAGAATTCATTATTTGATAAAATTTCTGGGAAACTGGAAATAATATTTCAGAAACTGGGTATAGACCTACATTTCACATCCTATACAAAAAAGTCAAAATGAATATATGATTTCAGCATAAAAAATGATACCATAAAAATTAGGAAAACCAGAAATAATTTACCTAACAGATCTTTGGAGAAGGAAGGAATTTATGACCAAAGAAGAACTAGAAAACATTATGAAAGGCAAAATGGACAACTCTGATTACATTAAATTAAAAAGTTTTTGTGCAAACAAAACTAATAGAAATAATATTGAAAAGGAAGTACAAAGCTAGGAAAAAAATCTTTAATAGCCAGTATATTTGATAAAAGTCTCATTTCTAAAACACATAAAAACTGTCAAATTTATAAGAATAAAAGTTATTCCCCAATTGATAAATTATCAAAGGCTATGAACAGATAATTTTCAGATGATGAGAGTAAAGCCATCAATTGTTATATGAAAAATGCTCTAAATCACTATTGATTAGAGAAATTCAAATTAAAGCAACTCTGGAGAACCACTTCCCACTTCTCAGAATGGCTAAGATGACAGGAAAAGATAATGATAGAGGTTGTGGATATTTGGGAAAACTGGGACACTAAGGCATTGTAAAATCAAACTATACCCAAAGAGCTGTAAAACTGTGCATATTCTTTGACCCAGCAGTGCCATTACTGGGTCTGTGTCCCAAGGAAATCATAAAGGAAATAAAAAAACAACTCACAGGTGCAAAAATGTTTAGAGTAACTCTTTTTGTAGTAGCAAAGAATTGGAAAATGAGTAGATGCCCATCAATTGGGGGATGGTTGAACAAGTTGTGGTATATGAAGATAATGGGATATTAATGTTGTATAAAAATGATGAATAACCAATTTTAGAAAGACCTAGAAACATTCACATGAGCTGATGCTGAGTGAAACAAGCAGAATCAGGAATACATTGTACACAATAACAGCAAGATCATAGAATGATCAACTATTGGTTCTTCTCAGTAGTTCAGTGATCCAGACTGGATGGAAATGTCATCTGCATCCAAAAACGGAACATGTAAATCAGTACATGCTATATTCCTATGTAGGAATATATATTCCTTTTTTTTCTGTTTTTGTTTTATAATCTTTCCCATGGTTTTTCCCTTTTGCTCTGATTTTTCTCTCCCAATATGATTCATAAAATAATGTGTATTAAAAATGAATAAATTTACCAGGAAAAAAAGATTAGAGACAATGTTTTTAACAAAGAGCACAAATCATATCAAAAGTCTCAGCATTAAAAAAAACACTAGTTATTAAGGGCTCACAGAAAATGTTGTGGAGGAAGGGGAATTTAAGACAATCATAATAATAGGATAGAATTCATTAGACAAAATACAAGAAGAGAAGACTTTCTAGTAATAGTGAACAGCATGAACAAAATTATATTTGATTAAAGATAGACAAGGAAAATTCCTCCTGCTTATGAAAGACAGAATGATGTGAATGTAAAAGATTATTATTTAATATTTTCTATCATATTATCCAAGAAAAAATGTTCAACTAAAATATGGCAGTGTATATCTGATGATGCAATTGATACGTAAGTTAGGTATAAACATAGCAAAATAACAACCAAGCCAAGTAAACTATCATTATGTTTATTATTATAAACTAGGTATTACAAATACTTGTAGATACAACAAGATAATTTTCAACAAATGTAATGGAATTATAGAAAAGATAAGAGATGAGGATATACTGTACTACTTTTCATAAATTACCTGTTTACATTCAAGAAAATATAGGCTAGCTAATTTGACATCAATCTCTGAAAGAAATCTGGTATCACAATTAATTATGAAACTAAATTAGTATTGTAGTATTGAATTGTATTGAAAAAAGGATCACTAAGAGACATCATGGGTTCACTTAAAAGTTATGTCAAAGTAATTTATCTCTTTAAAAAATAGAGTAGAATATCTTGACTTCAGTGATACAACAAAACTTATCATGAGAGTCAATGGGAAGAGTAGAGAAGACTAAATAATATTACAAGAGTGTAAAAGCAGAAGTAATTGAATGATTTAATTATGGACTGAAATTATGATATATATATATATATATATATATATATATATATATATATATATATATATATATATATATATATATATATATATAATTGTTAAAAAGACCAGCATTATTTGGCCTTGAAAAGGGAAGGCTTAGGTGAGTGAGAAAAATAGTATAACTGTCTTCAAATAATTGAAAAGCTGCCATTTGGAAAAAAAGGATTTTACTTATTATTCCTGGACCTAGAGGGCAGAACAAAGTCATAAGGTTAGAAGTTGCAAAAAGACAGATTTCAACACAATGTAAGAAACACTGCCTAATAATTAAAGCTGTCCAAAAATGGAATAGACTATATTGGAAATATTGATTTCCTTGTCACTGGAAGTATTCAAAAGGTCCAGATTATCACTTTTCAAAAAAAAATTTCAGAGTTCATAAACTAGATGATCTTTAAAATATAATATTCTCTAGTTTCAAAAACCAAAGACAAATAAGAAATGAGGGGGAAATCATACACATACAGAGAGGGAAGAAGTAAAGAATGACCAAGTTTCAGATTTGAAAAATATAAAAAGACATCATGGAAGAAAATCTTAATAGGTGTCCCTTTAAGGCACTAAAATAAATAAAGAAATCAATGATAGCAATCACCAGTAATACCTTCAAATGGCAATTGTGAAAAATGGAGGCATATGATATATCCAAATTCTAAAATGAAGGGTCCCAATGGAAAGAGAACTGAACTGGGAATTGAATAATCCTGTCTTACAAAACTAGCTTCAGAATGTGGGGTAAATAATTTTCCTTTTTGGGTATTCAGCTTGATTGTCCATGAATGAGAGGAACTCTAAGTCTGTCTTGCACTTTCTTTCCATGAATCTATGTGTCTATCCTCAGTGGCACAGAATATAGTGCTCTATAAATCCTTCCAATGAAAGCTTGCCCACATATCCAAAATGCCAAGGCCATTTCATAGTGTTGTTAAGGGACATAGTTAGTGAGGCAGGACTTATAAATTTCTGCTGTTTCTCCTTTAACTCTTGCTTTGCCCCATTGAGGATAATTTTTTTCCATTTTATGCTTTTAATTTTGCCTACTTCATTACTTTTATATAAAAAATTCAAAAAGCAGAGTACTGTTGTACAGAGAGAAATAATATGAGTAGCATGAGAAATCCCATATGTCAGCACAGAAAACCTCAATTACTGTGTTGGTCAGAATTGACTGCATCCTAGTAGTAAGGGCAAGCAACAAATTTTAAAATATTGAATGGACATATTTTCCTCCTGACAAAATGAACAATGTGTTTATATTTCTCAAGGAGAGCCCAATCTGCATCCATTTTTGAAAACATTTCATTATTTTTTAGCTTCTCCTAAAATTATTTATTCTTTTATGTAGAGAAGAATAGGGAGACATAGTTCTTAGAATGATAGATTTTGTTTCAACAATACCTAGGCTTATATCCCAACTTTACCACTTATTAGCTGTATGATTTTGGGTGAATTGGATGCTTTTTTTGTGCCTGAGACAATTATCTAGGTAATTATCTACTAAATCATACATGTATGATGATTTGTTTTGTTATAGGAGTTTCCATACACAGGATTTCCAATACTGGCATAATTATGTCTTACAGATTTATTTACACATTCATCTAGATAGATTATGCAACCTCTAATAAACAGGCAACTCTATACAATTATAACTTACAAAAAAGTCCTTGTAGATGGAGTTTACACACTTCAGAATTCCCCATTTGGAGGAGGGAAAATGTTTTTGTAGACACATTTATGTAATATGCAAATTGTAACTTTTATTTATTCAGGTGTTTTAATGCGATATTGATGTGCTCTTTTCTTTCTTTTTAACAAGTCTATTACTAATGCATTCACTTCCATAAAATAATTTTTTGTTACAAATAAGTTTAGTACAACAAACCAATTCAATACATTAGTCATGTCAAAAAATTTCTCATACATCTCTCTGTTAAGATATGGGAGTTAGAGATCAGAGTCTGTTTTCTGAAATTATTATTTAAAACCATTGTTCTTCCAATCTTACCATGAAAGTGTGAATTAGGGGACATTATTATCATGCACATTAAAATTATGAATAACTTCAGAATAATGGAGCAGTATATAGAGGATATAAATAGAGAGCAAGACATTAATTGTAATGACTTAGACACTGAAAATTTATTGACATGGACATGTATCACCAGAAAATGGTGTAGTTTGATTATGTCGTCAAAAAAAGTAATATCAGATAACTAATATGAGTTCTGTACTGCTACTTGAGATATTAAAAACACCCAAAGGAAGATCTCTTGGACCTTAAGTGGATAATCTATAAAGAATTTATGGAAATAAAAGGACAAGGATTACAGAGAACAATAAGGCATAGAACAGCTTCTCATCAAAGAATGAATTCTAACTAAGGAAATCACACAACCACAAAATTATAATATTTAAGGATATTTTTTTAATCTATATGGCAACAGTGTCTTTTCCACCTGGTATTTCAAAGGGATTGAAACTTTTTTTTTTCCTCAGATGTTCCTGTTACACATATTGTTCAAAGCTCCTTTCTGTGTTCTGTCAAGGAAATGAACATCTGTTTTTGTAACATTACCATCTTAAAAAATCATTTCATGTTTCATTGAAAATATCAAAAAGTCCACATAATATCTTTTAGTTGAAAGAGACAATGAAGGTCATTCTGTATGATGACTACTTGATGTTCTTAACCCCTTTTCCAAAATTCCCCTAAAGTAGGCTAGGGCTTACTGTCTCAACACCTTCAGTGAAGATGTACTTACTCTACCTCATGCATATCTCATTCTGTTTTTTGATAGCTCTAAAAGAAGTAATTTCCTCATGTATATCCCAAATGTATCTCCTTGAGATTTCTAAACATTAGTCCAAATTCTGTTCTCTGGGAACAAATAGGACAAGCTTAATCCTTCTACATGAAAGTCTTCCAAATAGTTGAAAGCAGCCATCATGTACCTCCCCACCCTTAGCCATAAGTCTTTCAAATTCCTTCATCTATTCCTTGCATAAATCTTTTCACAATCTTAGTCACGCTATTTCTAGATGTGCTCTCCCTTATCAATATGCCCTTTAAAAGGAAGCATCAAAAACTGCACATATGTATGATGTGAACAAGGTGGAATGGGGCTGGAAAATTACCTCCCTCCTATCAAGAAGGCATGCTTTTTCTAGCTTTGTTGCTCACTTAGGTCTAGTAGGCAGAAAAGGGGCATATATCTTATTTCATTTTAAAGAAGTGATTTTATAAAGTACATTTAAATGTAAATTAATTTGATGAAATGCAAATGGGGACTTCTTAAATAGAGGGGAAAACCTATGGATTGCATTCAACTCATATACCTGTCTTCCTTCAACAGGAGAATAATCTCTATTGAAGCATTATTTCATCATGATTAAACTCAACTCAATTTGAATTTTAAAAAAAATCAGAAAGTTTCTGAAGTGCTTTAGCAAAGGTACAGATTTATACCACCACCACTACTACGAGTACCATCACTTTTGGTATTGCTATTATTTTAAAAAGTAATTATGCTATTCTACAGAATTCAGATGTGAATTTGCATGTAAAATAAGGCTTAATAGAGAGCTCCTAAAAATTCCATTTGCTTACACAAAGCCATGATTTGCTATCACAGAAAATCTGTGATTAATATGACAAGACGGGAGGCTTAAATCTGTTCACTGGGCCTCATTCTCCACAGCAGATCCAAGGCTATGGAAATCTGAAAATTACAGTTTTAACTTCCCATGAACTATCCTTGCAGAGCTACAATTTGTGGTTGCTTAGAAACGTTTTAACCACAGAACTGATTGTTTCCAGATGCTTCAAGTCTAGCCAGATTTTATAGTTTGAGTCTAAGGCAGTCCTATGCTTAATCAGGTTACAATAAGTGATCTACACTGTCCCAAACACACAGATGAATTCTTGCTAATGGTCAACTCAGGGAATCTTCTTTATGAATATATGAGGTTCTTTGATATGCAGCTTCTTATTTTCTTTATAGTCTGACATTCAGTAAGCATTATTGACTATCTATCACACTTTTCACCTACTACCAAAAAAGGTTAATGCATGGTGACTCATAATTATTGACTGAAATCTATCCAACATGATTTTAGGGTCATTGGACTTAATTGAAGTTTCTAATTCAATATGATCTTTGTCACTACCTTACATCTCTTATTTGTTCTCCCTTCATCTCATATTTGGAATAACAACTAAGTTCATACTTATTGACTACAACCTATGTAGCACTTGGAACCTGTGGGACCCTAATCTATCACTTTATCAATGTAACTGCAGTAGCAAAACTGAGAAGAAAAAGACTGAGGATCCCTTAGTAATTTTGTTTATGTCATGTTCTACCTGCCTGACTACTTCTTTTCACTCTTTTTTTTCTGGATCATCATCCATGGGTTATCTCCTAAAAAACTCAAGAATACACTGGGGATTCTCTTCTTTCATCTTTCACATTGATTTCTGGAATCTCAGCAGCTCCCATGGAGTTAATTTGTCTTTCTATGCAAATCATTCCCAGATGCTTTTATATTCTACTTCAGTTTTTCTCCTGAGTACCATTCCTGACTTACCAACCAGATAGAGGAAATTTCACACTATATGTCTCTCTCCTTATGTTTATTGATCTTACATTGATGCTATGTATAGCTTTAGAGGTACTTGTTATCTCCTCTATTAGGATGTAAGCTCATTTAGCAATTGCTTTCTTCTTTGGACTTTGATTCTGAAAGCTTAGCATAGTTCCTGGGACAGTCTGGGAACTTCCTAGATCAATGACATCAAAGGGCTCTACCCTTTCTCTCTATGCCTATGTAAAAGAACATTTGTCTCTAGTAAGCATGGTGAATGGAGTGCTAGTGAAGACTTATCTTTCCTGAGTTCAAAATTGGCCTCAGACACTTGTCACTTAGCTTTATCTCAGTTTCCTCATCTGTAAAATGATTTGGTAAAGGAAATGGCAAACCATTCCAGTATTTTTGCCAAGGAAGCCAAATGGGTTATAAAGAGTCAGATACTACTAAAAATGACAGAACAAGTCTGTCTGGGAAAATATAAACTAATTGAGGTAATAGGATACTTTCACTTAAACTTTGCATCTAGAGAAGACCTAGAGCAGGATTTTGCACACAATAGTTTATTTTCATAAATACTTGCAGATTATTAGTTGCATGATGGATTGATAAGGCACTTAATAAATACCTCTTGATTGATTGATATATTCAACATAGCAAGTCCAGAAAAGACTCAGTTTTCCTTCAAATTTACTCTTCTTGTGAGTGTTCCTATTATTGTTGAACATATCAACAACCTATCTATCAGCTCGGTTCACCATATCAGCATTATCTTCACCTTTTTAATTTCTCTCACGCAAAATGTACCTTTAATTTACCAAATCTTGACATGCTTATCTTCATAATATCTCTGACATTCACCCTTTACTGTCTATTCATACAACTACTATTCTGTTTCAAGTTCCCTTTTCATCTATACTCTTGAAATATCTGTTTAATTGATCTCCCTGCTCAAGTCACACAAATATGTGTTTTTGTATTTCTTTATACATATACATATATATATATATATATAAATATATAAATGTTCATATATACATATATAAATATAATATATATTATTTTTATATCTGGAACCTAGAATAATACCTAGAATATAGTAAGTGATTAATAAGTTCTAGTTGAGTATTTATAGTTGCTTGATAGGTAGTTATCATTATGGAAATCAATATCATTCAAGGGAATGTTCCCTTGTTTAAGTGGATTTTATGTGATAAATTCTGGGCAGGAATGGACTAGAGTTACTCAGATGCTCAAGCATGACTGGGTTGTGATTAGTTTTCCTGTAAGTACACCCATATCAATAATATTAAATATTCACTGGACCATCATGCTTATCAAAGAGATGTTCAGCAAACTCAGAGAGTTCACATTATACATTTAACATTGTACAAGGCTCAAACTGCACATAGTTAATAACATAAAATCATCCTACAATATTTAAATAAGATCAATAATGAGTCAATGCACAATTTCTAGCATTGAAAGAGAATTTTGAGGTGCTCCAATTCAACTTACTCATTTAAATGATGAGAAATTAGAGAACAAAGATGGTGAGTTAATTTTACCAAAGCCAAAAGTTAATAAGCAGGAAAGAAGAAACTAGAATCTCAGTCCCCTTATTTAAAACTTACTTTTTTCCCTAGTCAGTTATGACATTTATTTTGATCAGTACATTGTATTAGATACTGGGAAGTTGTAAAGTATAATAAGATGAAGCTTGGCCCTTATGGGGTTTTTAGTTCATTAGGATGATGAGAAAACTACACAATAACAAAAATTATTCAAATAGCTAATTTTGACACTTCTTATACATATACTCTAGTGAAGATATACATATATGTACATACACAAAAAGTATATCAACAAGACTTAGGTTTATTTGCTTTTTCTTGCACATTTTGGCAAATAATTATATGGGGGAAATGATTTAAGGTCTCAGTGCAATATAAAAATTTAAGAATGTAAGTTGTAGAAAGTTTGTTTATCTGAACTGATAAATGGAATTTCTTTCCTGAGGGTCAACAACATATATTAAATCATGAATCTGGACTATTCATCTAGTCATCCATCTCTCCATCTATTTGTCTAGATATCCTGTTTATCCATCTTCCTCTCTAAATATGACACTACTCTATTCAAGATTCACCAAAATATTAACACAAAACAATTAAAACTGTTTGAACTCCTTTACAAATATTTACCTGTTACTCATAGCAGGTGTATTAGATCCTGGGAAGGCACAAAGTTGCGTTAACACATAGTGTCTACCTTATTTGTGTTTAATGTCTAGTTAGAGAAAGAGGAAAGTTACTGAAGAAATAGAATAATCACATATTAACTATAAAGGAATTTTTAGCACTATAGGTTCGTCAGATCAGGGCTTGGACTATCCAGATGTTATTTCTGTACTTGCTATTTCTATTTGCTTTTTATGTCACCAACAAATTAAATTTTTCAGACTATGATACTAGAAGATTTGTAATCACATAGTATCCCTGGTAGAATAGTAATTATAGGAAAAGATAGAGGTTAATCTGGAGTCAAGGTTGCTAGGCAACTTTCCAAATAGTTTACTGTTTTCTTACTCCTATCCAGTCCTAGGTCTGAATCGTTGTCCATTTGAATGTTTATACATATTGATGAACTAACCCAACACACTAGTCACCAATGTTATCATTTTTTGAACACTAAATATTTTTCATTCATTTTTCCTTATGTGCATTGTTAATCCAAGATCTCA
This sequence comes from Sminthopsis crassicaudata, assembly GCF_048593235.1. Classification (NCBI taxonomy): domain Eukaryota; kingdom Metazoa; phylum Chordata; class Mammalia; order Dasyuromorphia; family Dasyuridae; genus Sminthopsis; species Sminthopsis crassicaudata. The sequence goes on from NC_133619.1 coordinate 554,577,777, forward strand.
TGAACACTGATCTTCATTGGGTTAAAAAAAATAAAGGAAGGGCTTTAATGTATTGAGTGGATAACATGTGGAAGAATTAATGAGAGAACAGATTAAAAAATCACAGAAAATGTGAAGGCATGTGGATGCCTTGAAATATAAAGTAAGGGAGAGGATACTTTGGGCAAGGACTTAGACAAAGAAGACTGATAAAGGTGAAAAAGCTTAGTTCCACTTTAGAATTAAAGCATTTTAGAGCTATAAATGCCCTCAAGTTCTTTTAGTCCAATGCTATTTTACAGATGAGAGGACACAAATATGCTGAGATGTTAAGGGATTTCCTTAATGTCTCATAGTTATTGGTAGAGTTTGAACTAGATGTATAAATTCCCAAGTCAATACTCTCTTCTAGCACATAGTGACATCTTCCAAAATAACTTAAATTTTTTTCATGAAACTTTCTCCCCTCTCATAATTTCTTTTAGATTTTAGTGCCAAACTACCCTCCCTTTAAACATAGATGATTAAGATCAAACATGACCCTTGGCCCAATCTTGTAGAAGATGAAACCAAGAAAAAAAATCGAAAGGATATTAACTTTGTCTATTCAGCATCATGGAAATGCACATCAAAAGATCCTTTGAGCTTTAGCTGCTAGAGAAGAATACATTTAGTCTATGTTAATAAGCTTTCCCTGTGGATGGCTTCAATAATTCTCCAAAGCTCAGAAAACTGATCCTTTATTTGGAATAACCATTGTACCAAAGCCTCAGTATTTAATTCATTACCTCTTATTTCTGAAATAAAAAGTCTTATTTTAAATATCGAATGTGTTATTTTATAAACTTTAACTGACTATAATGTGATAGTCTTTGGAAAGAAGAATGGTACAGTGAAATTGATGTCTTAATAATTAGCTCCCCCCTTCTCTTATTGGCTCATTGAACATCAGTTGTACTGGTTTACTAGTATCATCACCAATGGTAGCATAATAGCTAGCATTTATTTAGTATTTTAAAATTTGCAGATTGCATACATGTTATGTCATTTGATTCTCACATGAGTATTGTTTGGCAGGTACTATTATTATCACCACTTTATAGGTGAAAATGCCAAGAAGCAAACACTAAATAACTTGTTCTAAGTGCACAATTAGTATCTAGTGTTTTCCTGACTCTCCATCTGATAATACTCTATATACTATGTTACCCAGTTCATATTAGCTTCTTCATTCCAATTCAATGGTTACTAGTAGATTAGGAAGTAAAATAAAGTGACCTCTTTCACTCTTTCATTAACTGATAATCAGATTACTTTTGACCACCAAGAACCACAAGTAACTCCTGTTTTCCCATTACTATTTCATATTGCATTTATCTGTTCAGAGTTAAACCCATTTAATTACATTTTCTCCTACATGGTTTATGACTGGAATTTGCTTTTCTTGGCTGTTACTCACATTAATACAAACTCTTTCTTTGGGCGCAACCTAATTAATTAAATCTTGTTCAGTGGCTGGCATGTCATTATTTTCATAATTGCTACTTCATACTAACTTGACCCATTTGCTTATTACATGAGCCAAGCACACCACCTTGATGTCTCAATTTCATCTTCAAGTTGCTAAAATAACAAATAAGACAGGGGGAATCATCAGATTGATTACATGGAGTCTTACTCTCATCAAATCATTATTCTATGGTATTACAGGCATCAACAATCTCTTATTTAAAGATTCTTAAAATTTGCTGCAATGAAACTCCATAAGGCTGTCATTTTTTTCCTTTGGGTATCACATAAAGTCACTACTGGGGAAATGCTTGATTATTCAAATTATCCCCTACAGGATAAAGGGGATTAAAAGAGTTTTGTCACTAATCATAATACAAATATTACATTAGGATAAAAACAAATAAGGTTATAGAAACAAATACAGAGGAAAAAAAGATGATAGAAAACATAATCATAATGACCTGAAGGATTAGCAAAGATTTGCCTATTGAGTCCCCTCTGTGTGAGGGAACCAAGAAAATAAAAGAGTTGGTCTGGATGACCTCTCAGGTCTTTTCTAATCTTAGATCTAAGATTCCCCATAAAAGAAGGATTTTCTGCCTTTAACTTTAGTTCTTTGGATACACATTTCATGAGGGAGAAGAATTGATAATATTTTTGTCAATGCTCCTTCTCTTTTGTCAAGTTCAACCTTGAATTGCATGATGATATAGAATTAGAATTTGGTCTGCTTTTGAGAACACAATCAAGTTCTAGGATGTTATGAGTCAAGGTGATATATTTATGCAATGAAGGGAATTTCCATAGGATACTTAATTTAGTGTTCTTAAAGATTATCTAATTTAATTCTTTAATTTTACAGATGAGAAAAATAGGATTATTTGCACAAAGTCAATTGTTAGCAGTAGAGTCAGAATTTGAATTTAAGACCACTGACTCCAATTCTAATGCCTTTTCACATGCACAATTAACAGTTAAAAACACAGATGTCTTACAGATTATAATGGCAACAGAATTTTTTCTTTCAAAAGAAATTTTAATATTAAGAAACAGTGATAGCTGGAAAACTTTCTGGATTATAATGATGATGATGATGATGATGGTAATAGCATTATATTGATATAGTCATAGAAATTGAATGAAAAGTTCTCTCCAAATCTCATGTGTATGGAACTCCAAGTAATTATCTTATTATTTTCTCAAACTGAATTATTTCTGTATTTAATAATCCTTGAAGAGTCAACGTTGCATAGTATGTAGACTTCTAGCCTTGGAGTCAGGGAGATATAAATTATATTGCTGTTAGTTCCACATACTGACCTAGGTCATTTACTTAACTTCCCAGTAGCCCGACTCATTCTCTAAGGCTCTATATTATAAATCAGGTATTACCTTGGTAGAGATTTTCCTCACTGGGATCACCATATAGCAATAGAATCTTATATACACACATACACACACACAAACACATACCTCTATATAAGCACATGTGCATATACTTTTATATACATACACATATACATAATATGTATGTGTGTATGGATGGATAAACAGATAGTTTGAAAGAAACAAAGTAGGTTAGTCAGAATTTAAAATTACCCCTAACATTGTTGTGCTGAGATTTTTATGGTAATGGAACTCTGAATTTTGGTGTTTATCTCTGTCCCTTCTATGAAAGTATATTTGACAAGGGAAAGCATTAAGAATAAGAGGAAGATTTCAGATAAGACTCTCTACCACAACCCCTCATACAAGAAAAAGAAACATGTGGCAAATGGAATCTGGACCAGAAATAAAACATAACCCTGCCATTAAAGTGTATTTTTTAATTGACGGTGAAGATCAGATTAGTTACTGATAGGAGAGTTATTGTTATTACTGATGATGATTAAATGAATGATAAATGAGTTAATTACTGGCTGACTGAATGAGTGAATGAAACATTTATTAAGCTCTTACAAGGTACAAGATATCTTAGACCAGGGGTTCTCAAACTAAGGCCCGTGGGCCAGATGGGCCCACTAAGGAGGTTTATAAGGCCCACTGGATTATGGCAAATGGGCTGAGGGGCAGAGACAGAGTGTGAGTTTTTGTTTTTACTATAGTCCAGCCCTCCAACAGTCTGAGGGACAGTGAAATGCCCCCTTTTTAAAAAGTTTGTGACTTAGACATTTACTACTGTGTAGCCCTAGGAAAATCACTTAATCATTTGCCTCAGTTTTCAGCTCTAAAATGAGCTAGAGAAGGAAATGCAAACTACTATGGCATTTTTGCCAAGAAAATCCGAAAAGGGCTGAGGAACTGTATTGAACTGAAAAATGACAGAATTAAACTGATCTATAATGTACCAGGTCCTATACAAAGTATTGAAAAAAGGAGAAAAGTAAACCATTCTGTGATCTTATTAAGATAAGAGTGAGGATAAATAGGAGTTTCAGCTGCTGATAATAACTTTAGAAAGCATTAGTCCCACCACCTTATTTTATAATGAGTAAAGAGACTTATCATGATATATAATCACCAAACCATTGAGAGGCAGAATTTGAATTCAGGTCCAAGTTCTATGTCTCTCATTTGGGTTCATTTTTCACTATAGTTGTTACTCTTGACCATTCCTACTATTCCCTTGACTGGTTGAAGTTCCTATTTGGTCAGGAGTTTATATATTTTTCATCAGTGGGATCTGTTATCTAATTGGAGCCAGCTGTATCCCTTCAGGATTTCCTTCTTCCTCAGAAAATACCTTCCAGATATAGGCAACCATTAATCAACCCATCAACAGGCATTTATTTAATAGTTATTTTGTGACAGATATTATCCTAAATATAAGCCATAAATAATCAAAGATTGAGAAAATATCTCTTCAGAAGGAGCTACAAGGGGAAACAGCTATATCATACATTGATTCATTGAAGAAAATCTGAAGGTTAATACTTGATAAAAAAAAAAAAAGCTTTTAGGCCTGAGGGGGATGAGAAGACATGATCATTCTCATCAAATACTGGAAGGGCTCTCATGGAAAATAAGAAATATATTTAATACCCTTGGCTTCTTGGCCTCTCACTGCTATAACAATGAAAAAAAATTAAGGAAAGACAAATGGAAGTTATTGCATCTGACAAATATGTAATATTCTATACCTTCAGTCTACCAACTCTAATGAAAGAAGGAAGAGTTTTTGATCATTTGTAGTGTATTATCAAGACTGGTCACAGCTCTTCATCTGAATGCTGATGCCTTTTAGGGTTGATTGCATTTACATTCTAATTATTACTATGTACACTGTTTAAATAGGAGCAAATGGGAAAGGAAGCATTAAACTTACAGTGAGATAATTGGGATTGAAATCACCATTCAGAGAACTATTACCCATTGTTGTTGCTTTGTTAGTTGTTTTACTTGTGTTAAACTCTTTGTGGCCCCATTTAGGATTTTCTTGGAAAAAATACTGGAATGGTTGAGATTTCTTTACCCAACTTATTTTGAGATGAGGAAATGAGGCAAACAAAGTTAAGTGAATTGCCTAGGGTCACAGAGCTAGAGAGTATTTGAACAGGAAGATGAGTCTTCCTCATTCCAAGCCCAGTTTTCTATCCACTATATCATCTAGCTACCCATTACTTATAGAATCACGAGAAAGTCCCTTGATATCTTTGGGCTTCAGTTTTCTTCAATATAAAATAAGATTTTGAATGGATGATCTCTAAGGTTCCCCTCATCCATAAATTCAATAAAGTTACAGAAAAGCAGAATGTGGTTGAGTTTAAAGAAAAGCTTGCAAAAATCTGACTATTTATGATGTGAGAGGTTTTTATTTTGAAGAATGCTTCCTGTCTCTACACAAAAAGGGGGTACTCTATGCATATAGAATTAGTATGCATTATCAGAGATGATTGATGAAATCATTAATTTTGCTTTATTGTAACTTTTTTTTCTACAAGGGAAAGGAGTATATCATAATATTAAAACTGATTTCAGAAGGGGAAAAGCAATAAAACATGTTTTAAAACTTCTAAACAAGTAGAGCTCTCCAAAGAAAGCATTAACTATTTCAGGAAATAATGATTCCCTGTCTCCATAGGCATTCCATTGAGGTTCAATGATCTTAGTTGGATTCAGGGTTCTTTTGAAGGATATTCCTAAGGGGTAGGGGCAAAATTAAATTATCTATTCAGTTCTTTCCAGATCTTAATCCTTTCCCCCAGTTTTCATGATTTCTTCTCACATGGAAACAGTCAAAGCAGCCCCCTGTGAACATATCCTTCCCTCTAACCTTTGCTTATTGCTGATGATTAAATTACCCTAGATTATCCCATCATTTTCCCATGGAGGAGAAAATTAGGGTAATCAGAGGAATTATTTTTCACAAAGAGAACCCTAAAATACTAAATGTTATGCATCATACTGTCTTCCTCTATCCAATCAAGATAAAGACTGGTTACCTACTACACGAGATGAACCATGCCTACAAAATGAAAAATTTGTTTCACAGTCTGAATTTCATCAAAATCTCCAGTCTGCAAAAATAAACCTTTCTTTTGCATGGGCTCCAAAGCACAGACAAATGTCTGCCACTTTTGGTATCCCCACATTTTCTTAAAATAAATATACAAGACTTGATTTGATACCAGTTAAGCATTCATTTAGAGAAACTAGAGAAAAGGACTATGAGCATGGGTAAATGGAGTTGATCTCTAAAGTTCCTTTCAGTTCTAAGATTCTGTTAGTCTGCATATGTTCAGACTTAATGTATCACAATCTAACAAATATTGCAATTTGATTGGTTAGGAAATCATAATTTCATTATCTGAAAACCAACATATTCTGGCAAAAAAAAGTCATGTTCCTTAAATGACAGGTCCTGCAATTCCTCCCAAGTAACCTCACCACCATGTAATATTCTTTTTAAACAAACATTCTAATTCATCATTCCCTTTACCTTCTACTTGAAATGAAAGGGAAAAAAGAATTAACTATATTTCAATGTTCTTCACTAAAGCTACCCAAGCAGTGATAACCCATTGAGCAACAAGAAGAAAAACAGTAGGTTCAGTGTTTCTGACTTACATGATTGTGACAAATTGTAGAATGGACTTAATTGATAGATCATGTGATCATTTTAGGTGGCAATGGAATGGAGGAAAAGGAGAGAGCATACTGGCAAAAGAGATCAGTACCAGGATCTGGATCATAGAAATTGTAGATTTAGAGCTGGAAGGGTTCTTTGAGGCTAGATCGATCTCCTTAATTTTACTGACGAGAAAACTGAGGGCCAAAAAGATTTAAAAAATTGTTGAAGATTATAGTGTACTCAGGATCTCAATAGAGTTTAAATACTTTTGCCATATATTAAATCAATCTTATTAAGAAGACCCTGATGTTAGGAAGAATTGAAAATAAGAGGAAAAGGGGTAAGTAAAGGATGTGATGGATAGATAGCATCATGGAAATAAATATGAATTTGGACAGACTTCAAGAGATAGAGGAGAATAGAAGGGCTTTACTTGCTACAGTTTAGGGGGTCACAAAGAATTGGATGTGATTAAATGACTGAACAATAATGACAACAACACAAGAGCAATTAGCAAAATAGGAATTTGGATTTGTATCCTTTTACTCAAAGCCAGTGTTCTTTCTACCATCTCATGATACAGGAAAGAAATTGTGTTATAAGGAGAAAATATATAAAACTGGTTGATTCTTTTTTCAAAATTACTCAAAGAATTTATTAACAGATATATTTCATATTTGTAAAAGATACACAACCAGTACTGGATCTAAAGTCAGAGAAGTAGGCTTCAAATCAACCTCTGCTACTATACCTCTCTGAATATGATTTTACACAACTGTTAAATGAAACTGACAATTAATTTCAAGGTTTTTTTCTAGTTTTAGATCTATTATTCAATATATCATGATGGTCACTAGATTTTTCTATCCAGATACAAATATTCCCCCCTACTCATGGGGAATATACAAATTCACATGTTTGTGCTATGATTAAAGTGCTTTTACAAGTATTTCATCATTCAATCTTCAAAAAACTGCTATGTTAGGAAAGTATAAATATCCCCATTTTAGGATAAAAAAACCTCTCAGTGGGTTAAGTTCTTTACTAAGATCCTGTTTAAACTAGCAAAATTTCTTGTTTTTTGTCCTAATTTATTAGTATGAAGGAGGGGGGAGAGGGCAATGTGTGTCTGGATTTGGCAAGGCACTTGACAAAGTACATCATGACATCCTTATTAACACAGATAAATGAAGATTGGATAATAGTATGCATAAGTGAATTCAAAACAGGTTGAATAGCCATGCTAGGGGACTGGTTGATGGATGGAGGTAAAACCAGAGATGGGGGAGGCCACAATGCACAGTATTGTCATTGTTTTTGTTAACATTTTAAAAAGTGACTTGAATGAAGGCATACTTGGCTTGCATATCAGATTTGCAGATGATACAATATTGGGAGGAATAGACAACACATTTGGATTAGAATCAGGATTCAATTAATCAGTCAACCAATATCAATTAAATTTTTTTATGGCATACTAGGATATGTGCTAAATTCTAGGGATACAAAGAAAGCAAAAATGTATCTGTTCTCAAAGAAACTGAATATGATCTTGATTCATTGGATCAATGAGCCAAGTCTAACAAGATTATATTTAATGTGGAAAAAATGTAAAGTCTTCATCTGGCATTCAAAAAAACAATTGGACAAGCATGAATAGAATTTTGATTAAACACAAATTTAAGGGTTTTAAGGTCTTTCAAGTTCACAAATCAATGCTATATGATTTCTTCAGACATTTAATTCATGGAAGCATATTGTTCTGAAAAAGAAAAATGACAAATCTATTATATATTGCATGGATCTACCTAGAGCATTGTGTGAATTTCTGAGCACTTCATTTTAAGAAGATCATTTATAAGTGAGATTACGTCTATAATGTTTTATCATACAGAATATTTCCCAGAAAGAATATAAGAAATTATAATATATTTAACATAGTAAATAATAAGTGATATCTGGGAATAACTCAATATCAGTAATGCATATTGCACAGTGAATAAGCAAATGTCAGAAAATGAAGAGTTTTTCCAGCTCTTTTTCTCCTTAAAAATATATCTTCCAAGGACTGAGTGAAATGGGTAAAAATTCTAATTCTAATGAAATCAAAATGGGGGATAGAGTGTTAATAGGATATTCATGCCACCAGTATGATTTTTCTCCACCAGACATCTTCACTGTGATGACATGGTATAATTCTACTAAAGGTCTAGTGCTGAAAGCAAATCCATTTCTCTTCTTTCCATTCAGAGAGAATAAAGGTCTTGAATTATAAACAAAATCAGTTTGAAGGGGCAGGCTTTTAACTTTTCTAACTTAAGTAATATTCTATTATTTAGTACAGGAGTTCTTATAGCTTTGTGTGTGTTGATGACCATTCTGACAATAGAGGGGAAATTAGGAGAGCTTATCTGGATAATGTTTTATGGAGAAAATAAAGCACATAGGATTACCAAAGGAAATCAACTATATTGGAATAATCACCATAATGTTTTTAAAGTTTAAAACCATAATTTAAGAACCCCTCATCTAAAAGCAGAATTTTCTAAGAAGAAAGTACATGGAAAAGCACTATCTTAACAAAAAGTTATCATCATCATGTGGCTTTACCATCATTTGATTGCTCCTCCCTAAAAGGCTTTGAACTAAATGAGGGCAGGAGCTGAGTTCTTCTCTAAAACTTGTATCCTCTCTAGCTCCTACCATCAATACATTGAAAATGTTCTCAGTTTTTTTTTTTTTAAATTTAATCACAGGATCACAGAATCAGATATCTTGAGCTGGAAGGGATCTTCTACCTACCTTGATGTCATTGATTACAATTTCTGATTATTATGTGGAAGGAAACTGAAGATCAAAAAGGTTATATGATTTAACCAAGCTCACGTGGAAAGTAAACATCAAAGTACTTGAACCTGTCATCTGATCCCAGAGACACCATATTTTTCATTGTATTCACATACAATGATTTGACTTACTCAAAGTAACATGGCTAACAGTAAACAAAGATAGGATCCAGACCCAGGTCTTTGACTATGTTTTTTGTTTATGGAATTAAAGAAAATTTTTAAATCTTTTGTTTGTGGAATTAAAGAAAACTAAAACAAAGAAAGAACTAGAAAGAGAGGTCCAGGCCAACCCTCTTCATTTCTTGAATGAATGAGGATCCTTTGGGGATATTTTTATGCAGCAATTTTTATCCTAGGATCTGTCAACTTTATATATACAGGTACAGATATTGATATAGATATTGTTATAGTTATAAAGATAGATAGATGACACATAGATGATAAAATCAAGATAGAAAGCAGAAGAAGTCATGAGAGTAGGATTTTATGGGACATTAGGAAAAAGGCAGCATTCAAACTCATTCCTCTTTTTGTGGGCACTACAACCTGATTTCTTCATTCTCTTATTTAAATTTAAACTACATGTTTCTTCTATAATCAATAATTCAGTTTTTTATAAAACTTTTTATTTTCAAAACATATGCATAGATAGTTTTCAACATTCATCCTCGCAAAACCTTGTGTTCCAATATCTTTTTTGTCTCTCCCTTCCTATCACCTCCTCCCCAAGATGGCAAGCAATCCAATATATGTTAAAGATGTGCAATTTTTCTATACATATTTAAAAAATTATCATATCACAGAAGAAAAATCAGATCAAAAAGGAAAAAAATGAGAAAACAAACAAACAACAACAACAACAAAAAAGAAAATACTATATAGTGATCCATACTCAGTCCCCACAGTCCTCTCTCTGGGTACAAAAGCTCTATCATAAGACCACTAGAACTGGCCTGAATCATCTTGCTGTTGAAAAGAGCCACATCCATCAGAACTGGTCATTGTAAAATCTCATTGTTGCTGTGTACAATCACTTTTTAAACTTTTTGTAGCTCCCAATAGCTTTAGGTTTTTAAAATAATATTTCATGATTCAAACCCTAATCATATATGCTATGTATTTCTGGAATTTTTTTCACTTTTCTGAATCCCTTTATAATTGTGAAGTTCAGAATAGAAAAGAGTTCCCTAATTTAATGCTGAACATTCAGAAGATTCTTAAATGAGGTGATTGATGAATAAATGAATAAATGAATGAATGAAAAAAGAAAGACTAAGTAGAACAATGACCCTGATGTCTGGTTATTGCAATGACAGTTACTTATTGTAGTGATTGATCATATACCACTCAAACTATTTTAGTGGTAATCAGTTGTCATGGCTGAAAAACAAAGGAAATCAACCAGAGAAAGTCACTGTAGTGAGGTCACAAAATCAGGGACTAAGAGATGAAATATTAGGCCATTTGGCCAATAGAAAACAGAAAACTGACAAGACAAAAGAATAGACCAAATTGTTCCCAACAAGAGCTTTTGTTTTCTTGCCTTTAAAATCAATTGGTCACCCTATAGACTACAGTTATTCAATTGTTTGCATGTTTGTTTGAATATTTCCACTGGTTTTCCAAAGGCACATAAAAATATCTCGGTCTATTAACTAATCTATTTCCTGTTTAATTCACTGTGTTATCAGGATTCAGTGAAATAATATGTAAAGAATTTGTAATTGCAAAGTATAATATAAATATATACAATCATTTAAAATGATGGTATATAAAGTTTCCTACAACACTTTTTAAAAGTGAGGAAGAATGTTCTCATAACACATAGGTTTAAAAACATACAGAAATATTTTTGGAACAATACAGCATCAATACACCAACTGATAGTAAAGTCTGACAAGAGGTTCATTCCATTAGAGTTGGATATGAACTAGTTAATACCCAAGTATAGAATCAAAAGGCAAATCCATGGGTGATAGGCATATGACTTCAACCAAACTAAGTCAAAAAGAGGAACTATGTAGACTTCTTTGTGGTAACAGGGAGTTTTGTGCTAATCATTCAAGATCAAGTTATAACCATCAGAGATTATTGGAAGGTTATCATTAAGGTACTTGTATTCATTGATCAATGAAGATTCCACAATGGAAAAAGTTCAGCAACACATCACTACCAGTTGCTAAAGTTTACTGTTTAGCAAGACATAATGTGATAGATTTATATATCCGAATCCTGCTATCTTTCATAAACTTATTAGATAAAAAAACCACATTACAAGTAGAGACTTCAAAAGATTCTTGAGAATTTAAGAAAAAAAAGCTATCCTGAAACTAGAACATTACTAGAGAAAAAATTTCACCAATAATCATGCAGATATAACATTGAACCATGAAAAGTTAATGTTTTAAATACATATTAAACATCTCAAATAATGATAAGCTTTAAGCTATTTGAGTCCATATTCAAAATATAAGAACTTAGAAGAAATAAAAAAATTTAGGAACAAAATGAGAAAGTCGTCATTATCATCATCATCATCATCACCACTATCATCATTCTGTCTGCTAGTAGAATTGTCATGAGAGAGCCTTTTAGTGAGCCTAAAGAGGATGAATTTATATTCACTAATTTTAATGAATTGCAAAAAAGCAGTTCTTTTCTCCACAAATATAATAATTTGCAGAACACTAAATATGAAAGAATCATAGCATTATAGTGATGTGTCTCAGGATTACTTCAAGCTGAACTCCATAAAAAAAAGATGGAAATACTGGCTCTATTATATCATTTTGAAACCACATCATCTCATTTAATCTTCATAATAATCCGTGGCAGCGCATAGGTGCCATTCACATTCTCATTCTACAGATGGGAATAATCTACATCCTATAGATGAAGAAATTGAAGAAAGATAGGCTAAGTGTCTTGACCAGGATCAAAGAGTTAATAAGTATCTAAAGCTGAATTTAACTCAGATCAATATTGAGTCCAAGTTCAACATTCAATACATTGTATTATATAGTTATCACAGGTAGATTTAATATACATATGTAAAATTAAACATATTGTATTACTTACCATATTTTTTGAAAAATTATATTTAAGTCATCTTAATGGTGACTTTTCTATTCTTCTTTGCTCTGTTTTCCTCCAATGTTTATTTTCCTCAACCAGCATCTTTTTAGGGGCAGATAGGTAACTCAGTAGATAGAGCATTGGGTCTGAAGTAATGAAGACTTACTTTCAGACACTTACGAGCTGTTTGATCCTGGACAAATCACTTAACCCAATTTACCTCAATTTCCTTATTTGTAAAATGTTTTAGAAAAGGATATGACAAACTACTCCAGTATCCCTGCCAGGAAAATCCTAAATGGGGATGTTGTGGAATTAAATACAACCACAACAATTCATCAACAACAAAACAGTAACAGTGATAATAGGAGATACAGACTTGATCAGCAGCTAAATGGCAAAGTTCATAGTACACCGAGCCTGAATTCAGAATGATTCATCTTCCTGAATTCAAATCTGGTGTCAGACACTACTAATTGTGTGACGCTGGACAAGTCACTGAATACTGCTTGACTCAGTTTCTTCTTCTTCATTTGTAAAATAAGGTGGAGAAGGAAATGGAAAAACTACTGTCTAGTATCTCTCCCAAAAGAACTCCAAATGGGGTCACTAAGAATTAGGTAAAACTGATTGGACAATGGAAATTATTGGACAAAAAAAGCATGTTTTTCTCCTTTCTCTTCCTCTATCTATCACCTAAAGGCAGATAAAATTATTCTTGGAAAGCTTTTTTTTCCATTCAAAATAACCTTCCCTTATCCCCCCTCCTTAAAAATGACAGAAATACCCAGAAAAAATAAGAAATTTCTTATTTCTCAATAAGAAATCAATACTCAGGGCAGAATTGATTCTACCTTAATTAAGAGAAGGCATTTCCTCATATCTAATCCAGCCTTTCATGCTAAATGCTACTGGAGATGAAGAAAATAAAATTAATTTGGTGAAAGTGGAGATCAGAAAGCAGAAGAGAAAAAAAAAAACTTGATGGGTGAGCTTTCCTGAACATTCCTTGCCCAATTTCTCCAACATTTATATATTGCTAGATATTTTTCAGAGAGAGTCATTTCACATTGTTAAAGAACTCTAAGAGCATCCTTGCATGTAAACTTTCATTAACAAATGGAGCATTTAACCCAATATGAATAAAATAGGGAAAATTCCAAATATAAGACAAGAGGATTTCTGTGATTAGCCATCCCTTATATAAACTTCAAAAAATAATACAAATCCCAGGACTGCAATTAAATATTAAGGAGATTTGGTCTAAAATGCCTTTTTATTCACAGTTCTTCTGAAATAGAAAAAAGCTTATCTCTGAGAACACTGTATTATATACATATAAAATAAAATACTTAGAAAACAATTTTATTCAATTAAATTTAACAGTCCCTTATGAAATGCCTACTCTGAGCAAAGAACAGTACCTGTCCTCGAGAAACTTACAGGGTAGAAAAGGGATCCTGGAGGGGGATACAATATACACACAAATATTTTTGCAGATAGCATAATTACTAGAGGATGATGACATCTAATAAGGGTGATATCTTTTTGGTGATACTTTAAAAGCTGTCACACAGAAAGAAAAAAAGAAAAGAAAAATATATCAAAAGCAACAGTGAATAATATTTGGAGTAAGGGAGGAAAACTAAAATCTTTAATGAGTAAGAAAAGTTGAGTGACATAATCCTATTTCCCTTGTTATCAGATTGTGCATATATTTCAAGTTTCCTGTAACCAATCCATTCCTCAGTTGGACTTTTAAAACATCACTGAATATGTAGAAAATTACTGGACAGAATGAGGAGTGAAATCTTTACATATTAAGAAAAATACAAGCATGAACATATCATTAGTCAATAAATTAGAATAATAAACATTGTAATAAATATATATGTAATTAGCAACAATAATAATTTAGAAACTTAAAAAAAATTCCTTGTTGACAAAAGCCACTAACATTTCCTTTTCTGCTTTTTGTAACTTATGTCAGTGATAAGATTTTAGTCAAAATGATCTCGTGGACAAAATGTTAGACTAGAATCCAAGAGACCTGGCTTCAAGCTCTCTTTGATATTGCCGCAGGTTCATATGCTGTATAATGAGAATAAAAAAATCTTACTGCCTACTTCTCAGTGAAGCTGTAAACAAAAAAGTGTAAATCTTACAACCCATTGAAAACTAAGTAGTTATTATTATAAGTCTGTTTCCTTCACTTAAAATGTCTTTATGTCGCATCTCATTACAATATTCCTGACAGTGCCAAAGATCACATTACCTGAGAGCCACTTGAGCTACGTTTGTGCTTCCTCCGAACACTTCCCTCCAGAGTCTGGCGCCATCTAAACAGTGTAAGAAGGCCTGGCCACTTTGGTTGGCTGAAATCTTGGTTGTTTTCCTTGTGCATGGCCAATGAGCACCTTTTTTGATGCAAGTCTCCATGGGAAAAGGCTTCCACACCAGGTTCTCTTCCCTTCCCTTGTAGCAAGGACAAGTTATTTGCCTCTGTGGAGTTCATGGTTTCCTTTGTTCACTGATCCTTCCCTTCCACCCGTCTCATGTGACTCTGACAGGAAGACACATTTATTTTCTCTCCTCAAATTGGCCGTCCAAATTCCTTAAAAATGCCTCCAGTTTTTAGTGGAACATTCCTTCACCAAAGTTACCGCTGGACTGTCTCGGCCAGAAAAGGCTAAAAACCAAAGTTCTGGGGTAGCCACCGCAGTTGAATTTTACTCAGCAATCACCCTGAAATATGTCCTTACTGTCATCTGATCCAGCCCTGGGGTTTCAGAGCCTGATACTCCATAACTCACAAATCTCAACCAGAAACAGCTGTGGGTCAGCAAAAATCCCACTTTCACACTCTCTGTTTGGCTTATCGTAACATAAGTGTTATGCTTGCCTATTTTGCTTTGGCCGAAAGCAGCCTGTATCGTAAGTGCAATCATGCAGCATGAACATATAATGAAAAACAGGTTTTGTTGACTGACACAGATTTGATTTATCCAATGGTGATCCAGAATCCCTATAGAATGGTGGGCAGGGGAAGAGAAGGAAGAAGCAAACTAAAAAGCCCTAAATAAAATTTGCATAGCCAAATAATTAATTACTAAGGGGCTGCACATCCTCCTGGGGCAGCTGAACCAAATTTAAAAAAAAAAATAGGATCAATCATATAGCACCAGTCCAGGCAAAGGCATGCCTCTTCTCCCACAAGTAATTTTCAGTGTTGCCTGTGGGAAAAAAAATATTATCCAATAAAGGGATACATTGGGGGAAGGGGGAGGCAGGAAAGAGTGGAAGCATCTGTTGTTTCTTTGTAATTTGTAGCAGATATATGTTGTGCAGATAATTATTATGTGTTTCTGAATGACCAGACTCTGCCATGGGTTTGGAGATACAAAGAAGCTGGGTGCTGGCATCTAGGATGGTGAGATAAAGGACTGAAAGGAGAAAGATGCCTTGCAATAGAAGAAAGTGGTGTGAGTAAAATGGGGAGGTAAATTTCTTAATAAAAACTGTCTACACTCATATTTTCTGCTTCTCCCTTCACTCACTCCCTATGCCTTTGTAATCTGGCCTCACATAACTGAATTCACATAACTGAAACCTCTTTCTCCACAGTTGTCAAGGGGTTCTTAATTCCCCCAAATCTGATAGTCTTTTGTCTTATTACTATTTATCAATCTGATATCTTTAACACTATATCCTATCTTCTCTTGATGGATTCTCTTTCTTCTGTTGTTGTTTTTTTTTCCCAGCAGACACTGTTTTTTTTCCTAATTCTCTTGTTATTTTCCATCTTCTTTCCTAATTATTCCTTTTACATACTTAACTGTAAGTGCTTTCCTAAGAATCTACTTTAGGCTTTCTCTTCTTCCTCTACCCACTTTCTTTCATAAACTCCCATGGGTTTAATTATGGTGTCTATTAGATGACTTCCAGATCTATTTATCAAGCCCTGGTAACTCCTTCAGCTTCCATTCCACATTATCCATTGCCTATTATACATTTTGAAAAGTATGTCACTGAGATATCTCAAAATAGAAATGTCCAAAGCTGAATTCATCTTTCCCACAAAAACCTTCCTTTTCTCAATCTTTCCTATTTCCATCAAAGGAACTATTACTTTTCAAATCTCACATTCATAATGTTGGCATTATCTGCAACTCCCCATTCTGCCTCACCCAATATATATAAGAAGTTACCAAATCTTTCTGTTAGTATTTCTACAATTCTCTCTCGTATTTGACTGCTTTTTTTCTGCTCATAAAATCCACCTACATTCAGGCTCTTCCCTCTCAACTAGACTATCAAAATAGTCTCCTGTAATTCTTCCTATTCTATTCTTCCTATTCAGTCCATTCTACATAGTGTTGCTAAATTGATTTAACTTAAGAATAGATCTTACTATGTCATTGTCCTGCTCAAATCCAATGGCTCTGTATTGTCCATTAAGAGCTCCTCTGTTTATTTTTTTTAATCCCTTTACAATTTGGTCCCAATCTATCTTTTCAGTCACATTGGCTAGTAGATTCCTCCTTGTCAACCTTCTTTGTTTCTTACACAATACTCCAGTTCCTTTAGGTCTTTTAACTAGTCATCCTGCTATCTTCAGATGCACTTCTTCCTCACTTCTATTTCATAGAATAGTTTCCTGACTAAGACACTACTTTCTATATGAACTCTTTCCTGTTCCTCCCAAGTGCTATTGCCCTCCCCTCTCAAAGTACCTTTTATTTATTTACTTTTTGCATATTTGTATTTATGCATTTTCCCTTACAAACCTATATTTGCTTATGCTTCCCATTCTTATATCTTAATTCCTCCACTATCTCCTATACCCATACTGGACTCCTTGTTGTTCTTTGTATAAGACATAGCACCTCTCAACTCCAGGCATTTTTCTTGACTGTCTCCCATACCTGGAATTCTTTCTCCCCATCTCAACTTCTTGGTTTTCCCAGATTCCTTCAAGTTCTAAATAAAATCACACTTTCTAAGAAAATATTTCCTTGCTCCCTTTTAGTATTACTTTTTCCTCTATTAATTATTTCCCATTTAGCCTGTATGTATTTGTTTCTATATACTGGTTTTCCTGTTTCCCTCATTAGGCTATGAGTTCCTTGCTCATGCTAGGGACCGTATTTTTTTTTCTTTCTTTGTAATCCCATGCTTACCACAATATCTGGCATCAGTGCTTCTCTCTGCTCACATAGAATCCACCTACATTCAGGCCCTTCCCTCTCAAGTAGTGTTTTATCAATGCTTACTGAGTGAATGAATGAATTATTTGTATGTGCTGTCTTTGCCATTAGAATATAAAGTCCTTGTAGGAAGTGTTTCATCTTTTACATGTATTTATATCTACAAATCCTAGAACAAGGTGGAGTCTTCCTATATGTTTGCTAAGTAGCACTTAATCAATAGAGGAAAGAAGATGAGAAAAAATATATTGAAGGCCATAAAGAAAACTGAATTTGATATTGTGGAATTTCAGCTAGTGGTAAGTATTCATCATTATGACCTGGACTAAATCCATCAATTTGTTTTAGTTTGTAGACATAATACTTGAACTCAAGAAACTCTCATCTGTAAAATGATGATAATAAAATTACTTGTTCCTACTTTGAAGTGTTGTTAAGGGTCTTCAATTGGAAAATGAGAATAAAACATTTTTCAAACTTTAAAACACCAAATAAAATGCCAACTATCCTTGTCATTATTATTCTTACAACTAGAAAAAGAATAAGAGATGGAGAAAACCAACTAATTAAACTTTTTTATTTTAATATAGGAAGAAATTGAGTAAAAGGGATGAAGTGATTTATTCAAAGTTACACAGCAAAATAATTCTCTCTCTGGAACCTAGATCTTCTGATTCCCACATTCTTCATAGCAGAAGAATCAACAGTAGTAGTAATAGTATTGACAAAAATAATACCAGCTGATAATAAATACACAATGCTAAGATGTTCATGAAGTTATCTCAATATTATTGATTTGGAAATGAAAGCTGCAAGAGGTCAGTCAAATGACTTTTCCAACCCAAGTTCAATGCTTTTTCATCAATCATCATCATCCTTATCCTCAATGGCCAAGATAAATTACTTTGGTGCCTTATTTTTCTCATTTCTACAATGAAAAGGTTTTTTGAACTGGACACCGAGGTCCAAAATCCTATACTTTTCCATATGATTTTCAAGGAAAGAGCACTGCACTAGAAATCACTAGAAACAGTGTCAAATCATGCTCTAGGACATTGGGTGAATTAATGAACCCCTCTTTGGTTTACTTTCTTCATTTACAAAATAATATTGACTATGTCATTTGCTTTTGGAATTGTTGTGAAATTCAAAGGAATTATTATAAGCAAAGTGCTTTGTAAATCTTGATATATGAATACAAATTGAAATGAATAAAATAATTACCATTAGCCATGATTATTATAAATTTCTGCATGAATAAATGAACATTGTTATTCACAATTTATCTTCCCATGTGATTAGAAGACTGTCCTTTGCCAAAAACATACTCAGTAAAAGCTGAATTGAATAAGAGAAACAAATTTCTGTGAGGATTCAGTTGAGGGAGACAATATTTCTTGCTTGGAAAGGAGAATGGGAAATGAAAATTTACTGAAAATCAAAAAATAAAAATAGATCACAGACTCCCAAAGATATTAGAAGATACCTGAGGCCATTTAACCCAAACCACACTTGAAACAGATTTGCATTGGCAGCATCTCTAACAATTAGTCATCTAGGTCTTTCCAAAAAGACTTCCATTGAAGGGAGAGCCAATACCTTCTGAGGCAGCTCATTTCATTTTAAGACAACTTTAATTGTTAGGAAGCACCTCCAGTTCCAGAGGTTGCAGTAAGGGTGAATAGCTTAGATGATTATCCTTATTGAAGATACTTGTCTCACAGTTGCTGGAAAGAAATTTCAAGTAGAGAAAAGTGAGCTTTTCTTCTTGGGCAGTCATGTGAGTCACTGTGATAATATTTGGAGATTGGTGCTACTAAAGTGTAGTCTGCCTTTGGCATCATCTGCTGACTGCATAGTTTAATTTTAAAGACTTTCATCCATATTTTGTTAGTTCTTCTGCAAAGCTTAAGCTCAAACATGAATCAACTTTCAGCTTCAGTTTTATC
Organism: Sminthopsis crassicaudata; assembly: GCF_048593235.1. NCBI lineage: Eukaryota > Metazoa > Chordata > Mammalia > Dasyuromorphia > Dasyuridae > Sminthopsis > Sminthopsis crassicaudata. The sequence goes on from NC_133619.1 coordinate 554,597,419, forward strand.
ATCAGTAAAATAAAAGCTAACAGCTTGGCCACCTTCATACCCAACTGGGATGTTGGGAGGATTAATTAGATAATGATGTGTTAAGAGTTTTGATGTCTTCTGAGCAAAGAGAAGTGCAAATAAAATCTTTCATTGCATTATTCAGGCCCTTTATTCATTCTTCTTGCCATTTCAAGTTATTAGCTTGGCATAAAAGCAAATTTAAGGCTTCTGTAATTCAAACAGCTCTATACTACATACAGAACTTAGTTATATAGCATTTATCAGTTTCTATTAAACCACAGGGAAAACTCATAGGACTTGAGGAGGGGGAAGGAAGAGAGAATTTACAGCAATAAAGTTTTCTAACTGAACTCCAATAAAAAATGAAGCAAAATTTAGAATTCTGTTGTCTACCCTCTGATTCAGAATCCAGATTTTTCTTTTCCTCTCAGCAATGCAAAGTACGTTATTTGCTGTATTTTTATCTGAAATGAAATATATGTTGGCTATTTTTTTACATCCTTAATAATAGGTTTCAAGCATACTGGACTAACATTTAAAGGATTTCAGAATTGATTCATGATATTCACAAACTAAATGGTGTAATTCACAAAGATGTCTCATTTTCCTATGCAATACTGTTTAAAGATGCCAAATAGTGTATTGTTTTTTTTTCCATTTTCCATTAAAATCAGTTCCATAGCTCCAATCAGCTTTTAAAAATTTCCCTTTGAGGGGCTTGCCATCCCCAAAACATAGTATCATTATGATCTATTAGGGAAGTCAGGTCACACTTCATTGTTTCCTATGTCTTAGAACAGAATGAGCCACAATAAGACCAGATACAATGGAAATAGCACTATGTTTAGTCAGAAGTTTGGGTTTCAAAGTCTAGCCTCTATAATGGATAAGTCACATTTCACCTTTTTCAGCTGCTGGTTCTTCATTTAAAAAGGATAATAATAATTTCACCACATATTGCTTAGGGTTATTATGAGGGAGGAAATTGTGTAAGAACAAGCTGTAATTACTAATGACACCATAAGCTTTTTGAAAAAGTAATTTTAAAAATCCCTCAATAAGCAAAAAAATCAACCTTTAGAGATTCTTTAAAAATATAAAATAGTTTAGAATACATAGAGACATATTTTATATTTATGAAAATTAACATTCCCCAAAAAGTAACCTCCCCAAATGTTGTGGCTCAGGCATGATAAAGAAACAACTTTTTCTCCTTGATTAAGAATTAATCACCATTCTAGTGGGAAAAGTTAATGTAAATATCCCATGTGATGCACTGTTTTTAATATTTCCTTAAATAATTAGTATTATCATCTCTGTTTGCCACATACATTACTGCACCATCCATTTTTGTTACATTAAAACCTTTTATATGGGAGCTTACTACAGAATTATATAAACAACTAATCTACAATCATGACATTTTATCCCCTAAATCTAGCCACATATTTAAAAAAGAGGCATTGTATTGGATAAGAAAAGTAACAGACCTTAAATCTTGAACTAAATCCTGGGTATATCACTCTTTAAAATATATGCAACATTGGAGAAAATTACTCTACCTCCTGAGGCCTCGGAGATCTCCTCTAGCTCTAACATTCTATTATTTTGTGGCTTCCTGGTCTCTAAGACACCCCAGATATCTCATCAGAGATATTGTAACAGAGATATTATAACAGAGATATTGTAACAGAGATATTGTAACAGAGATATTGTAACTTTTTAATTCAGGATAACATAGGGTAAATAATCACATCCTCTGATTTAGTGAAATGATGAATATGTGTTTATTTGATTCCTATAATAAGGCATGATGTTAAATGTACTATGTAAAATAAATTAAAAAATAAAAAAAAATCATTCTTGAAGAAAGAGAGAAGCTCAGAGAAAGAATTATAGGATGTGGTGATTAAAAAAAGCATAAGAGGGAAAGTTGGATATTAGCTAGGTCTTTAAAGATAGCACTGATTCAAACAGGTGGGAAGTAAGGAACAGAATATTCCAGGCAAAGGAAATAAATAGTATGACCAATTGCATAGAGGTGGAAAGTCTCAAGGTTTTTTGGGGGGTAAGGATAGGGAAGATTATGGGGTAAAAGACAGTATTTTTTCTTCTTCACCTTTACTACCATCATTTCCAGCAACAATGAAATGTAATTTTAGTGAAGGTAAATTATGTGAGGGAAGAGACATTTATCTTTATGTCTTTGTCTTCAGCACCTAAGAGTGCCTAGGAAATCTTAGGTGTTTAATAAATGCTTGTTGATAGGATGGTTATATTTCTTACTTACATGGCATTCTGCAGTTTAGAACTATGCAAATTTAGAGTTGATCCAATGTTCTTCTCTTAATTCTGAATTTTCTTGACCTTATCATAATGTTTAACATCTTGAATTATTAACTGGATTTTCCTACCCCTTTGGGTCTTCATGACATTGCTGTCTCTAGGTTCTCCCCTTAGCTTACTGCTCCAATGTCTCCCAGGTGCTCCAGGACCAAGATAAGCTCCTTTGTTGAGTATTCAAAGATCTTCATACTCTCTGCCCTTTGTTTTCCAATATCCCCATATTTAATCCTCCTCCTATAATATAGTAATATTGGTATTGTTGTAGTTTTCCAAACATAATACTCTACTCCCTAGTTCTATATTTTTATTTTATATTTTATATTTTATTTTATTCCTCATGTGTGAATGCATTAACCTTCAATTTCACCTCTTAGATTCCCTTACTTTCTTCATGACTGTTTTCATACTCACCTACTTCAAGAGATCTTTATGATGTTCCTCCACCTAATAAAATTCTCCCCTCTCAGAATGCTTTATATCTCCTCTGTATGCAGCTTTTATTTAAATACTGCTTTACAAGCTATTTTTCTTTCATTAGAGTATGAGCTCCTCGAGGTCAGGAACTGTGGTTTTGCCTTTCATTCTATTCTCATAACTTAGTACAGTGTAAGTATTTAAAAATGTTTGCTGAATTTGGAACTACACCCAAAGGGCTATCAAATTGTATATCCTTTGGTCCAGCAACATAAGTACTGGATCAGTATCCCAAAGAGATCATAAAAAAGGAAAGAAAACTCACATGTGCAAAAAGCAGCCCTTTCCTTAGTGGCAAGGAATTGGAAATTGAATTTTTAAGGAATGGCTGAATAAATTATGGAATATGAATATAATGGAGCATTGTTATTCAACAAGACATGATGAGCAAGCTGATTTCAGAAAATCCTGGAAAGACTTACATGAACTGATACTGAATGAAATGAGCAGAACCAAGACAACGTTAGATATAGCAACAAAAATAAGCTTATAATGATCAACTGTGATGGACTTGACTCTTTTCAACAGTGAGATGATTCAAAGCAATTCCAATAGACTTATTATGGAAAGTGCTATCTACATCCACAGAAAGAACTATGGAGACTGAATGTGGATCAAAGCAAAGCATTTTTACCTTTAGGAGGTAGTGGTGTTTGTTTGCAAGTTTGTTTTTTTTCTTTGTCATTTTGATCTGATTTTTCTTGCCTAGCATCACAAATATGGTAATATATTTAGAAGAATTGCACATGTTTAACATATATTGGATTGCTTGCTGTTTTGGGATGGGGAAGAGGAAAGAAAGAGAAAAATTTGGAACACCTTTTGCAAAGGTGAATGTTAAAAAACTATCTTGACATGCATTTAGAAAAAATAAAATACTATCAAAAATAAAAGTTTAAAAATGCCTCCTGTCTTGATTTGAGCTCAGTGGTTCAAGTGCCAAGTAAATTGTGGCCGGTTTACAGAGTATCTGCTAAGGAGAATATTCAACTTTTTCTCAATCACCTCTCATGATGGGGCCTCACTACTTTATAATAGGTCCATTTCATTTTTGTTTTATTTAGTAAAAAGCTTTCCTTTCAGTAAAGCCAAGATATACTTCCTGTAAATTCTCACTAGTGTTATCAATTGAACTGACTAAGGCAACAAAGAATGAATTTAATTTCTCAGTGACATAACAGTCTCTTAAAACCTTGAAGGCAAATATCATTTCCCATATATTAATCTCCAAACCAAATCTGAGTTAAATATGTCTGTTTCCTTGAAACAATCCTTTTTATGGCATTGTATACTGCCCTTTCACATATTTGTTCTCCAGACATGACTCCAAATTATCAGTCACTAATATTTATGTTCATTGCTCTCCCAAAACATATCATCCAGGATTAAATAAAATTATCAAGGTGGGGATCATGCAGAGTGTTACTAGGGTGGATATTATAATGACATTAGCTTAATCCAGGGCCTGTGGATTTGTTTTTTAATATAATACAGGTAGTTAGTACAACATGTAGACCAATAGTCACAGTGTTAGGAAGACCTTTATTAAAACCAATCTCAAAAACTTACTAGTTATGTTTGTCTTTGCCACAGTTATCTCAAATTTAAAATAAAGGAAAATAATAACACCTACCTCCCAAGGTTGTTATGAGGATCTAATGATATATTTATTATACGCAATCATTACTTTTTATCATTATACTCTCTAGAAATGCTTGTTTTATTCCATAAATTTAAAAAAAAACAAAAAAGTAAAAATTACTTAATACAGTATCTGGTAAATAGTAAGAGCAATATAAATGCTTATTCCTTTCCTTTTATATGTTGATATCTCTATTTGAAACAGAATAAGCATTTAGTAAGCTCTTATATGTCAATCATTGTTCTAAGCACTTTACAAGCACTTTTGCTTCATTTCATCTCCTCTATAACCCTGAGAGGTAGATGTTTATTATTATACTCATTTTACAAATGGAAAAACTGAAAGACAGAAGTTGGGACTTGCTGAGGTCATATTACTAGCAATTGGCCCAGGATTTTTTCACTTGGTCACCTAACATTTCCTATATAATCCTAAAAATTTAATTTTATTCATTTAAAACAATTTATTCATTTATTCATTCATTTGGAACTCTTCGATGTAATATTTCGATTGATGCTGTCAAAAGTCACATTAGCTCTTTTGCTCACTGCATCTCACTGTTGATATGATCACCAACCTTGGACTTGTGGATTAGTAAAATTCTTAGGTCTTTTCTCCACCAACTGTGATCTAGTCATATTCTACTCACAACTTCCCTTTTAAACTAATACTATACTTATAAAGTTAATATTTTGACTCCAAGTGCAGGACACTAAATAGAATCCCATGAAATTTCATCTTGTTAGCTTCAGGCTATCATTTCCACCTTAAATCCAAAGTCTAAACTCCAATGGAACAAATACCCCTTCTTGTATCACCTTTCCTTCAAATTTGATGACATGTGATTTTTATGCCTTCATTCAATTCCCTGATGAATATGCTAAATAAACAGGGCAAAGGCAAAGCTCTGGATCACACCAGAAGGAACACTTTTTCATTTTTTAGAATAATCCATTCTTTATGTCTATTCTTCTATTCACACATCTAGGAATATCATAGAAGACATGTCTTGTCTTAAATCAAATTGCCTCTAAGGACCTTTCAAGGGCTGCACATTGGATAGATCACAGAGCCTGAAATCAAATCCAGCCTCAAACACTAGTCTATGAACCTGAGCAAATGCTTAGCCCTGTTTGGCTTAGTTTCCTCATCCATAAAATGAGCTGGAGCAAGAAATGGCAAACTTGTCATGGAAGGCCCATAAAGGAGTCATTCCTGACTGAAATGATCAAACAGCTACAATAGTCTCTTTTACCTCTCAAATTCTCTGCAAAATCTTCTATTAAAGCATATACTCATTCACAGTGCTGGTAAAGGTCTTCCTTTACTTTTTTTTTTAACTTCATGGACACTATGCAATTCTTGAACTACAAATCTTATCCCTTACTCTTGATATGAGGCCTATCTCTCTGTGTGGCCACGTGTATTCTTGATTTTTTGATGTTATTTCCTGCAAAGAAGCCATCAAGGGCAATATCTTGTAGCTTCTTGATATACAAGGTATACATATTTCCATTGTTTTTGGAGCTCTTGGCAATTCTTATTTCCCTAAGACTATGATATTCTATGATTCAGTCATATAATAATGTTGGTATTAAAAATATAACCTGCTCAGTGGGGCAATTGAATAGCTCAGAGGAAAAAGTAATGTTTTTTAAAATTTGGAAGACTAAATTTCAAATCCTGCTTCAGATAAAAATCTATCTTAAATGCCTGCTCAAATATCTGTGTAAGCCACTGAATTTCTCTGGACCTTGGTTTGCTCATCTATGAAATGAGAATATTAAAAGCACCTACCTCACAGAATTGTTGTGGTGACCAAATTATATGGTACACATAAACATTTTTTATTATTATAACTTTTTATTGACAAAACATATGCATGGGTGATTTTTCAATATTGACCCTTGCAAAAACTTCTGTTCCAACTTTTCCCCTCCTTCCCTCTACCTCCTTCCCTAGATGGCATGCAGTCCCATATATACTAAACATGTTAAAATATATGTTAAATACAAAATATGTATACATATACAGCTATCTTATTGCATAAGAAAAATCGGATTTAGAAAGAAGGTAAAAAATAACTTAAGAAGAATAACAAAAATGCAAACAAACAACAACAGAAAGAGTATAAATGCTATATTGTGATCCACACTCATTTCCCAGTGTTCTTTTGCTGGGTGTAGCTGATTCTGTTCATTACTGATCAGTTGGAACTGATTTGGATCCTCTCATTGCCGAAGAGAGCCACTTCCATCAGAATTGATCCTCATATAGTATTGTTGTTGAAGTGAGTAATGATCTCCTGGTTCTGCTCATTTAACTCAGCATCAATTCATATAACTCTTTCCAAGCCTTTCTGCATTCATCCTGCTCGTCATTTCTTATTGAACAATAATATTCCATAACATTCATATGCTGCAATTTATTCAGCCATTCTCCAATTGATGGGCATCCATTCAATTTCTAGTTTCTTGCCACTACACAAAGGGCTGCCACAAACATTTTTGCACGTGTGGGTCCTTTTCCCTTCTTTAATATCTCTTTGGGATATAAGCCCAGTAGAAACACTGCTGGGTTAAAAGATGTGCACAGTTTGATAACTTTTTGAGCATAGTTCCAAATCGCTCTCCAGAATGGCTGGATCCATTCACAGGTCCACCAACAATGCATCAGTATCCCAGTTTTCCCACATCCCCTCCAACATTCGTTATTATCTTTTCCTGTCATTTTAAGCCAATCTGACAGATGGTATCTCAAAGTTGTCTTAATTTGCATTTCTCTGATCAATAATAATTTTAGAACATCTTTTCATATGAGTAGAAATAGTTTCAATTTCATCATCTGAAAATTGACATAAACATTTAAAATGACATGTAAATTCTGGTTATTATTGTTATTATTACTGTTATTGTTATTATTAAAAAGAAGTCCCCCCACTTTTCAGATGGATATATTCCCCACTTACATTCTATTTAGTTTTAATCCAAACTCATAGGGCAACCCGATGATTTTAGGAATATGGCTCTGGCATATAAATCTACTTTGGAAATCCTTTGCTAGCCCAGTAAGCACCATTCTCCTTGAGATTTTTCAGACACCTTCCCTCAGGATTAATATGCAGCAAATAGTCCATGGAGAAGAACAGGCAATCCAAGTATATCTGCTTCTTTCTCAAATAGGGACAGAACTCACCTACAGGCATATGACCTCCTTCTGGCTATGAAGAATGCCTGAGGGTACAAGGCTGGGTACTTGGAGTAGGCCAAATAAACAGGGCAGAAAGAACAGCTTCTGATCCAAGATTTGAGTGTACCACCTAACTCCTCCCATATGCTGTTTTTGTTTTGGGTTTTTTTCCTGACTCTCTGATGTTTTAATCTCTCAATTTTTTTCAAATATATTTGAAATGTTTTTATATACAAAAGTTTAAAATTAAAAACATTTTCATGCTGAAAATTTCGGTGGAAAGGATAGGGTGGGGGCAGAAAGTACAATATGCATTTATAATTGGCATTAATCATCTTCTCAAGGTATTCCTTCAGATTCATTAAAGCCATCTGTCATCAAGTTGGTTGAGAGACCAGTTATTCCTCATTCTTCTGACTATACGACCATGTCTCAGCTACCTCCAAACACAGATCTTCAGGCCCATTTTCCCACTGATGACTTCCTCCCAAAGCCTCCACTTTGGAAAAGTCACAGACCTCTCATCCCTCATTCTCCAAACTACATCATCATCATCTTGTCTTTTTTTCAGACACCTCTCCTCCCATCACCTTTTCAACTCTCTTTTTATGTGTTGATTTCTTCATAGGAATATAATCTAATTGAAGGCAGAGCCCTGTTTTTCTTTTTGCTTAAATTTGTATTCCCAGAGTTTAGCATCATGATTAGAACATAGTACTTAAATATTTTTTGACCAATAGACTGTAATAGATAGATCTGTGGACTTAAGAATCAGAAAGAAGTCAGTTTGAATCTTGTTGTATGTGCTTATTAGATATATGTTCCTGAGCAAGTTCCTTAACTTTTATGAGCCTCAGGTTCCTCATCTCTAAAATGGATATAATATCAGGTATCTTCCTCACAGGGTTATTATTAGGATCAAAAGGGGGACAAAATTTAAAAAGGAATTTGCAAAATTTAAAGAAGAATATAAATGTTATCTATAGCTATTTAACTCTGATTATTGCCAGTACCTTGTTTTCCCTTTGGGTCATATTAGTTCCTGGGACTAGTAAAGCAAGATTAGCTTTGAGCTCCAAAGGTATGATGGAGGATAATCATTACAGCTTATTTAACTCTTTCTATGGCTCTGGGGAAGAGGACTAAGTTAGGACAGAAGGATGGTCCAGGCATCAGGCTATCTATGGCCATGGACCAGCAAGCTTATTTGTTTATTGGAGTTTCCACTTAGCCAAGGTCTTCCACCATTAATCTCATTCCTCACTCCTCTCTGGAATTTGTATTTTATAATTGTAGGTATTATACTGAGCTGCTGTACAATCCTTAGTAAAAAGCCACTATTCATTGTCAAAGCTGATCTATGTGTTTTCCAAGTCCCTCAGAGTTCATCAATCAACATTTATTAAGCACTTACTATATGCCAGGTACTGTTCTAAGTTAGCACGACAACTACTACAGGACCCTTTGGTCCTGTTCCAATAATGTTCATATTCTAGTAAGAAAAAAACTCCCCTGCGTGTGCGCGATCACACACACACACACACACACACACACACACACACACACACACACAATTTTTGACAGTCCTTATATCAAATTTTTAATATCAGGTCTCTAGATACAGTCTATAAAAAACTGATAGCAAAAAAAAAAAATCCTGGGAAACTATGTTCCCGTAGCTTAGCACATTGCCTGCAGAATACCAATATGAACTTCAGTTTGTTAAAATGTTTTCCAAATATGTGGTAGTGAAATTAGAACAGATTTGTATTCTGAGGATTCTTTTTAATTGATAAAAAACAGAAGGAGCTTTTGCTTGTTTTCTTTTATATTTCTTTGCATAAAATATTCATTTTAAGTTAGGCCTGGGGATTTCCTATTATGCTTTTTAAAAATATAGCCCAGCTGTTTTGGGTTTGCCCTTCTAAGAGTCCATTTTATATTACATTAAATTTTGTATTCCATGTATTATATTATGTTCTATTTTATTATGCTTAGTAATGGAAGGAGAATAGTGTTAGATTCAAATATTTTTCAAGCTTCTTTCACCTTCCATAGATATACTAGTTGTGTAACTTTCTCAAGCACTTTAAGATGTATGCCCACATGAAGAACCCTGTGATGCCAGGGAAGCAAATATTATTATCCCCATTTTACCAATAAGGAAACTGAGGTTCAGAAACTTTAATTTATTTGACCAGGATTACCCAGAGAATGTATTTAAGTCAATGAGCAAATGCAGGTCTTTGATTGGTAATAGCCACCATTACTTGTATTCTACTGTGTTACTCTATTGTTTTGTCTGCGAGTAGTAATGAGACTCAATGAAATCCAGTTCAACAAATGCAGTATCCCAAGTATCTAAGTGCCATTTTAATCTAATAAAACTATTAAAGCTTAAAAAGGCACTAAAACTTAGGATACTCCATTTATTAAGTAACTTTTCTTTCACAAACTACTCTGATGGGGCTTAGGAACATGAAGACTTTAAAATGATATTTATCCCTGCCTCAGGGGAGCTTCCAGTCTCTTAGATAATGTACAAATAAACTGTGTATTAGACTGGGAGTTTCTTGAGGCTAGGGACTGTTTTTGTTTGTTTGTTTGTTTGCCTTTTGTACTATTCCCCCACACTTAGCATAATGTGTAGTACATAGCCCTCATAAATGCTTAGTAACTGATTCAAAATGAACTTATCTCTGAAGGAAGAATATTTTGCTTAGAAATATCTGAGGAGGAACAGATCACTTTCTGCAATTGGTCAAGTGGAGAACTGAGAAGTTTCTATGAGCTAAGCTAACTAAACCCTTCTCCCTAGTCTTCCTGGAGATCAGGAGTATTAGGAAGTCAAAATTAGTATAATATTTTGATAGTACAAGAGACAAAACAGCTGGAAAGCGCTGAGTTCCAGTCTTGGCTCTTTCAGTAACTTGTTATGTGAACTAAAGTTCTCTATCAAGAGGGGCTAGTTTTAAATACCACTTCTGATATTTACTACGAATTCTGAAAAATCCTTTAACCTCATTCTCCTCTACTAAAAAGTGGGGATAAGAATAGCCAGAACATTATTCTCAAAGGGTTATCTATGAGGCTCAGTTGAAAAAAATAGATCTAAGATACTTTGTAAACTTTAATAAGCACTCATAAATGTCAAGGAGGGACTGGGAAGCAAATGGATGATTACTGAGGTTCCAGGATCAGAGAACTTGTGATTTAGAATTATAATAGACATCAGAGTTTATACAATCTAGTCACTTTACTTTACAGCTCAGAAAACTGAGAGCCAAACAAATTAAATCATTTTTCTGAGGTCATAAAACTTGCAAATGTCAGGGGAGGCAAGTGAATCCCAGGTCCAGAGTTAGGTCTTTCCAGCCCTAAACAAGGACAACTTTATCTTTGAGCTGATTTTCCAGAGTTTGTGCCATCTTGGAAAGGAAGGGATTCAGATAGATTCAGACCTTACTCTCATTAATAAGGATCCAGTCACAGTCCTATAATGGCAGAGAGCTGATGGACTATAGACACAGAATGAGATATATTTTCAGACACAATCAAAAAAATGCATATTTTCTGCTGGATTATACTCTTTTGCTATGGAAGGTTCTAACATGCTCCAGTTCTTCATCCTGAAGCTTCATTCCTGTCTAGAAATCAAACACAAGAAGTACCCTTCACCTCTGCAGCCATTCCTTTCAATAATCATGGCTCTTTCCACAATTTCCATTGAAGGGTCTCATATGCACACATACACACACACCCCTTATACACTTATATATGTATATCTACATTTATATGGATACATATGCACACATATAAATATATATATATATACATATATATATATATATATGTACATACACACACATATACATTTTTCCCTTGGGCATCCTTCAGATTCCTTCTTCTCTGCTATTCTGACTTCATTAAGTTAATCCCCATCATTCCTTTGCCTTCTGTTTCAATTCAATTCCACTCAGCAAAGATTCACAAAGTACATTCTAAAACCAAAGCAATGCTTATCCTTAGGATCACAGGGATGAAAACTGACAAATTGCTTGCTCTTAAAGAATGTAACATCTCCTGCAGTTGGTGAGAAGTGGTGTCACAAATACCAATAAATAGGATATAAGGTAGAATGCAAAGGAAGAGTCAAGACAAAGGGCTCTAGGAAAGTACAAAGAGAGGGAGATTTCTTACAGTTTGGGATATGGGAGTGGATCAAGACCTGATTTAGTGAAACAAAAATTAAATTTAGAGGCAAAGGACCTGCCTTGAAATCTTATCTCTGTCATTTCCCATTTATGTGACTTGGAGGAAATCACTTAACCTGCCGGACTTGGGAAAAGAAGGAAGTTGGACAAAATGGTTCTTTCTTTCGCTAAATCTAGCATCCCATAATTAGAAGGCTGCACAGAAGAGGTGGTTTGTAAAAGGATGGTAACAAGGAGAACTATGGAAAGAAAATATTTCAGGCAGAGTAAAACATTGGGAAAATATGAGGAAACTGGTGACTGAAGGGAAAGATCCCGTTTGGCTAAAGCTTAGAATTTGGGAAGGGAAATAATGGGATATAAAGCCTGGTGGAAACTGAGTTAAAGCAGAGTGATTTGGGGCAAGGTTCAGAGAATATTATAACAACTATAACAGGGAATATAGCACTACTTATTACTTTTAATAATAAAAACATCAATTATTATTATTGATGATAATAATAAATTTTATATTGTGCTTTCAAAGCACTTCATAAATATCTTGTTTATTTTTGTAACCACTCTGGGAGTTAGTGCTATTATTATTCCCATGTTATTGATGAGGAAAGTTAAGATGACATATATCAAATGACTTGTCCAAAGTCAGACTGGTAGTAAGAGTGTGAATAACTTTCTTTGTCTGCTTTCTCATTTAAGTGGCTAAGTACATAGATTGCTAGCCTGGAATCAGTAAGATTTGAGTTCAAAACTTGCCTCAGGCACTTATTAACTGTGTTGTGAGGACCAAATGAGATAATAATTATAAAGTACTTAAAATAGTGCTGGCATATAGTAAACTCTATACAAATTTTAGTTATCATTATTATTTTTAAAAATAAGAATACTAAACTAGATTTTTCTAGAGATCTAGGATCTCTCTGGTTAGGACTGTTAATGATGCTAATGATAGCATTGTTAACGAAGGAAAGAAGTCAAGTTAGCATGCATTTATTAAGCCTCTACTGTGTGCCTGGAATTGTATTGAGAAGTAGAGATACAAAATGAGGCAAAAATAATCCCCATCTTCAAGGATCTTACAATCTAATGGAAGAGTAAACAACAAATCAACTATTTAGAAGCAAAATATATCCAAGATAAGCTGGAGACAATCTCAGAAGAAGGGCATTAGAATTAAAGTGGATTGGGAAAAGCCTTTTTACAGATAGTATGATTTTAGTTGAGACTTAAAGGAAATCAGGGTAGATAGGATGCAAAGAAGGCAGAATAACTGAGAAAGAATAAATTAGAAATAAGAACTTTAGAGGTAACATTAGAGGGTAACTCATTGACTTCATTTTTATAGATGAGGAAATTGGTAGGTTAAAGATTTAGTCAATCATCCAGCAGGAATCATCAGGGCTAGAGTTAGATTCAAATGTCTTAACTCTGGATCTAAGACTTTTCCCACTGTATATCACGGCCCCCTTGGGCTTTCCCCAGAAATTGTGACAGGTCTCTTTATTTCTGAAATTCAGAAGCAAATACACATCTGTTTCATACTGCTCTGTTGTTCACTTGCCTATGGTCATAAAATATACCATGTGATGTTCTAGGATCTGCCAATTCCCTTCTAAACCCTCACATCTTTATAATGCATTTGTATGCTTTAAGGATAGTAAACATGAGAGGAGATTTGCCTCCCTGTTATTTAACCTGGCATTAAAATTACTACAACTCCAGTTCTAGAATCCCTGGTTATGTTCACCCATGTGACCCTGATGATTTATATAACCTCTTGGTTGCTTCATTTTCCCCACCTATTACTGGAATGATAATGTTTTCCATCTAAAATGTTTTCAATTACATTTTTGGTTCTAATGAAAATCTGTGTATCTCTGACCTTAGAAGATTTTAGAACCAGAGTTGAAAGAAAACTCAGAGATCATTTAGTCTAACCTCCTGATTTTACAGTTGAGAAAACTGAGGCTTATAGAAACAAAGTGATTTGCCTAAGATCACATAAGGATTTGAACTAGGACAAATGCTCATTGCATATGCTGCATGTTAAAAGTCTTAGGTTATCAGATTTAAAATGGTAATCTAAGATAACATGTAGTTCAAATCCTTCCTTTTACAGAAGAACAAACTGAGTCCCAAAGAGGATAAATTCCATACTAGAATTCAAACCCAAATATTCTAACTGAAAACATATCTTTAAATAAACTACCTTGCTAAACTGAGCATTTTCTTCCAGGGAAGAAGATGGGCATTCAATGAAACAGGTGAATTCCATTTATTTCTGATGAAAAAAAAACAGAGCTAAACAAAACAAAAAAAAAATGATCTCCAAATATAGAACTCAAGTGAAGCATAAAAAGGTAAAAACTCTTGAGAACTGTATTTCTGTTATGGGAATACATAGAGAGTGCATGTATAATTTGATTTTACTGTTGTATTATTAAAAAAGAACTAGAGATGGAAAGGGGATTGTACCAGAAAAAGGGAAAAGTGGAGGTTAAAAAGTGGGAAATTACATCTCCCAAAGAGGCAAAGGAAAACTATTGCATTTGAGGGAAAGAAGGGAGGGGCATCAACACTGTGTGAATCTTACTCTAATCAGATTTGGCTCAAAGAGAAAATGTTAGACATATTTGGTTTACAGAGAAACTTTTCTCACCCTATTGAAAAGTGGGAAGGTGAAAGCAAAAAGGGAAGGGGTAGGCTAAATAGAAGGAAATATAGAAATAGTAGGAGAAATGTATAAGAAAGGGGGAGGGATTTAAAAGGAGGGGATGCTTGAGGCCAAGTGATATCCATAAGTTAAATACTGGGGAAGGGGGGAAGGGGAAAAAGAAAGAGAAAAGTATAATCTGGGGATAATAAGATGGCAGGAAATACAGAATTAGTACTGTTAAGTATGAATTTGAATGCAGTGAACTCTCCCATAAATCAGAGGCAGATAGCAGACTGGTTTAAAAGCCAGAATCCTACAATATGTTGTTTACAGGAAATATATTTAAAACAGGGTGATACAGAATAAAGGTAAAAAGCTGGAGCAGAAGCTATTATGCTAAAGTTTAAAAAAAAAGTAGGAATAGCTATCCTGATCTCGGATCAAGGAAAAGCAAAAACTTATCTAATTAAAAGAGATAATGAAGGAAACTATATCTTGCTAAAAGGTGCCATAAATAATGAAACAATATCAATTCTAAACATATATGCACCAATTGGTAAAGTAACTTTCCTAAAGAAGTTAAGAGAGCTACAAGAAGAAATAGACAGCAAAACTATAATAATGGAAGATCTCAACCTTCCATTCTCAGAACTAGATAAGCAAACCATAAAATAAATAAGAAAGAAATTAAAGAGGCAAATAGAATACTATAAAAGTTAGGTATGATAGATCTTTGAAGAAAATTGAATAGAGACAGAAAGGAGTATACTTTCTTCTCAGCAGTTCATGGAATCTATATAAAAATTGACCATATATTAGCTAATAAAGACCTCAAAATCAAATGCAGAAAGGAAGAAATAGTAAATGCATTCTTTTCAGATCAAAATGTAATTAAAAACTACATCCAATAAAAAGCCAAGTGAAAATAGACCAAAAAGTAATTGCAAACTAGATAATCTCATCCTAAAGAATGAATGGGTGAAACAGCAAATCATAGACACAATTGATAATCTTATTCAAGAGAATGACAATAATGAGACAACATGCCAAAATTTGTGGGATGCAGCCAAAGTGGTAATAAGGGGAAATTTTATATTTCTAGAGGCTTACTTGCATAAAATAGAGAAAGAGATGATCAATGAATTGGGCATGCAACTAAAAAAGCTAGAAAGACAGCAAATTAAAACCCCCAATCAAATACTAAACTGGAAATTCTAAAAATAAAAGGAGATTAATAAAATTGAAAGTAAAAAAATATTGAATTAATAAATAAAACTAAGAGTTGCTTCTATGAAAAAACCAACAAAATAGATAAACCTTTGGTAAATTTGATTAGAAAAAGGAAAGAGGAAAACCAAATTGTTACTCTAAAAAAATTAAAAGGAAGAACTTTCCACTAATGAAGAGTGAATTAGAGCAATAATTAGGAGTTAGTTTGCCCAACTTTATACCAATAAATTTGATAACCTAAATGAAATGAAGAAATACAAAATATAGGTTGCCCAGATTAACAGAGGAGGAAATAAATACATTACTTAAATAGTTCCATTTCAGAAAAAGAAATGGAATAAGCTATTATTCAACTCCCCAAGAAAAAATCCCAGGACCAGATAGATTTACATGTGAATTCTACCAAACATTTAAAGAACAATTCACTCCAATATTATATAAACTATTTGAAAAAATTAGGCAATAAAGGACTCCTACCAAATTCCTTTTATGACACAGACATGGTACTGATACCTAAACCAGTAGGATGCAAAAATCTTGAATAAAATAATAGCAAAGATTACAGAAAATCATCCACAGGATAATACACCATGATCAAGTAGGATTTATACCAGGAATGCAGGGCTGGTTCAATATTAGGAAAACTATTGGCATAATTGACTATATCAATAACCAAATTAACAAAAAAACATATGATCATCTCAATAAATGCAGAAAAAGCATTTGATAAAATCCAATACCCATTCCTATTAAAAACACTAGAGAGTATAGGAATAAATGGACTCTTCCTTAAAATAGTCAGTAGCAACTATCTAAAACCATCAGTAAGCATCCTATGTAATGGGGAAAAACTGGAACCATTCCCAAAAAATATCAAGAGTGAAACAATGTTGCCCACTATCACCATTACTATTCAATATTGTATTAGAAATGCTAGCTTTGGCAATAAGAGATGAAAAGGAGACTAAAAGAATTAGAGTAAGTAACAAGGAAATCAAATTATCATTCTTTGCAGATGATATGATGGTATACTTAGAGAACCCCAGAAAACCTACTAGAAAGCTATTAGAAATAATCCACAACTTTAGCCAAGTTGCAGGATACAAAATAAATCTACATAAATCATCAGCATTTTTATACATCACTAACAAAATTCAACAGCAAGAAATACAAAGAGAAATTCCGTTTATAACAATTATTGATAGTATTAAATATTGGGAATTTATCTACCAAGGGAAAGTCAGGAACTATATGAGCAAAACTTTCCACACAAATAAAGTCATATCTAAACAAATGGAAAAATATTAAGGAAAGTTGGATAGGTCAAGAAATATAATAAAGATGACAATACTACCTAAGTTAATCTATTTATTTAGTGCTATACCAATCAAACTCCCAAGAAACTATTTTACTGACCTAGAAAAAATAACAACAAAATTTAAGGGAAGAACAAAAGGTCAAGAATTTCAAGGGAACTAATGAAAAAAATCAAATACAGGTGCCCTAGCTGTACCAGATCTAAAACTATATTATAAAGCAGTAGTCATCAAAACCATTTGGTATTGGCTAAGAAATAGACTAGTTGATTAGGTTCATAGGACAAAATAGTCAATAACTATAGCAATCTAGTGTTTGACAAACCCAAAGACCCCAGCTTTTGGGATAAGAATTCACTATTTGACAAAAACTGCTGGGAAAATTGGAAACGAGTATGGCAGAAACTAGGCATTGACCCACACTTAATGCCATAAGGTCAAAATGGGTTCATGGATCTAGACATAAAGAATGCGATTATAAATAAATTAGAAGAACATAGGATAGGTTATCTCTCAGACCTGTGGAGGAGGAAGGAATTTGTGACCAAAGAACTAGAGATCATTATTGATCACAAAATAGGTAATTTTGATTATATTAAGTTAAAAAGTTTTTGTAGAAACAAAACTAATGCAGACAAGATTAGAAGGGAAGCAATAAACTAGGCAAACATTTTTACATTCAAAGAATCTGGTAAAGGCCTCATTTCCAAATTATATGGAGATTTGACTCTAATTTATAAGAAATCAAGCCATTCTCCAATTGATAAATGGTCAAAGGATATGAATAGACAATTTTCATATGAAGAAATTGAAACTATTTCTAGTCATATGAAAAGATGCTCCAAACCACTATTGATTAGAGAAATGCAAATTAAGACAACTCTGAGTTACCATTACACACCTGTCAGATTGGCTAAGATGACAGGAAAAGATAATGACGAATGTTGGAGGGGAAAACTGCGACACTGATACATTGTTGGTGAAATTGTGAACAAATACAACTATTCTGGAGGACAATTTAGAATTATGCTCAAAAAGTTATCAAACTGTGCATACCCTTTGATCCAGCAGTGTTTCTACTGGGCTTATATCCCAAAGAGATCTTAAAGAAGGGAAAGGGACCCACATGTGCAAAAATGTTTGTGGCAGCTCTTTTTGTAGTGTCTGGAACATGGAAACTGAATGGATGTCCATCAATTGGAGAATGGCTGAATAAATTGTGGTATATGAATGTTATGGAATATTATTATTCTGTAAGAAATAACCAATAGGATGATTCAGAGAGGTCTGGAGAGACATATACAAATTGACGCTAAGTGAAATAAGCAGAACCAGGAGATTATTATACACAGCAAAAACAAAATTATACGATGATCAATTCTGTTGGACTTGGCTTTCTTCAACATTGAGATGATTTAAATCAGCACCACTTGTTCAGTGATGAAGAGAGCCATCTACACCCAGAGAAAGAACTATGATAAATGAGTATGGACCACAACATAGCATTTCCACTCTTTTTGTTATTGTTTGCTTGCAATTTTGTTTTTGTTGTCAGGTTTTTTTCTTTTTCTAGATCTGATTATTCTTTTGAAGCAAGATAACTATATATATATATATATATATATATATATATATATATATATATATATATATATATATATAGGATTTAACATACATATACTTTAACATATTTAACATGCATTGACTACCTGCCATCCAGGAGAGGGGATGGGGGGAAGGAGGGTAAAAGTTGGAACAGAAAGTTTTGCAAGGGTCAATGTTGATAAATTACCCATGCATATGTTTCATAAATAAAAAGCTATTATAATAATAATAATAGAAAATATATCCTTATCACTATATCATAGCAGTCTCTTTATTAAGATATTATAGAAATTCAAAGAGTTATGTTTAGAGAACCTAAAGATTTCTGTAGTCTGCTTTGTATAAAAAAACTGAGAATTGACAAGAAGAAAGGTTTTAGAAAGAATAGTAAAGTAAAAGACAGGAGACCTGGCACTAGGCCAGTTTAAGATGAGTCACCTACACTGTCATTTTGTGAACTCAAACAAAGTTTTCATCTCTCTGAAAATGTTTTCTTTTCTATAAAATAAAAACATTTTAATACCTTCTCAGGTCTCTTTTAGCATTAATCTTCTGAGGATTCTTTAGAGTTCTTACAATAAAGCTCTTTAGAAGAACTTCTCAGAAATGATATTTTTGTCATGAGTAAATTAATAAATGGCTCAAATGTTCTTGGGTCATTTTTACCATGCAAAAGGAAACATTCTGTACTCAGACAGCACAATTGTTTTTTTGATTGAATGCTGACTGAGAGATGTGATTTTTTAATCATGGCAAATTCAGTTATGTCCAAATCTTAATGTTTTATGTGTTTGGAAAATGGCTTTTGTTTATGTGCATACATGAAGGACAGGGCATACTTCTTAGAAATGTGGGGTAGAAAAGTCTGTATACGTCATTTGCCAGAGAAGATTTAGTTTTCTTTATGGTACAGATTAGAGAATAACAAAAATAATCTCAACTCTTCCTGGTAAATCAGCTCTAGTATAACTGAAAGAGATGCATAACATTCCAGTGGAATGGGAGAGAAGTCTGATGTGGGGAGGAAAACAACAATAACCACAAGCTAGCCTTTTGCCACATCAAATAAAAATATGTTTTTTTTCCTTGTATCCCTGAATTTGAGTATATATGTACGTTTATGTATATCTGTGAATATGTATATTGATGGTAATAAAAGACATCTGTCCTTAAACTTCAGAATGGCTTAAAGATTTAGATGATGAATAGGAGAAGATTTGCATGAAATGTTATAATTTTTAGGAACTAAAATGATTGGCTTCTATAGACACTTATGATCTAAAAGCCTGTGCTCCTATGTGCTACCTTTATCAACATTTCAAGTTTGGCTCAGTTTCTGAAACAAAGAGAAGAAAAGGAAATTATTACTTCTTTTGTGATTTTCAAATAACTTTTCCCCTTTTAAAAATAGAACAGCTCTCTAACCAAAAAAAAGTATTATTTGATAAACTATTTTCCATGTGTCAGGCTAATATAATTTCACTGCTTTTTGATGTTTAAAATGTCAAATTCACAGAATGACTAATCTACTTTAGAAAAAGATGTTTTCACATTCAATGGAAGCTAACAATGGTTCTGTTTTCATCAGAGAAAAATGAACAGTCATTTGCTTTGATTCAGAAATCAATTATACACGAATCTTACATTATGCTATTAACAATGTTTTCTCTTTAAAACAATATTATAGCCCCAAAAGAGGTGAGAGTGATAGAGATTCTCAAATAATTATAAGTAAAATAATGGAATTAGTTAAATTATTCAGTTTTGTAAGATTTCTTTTAGATTTGTTATTGTTCTTATTAGGTCAGTAGAACATAGAAGTTTGAAATCTATATCTACATTTGGAAATACCAGAATTCAAATCCTGCCTCTCATACTGAGCAACTGAGTAGAATCCATAGATCATGGACAAGTAACTTAAGTTATTTGAACTTCATGAAATACTTTCAGTCTTATTTCTCAAAGTTTTAAACTGTTTGCAATCTATTCAACTGGAAGGAGTTTTCACACTTATGATATCTATCACAGACCACTAACATATAAAGCTATAACAACCAGATATTAAGGTTTAAATTTTACTACAGGACAATAATATATGCACTTCATGAGGTGTGATAGGTAACATAAGCAATGTACCATGGTTGGGCATCATATTATGAAACACTCAAAGTCCCTTAGATTTGTAGAGTATAACTACTGTGCTACATGTTTAATCCAAAATGTATGTATTGAAATGAAAAAAAAAATCAGGGCAATTAGTAAATTTATAGTCTATTAGTCTTTGTACAATTATTTCCTTTTCACAACTTAATGATTTTATGAGATTTTCAATCTTCAGAAGACAGAATTAGGGCTCCTACAAAAACTCACCAAAATATTCAGGGAGTATATAATATAACAAATGATTTCTCATTTTAATACTTTATAGATAATTACAAAAGCATCTTCCTAATCATTAGTCCTTTGCCTACTACTTCTGCTTCTATAGATTATCAGACTGAAAGAGAGGCAGAGAAAGAGATAAAACGAAGCAGTACCAAACTTAAAACTATATTATAAAGCAGCAACTCTTCCTGGTAAATCAGCTCTTCAAAACCACTTGGTACTGGCTAAGAAATGGAGTGGTAGATCAGTTGAATAGATTAGATACACAGCACAATAATCAAAGTCTAAAGCAATCTAATATTTAATAAATCCACAAACTTCATCTGGAATAAGAACACACTAGTTGATAAAAATTACTGGGAAAACTGGAAAATAATATTTCATAAGTAGTATAGACTTGCATCTCATATCCCATACCAAAATAAAGTCAAAGGGGCATAAAAGATGATACCATAAACAAATTAGGAGAACAAAGGATAATTTGCCTATGAGATTTTTGGAGAAAAGAGGAATTTATGGCCAAAGAAGAACTAGAGAACATTAAGAAAGGCAAAATGGATAACTTTGATTACATTAAATTTTAAAAATTGCACAAAAAGAAAAAAAAGATTAAAAGGGAAATATAAAGCTACAAAAAATCTTTACAGCCAGTGTTTCTGATAAAGTCTCATTCGTAAAATATATAAAGAACTCTATCAAATTTATAAGAATACAAGTCATTCCCCAATTGATAAATGGTCAAAGGATATGAATAATTTTCAGATGATGAAATTAAAGCCATTTATAGTTATATGAAAAAATGCTTGAAATCACTATTGATTAGAGAAATGGAAATTAAAACAACTCTGAGATACCACCTCACACTTCTCAGATTGGCTAAGATGACAGGAAAAGATAATGATAAATGTTGGGAGAGGATATGGGAAAATTTGGACACTAATGCATTGTTGGTAGAGTTGTAAAGTGATCCAACCATTGTGGAGTACCAATTAGAACTATTTTTAAAGAGTTATAAAACTGTGCATACCCTTTGATCCAGCTCTGCCATTACTGGATCTGTATCCCAAGGAAATTATAAAGGAGGAAAAAGAACCCACATGTGCAAAAAAGCAGCTCTTTTTGTAGTAGCAAAGAATTGGAAAATGAGTAGATGCCCATCAATTGAGGAAAGGCTGATCAAGTTGTGGTATATGAAGGTAATGAAATATTATTGTTCTATAAAACAGATGAACAAGCTGATTTTAGAAAGGCCTGGAAAGATTTATATGAACTGATGCTGAGCCAAACAAGCAGAATCAGGAATACATTGTACACAGTAACAACAAAAATATACAATGATCTACTATGAAAAGATTTAGTTCTCAGTAGTTCAGTGATCCATCCCATTAGATTTTGAATAGAAGATGTCATCTGCATACAGAAAAAGAACTAAGGAGACAATGTAAATCAAAACATGCTATGCATATATATATATATGTACATATATATATGTACATATATATATATATATATGGAAAAGAAAGATGGAAAAGAAAAAATGTGAGAGGGAGAAAGAGGAGAAAGGAAGAAAGAAATGAAGAGGAAGAAAAATTAATAAATGATTAATAATTAACCAAACCACAATTATTAATTGATAATTATGTGCTAGATATCATGCTAAGGTCTAGATATTGAAGAAGTAGCTCGCTTGCAAATGTACTAATTCACTATTATGCTCATTTTAAAACTTTAAAACTTAAAGAAGTTAGGAGGTTTGGCCATTATCACACAGCTAATAAATGTCACAATTGTGAACCCAGGTCTTCCTGGATCTAAGTCTCAATTTCTTTGCACTGATATACAGGCAATTGATATTCAGCTAGTTAGCCTTTGAGCCACCTTCAAAATCTTAAGCTATGTGATTCTGTTAAATCAAATATCTTCATGGCATTTCAATTTGCTAATTCATTAATTGGAAAGATTCATTCATTTATGGTTTGGACATCTATTTTATGTTCAACACATTTTGGATAATAAAGAATATAGATGATGGCTTACTAAAGTTTATTAGGGTTACCAAGGAATATCCACATCACTCAAATTAGAGGCCTAAGAAGAGAAGAAAGGAATCCATAATTGGAGGCTCAATATGGAACACCTTTATCTTTTTTTCAGGAATATATTGTTGTAACATCCTTAAATGGAAAAAAACCACACAAATTCAGAATGCTCAGCTTATTTCTCTATAAAAGCATGAAAAATAAAGCAGGGAGATACATACAGAATAAAGGTAAAAGGTTGGAACAGAGCCTATTATGCTTCAGGTAAAGCCAAAAAAGCAGGGGTAGCTATCCTTATCTCAGATCAAGCAAAAGCAGAAATAGATCTCGTTAAAAAAGGTAAGGAAGGAAACTATATCCTGCTGAAAGGTAGCATAAATAATGAAGCCATATCAATACTAAACATATATGCACCAAGTGGTATAGCATCTAACTTTCTAAAGGAAAAGTTAAGAGAACTGCAAGAAGAAATAGACAGTAAAACTATAATAGTGGGAGATCTCAACCTTGCACTCTCAGATTTAGACAAATCAAACCACAAAACAAACAAGAAAGAAATTAAAAAAGTAAATAGAATATTAGAAAAACTAGGTATGATAGACCTTTGGAGAAAACTGAATGGCAATAGAAAGGAATATACTTTCTTCTCAGCAGTTCATGGATCCTATACAAAAATTGACCATATATTAGGACATAAAGATCTCAAAATTAAATGTAGGAAGGCAGAAATAATAAATGCCTTCTTCTCAGATCACAATGCAATAAAAGCTACATTCAGTAAAAAGTTAGGGGTAAATAGACCAAAAAGTAATTGGAAACTGAATAATCTCATCTTAAAGAATGACTGGGTGAAAGAGCAAATTATAGAAACAATTAACAATTTCACCCAAGATAATGACAATGATGAGACATCATATCAAAATCTTTGGGAAGCAGCTAAAGCAGTAATAAGGGGAAATTTTATATCTTTAGAGGCTTATTTGAAGAAAATTGAGAAAGAGAAGATTAACGAATTGGGCTTACAACTTAAAAGGCTAGAAAAAGACCAAATTATAAACCCCCAACCAAAAATTAAACTTGAAATACAAAAATTAAAAGGAGAAATTAATAAAATTGAAAGTAAAAAAACTATTGAATTAATAAATAAAACCAAGAGTTGGTTTTATGAAAAAGCCAATAAAATAGATAAACCTTTGGTAAATTTGATCAAAAAAAAAGAAAGAGGAAAATCAAATTGATAGTCTTACAAATGAAAAGGGGGATCTTTCCACCAATGAAGAGGAAATTAGAGAAATAATAAGGAGTTACTTTGCCCAACTTTATGCCAATAAATTTGATAACTTAAGTGAAATGGATGACTTCCTCCAAAAATATAGGCTCCCTAGATTAACAGAGGAGGAGATAAATTGCTTAAATAGTCCCATTTCAGAAAAAGAAATAGAACAAGCTATTAATCAACTCCCCAGGAAAAAATCCCCAGGGCCAGATGGATTCACATGTGAATTCTACCAAACATTTAAAGAACAATTAGCCCCAATGTTATATAAATTATTTGAAAAAATAGGGGATGAAGGAGTCCTACCAAACTCCTTTTATGACACAGACATGGTACTGATACCTAAACCAGGTAGATCGAAAACTGAGAAAGAAAATTATAGACCAATCTCCTTAATGAATATTGATGCTAAAATCTTAAATAAGATATTAGCAAAAAGACTTCAGAAAATCATCTCCAAGATAATACACTATGATCAAGTAGGATTTATTCCAGGAATGCAGGGCTGGTTTAATATTAGGAAAACTATTAATATAATTGACCATATTAATAATCAAATTAATAAGAACCATATGATCATCTCAATAGACACAGAAAAAGCATTTGACAAAATCCAACATCCATTCCTACTAAAAACTCTTGAGAGTATAGGAATAAATGGATTATTCCTTAGAATAATCAGGAGCATATATTTAAGACCTTCAGTAAGCATAATATGCAATAGAAATAAACTGCAACCTTTCCCAGTAAGATCAGGAGTGAAACAAGGTTGCCCACTATCACCATTACTATTAAATATAGTACTAGAAACGCTAGCCTCGGCAATAAGAGCCGAGAAAGAGATTCAAGGAATTAGAGTAGGAAATGAGGAAATTAAACTATCACTTTTTGCAGATGACATGATGGTATACTTAGAGAACCCCAAAGATTCTGCTAAAAAGCTACTAGAAATAATTCAAAATTTCAGCAAAGTGGCAGGATACAAAATAAATCCACATAAATCCTCGGCATTTTTACATATCACTAACAAAATGCAACAGCAAGAGATACAAAGAGAAATTCCATTCCAAACAAATGTTGAGAGTATAAAATATTTGGGAATCCATCTACCAAAGAAAAGTCAGGAATTATATGAGAAAAATTACAAAACACTTGCCACAAAAATAAAATCAGATTTAAATAATTGGAAAGACATTCAGTGCTCTTGGATAGGCCGAGCGAATATAATAAAGATGACAATACTCCCCAAACTAATCTATTTATTTAGTGCTATACCAATCAGACTCCCAAGAAACTATTTCAATGACCTAGAAAAAATAACAACAAAATTCATATGGAAGAATAAAAGGTCGAGAATTGCAAGGGAACTAATGAAAAAAAAACTCAGAGGAAGGTGGTCTAAGTGTACCTGATCTAAAGCTATATTATATAGTAGCAGTCACCAAAACCATTTGGTATTGGCTAAGAAATAGACCGGTAGATCAGTGGAACAGATTAGATACAAAGGACAAAAAAGGGTACATCTATAGCAATCTAATCTTTGACAAACCCAAAGATTCCAACATTAGGGATAAAAATTCATTATTCGGAAAAAACTGTTGGGAAAACTGGAAATTAGTATGGCAGAAATTAGATATGGATCCACACTTAACACCATATACCAAGATAAGATCAAAATGGATCCATGATTTAGGCATAAAGAGGGAGATAATAAATAGATTAGAGGAACAGAGGATAATCTACCTCTCAGACTTGTGGAGGAGGAAGGAATTTATGACCAGAGGAGAACTAGAGATCATTATTGATCACAAAATAGAAGATTTTGATTACATCAAACTAAAAAGTTTCTGTACAAATAATACTAATGCAAACAAGATTAGAAGGGAAGTAACAAATTGGGAAAATATTTTTAAAAACAAAGGTTCTGACAAAGGTCTCATTTCCAAAATATATAGAGAACTGACCATAATTTATAAGAAACCAAACCATTCTCCAATTGATAAATGGTCAAAGGATATGAACAGATAATTCTCAGAGGAAGAAATTGAAACTATATCCACTCACATGAAAGAGTGTTCCAAATCACTACTGATCAGAGAAATGCAAATTAAGACCACTCTGAGATACCACTACACACCTGTCAGATTGGCTAAGATGACAGGAACAAATAATGATAAATGTTGGAGGGGATGTGGGGAAATTGGGACACTAATACATTGCTGGTGGAGTTGCGAAAGAATCCAGCCATTCTGGAGAGCAATCTGGAATTATGCCCAAAAAGTTATCAAACTGTGCATACCCTTTGACCCAGCAGCGCTACTACTGGGATTATATCCCAAAGAAATACTAAAGAGCGGAAAGAGACATATATGTGCCAAAATGTTTGTGGCAGCTCTTTTTGTTGTAGCTAGAAACTGGAAGATGAATGGATGTCCATCAGTTGGAGAATGGTTGGGTAAATTGTGGTATATGAAGGTTATGGAATATTATTGCTCTGTAAGAAATGACCAGCAGGAGGAATACAGAGAGGCCTGGAGAGACTTAAATCAACTGATGCTGAGTGAAATGAGCAGAACCAGAAGATCACTGTACACTTCAACAACAATACTGTATGAGGATGTATTCTGATGGAAGTGGAAATCTTCAACATAAAGAAGATCCAACTCACTTCCAGTTGATCAATGATGGACAGAGGTAGCTACACCCAGAGAAGAAACACTGGGAAGTGAATGTAAATTGTTAGCACTAATATCTGTCTGCCCAGGTTGCATGTACCTTCGGATTCTAATGTTTATTGTGCAACAAGAAAATGATATTCACACACATGTATTGTACCTAGACTATATTGTAACACATGTAAAATGTATGGGATTGCCTGTCATCGGGGGGAGGGAATAGAGGGAAGGGGGGTAATTTGGAAAAATGAATACAAGGGATAATATTATAAAATATATATATATATAATAAAAAAAAATAAAAAAAATAAAAAAAATAAAAGCATGAAAAAAAATCTGTAGAACACTCACAAAAAGGAATAAGAGCAGAGTAGTGACTTTTCCTAAAAAAAAAATTCTTTCTGAATCCCATCAAAATGATGAGAATTAAATGACAATGGTAAACATGATAAAATAATATTAAAACAAGACAATTAATAATATATGACAATGATTTTTTGAAAAAAAGAAGAGATTTTGAGTTGATTTCATCCACCATGAATATTCATAACCATCAATTACATTTGTTGTTCTTGTTCAATTGTTTTACAAGCATGTACAATTCTTGGTGACCCTATTTGGGTTTTTTTGGCAGACATATTAGAGTGCTTTGCTATTTTCTTTTCCAGTTCATTTTCAGATAAGGAAAAGGAGGCAAATAGATTTAAATTATTTGCCCAAGATCACATAGATAATAAGCATCTGAAGGTAAATCTGAACTCAGGAACATGAGTTTTCATGACTCTAGGCCCTGTACTTTATCCACCTAGATGTCCATTAACTACATATTACATTAAAAAAAGCTTGTTGATATAATTTCTTTGCAATCAGTATATTGTTAACATTTTCTATGTTTGTACTGGTTTTGTTGCCTTGGATGTATCCACCCATGTTTTTGATCAGAAAAATAGGATCAATATAACTGAAAGGAGTGCAGAAAGGCAAGGTGATTAATAACTAAGATATCACTAAATTTGTCGGACAAGAAAGTAAGTGAAATAATGAATTTAGTGTTTAACTTCTTAGCTCCATTCCACATGACCACTGGGCAGTTAGATGACATAGGGGATAGAGTGCTGAACCTGGAATAAGAGATACCTGAATTCAAACCCTTCCAGGAAGATAGTAGCTATGTGATCCTGGGTAAGAAACTTTTTTCTCATCTGTATAATGGAGATAATGATAGCACCTATTCCCAATAGTTATTATGAGGCTAATATTAGACAATATTTATAAAGCACTTTGCTAACTAAAAAATGCTATATAAATCCTATCATTGTTATCATTAGTACATTATTGTCAAAGTGAAATGTTCTATTTTTAGAAAAAATAATGCTAATAGATTACCTTTATTGCTTTAAATTTTGCAAAGCAAGTTATATATTGTATTTAGATTTATCCCTATTTCAATACTATAAATTCTATAGAGTATTCCTAGTCTTTTCGGAATTTTAACCTTTAATAATAAGTTTTAAATTTTAATAGCATAAAACTGTTCAAGACTTTTACAATACTTACATAATGTAATTATTTGTATTCATTATACAAATCTAGAAATTGAAGTATAATGAATATGTGATTTTTTATGATTACAGAGCTAATAGATGCTGAAGCTAGAATTTGAACTCAAACCTCCTGATGTTATACATACTGTAGTTTACTACCAACTTGGAAAAGAAAGAAATAAGCATTTATGTACTTCTATGTGTCAGGCTCTGAGCTGAATGCTTTTTATAAATATTATTTCATTTGATTTTCCTAATAATCTTGCAAGCTAGATGTTATTATGATGTTCATTTTACAATTACAGAAACTGAGGCAAAGAGAAGTTAAATGCCTTGATCTAGATTATAGAGTTTAAGTATCTAAAATGATATTTTAATTCAAATCTTTTTGCACTAAATTAAGTGTTTCAAGTTCAGTACTAACTCTATTATGCCTAATGTTTGCCATTGAACCAATATGTATAGAAAAAGACACAAACCAAATTTTCTTCTTTAGTGAAAGAAACATAAAAGTATTTAGGAGTCACAGGGGAGTAAATGGTACTGCTTACCATTATTCTGTAGGGTATCCTAAGTATTCAAGGAAAATTATAGTATCCACGGTAAAAACAGAAATAAAGAACTGGAGAGAATATATACCTAAAGCTATTTCCCCCCCCAAAATATCATTCTTACGGTAAACCAAAAAAGTAAATTTTTCTCCTGTCATTGAATACTAATAGATTGTTCTGAATTGCTGTTGTGAATAACAAAAATAAATACTAAGATCAGAAATACATCCTTCTTCTACAGAGAAGCAAGATGATTTTGGTGGGGAAACTTGATCAGCAAGACTGAGAAGACTACAGCTTGTTATAAAAATCCCTGTTAGAAGCCCATTTCTGCTTATATTTGTCATACTGGCTTCATTATTTTTGGATATACTAGAATAATTTCTGCATTTCTGTAATATGACCAAAGCAGGTTTAGCACAGTTTCCTCATTAGTATTCAGATTTTTTTCCTTATTCTCGTGGAGACTTCAAATTTTCTTAATGATATTTCAGAAGTAAGCTAAGAACTCATTTCAAGTCTAGAATGTGCTTATTCTATGAAGACATTTGATCCAAGTTTTGCTGGTAGGCATTACGTGGAGAGCATTATTTAAAGTGAAAAATTTCCCTTATTTGGGGCCAGTAGCAGAAAACAAATCGCAGACTAACAAAATCTGTTAACATTTTAATATGTTAATTTTTCAATGATAATTTTACAATATAAAATTGACCAATTTGTGGCCCTTGCTATGTTATTATAGTTGATCTTTATAACTATTCCATTGTTATATTTTAGTCATTAATTTACAAAAATGAAATCAAACTGGAATATAGAGCTAGAAGGCACCTTAGGTTTCATCATTCATTGAATTATGAAAAGTCTTCCTTCCTTAACTTGGTCCACTTATTAGATGTTGTAGATGAGAAGAAGATCGAAGAAGATGACCCTTGACTTTTCAGCCAGTTCTAAGAAAGAGAAGTGTCAGTCTATATGGTTAGAAAGTTGTAGTTAGAATGTGAGGGAAATACCCAATTTAGAGATTTGGACTTTGTTTTCTAGGTAATATTAACCATTGAAACAAAATTATTTTGGAAAACTATATTGAAACCAATAGTTTATAAAAGTACATCTGGCACCAACATTCAGGACAAATGGAAATTGTTTTTTATTTCAAGGATGGGGGGCTTATCTGGAAGACCACAACAATCTCTAGATGTGAGTTGATAAGAGTCTGTGTAGAGCAGAACTGTGTTGTGAGAATCACTACTCTCATGTTGATAGCCTGGCTATCTCCTAGGACCTCAGTATCAGTGATCTTATCTTGCCTTTTTAATAAGATTCACAATTGACACTAATCAAAATAAATGAGGAACCAGAAAGGGAGCCTGTGGTCAGTCTAGGTTTCATGATCATAGAGAAGATTTAATATGGTCATCATATTAGAGTTCTCCAGTGTGGTCTGAAACTTGCTATCCTGTTACTGCCATGCAATCAGACTCACAAATGAAACAAAGCACAGTCTTGAAATTATGCGTCCCTCACAGAAGTACTAAAAGGCAGAAAATCTAGATTCTAATATCAGCTCTGCAATTATCTAGCTGAGTGACCTTGGGTAATTAAGCTCAGTCCATTTTGACAAACACTTTATGAAGTGCGTTCTAACCAAAGAATACAATAATACAAGTACCTGGGGATATAAAGATGACTAATGATAGAGTTCCTTCCTTGAAAGAGCTTAGTCTAACAGTTTGGAATAAGAAAGGTGGATTCATATGTACTATGCACAAGTTTAAATATAATAGAGTAGAATATGATTAGAGACAAGGGAGACATTCAGACGAATTATACTAAGAAAATTTTCATGAAGTAGGTGGAATGGAAATAATTTATAGTAGAGAGGATAAAATAATGTTTCATAAGACATTTCAACATGCAGAAATGAGGAATGTACATATTTCAGGTATGTGGGATGGCTTTTTTGAATTGTCAGAGTTGGGAGGGCACAAATATAGTTTAAGAGAAAGAAAGGAGTGTGATTTTAACTGTTTCAACCTTAATTTCTTCATTTCTAGGTTGAGGACTAATCAAAATGATCCCTAAGGCTGTAAGATCAATTTTTTTTTAATAGAAACAGCTGGAAGAGACCCTATATATTATGTAGCATTACCCCTTTCATTTTAGAAATGAGGAAATAGATGCTGAGAGAAGTGATTTGCATATGGTCACACAGAAAGATTTGAACCCATCTTTCCCTGATTTCAAATTAAAACATCTGCGTACTATATTACCTTAATGATGAGGCTCTCCTGCTGTAAGATTCTGTAATTCTACCAGAAATGATCCACATTTACATAACATATTTAAATTTGCAAAATCTTTTATATGTATTTTCTTACTTAATCCACACAATAACCATATGAGATAGGCAGTAAATTATTCACTCTTTATACTATAGAGAGAGCTGGCTTTTGAGTTGGGTACATCTCTTGTCAAGTTCCGTCTTTGAGACATATTGCTTATGCAACTCTTGGCTAATTGCTTAATTTCATAGTGACCCATGCAACTCTTTCTTTTTCATTTTAATAGCTTTTTATTTTTTTAATACATTCAAAAATAGTTTTCATCACTCACCTTTGCATTTCCCTGCCTTCTCTACTCCTCCCTCTTCTAGATAGCAAGCAATCCACTATAGGTCAAACACATGCAATTGCTCTAGATGTATTTCCAGATTCATCATGTTTTTCAAGAAATTCAGATCAAATGAGAAAAGAGAATATGAGAAAGAAAGAAAAAGCAAATCTAAAACAATAACAAAAAAGTGAAAATATTATGTTTTGATCCACATCCGGTCTCCATAGTTATCTCTGAATGTAGTGGGCTCTCTGCCTTGAATCACCTCATTGTTGAAAAGAGCCAACTCCTTCACAGTTGATTATCACATAATAACACTGTTACTATCTACAATGTTCTCTTGGTTCTACTCTCTTAATAGCATCGGTTCATATAAGTCTTTACAGGTTTTTCTGAAATCAGCCTGTTCATCATTTCTTATAGAACAATAACATTTCATTACATTTATATAGTATAATGTATTTAGCCATTCTCCAACCAAAGGACATCCACTCAGTTTCCTGTTTCTAGCCACTACAAAAAGGACTGTTAAAAACATTTTTGCATATGTGGGTCCTTTTCCCTCTTTTATAATCTCTTTGGGATACAGTTCCAATAGAGACACTGCTGGATCAAAGGATATGCATAGATTTTAGCCCTTTGGGCAAAGCAACTCTCATTAGAAATTTCAGAGCAAATTTTGTTGTGAAGGATTGCACATTAGGAGAAAGGATTTTCCCACTTTTAGTTCTCTACACTGATGCAATCCCAGGATCCAAAATACTACTAATAATATCATTACTCCCATTTAATACATTATAATGCAATTTGGTGAGTGGGCTAGACTTAATGAACACTAAGGTCCCTTCTAGTTATCAAAATATGTGATACTAAGATAGAAATAAGAAAATTGAGACTTGGACATATTCATGATCACATAGCTACCTAAGTGGGGCAGGATTCTAATCAGTGTCTCTGGACTCCAAATTCAGGAGTATACAACATGGTATCTTATTGTTGAAAATTATTAGATGTATTAAGTATAGGATTTCCATGATAACTCTCAATAGACCAACAGATGACACTCTAAATAGCTTGCTACAATGTTTGCATTTCTTCTTGCGAGTAATAAAAAATATTAGAGCCTGGAGTTTTACAATCTCCCAAATGAGTAGCACTAAAATGTGCAAAGTATTTAAATCTTTTTTCTGTTACAATATTTACATGCTGTCTACTTATAAATCCCAGTAGACAATTATCCAAGCTAAAAGATAAAGATATTACACAGTTAAGAAACAACCTTATATTAACACTATTCCTCATAAGCTCAGGAGAGTTAATTCATAAAACACATCCTTCTGGCATGGGCATTTCCACATAATCCTGTATTTTCCCTTGTTTAAAATAACATAAAATCTATACAGTTTTAAAGGGGTACATTTTTACCCAGTTGGTAGCTTAGTAGTTCATGTTTAATTTATTTTTAATTTGCTTTTACATTCATTCACTGGGGGCAGTGTGTCTCAGGTCCTAGAAATAGACGATGTTCTGGGACTAAAATTAGGAGAAAGCCACCTAGTGGGATTGCATTTGATAACATATGAATTGCATTTAATAATAATTTTCCAATGACTTTAAACTGCTCACTGCAGTTGCTCATCTCATTATCGCCAACATTCCTTCAATGATATTATATGAATATGAATCATAGAACACTATAATCTTCAAAAAATTAAAATTATAAATATAACCAAATATAATGGAAAGACATATGGTGGGTGTAAACAGAATTTAGTATGCAACCCGCATGCAAAAAGTGACAAAATATATTATAGAAGATAAAATGATTTAAAATGTTGTGGCTATGATGTAAAAGTAATTTTCTATAAAACTTAATATGTTAGGGGTTCTCTGCCTTTTATGAGGCACAAGAAGTGGAGGACTGGACTTTTTTTTTCCCAGCCCCACAAAGAATTACTTGCCAGAGAAATTATAACTATTTCTATAGAATAAGAAAACAATAGGTCTAAAAAGGAACAAACACCTTTAAGCATTAATAAGAGAGACTTCTAATTACTATTCAATAACACACTCAGCACTCTGATTATTAGTAAAATCAAACTTCAGAAGAGCACACAAGGTGATGCTTTGGAGCCTACTCTGGGATTTCCATTTTTCTCTATTAACTGCTACTATAATTTCCCCTGCTCTCCTGTTAGCAAACTTTTTGCAACTAGGGGCAAACTTCAACTTTGTTAAGCCACATCTTGACAAAGGAAAAATATAAGAGGGAAGGACATACTTCTATTTTTCATGGGGTGAGCTCTAGATTAAGAGATTTCTGAGGCAGAAATCTGAGGGCAGAAATCTATGCTCTTCAAAGCCTGTTAAAAGTATCAGATACTGAGCCAGCTAGGATAGTGAACTAAAGAACAAGGAAAAGTACGGTAGGATTTCAGGAGGGTCTTAGGAAAAACAGTCCAATGTTAGTGGGTGCAAAGACTGAAACAGGTGAAAAATATTCCAATATGAGAGGAGGCTGAGACACCTTTGATGCCTGAGTAGGTCAACAGAATGAACCCTACCATCCATGGAGAAAGGATTCAAAGTGAGCAATAAGGTGATGAGAGGGAGGACAAATAATGAACAACAATAAAACAAAAACTAATTCCATCAAAGGTCTCAAGATTAAAAAAAAATTCAGCTAAAAATCTATCCCACAAAGCAGCTAAATTGTGAAGACATAAAATTATAAGGAAAGTTTAGTTTACAATATATCTAAAACATCACAAATATTATGTGTTGGAACTCTGTGAAAACTGAATCTATATCAATCTAGGGGAAGGGCAGGACACTCAGGTTTTCTGACCAAAACAGAAAAACACCTAAAACAATTTGCATTTAAATTCACCCTGTGCCAATCAGGGCTTAAACAATGGAAACAGAATTAGAAAGACCCACAGAAGTTCAGGGTTACCAAAAATTACACTTCTACTATTAAGACTCAACATCAAATTTTGAACCCTGATCATCTAAAATCAAACTATGACCAGATTTCCTCCTTGTAGCAAACGCTCATATTTTTTTCTCCTGTTTATTTCCAGTTCTTACCACAGTTTGTTAAACAAAGTAACTATAATAAATGTTTGCTGAATTCTCAGACTTAACTCTACACTTCTCATGCTCAAGTTCTATATAAATATGCATTATCACACTCTACATTATTATTGTCATCAATAGAAGCAGTGACTTCTTTGATTCTCATACCAATCTGTGAGGTAGGTAGAACAAACATGCGTTCTACAGAGGAAGAAGCTAAAGCTCAGAAACATTAAATGACATTATGATTATTTAGTAAGGCTGAACATATATATGCTTTATCTATTCTAACATGCAACAAATCCAATTTCAGTGCTCCCCCATCCCTGAAATGTTATCTTGTTGGAAGCAATATTAAAGGCAGGTATTCCTAGTCACAAGTCCAGAATCGTGCAATTTTATGTAGTAGGTATTTTATAAATGCATATCCATTGAATCATATTGCTAATGAGCATCATAGCCCTCCATTAATTTTAATGCTTATTTCTCCTCTTCTGAAAAAAAAAAGATAACACAAAAGGTATAGGGGGAAAGAATAAACATATGTTGTCTACTATTTGACAAGCACTATGCTAAAAGCATTATAAATATCCAATTTGATCCTGTGAGATAGATTCTATTATTAACCACATTTGATAATTTAAGACACTAAAGCAGACAGAGATTAGGAGGCTTGCCCAGGGTCATATAGTCAATAAGTTTCTAAGTCCATATCTGAATTCAGATTTTCCTTTTTCTAGAAGCAGTGTTCAGCAGTGTTCAAGCCACTGCACCATTTAGCTACTTTAGGAAAAAAAATCATTAAGAAAATTTTGTTTTACATTTTAGCTTTAAAACAATAGAACTATCACCTAAATGAAGGAGGAAGGAAAAAGAAATCTTGTTATTTTGGAGGTTACTATTATTCAATAATACATGAATGTCTTCTTATATCCATCTTTTATCTCACCATTCTCAAATTCATTTTCCAAAGATTTCATGTATCAGTAGGAACAGATGGCTCAGCTGATTGTTAATCGGACATAGAACTATTTGTTAATAGGTTAGCACTTGAAGCTGTGTCCCAGCTTGGGTGTCACCAAAACATTGCTGCAGTAGTCAGAGAGGCATTTGGTCATTAATGCAAATGATACTAGTCCACATTTGGGGGAACAAATATTATAGCCTCCCTCCATGGAAGGGTTCTACTAATCTTCAAAGGTGATAATTTATGTGGAAGAAAGTAGATCAGAACATCAGAAGATATGGAACTAAATGGTTACTTAGGGGATTATCTGCTCCAATAGAAAACCAAGACCTAAAGAATTAAGGGAAATGACAAAAATTGATCAATGGTAAAGAGATTCGAAACCAAAAATTCTGACCACAAAGAAATCAAGGATGCTTTAACTTGTAGCCAATGCAATAGACAATTCCATTCCTGTCCCTTTCATACCTTAAAAGGAATCGCTATTGCAATCTATCTACCAATTGGCCATTCAGAACCTACTTGACTTCCTAAGAAGGAAACTCCTTGAGGCAGCTCATTCCACTTACAGATACCAGTCATTGTCAAATCTGTCACATCATGTCTGTGTTTGCTTCTTTGTAATGCTCACCCATTGCTCTTAGCTCTGTCCTCTGAAGCAAAACAAAATAAACCTAAACCTTCCATACATCAGTTCTTCAAATATCTGAAGACAGCAATATTGTCCTTTCTGAGTTTTCTTTTCTCCAGGCCAAACATTCCTAGTTGTTCAACAGATTCTCATGTGAAGTGGACTCAAGGGATCTCACCATTCTAGATGCCTT
Source organism: Sminthopsis crassicaudata (assembly GCF_048593235.1). NCBI lineage: Eukaryota > Metazoa > Chordata > Mammalia > Dasyuromorphia > Dasyuridae > Sminthopsis > Sminthopsis crassicaudata. The sequence continues at coordinate 554,634,043 of NC_133619.1, forward strand.
CTCCCCAACTTAACTATATCCTTCTTCATGTATAAAGCATACTTTAACACCTTATCATAGATCAGAGAGGTCTGACCAAAGTGGAACAGAGAAAGAGCAACATTTCCTTATTTCTAGAAGCTATGACTCTCAAAATAGTCTGAAATGGCTTTCATGGCTGCCATATCATACTGCTGATCCATAGGGATATTTCTACTAAAAACTTCAGATTTAAAAAAATATATATATGGTCACACAGAGGTTGCAATGTGAATTTGTCAAGAGCTTTCTAGTAACCTTGTGAAATCCTTTATATCTCTGAAATATCAAAAATGATCCAATATTTCCTCTTTTTAAATTTTTAAAATTTTTAAATTAATTTTATAATTATAACTTTTTTTTGACAGTACATATGCATGCGTAATTTTTTACAACATTATCCCTTGCACTCACTTCTGTTCTGAATTTTCCCCTCCTTCTCTCCATCCCTCTCCTAGATGGCAGGCAGTCCCATACATGTTAAATATGTTATAGTATATCCTAGATACAATATATGTGTGCAGAACTGAATTTTTTGTTGCACAGGAAGAATTGGATTCAGAGGGTAAAAATAACCTGGGAAGAAAAACAAAAATGCAAACAGTTTACACTCATTTCCCAGTGTTCCTTCTCTGGGTGTAGCTGGTTCTGTCCACCATTGATCAATTGAAACAGAATTAGATCTTCTCTTTGTTGAAGATATCCACTTCCATCAGAATACATCCTCATACAATATTGTTGTTGAAGTGTATAGTGATCTCTTCAATATTTCCTCTTACATTTTCTAGACAAAATTCTTAATCTTTGCTGCTTGTTAAGAAGCAAAGTTATTTGGTAGTAGAAAATATTGACAGCAACAAAATTCAGAGAAACCCAATGATTTTTCTGTTGATGTTTTTACTCACAATAATAGTAATTATTATTATTATTATTATTCATTAGTGACAGGAGTAGAGAGAAAGATATCAGTGCTTTAGATAAAAAGTCAAATGAGATCAAAAGATCATAATTTTAAGGCTGCAAGAGAACATAGAAATAATCAAGGTAAATTCCCATATTTTTATAGATGAGGAAACTGAGGTAGAAAGAGTTTAATTCTCTCTAATATTCACATAGGAGGTAAGCAGAGTCAGGTCTGGAATCTAGATCCTCTGCATGTTTCACTTGAAGAATAAAAATTCTCAGTCTTCTTTTTCTTTAAGGTAAGTATATTTGTTGAGTAATTATTAAGGTTTATATAAGACTAGATGACATTAGAGGAACCTTCCCATTCTGAGATTCTTTGAATTGTTATCTCCTCCATTAAATCTTCCTTATTTTTTTTAGCAGGAAATAGATCTTCTCTTCATAGAAGTAATATAGTGTTTTTATACCTTTCTTGATGCTTTTCATGTTCCTCCATATTATATCTTATATTTATATATTTATAGGCATAACCTTCCTAAAATAGCCAATTGGTTTCAAGGTTACATGACCTTAGAATAATAAAATAAATTCTAGCTTTGACCTAGAAAACACTTTAGAGATAAACTAATATAATATCTACCCCACTCCTTTCCATTTAAAGATGAAGAAATTGTGACAGAGTAGTAAGTTTAAATTACTTTTCCATTATCAGAGATAGTAGCCTGGTCATATTAATTCATCCAGATCTTGTATTAAAAATTATTGAATGAATCAAATCTAATTACATAATTTCCTAGATTAAGAAGCTGAACATTAATGAGGCTAAGAACCTAGCCCCTTGTCACAGAACTAATTAGTGGATAAGAAAACCAAATTGGCACTTATTCATTAGTGAGTGGGAACTCATAGTCTGTAAATATTAGTGCTCCAAGGGACATTAATAATCATTAATTCCAATCATGTTATTTTGTAGATAAAGAAACAGACCTAGAGGGGGTGACTTCCAAAGGTCAGTAAGTAGCTGAGATAGGAGTCAAAACTAGATTCTCTGCCCTCAAATCTAATAAGTTTTTTTCATACAAGATACAACATACAACACACATGTGTATATATACATACAACATACATATATGTGTGTATATATCTCTTCATATAACATACAACATACATATACTTCTCTTCTAACACTTTTAAACAGAGAAAAATACCAAAATGAAAAGACTATAAAGTCCATTTGAAGATAATTTGAAGAGATTATGATGTCTGCCTGCAGCTAGCATGATTTTGAATTTAAGAGATCTGTTTAGATTGACCTAAGCCACACCATCTACAACTCACAATGATTGAAGAAAAGCAATTGCAGCAATCTTTCAGAATTTAGCAAATACCTTTTTTGGCCCAGTATCACAAAAAATAAGTTAATAAAAAATGACTCAAACCTTTTAACTCAGGAGAATTGGACTTCAAGTTTTGGTCCTTAATGAGTGATAAGGAAAGGGGGAAAAGCAAGAATTTATTAATTTTGTGCTATATATCAGTTATTATGTTAAGTAATTAACAAATATTATCTACTTGATTCATGTAACAACTTTAGGAGGCATGTACTATTATCAATCACCATTTTACAATTTAATAAATTGAGGCAAACAGAAATTAAGTAACTTGCCCAAAGTATCAGATTGAATTTGAACTCAGATCTTCTTGACTTCTGATCCAGAATGCTATACCTGGCCCCACCTACCTGTCCCATAGACATTAATCAGCTCTCTGCTTATGCCATTCTCCCATAGTGCCTAGAATGCACTTTATCTCCTTACTTCCTTGCTCCATCTCCATATGAATATCCCTAGTTCCCACTGTGGTCCCCACCATAATCATGAAACTTTTCCCAGCTAAAAGGGATTTCCATTTTTAGTATTTTGTCCAAATGTCACCTTTGCCCATTCTATTTTCTGATGTGAGAGTCATTTGAGTCTCCTTCCCAGCTCCCTAATGAGAATATAAATCCTTAGTGGTAGCTATGGAACTACTTTCAGTCTTTGCCTATATAAGTCTTTACACAAACAAGGTTACTTTTAAATCTTTATTAATTATATTTTAACACCTGTTGAGGCATCTATTAGCAGAGGATAAAACATTGAGCTTTTGTTCAGGAAAATCTAAGTTCAAAAATAAGTGTACAAGTTATATAACTTTTGTTTCCCTTAGTTTCCTTAATTATATTGTGAGTATAATTTTTTAAATGCCTGCTTTATAGAATTGTTGTGAAGATTAAATACAGTGATATTTTTTAGAGTACTTAGGACAATGCTTGGCATATAAAGATTCAATAGAAATTCTTTTAACCTTTCTTTCGCCTTACTGTTTTAGATGATCAACTAAAATATTTTCTTACTAGGTATGCTAATAAAAATGAGTTTTTAGAGAGGTTCTTGGGTAATCAAGGGTTACATAGAAAAGAAGAATTTTATTCATTGGAAAAATCAAAGCTCTGACATTGAAAATAAGTTCTTTTATTTTAGACATGTCGTTTCTTTTCTTTTAGCCTCAATTTTCTTTTCAGTTACATGAAGCAAATGAACAAGATGATTTCTTTTTTGTAAGAGCTTTATTGGTTCATATTCTTTGACCATTTATCAATTAGAGAATAGTTGAACAAGATGGTTTCTAAGGATGCTTCTAAGTCTAGATCTAAATTTCATTTCTTCCTGGATCTTATTTTCTTTCTCATGAATACAATATGTTAATAATTTAGATGATAACAAAGGGTCTAGAGCTACAAAAAACATCCTCCCTTTCTAAAGGTGAAGACATTAGACTACTCAGGGTTAAGGTTGCCCAAGGTCACAGAGATAGTTAGCATTAAAGTCAGGCTCTGAACAATGTTCTTCTGACTGCAGTACCATCATTCCACTGAAGGATGAAATTCCTTCTAGCTATAACATTCTAAAGTTCTGTCTAAAGGTCATTTCAAACCCCAAGTCTTATGTCTCCATGTCTTCCTTAAATAGATATAGTGATAGAAAAAAAATCAATAAGCAGAATTTAGGTGAATAAGCACAGGTGCACGGGACGATATCTGACATACCACACAAGGATGAGGATGACTGACAAGATACAAGGTTGGCAGAGAAAGATCTAGGAATCAGCAAGGGTAATAAGCTGTTCATGAGTCAGCAATAGAATAATAAATAAAAAAGGAAGAACAGTACCTGGATATAAAAATAGGAATAGATTTTGTGGAATTCATGCGATGTTCAGCACCAGTCAGTGGCATCTATTGTACTAATGTCTCCAGCTTTTATAAAGTTATATTCAGTTTATGGTCCCCATTCAGAAAAAGGATATTGAAAAAATTTAAGAGGTTAAGAAGAGAGGAATAATGATGCTTCAAATAAAACAAAATGTTTTTGAGAAAAATTTTAAAGCACTATTATTATGGAACCAAGAAAAGTGACTAAGAAATTTTCACAAAGTGGAACATTGGGAAGAAAATCATACATCTACCCTGGCTTTTATGAATAGTTGGTATTATCTTTCTAGATCACTTCTTCAGCTTCCAGGATCTAAGCTTTTTCTTTTATAAAACAGGAGAAAACATGACCAAGCTAATGCTTATTGTCCTTTAAAAAAAATCAATGGTTCTAAAGAGCACCCTGGAATAGTGATTGAAAAGCCAAACTTGGAGTAAAAAAGACTTGTTTTTAATATAGATAGACTTTGACTGGCTATGAGATTCTGAGCAAATTTGTTAACATCTTTAAGGGTGAATCCTCTAAATATCCCTATGATCACTTGCTCCAAAGCCAGAGATAATCTTTATTATTAGCAAAGGGAGTTTTGCACTACTCAGAAAGAGTATGCACTACTCAGGGAGTTCTTCATACTGACAAAATCACAGATTCAATCCCTCTGCCCACTTATCTAAAAAAAATAAAATTATATATATATATATATATATATATATATATATATATATATATATATATACATATATATAAACCTATGGCTCTGGCAAGGTGGAAAGAAATAGCTAGGTACTATGGAAAGAATGCCAGATTTGAAGTAAAAAGAAGTCAATTTAGATCCTTATTCTGTCATTTCCTACCTATATAATATTGATTGAATCATTTAAACTCTAGGCCTCAGTTCCTTCATCTGTAAAATGAAGGAGTTTGATTAAATCACCTGTGAAGTTCCTTCTATTGCTAAAATTTTGATTCTCTTATAGATGTTACTTCTAATTTTAATTCTACTTTCTGGACTTTGGCAAACTGTAGTTTCAAAGAGTTGGAAGAGATTTCATAATCCAATCCAAGAGTTCTTTATTCTTTCTTTTATTTTCTTTTGTATCAGAGGTTCCTTTGAGAGTCTAGTGAAACCTATGGATTGCTTCTCAGGGATATTTTTAAATGAATATAGCAACAAATATAGGAAAACTGTTAGCTAGGCATGATGGTACATATACTATAACCCTTGCCACTAAGGAGGCTGAGACTGGTAGGTTACTTGAGTTTGAAATTTCTGAGTTTCATTAAGATAAGAGGATCAGGTATCCACAATAAATTCAGCATCAATATGGTGAGTTACTGGAAGCTATCAGAATGCCTAAGGAAAGCCAAACTGGCCAGTTCAAAGCTCTAGCATTAAAACAGTAGTAAAACAGAAGGAAAGGAAGGGAGAGAGATGAAGAAAGAAAAGGAAGGCAAGAGGGAAAGTAGAAAGGAATAAGGGAAAGATAAAGGGGGAGAAGAGAGGGAAGGGAGGAAGGAAATTGATTTTATCAAAATACTGTTATCACAATAGTTTTAAAAAATCCATTATCTATATGAACAAGAATCTTCTCAACATCCCTCCTGCTAGATATTTAGTTATAAAGAACTCACTGAATTAATAGTATTTTTCTTTTTTATATAGATTTAGGGTTATATAATCTTTTTCTTTATCTTGCATAGTACTTAAATCTTCCTCTTATTGCTCTTTGGGACCAAAATAAGCAAAACAAAATAAAACAAACAAACAAACAAACAAACCTCATAGCTTTTCTATGGGACATCCTTTTAAATAAAACTACTATGTCCTTCTTAAGTATTGTCTTATCCAAATTTTGCACCTTCAACCATTCAACTACAGCAAAAGAGTCTACCTATTTTTTAGTGGGGGAAAAACATAATAAACAAACATACAGTAAAGAGAGAGACCTTAGTTAAAAATCCTACTTCTAAAACAACCCCATAACTTTAAGTAAGTCCTTTAACTTATGTGAATTTCATTTTCTTCATCAGCAAAATGATTAATATAATGCTTATAGTACCATCATGAAGGGTCTGCTGTCTCAAATGAATTATATTGAGCACTTTGCAACATATAAATCTAAGCCCTGCTAACTTTTCTCTGACTATGGACCCATTTATCCATCTCCATCCTCACCAGACCCTAGTACAATGCTCTAGTTATGGACTGAATTTCTTTGTCTCTGGTACCTCATCTACAAATGAGGCATTTGAACTAGACATGCTCTGATTCTATGTTAAGACTAAGACATTTTAATAACATTCTTCAACAGATGTTTTGTCAAACTATTTGTTCTCATTCTGAAGAATGAAAAAGACAAAATGTGATTAAAATAAGGCTGATACATTTGAAATTATCTATAAAGATGAGAATCCTGAAAGAAAAAATCAAAGAGATTACCACCGAGTACAATGGAAAAGAGAAGATTCTTGAAACTATCTAAGGATACTACACAATAGACACATGTATAGTTACATGTGAAATGCAGGAAGCTCATGGCTATAACCTAATTATATCCTATATAATATATTAAAAATATCATGCATGGTAGAAATTTATTTAATTTTGTGGTTCTGACCTTAAGTTATAGATTCTTTGTGTGTGTGTGTATCTGTGTCTGTGTGAAAGAGAGAGAAAGAAGAGAAAGAAAAAAAGAGAAAGAGAGAGAGAAAATATTAAAGGAAATACTTCATTTCTTACTTGAAGCTAAATCTTATTATCCTTAGTGGAGATAGTGATCAACAATCTAATAAGCTGGAGATGAATTTGTTGGAATATGGGGATGGGGTTGGCTAATGACATTTTAAACCTACTAACTTCTGAACCTATGTATCTTACGCTGACAAAAGATCTGATTGAACATAAAGGGAATGTATAAGTATCCTATTGGCCCTACATTTCTCTCCTTAGTCCATGTACATATGAAATGTCAGAAAATAGCAGACCTTGTTATTTTGCCTGTGGTCAACAAAGATTCCTTTTTTGTGGGTTGGTAATTTGAATATATTTCATATTTACTTATCTATGCATGTGCTATGTCCCCTCAATAGAGGAAAAGTTCTTTGAAAACAAGGGCTGCTAACTTTTTATGTTTGCCTTAGTATGCATACTTTCACAGTGTCATTGAATTAATGCTTCTTGAATTAAAACTGAATTTCAAGCTGACATTTTATGTGGAATGTGAATGGTGGTGATGGGGGAATGCAGCTAGAAGCTATGGCCTATGATTGACCATGTTGGAACTTCTTGTTGATTGGTCATACACAATTCACTAAAAGATATTAGTTTTGTGTATAGGAAGTTTCAGATTCCATCCATGACATGCTATTTATAAGTTCCAAAAAAAAAATAACTTGTGTTTACTATTTCTCATTAGGATTGAAGAGAAGCAATCTACTCTTATCCACACCAAACAAAAGAATCCTATATAATGTGAAGAGACCCATTTATCACCAGTGGGCTGTGTTTCACATCTTAGAAAATAAAATGGCAGAATATTGAGTGGGACAATAATATTGTTGAGACCATATAATTTGATTTCCATTTTTATTTAGAAGAATCCAAGGGCAAATATCTGTGTGTGTATGTGTGTGTATGTGTGTGTGTATGTGTATGTGTGTAAATATATACATATAACTTATATATGCCAAACACAAGAATCCTTAATAAAATATCAGAATGGAAATGAATATTGTTCCCAGTTTTGCAGCTCCTGATGCACCATCTACTTATATGCTAACGTTTATAAATATAAATTTATGGACTCTGTTAATATATACTATGTATTTGAGGAACAAAAGTAATAAAATCAACAGATGCCTTTTTGTTTCTGGTAATTGGAGACAGAAAAAGGACATGGTAATGGACAGCTGCATTTATGACAAATCAAATTGAAATCAGAAGAACCTATACATCTTCATTGTACACTAATTCAATTAATTACATCCAGAAAGCAGACAATGATGCTATTTCCATTACAGACAGCTTGGAACACAAAACTCAATCTGTGCTAGGCCCTCTGTCTTATTCCCTTTCAGATTCATGTGTATATCAGAGATAAGTTGGAGAGAAAAGATAGAGCTGAAGGTTTGGTGGTTTCCTTAAAAGAATTGGAGGAAAGACAAAAAACACTCCCCCCAAAAAAGAAAAAGAAAAACTATTGTTATTTCAAGAAAGGGCATAAGGTAGTAGAAATAGTGCTATGTCAAATGGCTTTAAACTAAAGACTCAAAAGCAGTTTGCACAAGAAAATCTATGGTTCTCAATTCAGGTTTCTGCTTTGTCACATTAGTTGCTGAGGCTTTTCTTTTTCTGAAATTTAGAAAGCCAGGGAAATATATTAAGTAAACTGCAGACTGTGACTTTATTCCTCTCTAAAGATTTATGGGCCCATAGAAAGGCTTCTTTCAAATCCTGTCAAATACAGGCACACAAGAATATAGAAAACATAATACATCCTTGAAATTATTCTCTCATCCGTAAATGTACTTTTCTATGTATTTGATATAAATGCCTACTTTATTTTAATTTACTTCTGTACTCTGTTATCTGTATGGTATGGTAATAGTAAAACAGTGATTCTTTTGGAAGAGACAGGATGAAAGATGCTTTGGCTCTCAAAGCCTTAGTAGTCTCATCCAGAAAATGGCCCCAGTCATATCTGTCTTATCTTCCACAGATTTCTTGGCAGGAAAAAAATGTTTTGTAAACCTTGAAGTAGTCCTTGAGAGTATCTTGTTGTTAATTTAATCTGTCTCTATTGTATGACTCCTAAAATACAATATCTTCTGTCATGCCTGATTTGTCACATGTGTAAAGAACAAACTAGGTAAAAATTGACTGACAATGGGCAAGGATTTTTAACCTGGGATAAGTTAACTTTCGTTTAATATTTTGATAAATGAATTTCAATGCAATTGGGTTCATCTCATGGATATTATGTTATGTATTAATAGAGATTAATCTAATATTCTATAAACTTAAAAGGCCTGCCAAAGGAGTCAGTCCTGTGACACCTGAAACAATTAAGCCCTTCTGAGCTAGAAGATGAGATCATTGCTTTTCAGTTACTTCAATCTTGCCTTATTCTTTTGACCTCATTTGGGATTTTCCTGGCAAAGATACCAGAGTGGTTTGCCATTTCCTTCTCAGCTCATTTTATAGCTAAATAAACTGAGGCAAACAGCATTGTGACTTGCCCAAGATCTGAGGCTATATTGGAACTCAGGAAAAGCAGGCTTCCCGACTCCAGGCCCAGTAAGTACACTTTGCCACCTAATTGCCCTAGAATATGGGATACCTATTTGAAAATCAGGTTTATTATGACTTTTCCTCTGCTGATATTTTCCTTTGATGTCTCATGTTGGAGTGATGGTAACTGATGGTAACTGACTCTTTCAAAGTTATGCCTTCAGTACACAAGCTCCAATAGTCCTACCAAGAAGGAAGGGTTTTGAACACAGTGATGCTCTGCATGTGTCTGTTATCCAAGGACAGACCTGGCTAAGTTCCAAGAGGCTTGTCACTGTTTGGGACACAGAGTGATGATTTTCTTTCCCCTAGTCACAGTAACTCCCAAGGATATTATCTGCATTAGTGGAAGGCATATTCTCCAAAACACAGTTGCAGAATATTTATTTTCTTTTACTTCTTAGTTATTTTTCTTCATGCCAGGAAAAAGAGAGTAATGTAAACTATGGTTTTTGCACATGGAACTATAAACAAGGGAGTTAGAAAAGACCTTAAAAATATCTATTTGGGGGCAGCTAGGTGGTGTAGTAGATAGAGCACCAGCCCTGAAGTCAGGAAGACCTGAGTTCAAATCTAATCTCAGACACTTCCTAAATACGTGACCCTGGGCAAATCACTTAAACCCAATAGCCTCAGAGACAACAGAAGACATTTATCTGATTTAATCTCCAGCTACCACACCTTTCCTTCCTCTCCATCCCAATTTACTCAGATTAGAATAAGAGCCTTTGAAAGCAGAAGCTATGTTTTTGTCTTTTATCATACTCTCAACACTTAAATTTGTCCCTGGAACAAAGTAAATATTTAATAAATGCTTGAAGATTGACTGACAGGTATCCAAAGAAGTGAAGGTATTTACCTAAGGTCATTTTATCTAAATTGTGTTATTTCTTTAATCTTTGAAGAGCAATTGCTACATGAACTGGGCAGATAAGGCAACAGATAGGATTGATTATGTGCATATCCTCAGAAAGGTCATAAACTATAAAAATATAGTTGATTAGTAAAGTATGTGAAAATCCAGGCAATATAAAGAGGTAGATAAAAATATTACCAAAGGATAGAGAAAACAATACACATCAATGTACCCAAAAATACATCTGTAATTTAATACACATATTTTCTATTTTTCCCATTTCATTTCTCAGAAAGTTCATAAGGATATACACAATGGAAATACTCAATAATTGCTTGTCCAATTAGTTAATTTTACTTCTATTCTACTTGTGGTTCTTGTGATTGATGAATTGGCACCAATTGAATGGGAAAGGGAAGATACAATGGGAACATGGGGTATGATTTGTCTTTTCTTTCTCTGAAGATAAGTTAATCTTGGAAGTGATATTGTAGAATGTATATTAGTGCATGTCCTCTTAGAAATTTAGTTTCTTTTTATGGAGTAAGAATGAAATACTTATTAATCATGAAGTTTATTGAGTACCTTATAAGTTTAATATAAAAACATGAATTATTATACACTCTGAAAATAATCATGGGCAAGAAATATTACTTGTACATGGAGATAGGGGCTGGACCCAGACTATCACCAGTAATGAAAACTCCCAGAGAAGGAAACTTTCTTCACCAATACCAGCAGGCTCCTTCTCAGCAAGTATATGGTGTAGATAATTACTCAGAACTCTTCTAAAGCACAGTCTCTTAAACTTTTTCCACTTGCAAGCCATTTTCACCTAAGAGATTTTTACATGACTCTGGACATATAGGTATATAAAATAAATACACAAGTCAAACATTTACTGATAATAAATCACAATTTCACAATTCCAACAATCACTTATGAGAACAACATGGAGTCATAACCCATAGTTTAAGTTTAAAAGTTTTACTCTAGAGATTAAGTAATTTGTTTGCAGTAAATGAGACAATATGTATCAGTAGCAAGCTTTGGATCCAGGTCTTTTTGGCTTTAGATCTGCCCCTGTATCAGCTATGCCAGATGTTTCTATCTCTATAGATTGCCTATATATTGGCAGAGAGTTCTCAAAAAAGTAACCCCTTTTAATTTGTTTTTTTATTTTTTAACTTTTCTTTTTATTTAACAGGCATCTATGAATCATGTTGGGAAAGAAAAAATCAAATCAAAAGGGAAAAAACATGGGAGAGAAAAAAAAAAACAGAAAAAAAGAAGTAAACATAGCATTATTGATTTACATTCAGTCTCCTTTGTTCTTTTTCTGGATGCAGATGGAATTTTCTGTCCAAAGTCTATGGGGACTATTTTGACTCACTGAACCACTGAGAAGAACCAAATCTTTCATAGTTGATCATCTCACATTCTTGCTGTTGTTGTGTAAAATGCTAGTTCTGCTTATTTTGGGTTTTTTTTTCCATCCTTTATGATTTCCTTGGGATACAGATCCAGTAATGGCACAGCTGGGTCATTTATATCCATAGTTTTTATAGCCCTTTGGACACAGTTCCAGATTGCTTTCCAGAATGGTTGGATCATTTCACAACTCCACTAACAATGCATTAGTGTCTGAGTTTTCCCACATCCCCACCAACATATATCATTATCTTTTCCTGTCATTTTAGGCAATCTGAGAGGTATGAAGTGGTATAACTTCCCACCAAGGCTATTGATTTCCCAGGGCCATACACAACAATCTTCCCTGGATAGACATGGAGACAAGACCAACATTAAAGTGCCAAACAGCCTTTCTTTATGGTTATCTCAGCAGGAGTTAGCAGGAAGTAAGATTAGATGTATGTATGTCTCTGTGGTTCTCTTTATACATCCCTGAATCTCTCTACACCTCTGCTTTTCTCTACTTCTCTTCCCATCCTCCTCCTTCCCTATGGCAAAGCTGGTCATTTATATTTACTCTCCTCTGGGATTACCCCGTGCCTAGCCCACTCAACACTGCATAGTGAATCCGCAGAAGGGAGACACCTGGAGTTAGTGCTTGTCCTAAAAAAAGATCCAGTAAGAGGACACACCCCTGGCCTTCTCAAGGAAACACCTGTAAAACACAACCTCCTACCTCAGAGGCCAAGCCCCCTTCTACCTCCTGGGTCCACCCTACCAGCCAACATGGCATACATGGCAGTTCTCAGAAGGAAAGTCTCTAACAAGGTGGTATCTCAGAGTTGTTTTAATGTGCATTACTCTAATCAATAGTGATTTAGAGTATTTTTTCATATTACTATAGATGCTTTAATTTCATCATCTGAAAATTGTCTGTTTATATCCTTTGACCATTTATCAATTGGGAAGAAGTAATTTCTAAAGGGAAAAATAAAATCTTATGTGATCCTCCTTATTACTTCTTCAGCTTGTATAACATGGCCTGTGAAGTGAATGGGAAAGTAACTCAATTTTATCCACATAATTACGAGGTTTACAAAGCGCCTATGAACTAGATAATGACAATGATTGAAATTAAATAGTATCAAGAAAACTTTTTCCCCAATACCTCTATGAAGGAAAGAATGTGAGTATAGTCATTTCCTTCTTATAGATGAGGAAACTGAGGCACAAAAAATTGGGGAACCATATAAATTATCACTATCTGACCCAGAGCCCTAATCCAGCTTTTCCAATTTCAAGTTCAAAACATTGGTTACTTCTATGTATTGCTTTCCTATTGTTCATTTTCAGGGTGAATGGGATAGATTGAAAGGAAAATAGATAATTATTAGGAGGCACTAGATCTATGATTTCATTGATATAGGAATCTCCATCAACAAAAGCATGTCAGCACCTTCCATGAAACTTTAAAAAAAGAAATCTCTGGTTTTGAAGTTCCAACCCATCTGCTTAAATGATATATTTATTTCTAGATGCTTAGATAAAAAAATATAAAATGCTTACCCACTAGTGATCATATTCTATAGACTTTCTCTATTTAAAGAGATCCATACTGGGAGAAAAAGGATATATAATGTGAAATTAGGCTTTTAGACCCAACTAATTGATTATTTCATCATCCCCAAATTTGGGAGAGCTAATATATATGTCATAAAAATCCTTGGATTTGGAAGCAGAAGACTGAGATTGAATCATAATTGCAACACTTGTTCATAGTCCTGGTGATCTCTTTCTCTGATTCAAATCTCCCTTCACTGGAGCCAAACACAGTAAATACAAGCCAGCATTCTAAAGAAACAGAATGAATCCGAGCTGTATGGAAGTTAAGCAAAAGTCAAGTTTGTTCTAAGGATGAAAGTTGGAAGGGAGTAAAATACTAATTCAATTCTTTCAACAAAGTCAATATTAACTATGATTCACATGTAAGCAGTAATTTATAATTATAAAATACCAACAAATAAATCAGTAAAGTATCACAAAATAATTTGGTAACAAAAGATTTATGTTCTAGTCTCAGCTTGGACATTTATAAATTATGATCTTAGAAATTTCTCTGAATTCCATCTTCCTCATCTATATATTGCTGAAGAAATAATTCACAGTGTACATGGGAATTGCATTCTAGTATCTGAAGATCCATCACATGGAAGGAGAGACCAGTATTATTGAATCTGATCTCAAAAAGCAGAACTAGGAATGAAGGAGATAAACTTAGGTTTAAAAATACATTAATACTTGGAGCTATCCATATTGGAATGGGATGCCAAGATAGAGTTTGGATAACCAGTGGTTATCCTAAAATTCTCGCTTGATATCATCATCCTCCACCCCAGCCTAAATTCAATAAACTCTAGTAGCTCCATTTTACATTGAATATTAAATATAAAATGCTCTGCTTGGCATACAAATGCCTTCTTATCTTGTCCCCTCTCTATATTTCTATTCTTCCTAAATTTTACTCTTCTCTATGTATTCTATGATCTATAAACTCTGTCCTACTCAAAGATCCTCCTATCTTTGTATCTGTTGACTGACTATTATCCAGGTCTGGAATTCTTTCCTTTCTTATCTCATCTTCCTGCCTTACCTGGCTTACTTCAAAAGTTCACCTACTACAAAAGGGCTTTCCTGGTCTCCTTCTCTGTTAGTCTCTCCTCTGAGATTATCTCTCAGTTATGAGAGTTATTTGCTTTCTGTCTCTTTCAAATGAAAGTGAAGTCCTTGAGGGCAAGACTCATACTTTTCCTGCTCCTTTCTCTGTATCTTTAGTATATGCCTTATACACAGTACCTCCTAAATAAATATCTGCTAGGTGTGAATTTGACTGGTTGCTCATTGAGGTCATTCTGAATGCTGAAATTTTGTGATGCACTGATTACATCAGCTCTAATTTTTTTTCCTGTCCTACCATATTATAATTGTCTATTTGTACATACTCATGTCCCCATTTTACAGATGAAGAAATTGAGTTTCTCCGTGAGTAGTCTCCGTGATAATAAATGGTAGAATCAGGGTTTTGAACCCACATTCTTTCTACTTCTTCCCCTATACCATGCTGACTCAGTGAATATTACACTTGATAAATTCTACTTAACATGTGTCTTACTGTTGACTTCTAACTGTATCCTACTGGGAGAAAATGCTTACTGTCCTTTGATCATTCTGCTAGAAGTGCATATGCAAATGTTGCACATAACCCAAACTGGCCTATCTACAGGACATATTTAGAAAAATGGAAAGGCGATGGAAATCATTCTAAAAAGAAAGGCATTCACTGTAAATAATCTTCCCAAGCAGGATGAGGCCACAAGGGGCTCTTCTTTTTCAAAGCTGCTCCTTGGCATCTCTAGGTTTTCATGCCTTAATTCATTACCAAGTGATGTTAATTATGCATTTTATTATGCATAACAAATATAAATTACATACATCATTATTCATAATTGTATTAAAATATGTATCATCTATCCTAGAGAGTGAAAACCCTTCTTAAAATTGGGAAAACTGGTTTGGGGATCAGAGTATGAATTGCGTTAATAATCCTCACATTAATCATTTATTTTTTTAAAAAACTGAAGGTCACCCTCCCTGTTTGAGGTTCTGACTGAATTCATTTCACAAGGTTTGCAAGCCCCACTTCTGTATGCAAAGCAGCAGATTATAAAGTGTGCTGCATTATCACCCTACGGGCTGTAGCCTTTATTTAATTAAGATGTTGTTATAAGATGCTTTACCATGACACTGTTGCATATTAAAACTTGTCTGGGAATTGTGATGAATATTAGGAGAAATAGTTTGTGGGTGAAATGCTCCTATTGGATAAACCAGTCAGTTTTCTTTCTTCATTTTCCATAAGTTTCTTGGGATTTGTTTTGTCTTCTCCATGTATATTTACTTATTTATTTTTTGCTGTACTTCCTCAGGAGAATGTATGCCCATTGAGGCCAGGAGTTATTTTACTTTTGTCTTTATATCAATCACTACTTAGTATACTGACTTCTAGCAGGTAGCTGATTGTTAAATTTTTGTTTATGACTTAACTAGTCTTGTGAACCCTTAGACTTCACACAGGAAGTATTTTTCACCCTTAGGACCTCTCCTTCTGTTTATATTATTCCTCCCCAAACCTCCATTTTAAGACGAACCAGACCAACTATATATCATTATTCCTCTCCAGGTTGTACCCCTGACTCTCTTAAACTCCCTTTGCAATTTCTCATAGATGGGTATCTTTATCTCCTGCCCCTTTCCAATTTTTAGTTTTCCTTTTATATGTTGTTTTCTCCTATTAGAATGGGAACTTCTTGAGGGTAGGACTTTCTGCTTTAATTTGCATCCATATGTATCCATTATGTATCTGTATATTACAAATCTATTGGATTTATTTACATTAGAACTGTTTTGCACATTGTAAAGTGATAAGAAAAGGTTAGTGACTATTATTGTTATAACCATCATTATTTTTTTCAGTTTCTCAATTACTCATCAAGCCAGCAATGATGACAATGCAGGGTTGGTTTTTCAAAAACATAAGTTCCAGCTCTAACTCTACCATTAACTCAGAAAAACAGAATGTCAGAGTTGGAAAAGGCCCCTTATTCTAACCTATACCTGGCTTTGAATCTCTTCTATCATATACCAAAGTGGTCTAATGCAATATCTTATGCCTTTTGTAACTTTGTCATTTTATCATTAGTCAAGTGAAATGAGAAAAGATGAATAACATACTATAACATCAATGTATAAATGAATAATTCTGAAAACTATTATACATTTTTAAAAATTGAACTGAGCTAAATGAAGAAAAACTATGTATGTAATAACAATGAAAAGACAATGACCAAACAGGAATCCAGAAGACCCATGGTGAAACATGCCATCCACAGCTTGATAGCAAGGTAATGAACCCAGGATGCAAATGATGCATTTTTTTTTGATAAAGTTAATATGGGAATTTATTTTATTTGGTTATGCATATTTTCCAAGGTCATTGTATTTTTTTCCTCAGTAAAGTATTTGATGGGAAGAAAACAAAATATATTTTTGTTAATTAAAAAATAAAGTTTATTTTTAAAAAGCAAGTGAGACCCTAAGAATTTTCCAGCTCAAAAAAGCAATGGGTTGGTGATTCTAAATATATGCTATTGTATCCACTATTGTTTTGAGTACATATATCCTCAATTTGTCATCTAGATAACATTTACCAGAAGAAAAAAAAAGTGAGGAGAAAACCTTCATTACTTTTAGGAAAAATTGTTCTCAACCAGCATGAAATTTAATCACATCTTTCAGCTGAAGCAAATCAAGGTGCCAGATGACTTAAGTGGTTTTCTATAGATATCTTTGGATACCCCAAAAATATTTTGCTTTAGGAAATATTGAAGGAAAATAATATTCAGAATACCTTCAACTAACAAATCTTATAAAATATAGTGAAATTTTCATTAGTGTTAGCTAAATGAGTGTGAAAGAGGTTGGAAAGAATATTTAAGGCCACATGATTAGATATTGCTGAAAGAAAACTTCCAGGGCATCAGACTCTGGATCAAGGGTATTTATAGTACAAACTATAAAACATCAGGAGAAGAAATGGGTCTTAGAACTAGGAAGACCTGAATTCAACTCCCAACTCTGAAACATACTGAATTTATGACTCTTGTTAAACTTTTAAACCTCTCAATACTCAAGACAACACTCTAGTCTATGTTGTAAGGAAAATATTAACTTGCCCTTTTAAAAAGAGTTTTATCAGATCATAGGTTCGATCCCTACATATCTATCCCAACACATGCATATTCACAGGAATTTTTCAACTGTAAAATGAGTTGGAGAAAGAAATGGTAAATCACTCAAATATCTTTGCCAAGAAAACCCCAAATCAAAGAATCAGGCATGACTGAAAAGAAACTGAACAACAACAACAACCTGTTATTATTCCCTATTAGAATATGAACTTCATGAGAACAGGGACACTTTTTTTGCCCTTTTTTTGTAAAACCTCTATCACTTAGTACAATGTCTGGCATATAATAAATGCTTAATTCTTGCTTATGACTTGACTTTCTCAATGATCATTATCACATAATCTTGAGTTCTTATTTATTCTACAAATACATATCTTCATTGTTTATCTTAAAAATCAAGAATGGCTAAAACTAATAGGAGGTAACTTTGTGGCACAGTGGATTTGGCAGGGTCTGAAGTCAAGAAGATTCATCTTAATGATTTCAAATTCAGCCTGAAATACACACTACAAGTGTGTCTGTGGGAAAGCCACTTAATTCTATTTGCCTCAGTTTCCTTATTAACACAATGAGCTGGAAAAGAAATGGCAAATCACTCCATTATCTTTATCAAGAAAATCCCAAGTGAAGTCTTGAAAAGTTGTATACAACTAATCAACTAAACAGCAATATTAACAGAGGTAAACAATGTGATATCATTGATAGGAAACCTTGAAGTCAGGTTGAATGTCATCCTCTAATATATATGTTAGCCTGTGAGACTGTTACTTGATTCTCAAAACTTTAAAAGGTAAAACCTTAAAACATATATTAGATTAGTTGCTAATCTGAAGTGGAAGAGAGAGCTTTCATAGTGGAATTTATACTGAAAAAAGCACAAGTCTGGAACAAAAATATCTATAGAAAATGCATTATAGATTTTATTTCATTGAATTTTTATACAATGATTTTAGATAGGTCATGCAAGAATTATTATTATCATTTTATAGATGGGGAAACAGAGTCTTAGAGAGGTTAGGTTATCTGCTTAAAGTCATATAACTCTAAGTAGCATTTCAGGAACTACAATTCCAAGCATTTTATGTGCAGAACCAAAGCTACACTTTTCTCTAGATCATGCTTTCAGAGTTATTCTGGCGTAATTCATAAGATCATCTCTTCCCAACATTTCATTTTGCTGATGATGAAATGTTCCCAAAGAAGCTAAGTGATTTGCCCACAGTCACATACCAAAGAGCAGAAACAGGACTAGAACCCAGATCCTTTGACTCTCCATTTGTACTTTTTCGGTTGCATCTCTCTTGGACTTTATTTAGCTCTACATGGAAGAAGGCTTTTTTTGTTTCTTTTTTTAGAAGAGAAGTGACAAGAACAGTTAAAATTTTTGAGAAATCTCTGCAGTCTTCATAATAAGATTTTGGAGACCTAATAATTGTATACAATGGTTTAAGTATGGTTGCTTAGTTACCTAAGTCATATTAGATGATCTTTAAGTCCTATTCAGCTTTAAGTCCTATAAAGTAAGGCCCCTGATGGCTAATTAGTTGACTGTTGATCTTAGCTGGGAATTAAAATGCCTTCAAAGTGTTATATGTGCCTTTAAGAAACTATTAGTATTGAATGCAATCTGCTCTAGGAATAACAAGGTACCAGGGAGAAACCACAAGAACTAATGTGACAGTATGTTCTTTAAGTGACTCCTCTGCTACACACAGAGCTTAGAAATACAATAAAGTGGGACATTGGTTGGAGTAGAATATAGCACCCAAGAGATGTCTTAAAGCTCTTGCATTATATGCTTTAGAAATTGAATGTTATTTATTCCCTGCTCTTCCTCTCCTCTTCCAAGCAGACATCTGAATATATTAAATTATCCGAGGAACTTGCTATCCAAAGATTCCTTATATAAAAACATAATAATAATCTGTCAAGTTAAAACCATCTGACATAGAACACATAACATCAATTCTTCCCTATCCCTTACCATCTACCACCCTCTTAAAAAAAAAAAAGTCTCCAGTGATAGGAATTCCATTACACATATAACAATTAGGCAGCCTTGTCCTAAGTCTTCTGTGGACAGCCTCATCTTAGATTGTTACTCCAAATACAAAATTCTCTTGCAATAATTCTTATTAGAACACACATCATGTTTGGTTCTGAATATCTGGGGACTCAAATTCTTGAAGGACAAGCTGTATTTTCAAATTTGTGACCATTCCAAATTATGGCAATTAAAATATTCTCCCTTCACTCTGCAGATGTCATCCACTTCTGGACTGTGACAATGTTAGGATAACAGATGGAGGCCATTTCAAAGACCTCCCAATGATTTCAGCAGTGACAAAACATCATGTTATACTTCTCCAGGCACTTGAAAAGTTCAAGGAGTTCAGCAATATATGTATCCTGCGGGCCAATGGAGGTCATAATCCTGACATGTTTGTAGATGGCTTTTCAAATGTTCTTTCTATTGTTGTGGGAAACCTTCATCAGACATATTATGCCATAAAAAAAAAATTATGTTATGTATCAGACTGCCTGTCATCTAGGGGAGGGGATATAGGAAAGGAAGGGAAAATTTGGAACAGAAGTGAGTACAAGAGATAATGTTGTAAAAAAAAAAAATTACCCATACATATGTACTATCAAAAAATTATAATTATAAAATTAATTAAATTTAAAAAAATTAAGCTAGATCTATGTAACTTGGAGGTCAATGTTAAAAATAAAGATTCCATAGACACCAAAAATGTTCACTTCAGTGTTTTTAATAAGAATGAACAAATGGAAATGTTCACTGAATATACCCCATTCAGGAGTTCTGTACTGAAAAAAAGATGCAAATTAAGTATGATTACTTCACTTGGCCAAGAAAGTTTACAGTCAGGTGTTCCATGTGTGAGATAGAGACCAATAACTATATCATATAATCACTAAATTTACTAGGAGTTAAAGAATAAAGGAAAATGCTTTTTTGGTTAATTAATCAGGAAGATGATTTAGTTCAATTCAAAGGTTTCTTTCCTAGGATCTAAGTCCATCATAGAGAAAATTAGATGGAGCATTTTTTTCCTTTACACCGGGAGAAAGAACATGGTATACTAGAAAGATCACTGGCTTTAATGTTAAGAAACCTTTGTTTTTTATATAATTCAGTTTATGAAAATACATTTATAAAACTGAAAGAGCATAAAAACAGTAAGTCAATAATATACCATTCTGATTCCTGTTTCACTGAGTGATTGCAACTGACTGAGGTTCAGGAAAATCCTTGGGATGTGATTACTTTTGGATTTATTGCCAAACTTGTAATATTGTAGTTCTTGTAAATATATATATATATATATATATATATATATATATATACACACACACATACATATATATATATATATATATACACATACATATATATATATATATGTCCAATGTGTCCATTGTAGCATTTTAGCATTTCATTCATATGAATGAAATGCTAAAATGCTACAATGGACACATTTTTTAAATCAAGGGCTGCATCAGTTTCATCCAAGCAATAAAGGGATGCGGGCTTGTAATGGGTGGAGAGCAAAAAAAAACAGAGCTAGGGAACTGAAAGTCTCTCCTCCTAAAAAATTAAAGATCTTCTTCAGACATTTTTGGGTGGCCAAACACTGAACATGATTCCTTCAGAGAAGGGGTCCAAGCTGTTGACCAGTTCCAGTTCAGTGTCACCTCTAGGAGTCAGCATCTGATAATTTTTCCTTCAGCTTGTTGGTTATCATGTTAAAACCTGCCATGAATTCATTTAGTCTCTGCTTCCAAAGGTCTTCATAGTTCTGTCTAAAGTGCTTCCTCTCAGCTATGATCTTGTTCATCTCTGCTATTTGCTATAGGTATTGCTCTTCCTCCTTCTTATACTCTGCGATGGAGCCAAGATTTGGTTTTATTTCATGACATGGGCTTCAAGAAGAGCAATTTGATTTGTTAGAGAATGAGGATTTTGGATGGCTTCAAGATCCTCTTGGCTTAGAACAGAAGTCTCTTCAACCGGATTATCTTCTATTGGATGGAATGATATTCTTGCAATCTCTTTCAGTAGTTTACTTTAGACTGATGTTGAGAAAGATGACTATACAGCTGTTCCAGTTTTAACAATTCTAAGTGCCGTGCTTTGAAGGGCATGTTCATTTTCTCTAATTGCTTTCATTTCTTGAAAGGACCTTGGTTTGAAGCCCTTCTCTGTTACTTACTTCCTGTATGACCTTCATCAAGTCAATTTTCTACTTTGTGGAATGAAATAATTGAACCATACTAATGATAACAATCTTTCCAAATGTAAAATCTGATGGTCCGTGGCTTCTTCTCTCCTTCCTTTGAATTCTAGTGGCTACAACATTTCTACTTATTATCCCTGTCAAAGTTGTTTTACTTCATCTCCCCAAATTAATAAACACAAAGAAAGGGTTTAATTAGCTGAAACCTAAATTGTCATTATTAATTTACTAGCTACATTACAATAGCTTGTAAAACATTTATGCTGCAGTAAATGGAGTACCTACTTTCCAATGGTCATGTGGGGAGTCTAATTTACTACATGCTTAAATATTTAATTATGAATTGTAGCAAAGCTCTGTTGAGGTGAAACTATTTCCCTTTTAAGAAAAGATGAAATGGTGCTGGTTGGGATGCCAAAAAAGCTTCTAGAGAAGGATAACACAAAGGCAAATATTTCCAAGTGTTACTAAAAGATCTTCAGGAGAGCTTTAGGCTAATAGCAACTGGAACTGGAAAGATCATTTAAAAACTCTTAAGTTCAATCCCCTTATATTACTTATGAGGAAACTTAGGGCAAGAAAGATTTAATGACTTGTTCAAGATGACATAGGAAGTAGCTTGTAGAGCCAATCTTTGACTCAGGTCTTTTGATACGAACTCCAATTTTTTTTTGAGGTTCAGAAGGGGTAGGTTTGAGGATCCCTAGTTACTGAGAGGCAGACCTTGGACAGAGAACCCATGTTTTCTTAATCCAAAGCCATATTTTCTGTATACCATATCCTATAGGCTGATTGACAGATGTTACCTATGTTTTCAGGAGCCAAGTTATAGTCAATAGTGCTTGTATATTGACATCTAAGCATGGGAAAGAGAAAGTTACAAAATAAATTTTAAAAGTTACAAATTAATTTGAATATTTGCATCATTATAGTTTCCAGAATAATCACCTTAACTTTTCAGGATTATTTCACACCCTTCATTTCCATATTATCTATATTGGAACAAAACAATTAATTGCCCTCTAAATGTTATCTGTTGTTCTGACTCCACACCTTTGCTCAGATTAAGTCCTCCATCATGAATTCTTTCCAACCCCAATCATTACCTGGTGATAATCTCATAATTTTATAAAATCATCTCTAGTAACACTTTGTCCAAGAAGCTTTCTTTTATTATCCTAGTTGAAAATCTCTCTCCTCTCTGTGATTTTATATAGTTCTTTGAACTATTTTCTACAATGCGCTAAGAATTATACTTATTCCCCTGAGAGACTTCAGAGGCTAGAGTCTAAGCCTCTCATTTTACAGGAGTAAACTGAGTCAACAAGCTATTAAGTGGCTTGGTCAAGATCACAGAGTCAATAGTTGACAAAGATAAAATTTGAACCTAGGTCCTTCCAATACATCTCACTGTTTTTATTGTACAACATTTTATTTTGAGTTAAGCTTCTGCATATATATTTCATAGGAATATGCAGAATAGTGTACTAGGATTTAGGAAGACCCAGATTCAAATTCAGTCATTGATACTAATTTAACTATGTGATCGTGGGCCAACTTATTTTTCTGTGACTTAGCTACCTCCTTATGATATATTTACTAAGTCATAGAATGGTTTTGATTTTTTCTTTGGAGAGAATTCTCATGTTGTATTCCCTTTTACTGAGATCACAGATCTTTCATATGTTCTATTAGTACGTAAAATGTATTGTACCTATTAAATTATGAGTTCCATGAGGGCACTGAATATGTTTAACTTGATTTCAATTACTTTTCTGATTGTTAGGCACAATACTATATATAAAGCCATATCTTAACAATGGAATGCTAGGCCTAGAATAAGGAAGACTTCAAATTTAGCCTTAGACACTTACTAGTTACATAATTATTGGAAAGTCATTTAACCTCTTGACCTCGGTTTCCTTAACTATAAAATAGCATCTACCTCCCAGGTTTGTTGTGAGAATTAAATTATATAATATTTATAAAGTGCTTAGCACATAGTAAGCATCACATAAATTTTGAGTATTATTAATAGTATTATATAATATATATATTCATTTATATATATTTGATATTTACACATATATCCATTTTAAATTTACATATATATGAGCAATTCTTTCTTCAGAATATGGCTGCATTTCAAGGAAACTTACTCTCTGCATATATTCCATGAATATAAATGGCATATAACCAGATAAATTGTCAAAAAAAGAGAAGGGGACAGCTTTTCTAATGGTGCAAATTACAAGTACCATCTGCTGAAAACCTGAAATTGTGAGTATGTTACCATGGTCTAGAATCATGATTTTTTTTTCTGTCACTGAAAATTTAAAGAAATATAAAAATCCCATATATTTATAAAACACATGAAAAATATTTCTCTACAATTCTGCCTTCAGATTTTCCAAGCACTAAATGATCCTGATAACACAAGAAAAAGCTACTTTTTTGGTATTTGGATATTTTACCATTTTTTTGTGAAGTCATTCAGAGAATCAGGCTGTTTCAAGATACTGTTCACCATGGAACAAGTGATAGGAACGCTGGTTCCTTTCCAAGCAAATTCTGCTCTTTAGAGGAACAGAAGTTTATTATCCTAATTAAGGGCACTTGCCCTGTCTCCTAGGAGAATGCACTTTTGATTGGAGATCAAGGCAAAAGTGTGTTTAAAGATAATGGCTACACATTCAAATGGCCATGATCCTAGTACATCTGGCAAGACCAACTCCATTTAATAACAGCTTCAGAGACACCTCCCAATTTCCACCTCCTAAAGGGAAGTTGAGGAAATTTAGCAGATGCAATACAGGAGACTAAAGTACTGTGTGAGTCTCTATCAATACATATGTATATATGTACGTGTGCATGTATACATGTATATGTATGGATTGGAAAACAACTAAGCAGTTTCATAATAGTAATGGCAACAATATTTTTTGTGGAGGATGTGAATTTATGATTTTATCAATTTACCCATGCCCTCCACCAATGCAGATCAGCAATTTTGCAACTTGAGACTCTTATTGAATTATCTTGGACAGCCTGAGTTTAAATGACTTGTAGATCTCAATGCAGCCCAAATGTGACAAAAAATAGGACATGAGCTAAGATTTCCCTGATTCTAAGTTTGCCTCTCTATCTGTAGCCATAGTACCATAATTCCTACCTAGCTAACTAGTTAAAATATTAAATTCTTAGTGTGCTGAGGCAGCTAGGTAGAGCATTGGAGAAAGTTCTGTGCTTAAAATCAAGACTTAACTTTATGAGTTCAAATCCAACCTCAAACACTTACTGGCCCTGGGCAAAGCATTTAATCCACAGTTTCCTTATTTGTAAAATGAGCCAAAGAAGGAAATGGCAAACCACTGTAGTATTTATTTATTTTTTTGGCCAAGAAAACTCCAAATGGGGTTACAAGAATTTCTGAAATAATTCAACAACAATAGCTTGATCACTAGTCCATATTGTAATACTATAAACAACAACGGAAGCTAATGCTGTCTCATGTAGTATAAATAAATATGTAGTTTCCAAACTGGATACATGGGAGGAATAATTTTACTGTATTATTTCCTAATATGATTCTCTCTGGTGTGTTATGTTCAGTTTTAAGAGCTGAATTCTGGAGAAAATATTGATAAGCCTAAATAAGTGGAGGAGAGGACAACTTAGGATAATGGGTATTGGAGTGATGGAGGCTGGAGATCTCACATGAGGATCTGTTGAATGAATTAGCCTGAAAAAAAAGAGAAGACTTAGGTAATTGGTGGGGAGAGGAAACAGAAAGTGATACATGGAAGCTGATTTCCAAATGTTTGAAGGAATGTCATTTGGAAGTATAGTTAAAGAACTAAAGCTAGAGGGACTTGGAAAACAAATTGGCTCATGCCCTCAGTTGACAGTTCATTACAAGTGAGGCTTAGGAAGTTTGTTACTTGTCCATCTTCACAGAGGTAGTAATTATGTTCAAGTATGAGTAGGTACAATTAGATAATATATATGGCTCCTTCAAGTTCTGGAATCATGTGATTGTAAATATGGTCTTAATCCAATTCAGCCTGCATGGTACAATGGACAGAGCCCTGGACCTGGTATCAGCCTCATAATTCTGATAGACTTGTAATAGAGAGAGCTATCTGCATCCAGAAAGAGGACTAGGGAGACTGAATGTGATCACAATAGTTATTTTCACCATTTTTGTTGTTGTTTGCTTATTTGTTTTTTTTTTTTTTCTTTCTCATTGTTTTTCCTTTTTGAACTGACTTTTTTGTGCAACATGATAAATGTAGAGATATGTTTAGAAGAATTGCACATGTTTAACTTAGATTACTTGCTGCCTAGGGGAAAAGGGAATGAGGGAGGGAAGGAGAAAAACTTGGAACATAAGGGTGAATGTTGAAAATTCTCTTTGCATGTATTTTGAAAAATAAAAAGCTATTATTATCTTAAAATGCATCCTCAGATACTTATTTGTTGTGTGAACATGGTCTAGTTACTTAACCTGTGTTTGCTTCAAAATTTTAACTATAAAATGGAGATAATATTTATCTTTTAGGGTTGTTCTGAGGATCACTGGGATATTTATAAAGAATTTATCACAATACTTGCTACGCAATAGCATTTAATAAAGGTTTATTTCTCTCCTTCCTTCCTTCATTATCATGTGAAGAAACTGAGTACAAGTAGTGAAAGTCATACAATCAATTAGTGGTAGATATTGTGTTTAAGTTGAAAGAAAGAAAGAAAGAAAGAAAGAAAGAAAGAAAGAAAGAAAGAAAGAAAGAAAGAAAGAAAGAAAGAAAGAAAGAAAGAAAGAAAGAAAGAAAGAAAGAAAGAAAGAAAGAAAGAAAGAAAGAAAGAAAGAAAGAAAGAAAGAAAGAAAGAAAGAAAGAAAGAAAGGAAGGAAGGAAGAAAGAAAGAAAGAAAGAAAAAAAGAAAGAAAGGAAGGAAGAAAGAAAGAAAGAAAGAAAAAAAAAAGAAAGGAAGGAAGAAAGAAAGAAAGAAAGAAAAAAAGAAAGAAAGAAAGAAAGAAAGAAAGAAAGAACATGGCACTGAGCAGTAGAGTTCATGAATGCACAAACTCTCTTTTTTCAAATCAACCTGTCAACAGCTTTAAAAAATTTTGCTATGTTATATCAACAAAGATATGTTTATATGTTTAACCAGTTCTCACCTGGAAAGAAGACCCTGGAAATGAGGATATATTAACAATGTTTTGGTAGCTTAAGAAGGAAAATCACTGGACCTTAGATGGGTCAGCTCAAGTAAAGATTAAGAACTTAGCTGGGGAAGTTAAATGATGCAGTAGCTAGCATACCAGTCCTAGAAGCAGGAATTCAAATCTAGTGTCAGACACTTAACACTTCCTAGCTATGTGACCCTAGGCAAGTCACTTAACCCCAAATATCACACAAAAACAAACAAAAAAAATTAACTATAGGCACTAGATATCTGGTATTGTTATTGAGTCATTTTCAGTCATGTCTGACTCTTTATGGTTCCATTTAGGGTGTTCTTGGCAGAGGTACTGGAGTGCTGTGCCATGTTTTTCTCTAGGTTATTTTACAGATGAGGAGCTGAGGCAAATAGGATTAAGTAATTGCTCAGGGTCACCCACCTAGTTAGTATCTGAGGCCAGATTTGAATTGCCAGCTTTAATCATATGATTCCAAAGTAGGGCTCAAAAGTGGAAGAAGAAATGATCCTGATAAATATTCCTGTTTCTAAATCATTTCTAAGAGAGAGTCTTGATCAGGGAACAAATACAGAAACATTGACATGGTCTCCACATAACTAACCAAATGTGATAGGGATATTTCTTCTCCATCAACCTGTTAATTTAAAACTCATTTGAATTTGTTTTTCAAAAGACACATGGTAGTTTTTCACCCCCAACCAGCATTATTTCATTATAGGACATTTTAAGCTGCATTTGCAAAGCACCAGAGAAATGACAGATACTAAAGCAAATTCCTACTTGTGTATCACACAAGCCATTTTCATAATGCCCTTGCAAATTGCAGAAATATGCAGAAAAAAACTAACTTCAACAAAATAATGGATCACACTTGAATTAAACATGATATTCACAAGGTTCCATGGGGGAAATGAGGATGCAAGAGATGGGCTTAGAGAGCAGGAGGGAAAATGTCCTCAAACACTAGAAACCTGAAATAAATGAAATATGCCCACATTAAAAAGGTGATAACAATAAAAAGGATTATTTATAGAATAAAAACAGGAAATGCAATTGGAAATTAGTAAGATGTTTGCTTTCTGTAAACCATGAATCCTAGAGAAGAGTAATAAAGATAGTTATTTCTTAGAAACAGACCCAAACTAGCTCCATTGAAATCACAGCAGGAGCATTCAGAGTAGCAATTAATGTAAGCACTGGTGTGGAAGATGTTTTCCAAATGCTATCCTGGGTATTTTTTAAAGTATGGTGTGTGTGTGTGTGTGTGTGTGTGTGTGTGTGTGTGTGAGAGAGAGAGAGAGAGAGAGAGAGAGAGAAGAGAGAGAGAGAGAGAGAGAGAGAGAGAGAGAGAGAGAGAGAGAGAGAGGGAGGGAGGGAGGGAGGGAGGGAGGGAGGGAGGGAGGGAGGGAGGGAGGGAGGGAGAGAGAGAGAGAGAGAGAGAGAGAGAGAGAGAGAGAGAGAGAGAGAGAGAGAGAGAGGAAGGGAGGGAGAGAGAGAGAGAAATAGAGAGGGAGGGAGGGAGGGAGAGAGAGAGAGAGAAATAGAGAGAGAGAGAGAGAGAGAGAGAGAGGAGAGAGAGAGAGAACGAGAGAGAGAGAGAGAGAGGAGAGGGAGGGAGGGAGGGAGGGAGGGAGGGAGGGAGGGAGGAAGGAGAGAGAGAGAGAGAGAGAGAGAGAGAGAGAGAGGAGAGAGAAGAGAGAGAGAGAGAGAGAGAAGGGAGGGAGAGAGAGAGAGAAATAGAGAGGGAGGGAGGGAGGGAGAGAGACAGAGAAATAGAGAGGGAGGGAGGGAGGGAGAGAGACAGAGACAGGGAGAGGAGAGAGAGAGGGAGAGAGAGAGATTGAGAGAGAGATGAGAGAGGGAGAGAGGGAGAGGGAGAGAGATGGAGAGGGAGAGAGGGAGAGAGAGAGAGGAGACAGGGAGACAGGGAGACAGGGAAGAGGGGGAGAGAGGGAGAGAGAGAGAGAGAGAGGGAGAGAGGAGCATACACCAGTAATATGAATAGGATGAAAGTGGAAAGTTGTTGAATTTTCTCAATTACCTGAAAATACTGTTATGTGTACTATGTGAGACCATAAAAAAAGATAGGGCTGGTGATTTTTTCAAATGACATCCAGGAAAATAAATGTGGTCATACATCTGTCTCCCTTAAATATTCAATAAAAGCAACAATTTTAAGTGACTACTATGTAGCAGGTTCTATTCTAGGGATTGGAGACACAAAGGCAAAATTGAAAATACTCCTTGCCCTCATGGAGATTACATGCTATAGGAAAACACAACAAAAAATACAAAATACATTCAACATGATAGAAAATCATTTCAAAAGAAAGCAAGCTTGATTATTCTGAGAATCCCCATGTGCTTTATGTAGGAAGCGACAACTATGCAATCTTGAGATAAGCAATGGGTTTTAAGTAGCGAACATGAGAAAAAGGACAGAGGAAATGCCTGACTCTTAAATCCCATCTCTAGTTGGATGAAATGTTGTGACACTGTAGTCATTTTTGAAGGATCATCTCAAAAGGGAATAAAGAGATAGGACTTCCATGGATTGATTAATTTTTTTAAACTTATATCAAACAAAGAAATACCCTACCATCCCCTTTCTTTGTAACCCAGTATCTTCATAGAATTGTGGCCAATGGGTAAAGGTAAGCAATTTCACTATCCTTCTACAGTGTGCCACAATAGAAATTGTATTGGCCCAGCAGTTCTTCACCACTTATAAGATAATAAAGTAATTTTACTTTTTATTCCTCATATGTAAAATAGTGAACATTTGTACTCCCTGTAATACAAAATTATTGTGAGGAAAGTATTTTAAAACCATAAAATGTTACATTTGGGTCATAAATTGAATTTGGAGCAGAATTCTCCACTAGCTAGGTCCTTGTCAAAACTCATCAAATGGAATTTCATTAGTCAGGTGCAAAAATAGTTCATAGTAATCACAGATACAATGGGGAAAACCAATACCAAGGAAATAATAAACCACTGAAAAAGTATAGAACATTCAAAGCAATCCCAATAGACTTTGGACAGAAAATGCCATCTGTATCCAGGAAAAGAACTAAGGAGTCTGAATGTAAATCAACACATGCTATTCTCTTCTTCTTTCTGTTTTTTTTTTTTAATCTTCCCATGGTTTTTCCCTTTTGCTCTGATTTTTCTCTCCCAACATGATTAACAAAGCAATGTGTGTTAAAGTAAGCAAATAAATTAATTTTTTAAAAAAATTTAAAAATTTACAAAATGGGACATGAAAATATATTTAGAGTAAGGAATCTTCTCATATATTTCAGATACAGTATTTAAAAACAAAACAACAACCAGCTATTACCTAATTAATTTTACTTAGTGCTTTAAGATTTGCAAAGTGCTTTTCATTCATTTTCTTATTTGACCAATATTACAATAAGTCTTGGAAGAAGGTTCTATAAAATGTTTTATTTTTATTTTTTATTATTTTTTTCAATGACATATAAACAAAGTAGCTTGCCCAAGATCATACAGAATGTGTGAGTCACAATTTGAATGGAACGATGAATTATTTGTTCAACCTAGGCGACCATTGCCCTTAGCCCTAGACATAGGAAGTCAATTCAAAGTGCTAGTGTGGTGGTCCCTTAGAACTTCTGACTTGGTGTGAATAACAGTTGCTCAACTAGACCACATATTGGTTATCTCATTTCATTGTAAGAATGGTTCATTTTACTGTTCTCTGGTGATAAGTTATAAAATACTGTTCTTGAATAGTCTTTAAAATTGTTAGGTATTGCAGCATGCTCATAGCTAGTTACATGGTCCTGATATTCAGCCAAAAACAAAACAAAACAAAACAAAACAAAAACAAACAAAAACAAAGGTAAATAAGTGGCATATAGGGACAGTTCTGAAAGCTAAAGATTTTCATTTCTTAAATCAGGCACATAAAGATTCATTCTAGTACCTCTCTCTGCTATCTTCAAGGAGAGAAAACTGTACTGCAAAGAAAAATAAAGAAAACAATTGCTGCAAAATATGGGACTGTCATTTGAATCTTGAAGGAAGCCGGGAGGAAAAATCAAAATCAGGGGGAGAAGGGATAGCTTTCCTGGTTTGAGGGGCAGCCATGGCACCTGATGGAAAATGGAATGTTGTCTGTAAAACCAAAACAAGTAGGAGAGCATACCCATGAGCCAAAAGGATGGAGAGAAGTAAGGAGAATAGGAAGGTAAGAAGAGGTTAGGGTTTGAATTGCTTTTAAATGCCAGACATTTCATAATGAAGAAACATTGCATTTTACTGAGTAAGCCAACAAGGAATTATGGAAAAGTTATTCCCAGTCTAGGAGATAAAGGAAGGTGACATAGAAGGGGTGGCAAGGAGCCAGGTTTTAAAGGATAGGTAAATTATAAATAGAGAGATCTGAGGTGTGGAGAGGTCATTTTGGGCATAGAAAACATTTTTAGTGATGGCTCTAATTATCAATCAGTCAGTCACTAAACAATCATGCACAAGGGGATGGCTAGGTGGAACAGTGGATAGAGCACTGGGTTTGGAATAAAGAAGAATAATCTTAAATTCAAATTTGGTTTCAGATACTTCCTAGCCTTCAAGAAGCTCAGTGTAATGGAAGAGACAACATGCAAAAAATAAATGTTGTACAAACAACTTGTACACAAGACAATTTGGAGCTAATCAACACAGGAAAGACTATAGAATTAAGGGGATTGGAACAAGCCTTGTCTTGCTTAAATGTAGATTAGAGCTCAACAATTGTTATCTTCCCTTTCACTCCCCTTTCCCAACCCACATATCATGCTTTGTAGTATTGTCACTTGATGTTTACTATATCCACATTCTAGAATACATACATAGAATACTCTAGAACAATACACAAAATAGAACATAGATCTGAGCATGGTAGACAATAGCAACTCTCTTCATGGTCTATAAGAAATACAGTGAACAATTGAAATAGCCACTCATTCCCTCTTCAAAGGAACAAACTATTTACTCTGCCTACTATTTATTAGAATGTACTAAGTGACCTGAATTTCAAAGGACTTAGGACTAGATATATTTTCTCTTCTCTCCCAGGATCATGATCACTACCTAGTATCTTTGAAGGATGTTAAATTGAAGAGTAAAAGTTTTTCTGTAGTCTGTACTGATAAGAGGCATGGTTTCAAATAGTGGGTCTTTCAGAAACTAAAGCTCATATTAAAGTCTTTAATCTGATTGCATGAGGCAAGTCAATGGACTGAGGTTGTATGTTTTGAGGATGTTTCAATTATACTTCCATAAAGACAGTTTTATTCTATGTTTTTATTGAAAGAAAGGAAGAAAAAATTTTAAGAGAAAAGGGAAGGTAAGAAGGCAATCTTGCTGTTGTTCTCCATTTGGGTTTTTTTCAGCAAAGACACTGGAATGGTTTTCCATTTCTTTCGCTGGATCATTTTAGAGATTAGGAAATAGAGGCAATCAGGGTTAAGTAACCAGGCTGGAGTCACACAGTTAGTAAGTGTCTGGGGCCAGATTTAAATTCATGAAGATAAGTTTTCCTGGTTTGAAGCCCAGTGCTTTATTCACTGTGCCACCTAGCTGCCTGTCTAAATGCCTAAGCAGGACAAAAAGTTTAGTTTCCTTATGGACTGTAGGAACAAAATAAGAAATGAATGTGGATTACTTGAAAGTATTTCTCTACCAGTCTGGATGAAGACAAGGATAGGAAAAAACTCTCTTACTCTCTTCTGTCTGTAGAAGCCTCTAAGTCAATAAATGAGTCATCTTTCAGAGAACAAGTATGTATTCAGTGCCTGATAGATGCTTTTGATTCTGGGGAATACAAAAGTCAAAAAGCTTACAATTAGTGAGGAAAACAAGGCAGTCACTTTTGAAACAGTGAATGTCCCAAAATAATCTAAAATCTAATGCTATAAATTATGTGTTATAGACTTCTAGAGTTTAAAAATCTGATTACCAAAACATACAGCTATATAATTAACAATTCTGGAGCTCAGGGCTGATGCTGTAAAAATTTGCCAGGGTCAGCACTTTTAAAAACATTCCCTAAAATCAACTTTATGACAACAATGTAAATTGAGTAGGAAAAGATTTTGGACCTTGGGTCACAAGACCCTATGGGAAGAGACTTTCAGATACAATAAGATTACCTAGGAAGGTTATCACTGGTGAGATGAAGCAAAGAAGAGGCCTCCAGACTTCTGTGAGGAGACTGTGAAAAGCATATCTGGTATCTTCTTATTTCAATTATTTCTTTCTCAGAAATTACATGTTAATCTTAGTTGCTTCTATCAACTATAGTAACAATTGACGCCCTTGAAATATTTGTGCCCTAGGACAAAACTCCTATTTCCCTGTTCTAGTTAAGATGTCCCTCAGAAGACATCTGAATAGAAGGTTATGACTCCTGATTGCTTTTTCAGGACCCTACATGATCCCATGAAATTAAGGACAAAGTATTTTATAATCCCTGTTTCTTTTGTTCATCACAAGGATCTTGAGAAAACTTTAAAGAGGACAAAAGTTCATTCTAGTTGCTATAAAATTCTATGGTTCTCTGTCTAGTTTTGCCTGCCATCACTGTTTCCCTTCTGCTTACTTCTAAGCCCTTGGTGATTCCTCTATCCAGCTTCCCTAAAAGCTTTCCCTAAAAAATCTGATGAGCTAGAGCAGGCAGCAACACTGGAACCTGAGAACAGGTGTCCCTGTCCATTTCTTCTCCTTCTCCAGTTATCAGCTGACTTGGGAAGAACTCCTGGGCAGGCCTCTGGCTGTGTCAACACCTGTCTTCTCTCTCTCATTCCAGTCAGGCAGACACTGCAGATGACTCATGCTCCCTGCTCAGGGCTGAGAGATGATCCTAGAATCATAAGGTTGGCAAGAAGAAGTTTTTAAAGAAACATTTAGTTCCATCTCTCTGTGGTCAAAACTGACCCTCAAGCCTTTCAGAAAGATGAAAAACTACCATTTTTTAAAGACCTCAAAGAACTTCCATAATGCTTTCAGGATATATTATATATCAAACATCAAGAAATTCTTCCTTATGCTAAATTTTTACATATGATTCCATAGTGTGAGTGCATTCTCTTTCATTGTTCCTCTGTGGAGATTGGGGGGGGGTGATTACCATTCTCCATATAGTCTTATAGAGGCAACTAGATGGCACAATGGATAGAACATTGAGCCAGGAAATCAATCTCCTCAAGTAGCCTCATCTCCTTGAGTTGAAATCTCTCTTTCTCTCTCTCTCTCATCCTTACACACACACATATATATATATATATATATATATATATATATATATATATATATATATATATATATATATATATATATATATATATTCATGTATATGCCTATATATGTATATATAGATATATCCATGACCACTAACACCACAATTACTTATATGTATATATATATATATATGCATACAAACACACATGCATATATATATACATGCATACAAGTTCATATTTTAGTTAGTTGGCATAGTGAGTCAGGAAGAATCCAAGTGTCTTGCCTCAAGACACTTATTAGCTGTGTCATCCTGGGTAAGTCATTTAACTTTATTTGCCTAAGTATCCTGATCTGTAAAATGAAATGGAAAAGGAAATGGCAAACCATTCAAATGTCTTTGCCAAGAAAATCTCAAAAAGGATGAGAAACAGATATAACTGAAATGACTGAACAACTACTAACACCACAATTACTTATATGTGTGTGTGTGTATATATATATATTTGTATGTGTATTGAGCATATAAGTATAAATGGGTAATTTCAGAAGAAAAAACTACAGAATACTGAATACTAACCAGATCAAGAAAGACCTCTTGTAGAACTAAGACTTCAGATAAGTCAATATTTCAAGAAATTATAATTTTACTGAAATACCAATCTTGTGTATGAACATGGATGAGTAACTATGAATCTATTAATACAGAGTCTTGTGCATGCCCATGCTCCCTCCCGTTCTTCAATTTAATAAACATTAAGTCCTCACTAAATATAAGCCCCTATTCTAGATGTCGATAATATGAACATGAAAAATTGCATCGTTCCTGCCCTTGAGTAGTTTACATTCTTCAAGCAGGATACAGGTGCTGGTAGATTGTACAAGATGTACACCATTGATATAATATAAAATAGATTATAGGAATATAAAGCTAAGAAATATAAAGCCAGTACTGAAGCCAGGAAAGAATTCAGAACTCCTCTCAATTTTCAGAAGAGAAAACTGAGTCCTAAAGAAGTAAAGTAATTTGCCCCATTTCATCTGTCACAAGTGACATTTGTACCAAGGTTCTCAGGTTCAACAGAGTGGTCATTTGACTGTATCATGTGTCAGATCTAAAGAAAATAGTGTAGAAAGATTTGAGATAGGAGGGAACAATTTAAACTGGATGTGTGTGAATAAAGAAGGTAGGGCAGGTGATGAATCAGTGTTATGGATGTGAAGGACATCCATTGTCTTCACTGAGACAAATGGAAACATCTTCTATCTTTCCCATAGATAGGCTCTCTTAACTAGTATGGGAATGAATGATGAATATAATAATTAATTAATTAATAAACAAAATTATCTTATCGTTATAAAACTTTTGTTAAAGAATCCTTCTACGTATTAGAATTGTTTCTTGGAAAAGACAATTTATCCCTGATGCCATATCTGAAGCTTTCTACTTTGGTAGGAATTTTCAGAGTTTAGTGTACATAGATATACCCTTTGAGAGCCCAAAGTCATTCCCAAGCCATGATGAGACATTAGAAAAAGCCTTTAGGGAAGAGCAATCTCTAAATATTTATATCATATGTCCAATGTCTGGGTGACCTTCAAGGTTTAAGGATGACTCAAAAGGCAACTGAGAGGCCCAGGGTGGTTGACAGTAAGCGAGAGCATATCACTGTGTAAGAGAACAGGCAAAAGCTTGCATCACACTGATGTATGACAAAAAAAGATCAGCCAGTCACCTACTAAGGGAAAATTATTTTAAAAATCAAACAAATAAAAAAAAAAACCACAGGAAGCCCATTTTTCCCATTGATATCCATGCAATGTCAAGAGATATAGAAGAAGGTCACATTGGGTCTTCCCTGGGAGACTTCAAGAAGGAACACATGGACAAGACTTGCAATCAGCATCATTGAAGGTAGGCACCCAAACTAATGAAAATCCATTAAGTGAATGAATGAAAACAAATTAAGCATTTCTTATGTGTCAACCATAGTGCTAACTGCTGGGGAGACAAAAAGAATAAGTGAGACAGTTCTTGTTCCCAAAAAGCTCACAATGTAATTGCAGGAAATAATATCTAATAACAATTTTTTTTTGCAGAACAAATGGAAAAAACCAGAAGCTCTATGTGGGCAGCAATAGGTCAGATGGAAGTCCAGAAGTCTTTTAGATATATCAGTAAGTCAGATGATAGTGCTGAGGTCTGGAAGGCATACTATAATAATAATTATTATTAATTTCATTGAAACATATAATATATGCAATTCACATTAGATTTTGTCTGTATATATACATATATACATACATACATATATATATATATATATATATATATATATATATATATATATAATTTGTGATGCTTACTTCCCGTGTAATCTTGCAAAAGTCAAAGTTCCCTGGATCTCAGTGTCTTCGTCTGTAAAATAATGTCTGAAATTAGATAGGACAGCTAAGTGACATAATTGATAGATTATAGGGCTGGAGTCAGGAAGACCTGAGTTCAAATGTGACCTTAGGCACTTAATTACCTGCGTGACCCTGTGCAAATCTGTTTGTCTCAGTTTCCTCATCTGCAAAATGAGAATTGAAGAAGCAAATCACTCCAGTGATTGACCAATAAAACCCCAAATGAGGTCATAAAGAGTTAGACATAACTGAAATGACATATAACAATAATAATAACTGTGTGTAGCTTATGTGTATGTATAAAGAAAATAATAGATAAATTCGGACTCTCAATTCAGTTCATTTTGCATCTGCTGACCTTTTTTGATTTCAACTCTACAGAAGATCTCTCTCCTAGGTAAGTTTATCACTTCTCAATTCATAACCATTCTTTTACGTCAAGCCTTGCTTGAAACCCTCAGCCTCCTCTCCCCTCTGATGGAGAACTTGAGGGTTGAGTAACAAACTCCTCCTAATGTCTTTTTAGATTTCTCACCACACTGCAATTTGTATATGTTGTTCTCACTGGTTTTATCTTCATGGAATATGGAGATACCAGGTACCTCCTGGTTAGTCCATCACACACACATACTCTCCCTCTCCCTCTCCCTCTCCCTTTCCCTCTCTCTCTTCCTGTCCCTTTTCATATGTTGTCTCTTTAGATTATAAACTCTGTGAGGGCAGAAACAATATTTCATTGTTACTAATTGTATCTACAGTGTTTGGCACTGAAATGCCTAACATATAGTAGCTACTAAATAAATGTTTATTGATTCAAGTCTTCTCAGCCTTCTCTTAAATCAGACAATCTGCATCTGTGAACCTATCTTAATCTCTTTGCTCATTTCCATCTCCTTCTGTTGATCTGTTTATTTGCCTTGTGTAATCCAGTAAAGGATATATGACTGGTTGAAACAAATAAGTGGCTCATGAAACGGAAGTTCGCTTAATGAGTATAACAAAATATATATTTATTTATGAAGACTACTACTGTATATACTTATGCTATTATAACCAAATAATATGAAAACATTTTTATATCTGAACAATAATTCTTAGTTTTTCTAAATCCTTTACATATATATAAAATATATATGTATATATATATATTCATTTGACACTCTTTTTTTTTAAAGAAACCTCTGTTAAATAAAGCAAGGTGTTAAAGTCCACAAAGCTAAATGAGAACTAAAATCCAAGGCTCCTGAGAAGATTGTAATTAACATGAAAGCTTTGTTGAAATCCTTATTTTGTTTTTCATTTCTAACTAAAATGATGTAGATGATTCTTAAAATAGAAACAAAAGAAAAATCAACAAAAAAAGCATTTATTAAATGCCTAATAAGTACCAAACACTGTGTTGTATTTTACAAATATCTTATTTGATTCTTATAACTCCTGGGAGGTAGGTGTTAATGTAATTCCCATTTTTCAGTAAGGAAACTGAAGCAGGCAGAAGTTAAGTGATTTGGCCAAGGTTACAGAGGTACTTTCTGACTACAAGTCCAAATGTCTATTCATTGACACCTAGCTACTCTGTTCCTATAGACTCCTTAGCAACAATGCATTGGTCTTACAGACATGTACAATGAAACTTGCTTAGAGATTCTAGTGAATGTAGGTCAGGTCTGCTCAAAACACTTCTGCATCTATGAAGTTCTGCTTGTTATTTCCCAATTCATTCATTTTATAAACATTATTAAGTGTCTCTGGTGAAGAAATCAAATGTAGCATAGAGTAAAAGAAATGTTATTGGAGCTGGAGTCAGAAAACTTCTATTCAAAACTCTTTTACAATGCTTACAATAATTATATGATGCACTGCAAGCTAATTAAATCTGAAGAACCTCATTTTTCTTCTCTGTAAAATGGAATCATTACATTGGTGCTACTTATTTAATTGCAAGAAAAAGAGTTCTGTAAATCTTAAAGAAGTACAGAGGTTGTTGATTTTATTAGGACACAGGCACTTCATGGTGGTGGTGGTGGGGGGGGAATCCAGTCCACCACCAAAGAGTGATTTTGTACCTACTAAATGCAAGACACTAAGGCAAAAATTCAGAATACAAAGATATAATCAAACTCCCTACATAAAAGGAGCTTACAATATTGTGGAGAAAATGAAACATCTATACAGATATATCCTTAATATAATTTATGCCCTATGTCAACTTGATTTTCCTGAAGTGTAGATTTGCTGGGTAGCTCAGTGGATAGGACACTGAGTTTGGAGTTAGGAGAACCTTCAAATTCAGTCTCAGACATTTAATGGCCATGTGACTCTTGACAAGTCATTTAGCCCTTTTTGCCTCAGTTTCCTTATCTGTAAAATGAGCTGGAAAAAGAAATCGCAGACCACTTCAGTATCTTTGCCAAGAAAACCCAAAATGGGGTATAAAGAATCAGTCATGACTGAACTGACTAAATAACAACCACCACAAGATCTGACCATATCATAAGTATATCCTTCTTTTTTGAGGTCTGACCCTCCCCCAAGTCTAAATCCTAGTGGCTACTCAAGAACTCCAGGATCATATATAAATTCACTTCTTAGAATTTAAAGCTTTTTAATAAGCTGGTCTCTTTTTACCTTTTCAATCAAGATATGTTGTTGTTATTGGTCATCTTCAAAAATGAAGGATCAACAACAATAACAAAGATACTCCAGCTATGTGGCACATGGATAGAATATTGTCTGTAGTCAGACAGACTCATTTTCCTGAGTTCACATTTGTTCTCAGACATTTACTATAAGCAAGTCACATAACCCATTTGCCTTAGTTTTTTCATCTGTAAAATAAACTGAAAAAGGAAATGACAAAGACTCTAATTTCTTTGCCAAGAAAACTTTTAAATCGTTTCATGAAGAGTCAGACATGATTGAAACTATTTTCCCACATTTTTTACTCTTTTTCATGCTCTCTTCAATACAATTGCACCAGGGTACTTGCTTCTCCCATCTCCATACCTTTATAATTGCTGTCCCCAGGCCTGAAATGTTTTCTCTCCTCTTCTCTGACTTTGACTTTGCCTAAGCTCCTTCAAGCTGAAATTCTACCTTGCTTAGGAGACCTTTCCCAGTCTCCCACCAGTCCCCACCGCCTACTGGTTTCCTTATGAGATTAATTTATATTTACAATGTTTCTATCTTTTAAATATCTAGTTATTACACATCATATCATCTTGCCCATTAGAATGTGAACTCACTGAGAGCAAGGACCATGGTGGTGATGGATGCTTTTTGTTTATTTGTTTTGTTTTATTTTGTTTCTGGCCTCTCTTTGTAACCCTAGAGTTTAGAACAGGTCTTGTCATAGGAAGCTCTTAATAAATGCTGCCTGAGTACAAATTAAAATCTACATTTCTATGAGGAATACAGAATGCTTTGAGGTCCATTAAGGAGTAGATTTCTTCTATCTGAGGAAGCAGTGAGAATTCATCCACAGTCCAGACAGCAAGCTTCACAAACCATACAACAAAACAATGCAGCAGATAATTGATAGGCAGAGTGAAGAAGCTCTGTCTTCAAGTACTTCATTCTTCTGGTATGTTCTATTGTTCCATCAAAAAATGTACTTCCAATTTATCTGAGCACTTCAGGCAGACTTCTTTTTATACTAATAGACCTAGATATTGACTAAATTGAGCTATTAAAATAGGTGTTGGGAAAACAGGTATTAAATCAAGACACTCTTTTCCAAACAGACATTAGACTAAAAACAGTGTATTAAAAAAAAAAAAAGCATTGCACTCCATCACAGCTATTCAGACTGAGTTCCCAGTTGAAGCTTTATAAAATGTTGAATTCATACCCTACATGGTTACCCTCAATTTACTGAAGAGCATGGAATACCCTTCTAAAGGAGAGATAATAGAGAGTTTTGCTTTTTAGAAAAAGAGAATTGTGAATCATCTAACATCCTTGACTCATGCTAGGAAAAAAAAAAAAAAGGAATGTCTGCACAATTGTAAAACATTTAAATGCCTGTTACTATAGAAATTAAATTATTGGCACCTTTCAGGTTAGAGTGTTATCATTTTATCTTTCTAACTTCAACACATTATTACTCTTTGACCTACAATAAACATCCAAGAAAATGGTTTATTTTCCCTTTTGTTTTATTCAAAATTTGAATTATCTGGTCTTGACAACTAGACAGGAAAGGCAATTTGCAGAGTGAGGTTAATTGTAGTCTTGATAGAAGTAAAGGGACAGATCACATGACCACTAGCCTTGACAATGAAAGGATTCTAAATCAAGACAAATGGTGACTTGGCAGAACCAAAACTCTCAATTATACTGTCCGGAGCAAGCATCATAAAATATGACCAGCAATGTAAAAATTTCCCTTAAATCAATTTTAAGGCCAAATTCAGTTCAGAAGGGATGAAATAGGGGAGAATTGTAGTGAGCTGGAAGAAGCAACTTAAATTTCAGACCCTCTAAGAGAAATCATCCCTAGATACCACTGTAGCAAAGGAAATACAAGGATCCTAAGTTTCAATCAGGCTACCGTAGAAAAGGAACGGTAGCATTGGTTTATCTAATCTTACTACTTCCTATTAACTGCCAAACAGCTATTTCTATCTTTTAGGATAGCAAAAGTGCTATTCTTCTTTTTAATACTTTGAGAAACATCCCCAGTCTTTCACCCAACTTGTTCCAAAGTGTCAGTATAAGAATGAATGGTATGCCCTAATCAAAGATGGCAGGTGGGAGGAGAAGTGACAAACCCATGAAAGAGAGCCTTAGAGATAGCCTCTCATGAGGCTGTCACTTCCTACCAGTGCTGAGAGTAGGGGTGTACCGGCCAATCATCCATGAACTAAGCACTGTTTAATGTCTAGGGGGATCATTCAGGCTTGTTCACTCCTAATTAGCTTCTCAAATCATCCCAGCCTTGAAGAAGAGTCCTCAAAGTATACCTGAGTGCTAAAAGAAAAGGATTTCTGACTTGTGATATCCTATTTCATTTTATTAGACTTGGAGGAAATAAACTAGCTTACTTACTGTAACAAGAAGCAAAGATTTATAGAGGGCTCTAAAATATAAAATCACAATTACCAACCATCATTCAAATTAGAAAAAAAAAATAAAAAGAAGCAATATATAAAATGTGAAAGAATCTGAGCCTTCCTCACAGGCAAGCTCATTGATTGGTCATTTTCTCTTAAGTCAAATTGATTAATCATTGCTACTTGTATGCATCTATTCCAATCATGGAAAAATAGTTTCATTGGCTCTTTAAAGCATAACTACATACCATTAGCAGCTCTTCATTTTTTTCTAGATTGAAATTTAATGGAATTTGGGGACCATGGAAATACTTTGAAAATATTTCAGATCATTCAGTTCAATAAGATCCTATGATCAAATGCCTCTTTGGTTAAAGAATATTAAAATAGATGATGACTCCAAATATTAATTAGTAGTTATTTGTTTAAGTTACACATATTGGTCTATGTAAGAAGAAAAATAAGTAATTTATTCAATGTACTCTATAGCATAGACTCCATTCAAGAATGAGGCAATGCTATTTTCATATAGCTTACCAAGTCTTGTTTTCAAATTAACTTAAAAAATTACTATCTTTCAGGTGATTGAATTCAACATTTTCCCTTTCATTTCTGACACTTAGAAGGTAAAAGAAGGTAAAACTTCAGTTCTCTTTTAGCAGGAAGAGTTCTGTCCCTCTGCCTCTGCCTCTGCCTCTGCCTCTACCTCTGCCTGTGCACCTCTCTGTCTCTGTCTCTCTGTGTCTGTCTCTGTCTCTCTGTCTCTCTCTGTCTCTCTGTCTCTGTCTCTGTCTCTGTCTCTGTCTCTGTCTCTCTCTCTCTCTCTCTCTCTCTCTCTCTCCCTCCCTCCCTCTCTCTGTCTCTTCTCTATCTTCATTCTCTCTTCTCTCTCTTTCTGTCTCTGTCTCTCACACACACACTTTCTGACTCTCTGTCTTTCTGTGTGTGTGTGTGTGTGTGTGTACGCACACACATACAATATATACATACATTTTTACTCATTGTCTATAACATTTAAAGATTTCAAGTCTCTCAAAGAATAAAGTAGAAAACTTGTTTCTTTGTCTCTGTTCTACACACCGATCACTGAAAGATTGCAAGGAAAAGGACTGAGTCCTAACTGGCTCATGAATCAAGAATGCCTCCCCCTCCTTATTGGACAGCAACCTCTTAGGCTGTATATACTGAATCCCACAGGGCCACTTTTCCTAACAGTTGAGCCTAAACCTGAATTAAACAGAATTGGACAGCTCAACTTTTCTTCACATACTGAACTGGCATAAGGCATTTTTTTTACCCTGGCTTTTACAGCTATTCATGTTATCTGACAGTTCTCTCGTTCATACAACCTATAATTTTTCAGGGAAGAAGACACTTTCCCTAAAATATTACTCATACTACTCCCCCTATAGAAAGGGGGAATAAAATACAGGTCTTTATTTATTATGACTTAGTTTATTATTAATGTAAAATTTAAATGCCATTAGTGCAGCACATTTCAGGAAAACATATCCTTACTCCCTTAAGATATTAAATAACTTAGACCTTTGAATTTGTCCACTGAACTAAGCTTAACAATTTTCAAAGCTGGGCATTTTGAAAACCTCTGGTCTTGAATACATAATGCCAATGTCTACTCCTTACCTCCCTCTACAATCTGACTTTAATCTACCATTAATCTATTATTTATTATTATCTATTATCATTAACTCTATCAAAATAATTTTTTCTTACTACAGGTGCCAATAGCCTTTACACCAAATCACCATGAAATGAATGTGAGAGGAAATTGACTTTGGGATGAGAACTATGGTCCACACAAGGAAACCAGATTCTGATCAGAAAGTCATTTCTCCACATTCCTACTAGTACCCTGAGGCAGAAAGGACTTCTAGGTGGACATTCCATCATGGGTGGAAATAAAACTAAACTTAATTTCCCTGTCTCCTAGCTTTTTTGAAAGTTTCCCTAATGTTGTTTTTCTTTATTTGGGAAGTTGAATCCATAAGCCATACTCGTTTAGCATGGAGAAACTTAGCTAGTAATGGAAACGATCAACTTGCCCTTCTCCCAAGTTTGTAACACTTGGCTTGATCTTAGAAGCAATTTCCATTTCACAGAGAAAGGACAACTGAGAAGGTAAGTCTGCCAAAAGACTCTCTGTAAACAACTGGTCAAATTAAATCAGAAAGGCATTATAAAATGCTCCCCTCACACACACACACACCCAAGAAATGGAGTCAGACAATGAGAAAAATAATTTTTGCCCTTTTTAAACACTTGGAGTTTGGAAAAGATGAAAACAAACAAAAATCAAACAAAAGAAAGCAAAACCAACAAATCTTCCCACCTTCAATTACTCCTCCCTCAATAAGAATGTGTCCAATTTACTAATGGCATATTCTAGCAGTCACTAAACTTGAACTAATGTTTTCACTAGTTCTTGGAAGAGGAAAACCCAAGGTATTGAAAACAGCTATTTCACGATTAAACATCAGTCATAAAAATAATGCGGTTCTGCAACAAGTTTGCTACTGGACCAAACAGGAACTGGACAGCTGTTGATTTTTATGTAATTTAGGGACCAGAAAGACTTTGGGCTGGATGTTCTGTCAAGTGATGGTTTAAGGAACTAAGGCGGCAATACCTATATCCTTAAACCACCCTCCACAGTCATTCCCCACTCCCAAGGGTTAACAGTCCTTGCAGAGATCACACCAACCAGAACAGGTTATGATCAGGAGCTAATCAAGGCTGGGGGCTGACTACTAGGGCTCCCATTCCAAATCCAGCAGGCAACTAGGGGCTGAGGTAATGACCATTCCACTCGTATCGTACCTTCTCTATCTTCGCTTTTCGGGCGTTATGCACGAACCTGCGACCCAGCTTCTTGGCGTACCAGATAGAGGCGAACATAGTATTTGATGGAAGGGAATTCCGGCTGAAATCTGCTGCGCGACGAACTTAACCCTCCCACCCTCAGCTTCAGTAGCAATCTCACCGCGGTGGAGATCCTCACTTCTAGGCTGTTGCCCGTCCAGTCCCTGGCATGTTGCTTAAACTGAAGGAAAGAAGAGCAGCAAAGAAATCCTAAATCCACCACCCCACCAAGCCCGTCGTCTGGCCGGTCTGCAGGTATATTTACATACTGCCAGCAGCAGGAGGTCCGGGGTGAGCTAGCTTTGCATCCAGCTCACATCCAGTCGGCTAAGTGCCTGTCTGCAGTT
The DNA here is from genome assembly GCF_048593235.1 of Sminthopsis crassicaudata. Lineage (NCBI taxonomy): Eukaryota > Metazoa > Chordata > Mammalia > Dasyuromorphia > Dasyuridae > Sminthopsis > Sminthopsis crassicaudata. The sequence goes on from NC_133619.1 coordinate 554,678,984, forward strand.
CCTTAGCACTGTCACCGCCAACTACATGCGTGTCAGCATGAAAGGAAGCCGCAGTCAACTCGTACGGCAGACAGCTCACCTTCTGCTTCTGGGCTCCGGCAATTTAACTCCTTGGTTCTCTTTGCCTCTGCAGGCAGGCAGTTTCTGGGAGGGAGTGGGAAGGAGGGGTGGGGGTGGAAGGAGGGGGTGGAGCCGTGACTGATGAGAGCAGATTGGGAGACAACACAGCTTCACAGGTAAACCAGCCACCCCAGAAGCAGGGAGGGAGCCAGGCTGGATACGAACAGGTGTCTGAACGACCCAAATGCCATCCTTTAAGACAATCGCCAAGATAAAGACTTGAGGGGGCCGGGTGGATCGGAGCTCCTGGAAGTATGTACTGTGTTCTGGGCACGTGTGTGTGTGTGTGTGTGTGTGTGTGTGTGTGTGTGTTTTCCCCTCTTACTAATTCCAGTGTATTAATGACAGCAGAGCAGCCGGTTAGTTATTAATCTGGCTGCAAAGATTCCAAGATGAAACACTTCCTTTCCGTTGGGACTGAAGCACGAAAAGTGCGTGGAATGAACCAGACTGCCCCAAATTACCTTTGCCAAGGCCAGCGAAGCGAAACTCCTCTTGTCCCTTATTCCTGTCACCACCAGCTTTTCCTAATGGAAAAGCAGTTCTAATGTGCTTAAAGGCACTTTCTTGGCCTTTTTAAATGATGAAAATGCAATCTGCTACTTCTCTTTTGCCAGGTAAACTTGACTTTAACCCTACAGTTATCTCTTCCCTGAGGATCCCTATTGGAAAGAGGGCTAGGATGATCTCCCTAGGACATCAAGACTTATCTCATGACTTAGAGGATTGTTCTATGAACTAGTGAACTAGCCTAAAATCTGGAAGATAAACTGCATTACCTTTTATTCAGGGAATCACAAAACTAGGCTTTTAGAGGCTGCATAAGATCTTTGGATAGCATTGAATCCAATCTTCTCATTTCACAGATGAGAAAACAGAAGCCCAGAGAGAGTCAGTGACTAAGTCAAGGTCAAAATACTTCTGACAGCGGCAGAAGTAGAATCTAGACCCTCAGACTCTAACCTTGCAGTATACCATACAGTTCCTCCTGCTTTTCTCACACTGTTTCCATGAACATTCAACTAATCAATAGCAAAAACAAACAAAACCTCTAGTAAAATAAAGCCCAATTTTAAAGCAACTTGCACAAAATTCCTTTGATTTATCAGGTACAATACTTTGTCTATGTTTGTTTTATTGGGGAAAATAATGTTGTTGGTTTTTTTTCCCCTGAAGCAATTGGGGTTAAGTGACTTGCCTAGGGTCACACAGCTAGGAAACGTTAAGTGTCTGAGGCCAAATTTGAACTCAGGTCCTCCTGACTTCAGGGCTAGTGCTGTATCCACTTCACCAACTAGATGCCTCTGGGGAATATTTCTTAGGACTTAGAGTTGAATAAAGTTTTAGAGATCCTTTAGCAAACCTCCTCATTTGACAAGTGGGAAACAATAAAGACAGGATTCAAATCCAGCTTATTTGCATTATTTGCAATCTATGGTTTTCCCTATTAGTAAATAACTGCCAGATTTAACAAATCCTATTTCAGATACTTATTAGCAAGCTATGCAACTGCCTGCAAATCAATCTACAAAAATTCAGTTTTCTAATTTGTAAAAAAAAAAAAAAAAGAAAGAAAAAGAAAATTAAAATTATTTTGGTATTACCCCATAACTTTTTTGCATGGAAAAGCACTTTACAAACATTAAAATGCTTTGTAAAATGAATTATTAGAACTATTATTATTGTTATTATTATTATTATTATTATTACTATTAAAGGGAATTATTTCATGGTAGGGAAGGAACCACTTTCAGCCTCAGGAAAACCTTTGCTCAAGACCCGCATCTGACACATTCTAATTATTTATTCAGGACAAATCTATAAGACTATAAGTTGCAAACATGGTGTTGATTTGCATTGTTAGAGGAACTTTTCTCATCTAGAAGTTCCCTATACCAATAAATCACAGGTTCAATCTCTATCCTTAACATCATCTTAATTATCCTCATCATCATCCCTCTCCTTCTCTCCTTCTTTGTTATTATTATTATTATTATTATTATTATTATTATTATTATTATTCTGTATTGTCCATCTCAGTAAATGATTCCTAAATATTCTGACCAAATTATTTACTAAAGATATTCTCATGGCCAGATGCAATTAATGACTTGAACAAAATGAAAAGAATTAACTCAATTTTTATCTTAATAATAGATGTTTTTGACCTGATTCTACAAAGCATTTGCATTACATTATACTTCTCTGCTTTTAGGAGTTTTTTTATGCTTTAAAGGTTCCCATGGGGCTTCCATGTGCACATATTCATTTAGATGTTAAATCAAAATCCTTGTGATATCTAAAAGTTCTCATTTTCAATAGAGACTAAACCTATGGAGAATTCTCACAAAGACAGTGGTAGAATCCTTTTTTTTTTTTTTTTTCTTTTTTCCTGAGGCTGGGGTTAAGTGACTTGCCCAGGGTCACACAGCTAGGAAGTGTTAAGTGTCTGAGATCACATTTAAACTTGGGTCCTCCTGAATTCAGGGCTGGTGCTCTATCCACTTCGCCACCTAGCTGCCCCCTGGTAGAATACTTGAGGGCACCCAAGTCTTTTTTAGATTCTAAATAATAATGACCCCCATTTTTATAGCATTGGAAGTTTGCCAAGTTTGAGAGGCAATATATGGAAACAATAAAACTCTGGACTTGAAATCTGAAAGGATAGATTAGATGACTTCTAAGATACTATCTAGCTCTAAATCTATGATAATAAGAGCCTTCCATATATCATGGCATTTGATCAAACCACTGATCCCAGACTTTGGCCATCACATAAGACAAGGGATTTAATTTCCCTGACACAACTGACTCCTTCATACTGTCCCTTAGCCAGGACCAAAGATCCTATGTAGTTCTGGAGAGAAATTAGTCAACATTATATCAAGCTCTGGGACATAGCTGTTCTGGTAGATCATTGAAGGGTAAATAATTCAGACATGTTTGATCCCTCTCTAGGCAGCAGTTCCTTAAACTCAGGTTTATCAGAATATTTGATCATCAAGCAATGGGGACTTGTCACCTGGATGATTCTGCCACTGTACTCTCTTCCCTTAAAATACCTTCACACACACAAAACAAAACAAAAAATGAACAACAAATCACCTTTTGCTCAAAGAATTATCATCAAATAAAGATCACCATTGCTATTGAGAATACTGTGACAGTTTCTAGTCCCACTGGCCCTCTGTTTCCCATAATTTGGAATAGAAGGTATCCTAGATAGACAGTCCCATCTCTAGCTATCAGTAATTATTTCCTAAGACATATTAATCCTGTCCCTCCTATGACCCTCTTTCACTTTTCCCTCCTTTCTTCTTATGCCCTAAGATGAAAAAAAAACCAATAAGTTTTTATTAACAAACTATCCTATGTATTAGACTTCTTTCTTTCATCTTCTTCCAATAATGAAATAATGGAAACTTACTTCTCTTAAGAAGACCCAATCCAGTGCTATAAACTTTTTTTTCCCTGAGGCAATTTGTTTGAATGTAGTTCCCCCTCTACCATAAATGATGTAGTCAAGTTTCCCCCATTTGGGAAAATTACAGAAAATTTCCATGTGAAATGTGATCGATAAGCCTTACCCTGGAGAAACCACCTTCGTGATCATGGAATCATATTGTTGCAATGCCAAATGTATGCTTGCCAAAAAGATTATTTTATGGAGAATTCACACAGGGCAAGCACTTATAAGGTGGTCAGAAAAAAACAATACAAGGACACTCAAGGTCTCTTTTAAGAACTTTAGAATTTCTTGTATGACAAGGGAGATACTGGCACAGGATCAGACAGCATGGGTACCCTCATCAGAGAAGATGCAGCACTCTATAAGTAAAGCAGAATTGAATTAGCTCAGAAGAAATTCAAGATGTGCAGAGTTAGAGAGTCGACCCCAAATGTTCATAGGGACTATTTATGTCTGACCTGTGGCAGAGCAGTCCAAGCTCATATTGGTCTGATCAGCTACAGTGGGACACACTGTAACTTGACTCTAAAATGGTGATGTCATTTTGGTCTCTTTGTGAATGAAGAACAACAATGTAATCCAGTGTTGTAATCGTTTTTACTTATGTGTCCAATACAATGAGAGAGGATGAGGGGCAGACATGCTTCTTGCCCCTCAATAACACTTCTAGACCTATGGGTCCTGCTACCATTACTCAGACAATCTCTTCTCATAGAGAAGATGCTGGCATAGTGGAAAGAGTATCACTTAGGCCAGGAACACTTCAAGCACTTACAAGTGGGTGTTAGTTTCTATTTGCCTCAGTTTCTTTAACAGTGAAATGATAACACCTACCTTGAAGGCTATTGTCAAGATCAAATGAGTTATCTTTTAAAGCACTTAGCATAGTATCTGGCACATAGTAGGCACCATATAAATCTCCCTATTCCTTCTCCTTCTGAAGATCACTTCATCCAGAGATATCACCCCCATCATCCAGATCTGAGTGGTTATTCTCTTCTAAATCCTTAGGTCATTTTCTCTCTTTTCTAGCACTTGGCACATAATGCTTCTTTTCACACCAGTCTCTAAACTTTTACTTGCAATCATGTAGGGGCATCTAGGTGCCACAGTGGATAGAGCACCAGCCCTGAAGTCAGGAGGATCTGAATTCAAATGTGATCTCAGACATTTAACAGACCTGGGCAAGTCACTTAACCCCAATTGCTTCAGGAAAAAAAACCCCAAAAAACAAATAAACAAAAAAAACAACAACATAAAAAAACCCTTCTACTTACAGACTTAAATCACCATGTTAATGCCCCCTTTAAATACATACCCTTCCTTCCAAGGTGATTCAGCAGCTTTCCAGCTTTCATGATCAGAATCTCTCATTCCATCAGTGATGATCTTACCCTTTGATGTCATTAACATTTTCCAAGTTCCTAATTCTAATAGGTTTCCTATGAGTATTCTTTCCTGATTTTCTACATGCTAGAGTCTTTTCAATCAAAAGCTGACTATATCTTTGATTTCTTCCCCATACACAAGATTTTTATCTTCAAAATACATAAAAGTCAATTATAGGCATACCGTTTCCTGTGATAGAATGTATCAGGCTATTAGTGTCTTTTCAATAGCTAACACAATGACTGGGACATAACAGGTACTTAAATATTTTGCTAATTAGCCATAACTTCCTAGCCTTCTAAATCTCCTTATGCTACATTGCTCCAAAATCAATTCATCATCCTTGCCATAACCTCTGGTTACTACATACATTCCTTTCTGCATTTGTAGATCATTATTCCTATTCTAGAGTAATTTTATTTCCTTCAAAATTTTGACCTTTTTAGTCATTTTTGCTTTACTCTGCCCTCTGCCTTTGAGTCTCTTGTTCCCTTGACTTATCAACACTCATTCTTTTTTAAAGTCCAAACTTGGAGAACTTTCACAATCTACCTTCTCCACTTCTGCTCATGTATTGCTGATTGATGCTGATAGAGAGTAAAACATATAATAACCATGTCAACCACATTCACTATAAATTTATGGTTATAATAAATCAACAGGAATTTACTCAGTAGCTTCCAGGCATCATACTAGGCTGTGGGGATCAAAAGACAAAAGTGAGAAGTCCCCCCTCTCCATGAGCTTATGTTTCCTTAGTGATGTCTTGGGATACATAATGTATCCAAATAAATAAACACAGTATATAGTAACACAAAATATTTTAAAAAGTGATTACAAGGGGTTGGTGGAGAGGGCCTAACAACTTGAGAACTCAAAAAATGCCTCTTGAAGGAGGAACGATGAAGATGAATGCTAAAAAGAACTAAAGGTTCAAAGTGCCAAAGAGGAATAGGAAGAAAACTCAAGCCTTGAAAATAACCTGTGTAAAAGTATGGATGTAGACCAATTAAATCTCATAAACAAGGAAGGCCAGTTTGGCTGAAATTCAGAGTACAAGAAGAGGAGTAATGTGAAATCAGTCTGAGAAGACAGCCTGGAGCCAGATTGTAAAGGCCTTCACATGCCAGATAAAAGAGTCCATATTTTATCCTCGAGGCCATGGGAAGTCCCTAATGTTTCTTGAACTGGGGAGTTACGTGGTAAAATCTAAGTTTAGTGCTATCATCTGGCCACTCCCTCTGGTTTGTCAGTTAATTTAATTCTTCCTCAGTAGATCCTATACTTTATCCTGTTCTCCAGAGGGTCTATTCTAAATCTTTTTTTTTTTTTTTCCTTCAGCAGCTTTCTCCATCCTCTCCCTGATCTCTCCCACAAGACCTCACCAAATATGTCACAGAAAACACTGAGCCAACACTGAGCCCTCCACCTTCTATTTAATGCTACACTTCAAATGACCTCAATATCATCCCCTTCTCCCTCCTCCTTTGCTCCAGTCTAAAGGATCTTCTCTTTGCTTATATCAATATGTTGACTTGTGCCCCTGATCTTATTTTTGCCAAAACCTTGACTTTATAAACAATTTCCTCTCCCTAATTTTTGATCTAACCTTATTCATTCTATACTACTTATAAATGGATCCAGAACTCCCTCTCCTATTATTCAAAAGAAATCCAAAACAATCATCACTTTCTCTTATTTTTTTTTCTTGAAGCTACAGTCCTATATCTCCCCTTCTCACAACCAAGCTCCTAGAATAATCTATCTATAATCTTGCCTCCATTGTCTCATTTTCCACCAATTTCTTAGCTCTTTCAAACCCTGAATTTTGTCCCTGCTACTTGACCACTTGATTGAATTTGAGAATTCCAAATTCGCCAAAGAATTCCTAGAGGATTACTCCCAGATATGCACATTCGGCAACCTCAGTTTCTCCTCTAACCACCAGTCCTATCTTGCCAACAATTATTTATTAGATGTTTCCAAGAGACTATTTCATAGGCATCTATGCAAAAAAAAGAACTCATTATCATTCCTCCCAAATCTTCCACTCTTATTAACTTCCCTATTTCTGACAAGGATAGCACTATCCTTCCAGTTATCCAGAATTGCTATATTTCATCTGTCCTCAATTAAACTTTCTTCATTCTTTCATATACACTTAGTTACCAAGTCTTGTGAGTATTAACTTTGCAATATCTCTCTTACTTGTCCTTTTCTCTCCATTGATGGTCACCATCCTAATTCAGTCACTTCTCCCTTAACCTGTTAAAATATCCTACTAATTGGTCTCCCTCCATCAAATTTTCCTCTTCTCTAATCCATCCTCAATAGAACTATCAGATTGATATTTCTAAGGATCAGGTCCCACTACTCAAGAAGCCTCAGTGCTTCCTTATCCCCTTTAGGATAAAAAACAAACAAACAAACAAACAAACAGAAAAAAACTCCTCTTGTTTGAAAAGACTCTAGCCTGTCTTTCCATGCTTATTGGACTCCCTCTCATCACACATTCCATATTCCAGAGAAACTAGTATACTTGTTCTTCTTCATTCCAGAAATTTCTTATCACTGTGTCTAGGCAAAAATCCTTTCATATGCCTAGAATGTCCTAATGAAGACATTGCCTAATATCTTCAAAATCCTTTGTTCCTCACAAAGCTCAACTCAAGTACCATCTCTTAAAAGCAACATATTCTGATTTCCCAGTAGCTGGTGCCATGGATCACATTTTGCTACCAGATATGATGATTTCTCTTTCTTTATCTCTGTCTTTCTCTATCTCTGGCTCTTTGTCTCTCTCTCTCTCCCTCTCTCTGTCTCTCTGTCTCTGTCTTTGTCACTCTATGTCTATCTCTGACTGTCTCTCTGTCTGTCTCTGTCTCTGTCACTGTTTCTTTCTCAGTCTCTGTCTCTGTCTCTGTGGCTCTGCCTCTGTCTGTCTTTGTCTCCATGTCTCTCCCCCCCCCATACACATTATATTCATATAGATATACATATATAATAATGGTAACTATAAGTAATGTCTATATAGTGCTTATTATATGCCAAGTACTGAGCAATTATTACCAACTATATGCCAGGCACTTTACAATTATCATCGTTTTATCCTCACAGCAACCCTGGGAGGCAGGTGCTATGATTATCCTATTTTACAGATGAGTAGAGAGAAGTTAATTAGCTTGCCCAGAGCTACACAACTAAGAAATATCTGGGTTAAGATTTGAATTCAGGTCTTTCTGGTTCCAGGTCTGGCTTTCTACCTACCTACTGTGTTACTTTGTTGCTTATATATGTGTATGTTTGTGTGTGGGTGTGTGTGTTTGTATAAGGTATATATATAATTGATTAAAATTTAGCCTTACAGAAGGCTTAAAAAAACTTTAACATCTCTATGAAACAAGTTTTATATATATATATATATATATATATATATATATATATATATATATATATATATATAATGTGTGTATATATACACACATGTATATTTATGCATCTTTTAATCATATGATCGTATGTATATGTGTGCATATCTGCACACACATATATATACTATGTATGCATTTGTGTTCATTTATATATTTGAATTTCCATTTCTATTTACATGTTTCCAAATCCTCCTATCCCATAGTCCTTGAATTAGAGATTCTTCATTTTGGCCTTTTTCATAGTGTCTATTTCATGATATCTAACACATAACAGACATTAAAAAATGATTTTAAAAATTAAACAAAAAAATGTTTTTTTGAATGAAGGAATGGTCCTCAAAACCCCACGAAATAATTCTACAAATAATTGTATAATTCTACAGATAGAAAAAATACTACAAATAATTTTATTCTCACATTACAAAAAAGAAACTGAATCTTAGAAAGGTTAAACACTTTGCCTTATTTTTACACTACTAGTAAGTGTAAGAAGTAAGATCAGAACCCGAGTTTTACTTGATTCTAAGTATATTTAACATCATATTGTGATCCCTCTCTATACTGGCAAAGATATTAAATGTTCCTAGAGAGTTGGTTTTGTTTTTACCTATTTACCACCTACCTGTGGATGCTTAGCTCTCAATGTATCCTGTTTTGCGTTCCTCTCCTCCCTCCCCTCCTTTATCATTCTCCCTACTGATTGCTCCCACTTCTATTTCTTGGGTTTTCAATTTGATAATGTTAGGCATCCCATGTGTAAAGATCTCTGTAAAACACCCTGAGCTCTTTGGAGAAAAAGAACCATCTAAATCTGACAAATAAATAAATGATGACCCCTGCTTTACTGTCAAGGAGTTGCTGGCAGGCCCACAGTTTATCCTACTACTGCCAGCCTGCTAAAATGCATTCATTATCTCTGCACACTGTTTTGGACTTTAGCATTTAGTTAAAGAATCTTTAGCTCCACCAGGAAGAACAAAATAAACAAGGGCCAAGCAATTGTCCTTCAGTGGATGCAATCTTAATAAGCAGAGAAATGCAGCTTGTAAGTTTCTGAATAGTTCCAGAAAATGAGAAGGTAGCAATGTGTAAAAATCATTTTTAAAAAAAGTATTTCATAGAGAGATTAAAAAATCTTAATTTACTCAGAAGGAATTGTAAAAATATAAAGAATTTCCTTAGAGCTTACTTGTAACTTAAAACTTCATAAGTCATTGAAATTGGGGCTTGGAGGAATCTGTGCTACTTGGCATTTCTCCACTTTTTAAAAACATTCCTGTTATAAGAATATTTTCCCCCAACCCCTTTACGGTTTTATAGAATTTTGCAGGCTATATTTCTTCAACAGATGAATTAGGCCTCCCAGCTGAGGCTTAGCCTGTAAGACTAACAAGCATTGTAAATGGGTTGACAACCAGGACAGGCACCCAAAAACTGGAAAAGGTTAGAAAGATAACAGGAATTTATTGATTAAAATTTAGCCTTACAGAAGGCTTAAAAAAAAAAAAAAAACTTTAACATCTCTATGAAACAAGTTAATTATCATGTTTCTACAACCATTTCAGCTCAGTTTTCTATGGACAAAAGCACATATGTATTAAAGCAAAGTGACAGCTGCCTTCAATGAATCTTTATATTCTCTAATCATTGTTATCCTGTATTGAGACAAATTACATATGCTTCTCTGTGTTATAGAATTTTTTTTTTCTAAAAGATATTTCAAATACTTTATATATCTGTATTATCAGCAATTAGGCAGGCAATCCTCCCTCTCTCCTCACTCCCCTTTGTCCTATTGTTAATTATGCCCTTTTTTATGTAATGCTGCTTTTATGTGGGGCACCAAGGAAGGTGGAAAGATCACAGTGTGGAATTAAAAAATATGGGTTCATGTTCCAATACTGCTATTTAATTTATTGAATATTTATGATGCAGTTAGAAAAAATATTCTCTAAAGGTCATTTAAATTTCAAATCCTATCTTTTTCCTAGCTCTGTACCCTAATATTTATATTAAAACTCTTTGAGGGTTCAGTATATTGGGTGTCAGATTTTCAATTTCCAAGAGAAATAACATATGAAAACTGTCATCTTGTGAGTTCTGGCCCATCATTCCCACTTGTGGAGACCTTCTAGGATCTTGATTTGGTTTTTCATCAACATTTTCTCTTCACTTTTCTCTACAAAATGAATGGGTTGGAGTCAATGGCCTCTAAGACCTCCAGATCAAAATCTATGATCTATCACTCTCAAATTTAGCAAGCATGTCATCTCTGAATTTGTGAACTCACTAACAAAACAGTGACAAAGACAGATCCTTTAAGCACTCCATTAGAGACCTTTCACACAGACTGAAGCTTATCCATTAAGAATGATTTGTTGAACTTGGTTATTTGACATGTTCCAAATCTGCCTGCATTGCTATGTAGCCCATATCTCTCTATCTTCATGCACTGGTAGTTTCACACATGCTCAAAAACATCTGACATCATGTTTCTACTATATGAAAGGACCAGGAGAATCATGTAAGAAACACATTTTGATTGAATATGTAGTAAGAATTGTTATAATCTTCAAAACAATCCCTATCAATTCTAGCCTGTAGTTTGTGCTGCATATTCTTCTTGGGAGCAGGGTATCTCCTCCACTGATGGACAGTGAGACCATGATTAGTAAAAGCAATGCGTGTAGGACTTTCTTTTTCCCTCCTGGAGACCATATGTCCCCCCTTGAAATAGATCTGAGTCCTTGACCTTTTCATTTTTCTCTTCTAGAGTCAGAATCTCCAATCTAGGGAGTTTTAAAGGTTTGGATCAGAAGCCACAGAAATCTGGAGGTCCAGGGATGCAAGTCAATTGTTGCATCTGGCTCAGCATGGAATGATCAATTGGACTGATCATTAAGACTCCTGCCTGGAGTCTGGAAGGGTGCCACTTTCAGATATGAACTAGGTGGGCAACAATATTATGGAGGATTAGAACTAAGTTGTGAGATTCAAGCTTCCTCCTCCTTTGACAGAGATATAGGTATTATGTTCCTGAGATATTGGGGAAATAATCCTGTTTGTTTTTATTACATCATTCAAGTAAACTTTCCTTTGTAAAAGTTACCCAGATGTAAGTGGTTAAAGGAAATTAAAGGGATAATTGTGGACCCCTAAAATGAGAGTAAGGACAAAAATAATGGAGGCTTGACATATTACTCACAAAGATACTCAAGAACTCTGAGGGGGAAGATATGGCCTCCGGAATCCTGAGAGAAAGTGGAGCCAGAACATGCAAGTGACAAGGACATGAAAAACATTATCAAGTACCATGCCAAAATTTAAGTATACTATATCTGTATCTAGATCTAGATCTATAATCTATATAATTTCCCTGATCTAGGAGGTATGTTACAAAAAAGAAAACTTGTTTTGCCTGATGCATACTGCTCTTTTAAACTCATCATGCTTGTTGTTAGTGATTTTCCCAACGATTTTTATTTATAATGGTTTATTTATAAACCATCTTTTCTGGAATATTGCCAGGAGTTTCTATCAAGGTCATTTGCTTACAATATGATGGAGCCATATTTTTTTTTTTTTAGTATCATTTTTATAAATTGGAATAGTAAGTGTTATATCCAATCCCACAGCATTTCTTCCCTTTTTCATGATACTTCAAAAGTCCTGAAGGGACTATTTGACAATTAAATCTACAGATTCTTTCAATATCCTAGGATGTAGCTTCTTTGGACTAGTTACCTGAGTTCATAACACAGTACCTTACATATAATACGTGGTTAATAAATGTTTATTTATTGGGATTAAAGGAAGAACAACTAGCAATATCTGCCCACATTCTCATTTTTATAGATTTCATTTGCTGCTAACCATTTTTCTCTTTAAATTATATTGTCTATAATCTGAAGGTCAGTGTCCTTGGTGGAGAAAAGAAACAAACTAAGAGCTAACTAGTTCTACCCTCTTTTTATCATTCATTATCATCATTGAATTCACCTCATCTCCTTTTTCCTCTCCTTTTGATGTCAACATAGTTAAAATCTCATTTTTAATATTATGTATAGTAATCTGTGCCACACATTGCAAAAGGCATTGATAAGATGGAGAGTATTCAGAGGAAGGCCACCAGAATAATGAAGAGTCTCAGGATGTAGCCACATCCTGGATTGAGGGAATGTGGATTGAGAGAAATCTTGAGATGTGTAGCCTGAAAATGAAAAGAGTTGAGGGGGTAGAGCTAGGAATAGGACATGTTGAGTGGCCAACAAAGTATTTGTTCTATCTCAAAGAAAAAAACAAGGATCTGTAAGTAGAAGTTTCAAAGAGGCATATTTAGGTTTGATATCAAGAGTAATTACCTAAGAATTAGGCAATGGATTGCCATAGAAAGGATACATATGTATGTATGTTTGTATTTATGTATATGATAATGTATATGAGGGCACATAGAAAAAGATAGTTCTATCTTTTTTTTCTTTTACTACTGAATACTATTTTTTAAAATGTATTATACATATACATATATAGAAACTTATTCTGAGTATACTGGTTTATGATGATTATTCTCCCTTTTTTTCCAGTTAGTGAAGTAATAGCAATGAATAGAAATTCTGGGTAGTTTTTTTTTTTCTTTATCTTCCCCATGAGAAATAAAAATAAAAATATTCTTTATTAAGCCTAATTTAGAGAATCTTATCTTGATATATATTGGCTATTTAACATTAGTCAAGTTACTTAAACTGTCAATATTCTAGGTAATTTTATAAGACTATAAGGCATAGAGCAGGATCTACACTCATCTAGGAGTATTCATTATTGAATATTCTGTTCAATGTGACACAGTAGAAAGAGAAAAGGACCTGGGCCTCCCTCTTACTTCTTTCAATGAACTTGAACTAGTAATTTCATTCAGGTAGATAGGTAGTATAATGAAGTTGAGTGAAGAAGACATAAGTTCAAATCCTACCTCAGGCTCTTATTATATGTGTAACCCTATGCACATCCCCAATTCCCTCATCTATAAAATAGGGGTGGTATCTCCTTCTTCACATAAGGAAATCTACGTAGTTTCATGACAAGCAATGAAGTCTATAAATGAAGTCAAGAAATGAGTCTAAAAGAGATAATCTATCATTTAAACATCTTTAAATCAGATTACACATAATATATGATTACAATCCTATTAATAGGAATTTATAGATACAATTCACACAATATAGGTATCAACATTGCTGAGGATTCTATTTTCCTTTTATAAGAATAATTTTGATAGTCTGCTATGTTCTTTCCTGTGCTAAGTATTCCACAAATTCTGAGAGTCATCATTAAATTTATCTTTCTCTCAAGCAAAATGCTGCAGTTATCCTGTTCTACTCAGTTGTGTAGGTATGTTGAACAAAGCCTAAAATAGTACCAAGAGTTCTGGCACCACTGCAGATTTGAGGTTGCAGCAGTGTCAGTAGCTGAAGCCAGGAGTTGTCCCTTTTCCAGTGGGTACTGTCACAGTTGGGAACCAAAAGTCATCATTTGTATCTTGTCAATCTCAACATATAGATAACATTTGGTTAAAATCTAGATACAGAAACTAGCCAAGATACAAATGGATATAGGCGATGCCCAAATGTGCCAATTGACTGGAATCAAATCAGGAGATGCATTTAGGATCCTTTCCAAAGTATTAAAATTTGTTTCTCTTTCCAATATTAATGATAAAATGAATGAATTCCTACCCAAATAGGACTGGCTTATTTTATTTAATTTTGCTTTTGAAACTCATCAAATTCAAATTATTATAACTAGAATATCTCCAATGAATTTCCCTGTTTCTTTTTACTCTGATCTGGAGAAATGGTGGTTGTAGAAGAAAATTTAAAGAGAAAGGGGATTCAGGCCTCTGGATAGAAATTCCAGTTCTATCATTTACTAAAAGTCACTAAAACTAGCTGCACCTCAGTATCTGACTTGCAACATGAGATTAATAATACTTCTTGTGAGTAAAACTGAAAGAACATTGTACATAGCAATAGCAAGATTATATGAGGAACAATTCTGATGGATGTGGCTCTTTTCAGCATCCAGGTCATCCAGGCCAGTTCCAATGGATTTGTGATGAAGAGAGCCATCTGTACCCAGAGGAGGACTATGGGGACCAAGTGTGGATCACAACATTGGATTTTCAGATTTTTTGTTGTTTGTTTGCATTTTGTTTTCTTATTTTTTTTCCTTCTTGATCTGATTTTTCTTGGGCAATATAATAATTATAAAAATATGTATAGAAGAATTACACATATTTAAAATATATTGGAATACTTGCTTCTAGGGGAGGAGGTGGAGGTGAAAGGAGAGGAAAAAATTGGAACACAAGGTTTTGCAAGGATGAATGTTGAAAATTATCTGTGCATATGTTTGAAAGTAAAAAGCCTTAATAAAAAAATTTAAAATAATAATACTTCTTATTCCTACTTCAGAATTTAAGTTGTAGGAAAAAGCAGTCTGAAAGTAACTTGAACAATATGAATTATTATCGTTATTACTAACAAAAATAGAGGTGATTTCAAATTTGCAATATTAATATATCTTCTTTAGAGCATTTTGACAGTGAAGGGACCTGAGATATTTTTCATTTTGAGGCATTCCTAACTGGCCCATTCATGGATGGCTTGGTTGTCATGTGGGTTCTAGGTTAAATAATAACAACTGACATATCTAGAATCATAGAATTTCATGCAGAAAGGGACAGAAAAGGTCATCTATTCCATCTTCTTTTTTTTCCAGAAAAGAAAATTGAAGTACAAAGAAGTCAAGAGTCAGAAATAAAATTAGAACTCATATACCCTGACTACAACTCTAGTACCTGTTCATTACACTTAGGGCAATTTAATATTTAGTAAGTCTACAAACTTGACAATGCACGGAATTCGCCTATAATAAAGAAGTATTATAAGGTCTTCTGAAAGATACCTTATTTTAATCCTCTCACCCTAACTGAAGACAAAACTCCAATTTAATCAGTTTTCTAACGCTTTGTTAAAATAGCTTAGGGAAATTCAGAGAATTTTCTCTTGTGCCTGGATTTAAAAATCCTCTCAGTGCATGTCTTCATTATATCTTAAACTAAAATTTCTGTCCTGCCTTTACATCTATTTTTGCTTCTTGTGCTTTTAACAAATGATAAAATTGAGTTGCCATCATCTTATGACAATGTTTCACAGACTTGAGGACTGTTATAAGAAGTCTCTGAATTGAGTTATTTGCCAGAGCAAAAAGAGACATTTCTTGAGCTTTCTTCATAGAAATCATTTCCAAACTACTTCATTATATTAGTGTGGCTCTTTTGCCGGATATTCTCCAAAGCCTGAGATGTTTCTCTTTAATAGGAGAGTCCCAAATTTTGGCCCAGAACTTACAGGTTGGACCTTAACCGAGCTTTGGTGAATGATGTCCAAGATTTTCAGTTCCCATCCTCCAACACAGATTCTGCTGACTCATGGTGGCTTTTTCAAAATCCTTGTCTCTATACCATTATGATGGACAGTGAAGGACATTGCATAGACCTCTGAAATTGGAGTTAGGAAGAAGTGGATTTGGATTTTGTCTCTGTCTTGCTGAGCAAATAACTTACTTTTCTGAGACTCAGTTTATACATCCGTGAAGGGAAGGGATTGGACTTCATGGCTTCTAATGACCTTTCCAAAACCAAATCTACTTATCCTATATCTCAGTCAAGCAATTAACATATATTTAATAAGCTCTTACCAGACTAGGCAAGATGATAAATGATAAGGACACAAAGAAAGAGAAAACATTGTCTGCCCCCAAGGAGCTCATATTGTAATAGAAAATGTAAATAACTAGGAAGGTAAAAGATAGAAGATAAGATAAATTAGATATAACTCAGTCTCAGAGAAAGAATTAACAGTTAGTGGGGACTCAATTAGGAGTTCTGCAGAAGTAAGCTAGGGGAATCAGAAGGCAGAGATGAGAAGGAAGAACTGGGGGATGAACAGTACAAAGGAACTGAATTAGGGGAATAGTATGCCCAGTTTGAGGAGCTGAAACTGGGTTTCTGTGGCTTGTTCATATATGGAAGTAGTAAAGTGAAAGAAGAATTCAAAGTTAGGAAGGAAAACTTTCAATGGCAAATAGAGAAATTTATATGTGATCCTGGACATAAGTGGGAACCATTGGAATTCCTCAAGGGAGGGAGAAGTATTGTGGATCTGAAAGAGGGTGATGTTGGCTATGTACATAGAGAGAAGGCAAATATTTGCAAGATGATGTGTAGGTAGAAATGACAAGTTTTGGCAATTGATCAGCTATGTGGGATGATTAAGATGGAGAAGCCAAGAATGGCATCAAAGTTGTGGGACTGCCTGACTAGAAGAATGGAATCATCTTCAATACCAATAAGAAAATTTGAAAAAAGGAAGGATTTTAAACTAAGTATAATGTTATCTTTTGGATATGTTTAAATCAATATTCTCTTGGGGCATCCAGTTTGAGAAATCCAAAAGGCAGTTGATGATAGGATGTTAGAAGAGTCTATCTAACCTAGGCCTAGATATCTAGATCTGAGAATGACTTTACTTTACGGGATTAATGCTTAGGGATGATAACAATCCTACAGGTGAGATCGTACCAAACAAAGGTTCTTAACTTGAGGTCCATAGATAAATTTCAAGATATTGATTAATTTAGATGGGAAATTAAGTCTTTATTTCAAAATATTTGACTTCCTTTGTAATCCTATATATTTTATGTATTTCAAAACATTTTTAAACTAAGTACAGGTCCATAGGTTTTATCAGACTACCAAAGGGGATCATAATAAAAAGAGTTTAGAATGCTTAATTTGGAATGAAAAAAAAAGAGGGGTCCTGATAAGCCTTAGGGTATATGTACAATTATTGGGTGTTAGATCCAGGGATGAAGGTCCAGGAAAGGAGACTGAAAAACAGTAGTTGGATAGATAGGAGGACCAGGAGAAAACAGAATTATAAAAATCCAGAGAGGAGAACATGCCCAGGACAATAAATTAGTCATCAGGATTAAATGCTGACTAAAAGTCTAGGATGATAAGGACTACAAAAGTCCAGTAGATGAGAAATAATCTTCCTCCCCAATGCTCTCCCTCCTTCTCTTCTCCTACTGAATTCCTCCTCCTCCCAAAAGCCAACCTTTATTCTCTCTGTCTTCCAGGAAACCTTCTTTGGTCCTCTTTGTACTTGTCTCCTGGATTATTTCAATGTCCTGCCAATTCTCCACTCATTCCAAGTTGATTGTTGTAAAATGTAGACCAAGGCACACTTCTCCCTTCTTTAAAGAACTCCAATGGTTCCTAGTTACTTCCAAGATCACATATGAATTCTTCTATTTGGCACTGAAAGTTCTTCACAACCCAACTCCTTCCTAACTTTCAATTTTTTCGCTTTACTATCTTCTCCCCCTCATGGCTGACACGGCACCATAGAGGACTAGAAAGTGGTCTTGGGATTTCAGAACTGGACAGAACTCCCAGAAAAGTGCTAACTACCAATTCTGATCAGTACCTTCTCTGCAACAATCTGGCAAGTTTATACTAACACCCCCAAAAGTGTCAGATACTTATGAGGTGCAAATACAAAAAATGAGACAATCCTACCTACTTCAATAAATTACCTACAAATGTTGACAAATACAAGATAGTTTAGGAAGAAGGTGGTAGGGAATAGGAAGGATACCAAAAGCTTCATGTATATGTCTAAGGTATGACGAATCCAGATCTTCTCACTCTAAGACCTGATCTCTATACTACTTCTTATACCTTGGATATCTATCACTTCAATGTACTTTTGTTATCTCCAATGCACTTATGATATAATAGTGTGTGTCTTAATGATCTGTATTATTAGCTCACATCCCTCCTAGACTAAGATGCTCCTTGAAGATGGAATATTTTATTCAATCTCTGTATCTTCCTCAGCAGTCAGTTATGGAAACATAATAGATACTTATTATGCCTCCTGAATTGTAAGATATCTGGAAAATTCAAGATAAAGCAAATTTTGGTGAAAAGTACATTCAATGTTGGAGGGGATGTGGGAAAACTGGGACACTGATACATTGTTGGTGGAGTTGTGAAAGAATCCAGCCATTCTGGAGAGCAATTTGGAACTATGCCCAAAAAGTTATCAAACTGTGCATACCCTTTGACCCAGCATTGCTGCTATTGGGCTTATATCCCAAAGAAATACTAAAGAGCGGAAAGGGACCTGTATGTGCCAAAATGTTTGTGGCAGCTCTTTTTGTTGTAACTAGAAACTGGAAGTTGAATGGATGTCCATCAATTGGAGAATGATTGGGTAAATTATGGTATATGAAGGTTATGGAATATTATTGCTCTGTAAGAAATGACCAGCAGGAGGAATACAGAGAGGCTTGGAGAGACTTACATCAACTGATGCTGAGTGAACTGAGCAGAACCAGAAGATCGCTGTACACTTCAATGCTGTAGGAAGAGGTATTCTGATGGAAGTGGATATCTTCAACACAAAGAAGATCCAACTCACTTCCAGTTGATCAATGATGGACAGAAATAACTATACCCAGAGAAGGAACACTGGGAAGCGAATGTAAATTGTTAGCACTACTGTCTATCTACCCAGGTTACTTATACCTTCGGAATCTAATACTTAATGTGCAACAAGAAAATGATATTTACACACATATATTGTATCTAGGTTATATTGTAACACATGTAAAATGTATGGGATTGCCTGTCATCGGGGGGAGGGAGTAGAAGGAGGGGGGCATAATTTGGAAAAATGAATACAAGGGATAATATTATTAAAAAAATTACTCATGCATATATATTGTGGAAAAAAATTCTAAATAAAAAAAATAAATAAATAAAATTTAAAAAAAAAAGAAAAGTACATTCAAAGCAAAGAAGCCATTCTGGTTCAAAAGGTTGATAGATGAGACTCCTTTATTTTATAGCAACTTTAAAGTTCTTATATCCTCCTCTATTAATTCTTGCCCAGGGTCACATAACCAATAAGCGTCTGAGGCCAGATTTGAACTCATGAAGATGAGACTTTCTGACTCCAGGCCCTGAACCCTATCTACTGTATCATCTAGCTGCTCTTGCTAATGAAAGCAAGTCAACATTCAAACATCTCTGTTTTCCCCATTTGTAATCTATATAGAATAAGTAGAAGTGGAAGCTGGATGTACATGTGTTCCCAACATATGTGTGTACAGACAGATTATCTATGTACATGTATCTTTTCTTGTACCAGAGATAATTTTCAATTAACAAGACTATATTTGTCAAAGATCATTGCAGAGCAATGCAACCCCACCCCAGGACAGTTTTAGATAAGTACCTCAGCTCCACTATTCTGATCAATTGGATAAACCATTTAATCTATAGTCTCAGTTCCCTCATCTGTAAAAAAGCTAGACTAAGCAATAGCTTCCCTTTGAGTTCTAAAACTATCAGCCTGAGGTCCAGAATTCAGTTATCTGGATATGTTGAGCATCTTAGAAAGCTGGCAAATCACACAGCCAAAAAGTGTTATAGGCAAAGTTTGATACCAGGTCTCTCTAACTTCAAGGTCTAAGCTCTATTATATAACATTCTCATTCTTTCTCCATCTCTCTTTGTTTCTGCCATTGTCTAACTCTGTCTCTCTTCCCCCATATACATATGTATTTGTCTATGTATAGCTGTGTATAGGTGTGTGTATTACATAATATACATATATGCATATGGAGAGAGAATTGGAATTGGAATTGAACATAGGAGTTCAAATTTTCTTGAAAGCACTAATCTGTGAGATTCTGGGTAAGTGACTTTTCTATGTTCTCATCTGTAAATTAGGGATAATAATGGTCCCGACCTTTTAGGTTTATTATGAGGATCAAATTAGATAATATGAAAACTTACATAACCATATAAAAGCTATTTTATTATTATTTGGCCAAAATATGTATCATCTTTTTTTTTTCCCTTTGCAGCTCAGTAAATTTAGCACAACACATAGATACTCCAGATACTAATGTATAATGACACAAAACAGGGAGGAGAGTTACCATTTTATAGAAAAAGCCATTTTGTCTATTTGTCAGAGTGGTAGATAAACATGAGTATCAAAACAATGATTACTACTCCCTTCTCTAGATACTTCTTTTTCACAAAAACAAACAAACAACAAAAACAACAACCTCCTACAAGGATATTCACAAGTTGACACATAGAATTTAGACCTAAGAGATCTAGTTCATTTCCATGTAAGATAATTATTATTCACATTTGATAAATGAAGAAACAGGCCCCCAAAAGATAAATAAGTGAACTAAGATCATTCAGAAAGTTGTTAACAGGACTGGGGCTAGAGACTCCCTTGACTTTCATCACAAAGTTCCTTATACTAGATAGTTTTTATGGTGTAATGGAGAGGATTGGACTGAAAAGCAATTTACTTGGGGGTTTCTTTCAACTTCTTCCCTCTAACCTTCTCTAAAACCCGCAATAAATCATTGGAGCTTCTAAACCTTTAGATATTTTTCTATAAAAAGCATTGAGTGTGAGCCTAGAAGGTTTTGTCATGAACATTTCTTCAAGTTCTAAGAATCAATGACTGGTCAAGCAAGACTTTTAGACTTGTATTTTTTCTTCTGTCCTGCAAGGACACAATATTATACTTTTAAAATATGGATCTAATTATCCTGAATCTGAAAAGTTTCCTTTAATTAAAGATAGACCTAGAAGAAGAAAGATTGTTCAGCGGCTCCAAGTGTAATTCTGAAACTGAGACCAGATTAGTACAGGAATTCATGGAATGATTATCTCAAAAGGTAAAAAGAATTGTAAGAGATCATATGATTCAATCCATTCCAAAGCAAGAATGCTTGATATTATATGTCTGAGAAGGGGTCTCTCAAGATATCTTTAAATACCTCTGGTAATCAAGAATTCATTACCTTCTAAGAAACCCTATTCCATTTGGGGGTTTTGTTTTTAAACACTTTTCTTTTTTCCTTACATGCAACTATTATCTTCAAGTTCCACTCATAGCCCTGCCCTTTGAAGTCTAATCATTTAGCAGAGTCTAATCATTTTTGCTACCTAATAATCTCTCAAATAATTGAAAATCATGATTATATTCTTCTGAAATCTTTTCTCCTGAATAAACAGCCAGAGTTCTTTCAATATCTATTGATGGCATGGTGTTAAGTCCCTTTATCATTCTAGTCAATCTTTTTTGGAGGTGCTCCAGTTTGCATATGACCTTTGTAAAATGTAATACACAAAAATGAAAATGATACTTCAATATACTTTGACTATGATGGACAAAAGTACTACTAACACCCCTTTTAAGACCTTCTACTTCTATTCATGCAGAATTTGGGGCTGCTTTTCAGTGTTGACTCATTGGATTTGCAGCCTATTACAACCTCTGGCAAAAGAGCCAAGGATATGTCTCTGTAATAGAGCACCAGAGAACTTCTTTCAGGTAAAATGAACATTCTCTCAATTTGAAATCCATCTAAGTGTAATATCATCTAGTCCATATTTCTCCTTTTTGTCCACAAAGATACTATGAGAAACTTTTAAAAGTGCTTTTCTGAAATTTAGTTAATACTCAAGACAATCTACTACACTAGCAATCCCATTAAATTATTAGATAAGAGTTTCTAGAGGATAGAATGTGGCTTATATATCTTTAAATTTAAATGAAAATATATCCAGTAAATAATTGAAATCAGTTATTTTAGACTACACCATCCCACATTTCCTCTTGGTAGTTCCTCT
The DNA here is from genome assembly GCF_048593235.1 of Sminthopsis crassicaudata. Classification (NCBI taxonomy): domain Eukaryota; kingdom Metazoa; phylum Chordata; class Mammalia; order Dasyuromorphia; family Dasyuridae; genus Sminthopsis; species Sminthopsis crassicaudata. Next base: position 554,701,194 of record NC_133619.1, read on the forward strand.
TCCTAATTGGACACCCAGAATAATCACCTGAAAGGAAGATTTTCAACCTGCTATTAATTACCTTCATTCATTAAACTGGGTGTCCCTACTCTATGCTGAATTAACATTACCATCACTGGCCTTCACAAAGAAGTGTACCTTCAAATAGGCCAATTAGGAAAATAAATAGTGCAAAAGAAAAAAAAATAGCTGGAGAACACCTGAAAAATACCCCAAGTTAGTTTCCTGACAGAGAGATTGATAAAATAAGAGTGGGGTAGTCACATGAAGGACAAAAGGAAAAATCAGAAGGTATAGAAAAAAGCAGCAGAAGGGAGTAGACAACCAAACCAAGGCCTCCATTTCCACTGGTTTTGCTATTTCTTCCTTCCTTCTGTTCCTCTCTTATCTCTTACCTGCAGAAATTCTCCCAATAAAATTTAGTTGCTGTCGCTTCCTGGCAGAGTTCAACATCTAACCAGCATTATCAATGTATTTGGGGAAATATAGGTCTGTCTAGCCTACAATGCAAAAAGATCAATAGGGAACTTAAAGAAACTTGACCAATCCTATTTCTTTTCTTTTTATTTGTTTTAGTAGGGAGATGGAAATGAACTTCGTCATGGTACTTAATTTTGATTTCAAAAATTGATTTTCTACTCTGTTTTCTGCTGCTGCTCCCAAAGCTAAGTTTCCGAAATACTGTGGTCTATACTATTCATCTTGGCAGATTTCAGTTAGCTAAATAGTCTAAGCAGCCTTGAGAGGTCAGTCTGTCCCCTATTTGACCAAGCTCATCAAAATTAGAATTGCTGTTTCCATTTAGAATAACAAATGTTGGTAACATAGATGTCTGCTAGAATTATCATCATTGGTTTCGTTTATCATTTAGAACTGAGGAGTAATTTGAGAACTATAATATACAAACACAGCTTCCATAAAGTTCACAGAAATAGCTCTTCACTGAAAGTAACCTCTGAGATCATGTTATTCCAGCTATGTCTGAATAATCCCACAAGTAGTAAACCATCTTTGCTTGAGAAATTCTAGTGAGAAGAACTCCGCTGCTTCTTCTCCTTCTTAAGGCAGTCCATTCCACTTCTCGCTGTAGAACTCTCTTCCTTACATTGAGCCCCAGTTTGCCTTTTTGAAACTCCAGTGATTCTTTTCTTTCAGTTGACAGCCCTCTAAATACACTATATTTGTGTGTGTGTGTATAACAATTTCTTCAGAATAAGCTCCCTAGTTTCAGTTCCTTTAAATAATCTTTATATTATATGTAGCAACTCCTTAGAATAGGATATTAAATATGGAGTCATTGTTATTTTACTGGATATGTGGCCTAGGCATATAGTTGACATCTTTGAGCCCTAGTTTTCTGATCTTTGAAATGGAGACAATAACAGCATCCCTTCATAAAGTTGGTATTACCTAAGATTCTCACCTAGATCCATTTCTCTTCTCCCTTTAAAATATACAGACACACACAGACTCCCTTCCTTTCTCCTTTCCTTTCCCCTTTCCTCTTTCTCCTTCTCTCTTTCTCTCCTCCTCCCTCTCTACCTTGCTCTCTACCTTTCTCTGTTTCTCTCTCTCTCTCAATCATACACACACACACACACACACACTCACACATACACCATGTACACATAAACACACATCATTAAATCCTCTGGTTTTCAGAAGTCAGGCATTAATAAAATTTATTTAACACCTACTACATGCTAAGGACAATACAAAGAAACTTCAAAGAGTTCACAATCTAATGGGGGAAATATAATAGATTAAAAAAAAAAAACTGAAAATGGAGCAGGAAGGGTAACCTGTGTAGGACCATGATGAATCTAGAGGAGTGTACAAGGTAAGAAATGAAGACATGGCAATCCTGGGTGTTTTCCTTAAATGGGGTTCAACTCTAAGAAAGTGACTCACAGACATATGTATGTGTATATGCATGCACATATGTGTGTGTGTATATATACACACATATACACACATAAGAGTGTACATATAAGATTTAGATTATTCACAGATATAATCTCTACAAACATTCATATATGTACATGCAAACCTTTTAAAACCATATTATTTATATATTATATGTTACAAGCCCATGAGATTGGAAGTCTGGTGGTATGTATATATGTAAGTAAGTATGTATGCAGATGGGAATTTAGTTGTCTATGCATGGATCTATATATCTCCAATGTTTTCTGAAATCTAGTCCAGGATCACCAGTGGCCTAGTGGATGTTACAAGGTACTTATCCTGGAACCATATTAAATTCAATCTAAAATTTAATATCTTCCTCTATTATACCACTTCCCCTCTTTCAGATTTCTCTGTTCCTGTCAAAAGTATAATCATCTTTCTTATCTTTCAATTTTGTAACCTCAAGATTATTTTCAACTCAATCTTATTCAACCTCCATGTCCAAATCAGTGGTCAAATCTTGCTCCTTCTACATTCAGAACAAATCTCTCACTCCATGATTTCTTTCCACTCACACAGCTACCACCTTCATTAAGATACTCTCTACCTCTTACCTAAATCATTGCAACAACATCCTAATTGGCTTCTCCTACTTACAATCTCTCACTACTCCAATTCATCCTGCACACTGCTTCCGAAATAATTTGCCTTGAATGCAAAACTGAGTATATGACTCTCCTACTCAACATATTCCAGAGGTTCCCTGTTGCTCTCAGGATAAAATATAAATCTTCTCTGTTTTGCTCCCATATAACCTCATTGGATGTTATTTCTGCTGCCACACACTGGTCTCTCTGTTCTATATACACAAAACACTCCATCCCCCACTTCATTATCTTTTCATTGGCAATTTCAAATATCTGAAAGGTGTTTTCTCCTTATCTCTCCCTCCCAGAGTCTCTCTTCCTTTAAGTCACAGCTCTGACACCATCTTCTGCATCAAGAATTTCTTGATCCCTCAATTACTAGTGCCTTCTTTCCCAAATTACCTTGCATTTAACTACTTTGTATCCATTTGCATGTATTCATTTTATCTTTATTCTATATATATATTTATATTACAATACACACACACACACTTTTTAATTCCCCTAGCGAATGTAAACTCCCCATGAAAAAAAATTATTTCAGTTTTTTTGTGCTTTTATTTGTAAAGTTGATCACATTCCTGATAGACATGTTAAAAAATACTTGGTGATTGATCAGTTCTGAGGCTCAAATGAGATGCTTTTGAAGTGTTTTGCAAACCTTAAAATGCTATTATACATGTCAACTCTGATGATGATAACTGAAGAACAAAAACAATTATTTGAAACCCTTCACTATTAAGGATATCTTCTCTGTATACCTTACAACTCGTCAAAGGCAGATTGCCTTCAACTAAGCCTGATTCATAGTAATAACAAATTAACACATGCTAATGCATTGACACATAATAACAAATATAATCAGAAAGTTACAAAACATTTTTATACTGCCATTCAGCCAATCATTCCCTTATATCATTGACCCATGGAATTAATCTGCCTAGACAATGTTATTAATCTAGCAATAATTCATATAATGTCAATAACCCTGAAGGTGAAGTAGCTAGATAATGCAGAGAGAGATTAAAGTTTTGAACCCAAAATAAAATAGACCTAAGTTCAAATTTTGTTTTCTGATGTTTATTAGTTAAATGATCTTGGATAAGTCACTTGAGTTCCCCAAATCTTCTTTATCTGTAAAACCAGGGACCATGTAGCACTTATTTCATTGAATTATTATGAGAATTAAAAGAGCTAATCTATGTAAAAAAAAAAAAAAAAAAAAAAACAACTTTGTAGACCTTAAAATGTTACATAATGCTAGCTATTATCATTTTTATGATGTCTGAATCTTAGAATTGCCCAGGGAAACAAATTGCTAGTGTCACTCCTGCTAGTCACAGGAACACTTAGGAATGCTGCTACTTCATGTAGGAAAGTCCCCGCCTGTGTGCTGGCCAGGAGGGACTCATTCAGACTCAGGAATAAGGCCAAAACGATCAGTTTGTTTCTTGTCAGTGCAGTTCAAATTCACATTCTTGACTCGGCAGGACGGGTGTGCTTTCCAGCACGTCCATTACAGGGACTTGGCTCAAGCTGGTGATGTCTGTTCAACTTAATGTGTAAGAGACCAAAACCACCATGAGCCAAGGGACCAAAGAGTGGAGGGTTTTGAGAGAGGATAAGAACATCCCTCTACACACTTGAAGCCTCAAAAAAAAAAAAAAAAAAAAAACACACACACACACACTCCAGAGGTTTGTGGGAATTCAGATGCCAGACATATCCAAGCTTCTGGATTCAACAATGCAAATAAACTTTCCAACCCATTAACTGAATAGCACCGGCCCTATTTCATACATGAAAAGGTTATTTGGAAGTCTTGGGAAATAGTTGAACGTGACAAACAATTGCAACCATAGCAAATCACAGTAACTAAACAGTGGGACAGGGACGGTGTGAAGACATATGGCCAATGTCTGCCACCATTCCTCAGACACCAGCCTCCTTTGTCTGTGGTCTATCCTTCACTAGCCCCACACCCCCCAACTTCAAAGCCTATCAAGATTCTGTTTTTTATTGTAATGACTTCATATAAGCTTTTCACACCACTCAGTCCCTTCATTTGGCCAATTCTAGGATCCATTTCACTAATGTTTACTTTGTCCCTGTAGTTTATTCCTGTTACTTCCTTGCTGCAGAATGCTTTTCTCATACAATCAGCATCTTACTTTTGGGTAGTCCCACACAAAATTGTGTTCAAATCTTCAGGAGAGAAACAGAGGATAAGGGGGTCATGCCATTCAAGCTTGGATGTCTTCTGTTATTACCCACTCATTGAAAGATGAAAAATATAAGATCAAGAGAGTAAAGTTACTTGTCCCAGATCACAAAAATAAATAGCAGGCTGAAATTCAAATCTAGTTTCTCCAATTTAATCTAGCACTTTTCTGATTTTATACCTGGTTCAATTTTATACTCTGTTATGCCCTCTCTGTATGAACTTATAGAAACTTTTTTTTTGGACTGGCTTGTTTTCTGAACCTTACTTTCCCTATCCATATTCAATATTTCTCTCTAGGGCTATCCTCTTCAACTCACACTTGTAGGTTATTTACTCATGGTTACTAAAGGGCAATGATTATACCAGATGCAAAGTATTCTGTGGGTGTGTGCTCTTAAAACAATAACCTGAATTATATCATTCACTTTTAATGGTCAACCTAGGACCTAATGTCTTTTTTTTTTTAATGTTTTCATACTAGGCTCCTATGAATATCCTGGATATTATCTTTGCTGTATAGGTTTCCATCCTGGGTTTCCCAAGCTTTCTCCTTACTAAGTGCAGTTTAACCTGGTTATAGCTAAACTCTTGGGTCTTGCTCTTCTCTGTGGTCATGGCAAGATGTAATTGCTAGTTTGGGAAGAGAAAGTATGGAAACAGCTTTTTCCTTCTCCTTCTTTTCTCTTGAAGATACCCCCACATAAAAGGCAAACAATGGTTCTCTCTCAATTATCTGTGATATTCTTCTACAAATACCTTTCTTCTCCACTGATAAAGATTACTCTTTACCTGAAAATTAGGAAGACCTAACTTCTAAACCTTGTCTCAGAAACATAATTAGCTATGTGACCATGGGTCTGTCACTTAACCTTTGCTTCAGATTCCTCAATTGTAAAATGGGGCCATAATAGCATAGGATTGTTGTATGTATTACATAAGACATTATTTGTAAAACAGTTATTACAGTGCCTTCCACATTGTAAGCACTACATAAATGCTTATTCCTTTTCTTTCTTTTCCATTCTTCTTTCTTCTTATTCTTTAAAATCTTGGAGTAGACCAATAAGAATCTGAATCATTTTGAAATCATACATTTTACGTGGTATAAATGTGACTACTCTAAGTTTGAAAGGGACAAAACATTCCTCACTTTTCTGTTTCTCTTACTTTCCACTAAATACTAAAAGATTTAAATCCATTCTCTTCTCCTTAAATACAGTAAAGTCTATCTACCTCCTATATCAAATGGACTGAGGGATGTGGGAAGGAATATAAGCAGAGACCTCTTATGATTATTTAACTAAATATAAAATCAACTGGTTACACTAAGTAACTTACAAAGCCTACTCCCTTTCTGCATCCATGATTTCCTTTATCTACACTGTAATTATAATAATAATTAATAATAATAAATAATATTTATATAATCTTTCATAATTCTAGGCACTTTGAAAGTTTACAAGTATTATTTCATTTTAGCCTTACAACAATCCTACAAGGTAGGTGACATTATAATCCCCGTTTTACAGATAAGGGAATTGAAGGTAAGTGACTTACCCAGAATCATATAACTAGGAAATAACTAAGTCTGGATTTGAACTCAGGTTTTCTTGACCATGTTCAATACTCTAATCCTGGCAACAACACCATAAATCACTCATAGCTACCATCACACATTAGGGTATGACCTGATCTTAATTCTGGATTGAGGGTGCCCTCTTTAGAGAAGACATCAATTTGTGGTACTTTCCCTAGTGATTTTCTAAACTGATTTCCCATTTCTGTCACTTAACTCACAACTAAATGGAAATTGAGAGAACTCATGCTTCAAAAGCTATTAGGTGAAAATGTACTGTTTTGGCTTCAGATACTTTCACTTGAAGTGGAGAGAGTGATGATGTGACTTGAAGCAACACTTACCACCTATTAGAATGTATACCATATATACCAGTCAAAATAAATTCACTCAAAGAAGCATTAATTTTGGTATGAAGACAGGCAGCAGTCTACACATCACACATTCCTTTTCCAAAGATTCTCTGCTCAATACAACAATTGAAGAAATATTTACTCAGCATCTGTGATGTACTGGATATGATGCTATGTACTGAGTATTTCAAGAAACAAATGAAATAATAGTCCCTCATGTGGAGTGGGAAGGAGCATTAGAGTGTTCTATTAAAAGGAAGATTATACTACAGTACACAGATAAGGAAACACAAGAGAATAAGGAAGAGAGAATTCTAAAAAGCAGAAAAATTAAGGAAGACTTCTTAGGAGAAAATGGCAACTGAGCTAAGCCCAGAAATCAAGATAAGAGTCCCAAGAGGCTGTAAAGAAGAGAAAAGTTACACAAGAGGAGGGACAACCAGTTGACATATAAGGAGGTTACAGATTAAATATAAGATTTGGGGAAAAACCAATAGGCCAGTCTGATTAGAATGAAGACTATATGAAAAGAAATAGAAAATAAAGCTGGCCAAGTTGGAGTCAGATTGTATAAGACCATCAACGCCAGGCTGAGAAGTTTAAATTTTATCCTTAAAAGAAAGAGGTAGCCAGGGAAGGTTTTGAGTGAGAGAGGGAAAAAAGTTGGTTGTATGCTTTGGGAATAGCTGTGGAAAGAAAATTGTTAAGTGATTCACTGGAATCAAGGAGACTAATTAGGAAGTTACCAGAGTTACCAGATCATGAGCAATAATTTTGGGGGTCTGAATGTAGGTGCTAAAAGGTCTTTCACCTCAGCTTCATCTAGGTAGCACAGAGCCCAGGGCCAGGAGTCAGGAAGATCTGAGTTCGAAACCATCTTCAGATGTTACTAGCTGTATGACCTTGAGCAAGTCAACTTCTAATTGCCTCAATTCTCTCAACTAAATGGGGACCCATCTTTTAGTGTTATTGTGAAGATCAAAAGAGGTATTTGTAAAACTCTTAGAATACTTGGTGGCACATAGTAGGTGCTTAATAAATTTCCTCTTTCCATAATCTTACCCATTAGTCAAATGGCCAACTTAGATACCACCCCCACCCAAGTTTCTCCTCTTTCTTTCCTCACTCAAAACTGATCTGTCCCTCTGAGCTAACGAAGAACTTGGTATCTCCATTTCTTTAACCTCTTAAGGAGTTTATAGTATCATCAAATTTTGAACCCGAAAGTCACCTGCTCCAACTATTTCATGACCCAGTTTGGTGAAATAAATTTGCCCAAGGGCAAACATATAGTATCAGAGCTAGAATCTCAACACCGACTTATTGTTGTTGCTGTTATTGTTTTTCTACTACCTGTAGCATTCTATCTTCATGGGCCTACCATTGCTTTGCCAATGAACCAAAGGACAACAGAAGGTGAACATATATTCCACAGTGAATATATATGACCAAAGATAAAAATGTGCATCATTCACCCAGTTGAAGCTTGCTATGACCTCTTCAGGGAAGCTTTTTAACATATATTCTAAATCTCCAATTTATCATAATTCCCTAAGAAGGGACACTGAATAGTCAACAGAACTACTCAAAGCAGTATTTCTAGCTATTCTGAAGAGTCATGTTATGACCTCTGCTGTGGACTCCCCATTACTTTTGAAAAAAAAATATATAGAAGCAAGCATCTGTTCTGACTCACCCAAAGGTTTAATTTCCAATTATGTTCATGCAGAAGATGACTAAGAAGCAATCAAGCATGCCTAATTGTACCAACCGGAACTGCTAAATAATATATTAAGTAGGTTATTAAAAAAAATGGATCAAGAGGCATAAAAACAACCATATTTAAGTAAAAGCATTCCTTCAATTATTTAGCCAAACAACATTAATATTTATGGATCCCAGAACTAGGAGGGATTTTGGAGATCATAGATTCCAAGTATCTAATTTAACAAATGAAGAAACAGAGAAAATTAATAATTTGATCAATTTCACCCAGCTAATAAATTGGTAGATTCAGGATTTAGACAAAAGTCCTTTGCCCCACAACAACTTCCATGTAAATGGAGCTTTGAAAGAAGTTACAAAATAATTTCTTAGGAGAATTCTACTAGGTATCTATCTGTGTTATTGTGACTCATTTTGGTTAAATGGCTTGCCCAGAATCTTCCATCTCTTATATGTTAGAGTTGGGATACAAATCTAGGTCTCTTGATTGACTTCAGGTTCAGAGCTAAGTCGCTTTCAAAGGATATATGAGTTACAGCCCCATTGCAGAGAACTAGGAAATTTAGAGTGGAAAATAATTTCAGTCCAGCCTGCACATGACCAAGATATGCCATGTACAATATTTCCAGGTGTTCTTGGTTGACAGGCCCTAGTACCATAGATAGAACACTGAGTTTGTATTCAAGAGAAAGCTGGGATTGATCGTTAACATGTGTACATGTTCACTCAATTAGGAACTATAATAGATATATTTTTATGAGGGAGGATTGTGGGAAAATGGAAGAATAGGTCAGAAAATTCCAAGTTTTCCAGATTTCTCCCACAAACAAAACAAAATTGCACTTCAGGGTGAATGTAGAGTTGTGAAAAACAAATAATATTTGGGGCAGAACTGGGTATTCCTAACCAGAAAAGCTGGGAAGAAGATAAGCTAACTCTGCTGAAAACAAGTAGGGAGCCCTGTGACTACTTGGGTTCAGAGATATCTTTGGTCCAAACCAGAGGAACTTTCACCTGGGACAGAGTATGGAGTTGTGGGTCTAAATCCAGGAACATAGAATTATAAGGAACACCAGGTCTTAAAAAGCCTCCTCTATCCCAAAGAATAATTTTAAATAGATACCTTCTGAAAAAAAAGAAAGAATTTATAGAAGAAATTTTTTTAAAGGTTTAAAAATCAAATGAGAAAGATTGAGGAAAAAATTTTAAAAATGATAACAATCCAAAAAAAAAAAAAAACCCAAACCAAACCAAACCAAAACAAAACCAAGAAGATTATGAAAACAAAATCAGCCAATTAGAAAAGGAGATCCAGAGTTTTAAAGAAAAAAAATAACTCCTTGAAAATTAAAATTGGACAAGGGGAAACCAGTGAATTTTGATGAGACCAAGAAATAAGAACACAAAACACAAAGAATTTTTTAAAAAGAGCATATGAAATATAAGAAAAACAACAGATATGGGAACAAATCAAGAAAAGAAAATCTAAGAATAATTGGACTATCTGAAAGCTATGATAAAAAAAAAAGAACCTCGACACAATAATGCATGAAATGTTTAAAGAATGTATTAAAGAAAATTATCCTGAAGTGATAAAGCAAAAGGAGAAAGTAGAAATAGAAAAAAATCACTGATTCCTACAAGAATAACACATGCAAGTATCACTACTGATATTTTGAAATCTCCGGAATAAAGAGAAAAATTTTATAAGCAACAAAGACAACAATAACTATTCAAATATGCTGAAGCTATAATAAGAATTGTTTAGGACTTATTAATGGCTACAATAAAATACTGCTAGTCTTGGAATTCTATATATCAACAATCAAAATAACTAGAGTTCAAGCTGAAAATATTAAAATCAGCAAAAATAAGTGTACTGATTAAAACAAATGGACATGCAATTATATGCAGTAACATATAAGATTTTTAGGAGTTTTGTCTCAAATTTAACATTGTTAGGTAACATCAAAGGCTAATTTCAAGAGACTCAATAAGGACAATTTGTTTTATACATGGAAATGTAAACCATATATCTAAGACTGATGTTAGTTATAGGCAATCTAAAAGAAAAATTGGGGTAGAGGTGAATATGGTATGACTCTAAAAAGCAAAACCATCTAGAAAAAGGCAAAAATAATAATTATGCTATATGAATGAGGTGTATTATTAGCAAGAACTAACACAGAGGAATTATATGGAAAGGAAAGGTGGTCATTCTGAAAACCTATTTGCATCAAGAATGGGTTAAATAGGGCTACACACACACATATAAACACACATGCACATACACAAAGAAAGGTATAGTACCCTCCAAAATCTATGAAGAAATAAGGAAGAGGGAATAAGATAATGTGAGATATAGAAAGGTATGTAAATCAATGAGAGAGTGGGACAAGATGTGTAAGTTAACAGAAATGTGATAAAGTTGTAGGAAAAGGGAAGGGTCCATGGGGAGTGGGGGATGGAAGGTCAAGTAACAGCAAGGAAAGTTGATAGGTAGATAAAATAGAAGAATTAACAAGGATAAGAAATAAGATTTTATATGTATGCACATACACACATAAATATAACAATGATCAGAGTAGAATTTATTAGGAAAAAAGGAGTAGTAATTATTAATCTCAGACAATATCAAACTTAAAAGACATTCAATCAAGAGAAAAAACTACATGTAATCAAATAAATTTTTAGATGTATATGTAAGTATGTATGTATATGTGTGTGTCTATATATACACATATATGTGTGTATATGTAGGGATATATGTATATGTGTGTCCATATATACATATGTATATGTGTGCATAAATGTATATATATATAAATATATGTAATCTTAACTGCAACCTGCTTGGGAGAGATGGAGGAGAAGAAAGGGGGGGGAAGAAGAAAGTAAAAAGTAAACAGCAAAGAACAAAAGAAAACCTATAAGAAAGCAAAGATATGAATACAATGTTTTCTACTATTATATATGCTTTCTTGAAATGGAAATTTATTGATGCATATTTTGAATCCTTTCTGATTTTTTTTCTTATTTTGTACTTGTTTTAAATAAAAAAGAAAAAAAAATCTTAAAGGATATATTTTGTAAGCCAAATGGACCACTTGTGAATAGAACTTTTCCAAAGAATTTTTCTCTAGGACTGGCGACAGATGAATAACATTTTCAGCAGTACTAACCTCCAAGACATTCTAGTAAGGTATAAAGGGTAGAGGCTATTAGTTGAAGCAGAAGGGGGAAGACTTACACTAATGAAATAACAGACGTTTGACATACTAAAATCCAGAAAATTATTAGTTATTAGTTAAAACAATGGTGTAGACGATACTAAAAAAAAAAAAAAAACAACTAAGAATTAATGTTGGTTTTCACTTATGTCCAACTTTTTCTGACCCCATTTGGGATTTACTTAGCAGAGGTACTTGAGTGGTTTGGCATTTCCTTCTCCAGCTTATTTTACAGAAGAGGAAACTGAGGTAAAGAGGGTTAAGTGACTTATCCAGGATCACAGAAAAAATATGTTTCTGAGGCCTGATTTGAACTTAGGAAGATCAGTCCTCCTGACTTCAGGCCTCATACTCTAACCACTGCACCATTTTGTAATATAAAAAGTACTGGATATAGGTTTGAATACCAGCTCTGCCCCTCGCTATCAGTAGGTACTTCAAACCTCTTTTGGTCTCACTTTCCTCATGCTAAAAATGAACAGATTGGACATAATGACCTCAAAATCCCTTGCATTTTTAAATCCATGGTCCATGAAGTTGGTTGAGGGGAAAAAAATCTTTATTTTTACTAACCTCTAACTAAAATTAGCATTACATCTACACATACACATATACGTAAATGTACATGTATGTATGTAAGTATAAATTCATTTGTATTTGCATGTTAATATGCAATTTTTCCCTTTAGAAGACTTCTTCAAACTTCCTAAATGGATCATGACACAAAACATTTATGCCTAGAAGGAATGACCATCTTATTGAGAATTAAAATTAATTAATTAATTGATTGATTGATTTCCTGAGGCAATTGGGATTAAGTGACTTGCTCAGGGTCACACAGCTAGGAAGTATTAAGTGTCTGAGACCAGATTTGAACTCAGGTTCCACCTGACTTCAGGGCTGGTACTCTATCCACTATGCCACCTAGCTGCCCCTAAAATTTATTTCTATATTTTTCTCACTACATAGCAATGTCACACAGAGTAAGAACTCTTCATCATTGTTGTAAAATGAAAGAATAAATGAACTAATATCCTATTTTCCCCATTTCCAATGGGCATTAAAGAATTGGGCTAAAGTGAATCTATACATCAAAAATCATGAGGAAAATGGAACTTTAGATGTCATGAACAACCTATTTGGTACAAGAATCCCTGAATGTTTCTGCTTGAACACTTCCAGTGATAAAGAGCTCACTCTCTCATATTTCACTGTGACATTGGCTAATTCTTTCTGTTTAGAAATTTTTCCTTCTATTGAACCAAAATCTAGTTTCTTAAAACTGTTCATTTATAACATTCTAAGATTTCGAGCTGGATGCAAATCACATAGTTCATTCTTAAATACTTCATGTTTCCAGACAAGAACATTAAAGCTTGGAAAAGATACATGACTTGCCCAATGTCATATAGCCAAGGATGCAGATGGGAATGAAAATGAGAAATTGGAATTCCAAACCCAGTGCTTTTTGTACCATACCTCTCTGTATCCCCAGTCTTAAGTCTACCCCTGGTAATAACATAGAATAAATTAACTCCTCTGCAAAAATCTAAAGTCTTTGATAACATAAAAAAGTATTTTTAGATTTTCATATATCTTGACTTCCTGGATTACTCTTTTGAGAAGGATGGAGTTTAATTTAGTTTAGCTTAACATAGCCTCCCCAGGAGGATATACTGAGGGATAAGCTAGAATCATCTTGAAATAGGCAGAAGCTCAATGTGACCAGTTATCCCTGAGAAACTGGCAAATGCTACTAACCACAGTTTAATTTATTGTTTTTTTTTTGTTTTGTTTTGTTTTGTTTTTTGATGACCTGGATTTAAGAAAGTGATGGAGAAAATTATAATAATACCAATTTCTCCATCACTTTCTTAAATCCAGGTCATCAAAAAATTAAAGTTAAAAAGGGTCTTGTGTACATTTTTTCAAAGTATAGAAGACAATTCGTTATTAAAAATTTATCAGTACACTGCTGGGTGTACCAAGGCCCTCAAGTGTATCTGTGGCCTTTCTTCCCTGATGACATAAAACATGCAGGAGAGATCTAGGACCAATGGGCAATGTACCTATACCTAAGTCAATTGTTTAGTTATTGTGATGTGAAAGACAATTCATTCAAATCTTTAACCAAATGAAGGAATATCCTTTTTTTAAAAAATATTAAAAGTAGAGTTTCACATTTTAAGCTATATTTAGTACAATCCCACCTTAACACAAGGGGCTAAATAATAATAATTTCTAGAAGACTTGGTAATATATAATCTTAAACCTTCTCAATAAAAACGATAAAGATAAACATTAGGAAAGAGGGTGGATCTAGATTTTAGATTTCATCTATTTGGAGAATTACTAGTGTAGAAACTCCCTCTATTAAAAAAAATATTGTATATAGTAACAGCAACATTGTTTTAAAAACAACTGTGAGAGACTAGGTTATTAGGATTATTAAAAATACACAAATAGAAGAAGCTAGATGGCACATTGGATAGAACACCAGCCTTGAAGTCAGGAGGATCTGAGTTCAAACCTGGCCTGAGATACTTAAGACTTCCTAGCTGTGTGACCCTGGGCAAATCATTTAACCCCAATTGCTGTAGGGGAAAAAAAGACACACAGACACAAATAAACTATGAATAACCTATTTAAAAAAGACACTATCTGCATGCAGAGAAAGGAATAGCAAATAGAAGTATGTATAGAATGATTTTACACACACACTATACATGTACATATACACATATGCATATATTGAGGGAGAGGGTTTGGTGGAAAGAAAAAAAGTCACATAATAAATTTTTATTTAAAAAGAATAGCAAGTTGTACTTAATAGATTTCATGTGCAATGTGCAATAGTTTCATGTGCAATCTTTTTTATTCTACTGTTATAGAAATTCTTACAGTATTTCATAAATTAAAAATAAAATAAATAAATTTTCAACTCATCTATATGGAAAAGTTTTTGAAGGCTGCTTGATAGTATTTAGTGTGTAAATTAACTTGCTTAAAGTTATACAGTGTCAAAGACAAGACTTTAACCCAGGACCCTAGGACTCCAAGGCTGGCTCTCTATTCCCCAGCTTTTTAAACTATGGTTCTCAGCCTCATATGAGGTTTCATAATTGAACGTGAGGGTTGTGAAATAATAATTTATTATCAGTAAGTGTTTGAGGTATATACTTTTATACCCAGGGTCATGTGAAAATATCTCAGGGGAAAAGAGGTCACGAGTAGAAAAAGTTTAAGAAGACCCTATGCTACATTGCTTCATTAATTAAAAATAATTGGCATTTCCAAAGCACTTTAGTTTGATAGACCATCTTCCTCAATCATCTTCCAACAATCCTTTGGGAAAGAGGAATATTAGTTCCATGATAAGATTAGGAAGTGCCAAAAGATACATAAGCCAGGAATCCCAGAAGACCTCAGACTTTGAAGTTAAGCCTCATACCTCCTATTCCTGTTGCCACTTCAACACATTGACTTTTATATAGTGACTGCAAAAGGACAAAAATATTGGCTCTGAATAACCTGAAGCCAGACATTGAATCTTATACTTCCCTTCTAATTCCCATAGCACCCAAGCTTGGCTGTGGTCTGTGTAGATTCTCAATAAATATTTCAATAAAACTAAATAAGTACTCCTATTTTATTGTGTAGCTTAAATTTATGCTAACTAATCATTTTTAATCAGAGGCCAGAAATGTGACCAATTCACTTAAGCTTTAAATCACTGAGATGCATTAGCCTGATACATTTTAAAGAATTTGAACCACCTCACTGATTCAATATTTTCAGTACTGCACTCAGAGCTTGTTAAGAATGCATCACTAGCCACAAAAAATTTGCAGTTTAATAATGAAATATGTAACATAGCATGATAGGATAGTATGCATAGGACCTCAGAATTCATCTAGTCTAAATGCTTAATATCACAGGTATAAAACCTCTAAGCCTATGATGGTAAGTAAGGTCACATAGAGAATGGTAGGTGAAGAATTTGAATTGTCCTAAAAGAGCATAAATGTAAATCCTTAGGTGATGATCATAGATGAAAGACATAAAGCTGTCTCTTCAATACTATTCATGTTACAAATGAGAAAACTCAGGGTCAGGGATGAGAAAGGGCTTGTCCAAACTCACAGAGGTAAATATCAGAGGTAAGATTTTAACCAAGTTCCTTTGATAGGAGTTAGGAACCTCATGCCAATAAACTAATAAGACATACATCCATTCTCTTTGAGACTGGAAGATTACTTTAATATTTTCCTAGCAACAAAAGGAAAATAGGAATATATATATGTAATTTGCTGAGGCAATCGGGGCTTGCCCAGAGTCATACAGCTAAGGAGTGTTAAGTGTCTGAGGACAGATTTGAACTCAGGTCCTCTTGACTTCAAGACTGGTGCTCTATCCACCACACCAACTAGCTGCCCCAAAATAGGCATAATTAATAATGATAATGATAATAACAATAATAATTTTCAGTATTTATATAGCACTTACATTGTACCAGATACCATGTTGTTTTTTTTAAACCAATATTTCATTTGACCCTCACAATAATCCTTTCAGTTAAATACCATTATCCCATTTTACAGTTGAAGAAATTAAGGCAAACAGAGCTAATGTGATTTGCCTAGAGTCATGCTGCTAGCAAGTGTCTGAGACTGGATTTGAACTCATTTCCCTGACTCATAGAGCTAGGGCTCTATGCACTATGACTTCTTATTGCCTCCACATATGATAGTAGATTAGATGGTGATATTTGCCTTATTTTATCATTTATAAGGTTGAAGAGTATCACATATGATTGTGAGGTTTAGTAGATAAAGCACTTTGGAATCAAGAAACCTTGCTTCAAGTTTGATCTCTGCCCCTTGATTCAGTCTATGACATTGGAAAAATGACTTGACCTTTCTGGCTATCAGTGAGAATTTAAAACTAAAAGAAACCTTAGAAATTATCCAGTCCAACCATTCCCCTTTAAAAAAAAAATAAAATAAAGGAAATTGAGGTCCAGATGGTATTCGAGAGTTGCTGTCATCACAGAAAAATATAATCCATCGTTGAGCCAGTACTTGAAGCCCTTCCAACTTGGTCCAATCTGCCAGACCTTATGAGAGTTATTGAATGGTTGGTGTCTGTATCAGGGGAGGGATTACCCACACCAATGAAATTATAGGTCCTTGAAGCACAGGAATGAATTATTCAAGTACAAAAGTGCTGGGGCACAGTGATAGACATAGCAGCCACTCTGTTTCTGAAAAACACCTATAAATTTCATGTCCTAGGAAGAACAATAGTTCAGGAGTACTCCCAACATAGTGCTTGCTCAGCACCTGCATACTGACCCTCCCTTAACTTAGTACCATTCTCAGTCTTCTCTCAAAGAGCTCCACTATTACGGTTTGTTCTAGTTCTACGCTGAATGGCAAAATGTTTATTAGTATTTAGCTGGAGGTATTTTCACTCTCAAGAGATGGATAGAAAATTCAGAATGAATTGACTCTGTAGTACCTTCTTTTTCTCTTTCTCTCCCTCCCTTTCTTTTCCCTCTTCCCTCCTTCTCTTCTCTTCATCCCTTCTTACTTCCTCCTCCTCCTCCTCCTCTTCCTCCTCCTCCTCCTCCTCCTCCTCTTCCTCCTCCTTCTTCTTCTTCTTCTTCTTCTTCTTCTTCTTCTTCTTCTTCTTCTTCTTCTTCTTCTTCTTCTTCTTCTTCTTCTTCTTCTTCTTCTTCTTCTTCTTCTTCTTCTTCTTCTTCTTCTTCTTCTTCTTCTTCTCTCTCCTCCTCTCCTCTCTCTCTCTCTCTCTCTCTCTCTCTCTCTCTCTCTCTCTCTCTCTCTCTCTCTCTCTCTCTCTCTCTCTCTCTCTCTCTCTCTCTCTCTCTCTCTCTCTCTCTCTCTCTCTGTTGTTGTAAATACTAAACTAGAAATGAGCACATCATCACCCACTGGGGGTTAGAAATGCAAAAATTCAATAAAGTACATAACTTTAATTAGACCTCAGTTGAGTAGAATGGCTCATCAGCCTGCTTAACAGCTGGGCCACATCTCTCTAGAGAAGGAGAATGAAATCCAAGAAATATTTAAAAGGCCCCCTGTAAATATAAGATAACCAATTTTAACTGCAGGAGAGACTTTGAGTCACAAAGAAAATTCAGAAACTCAGAGATTTAACACTTCTAATAGTAGGTGGCATTATAAGTTACCAGTAATGTCTGAATCACCATTTCTAATGAATTATTATCTGTCCTCATCCAACATGATTTATCTATATCATATGACAGTGTTGAACTACCCACACCCCGTGCATACTTTCTCTTTTCTAGATTTTCATAATGCTGCTTTCTTCATTCTCCTTTGACCTGTCCAATTGTTCCTTCTCAACATATTTTAAGAACTTATCACTCATGTTATGCCCACCAGCTGTAAGTGATCTGTTATGCTCTGTTCTTACCTCTCTTCTTTGTTTCACTGTGTTACCTCACTTTATGATCTCATCTGCTTCTAAGAGGTCAACAATCATTCCTATGAAAATGACTTTCAGATCTATATATCCAGCCCTCATCTCTCTTCTGAGCTACAATCCTGAAACAATAACAGTACTATGGATATTTTGAAATAAAATATTATTTTCCCTCAATAACATGTTAAAATGTTTTTTAAACATTTTTTAATTCTGACTTCCAAATTCTCTCTTTCCCTCCCTCCAATCACTCTACTTCCAGAGATATTAAACAGTATGTGTGTGTGTGTGTGTGTGTGTGTGTGTGTGTAAATTATAGATTATATAGGCATAATCATGTAAAACATTTCTACCTTATTAATTTTGTATAAGACAAACAAAAATTAAAGAAAGTAAAACATATGCTTCACTCTGTATCCTTATATTACCAGTTCTTTCTCTGGAGATGGAGAGAATGTTTCACCATGAGTTGTTAGGCATTGTCTTGGATAATTTTGTCATTCATAGTTCTTCATTATAAAATATTGCTGTTACTTTATGCAATGTTCTCCTGGTTCTCACTTCACTTTGCATCAGTTCATATATATTTCTTATGGATATTTCTAAATGAATTAGCTATAAGTATCTCAAACTGAACATTGTAAAAAGAACTCATTTTCCTGCCCTCTGCCCACTCTTAATCAGAACTCTTTAATTATTATCAAGGACACCATCATCCTTTCAGTGACCCAAGTTCATAAATTCCCTGTCACCCTCAACTTCTCACTATCACTCATCATTCATCCCACATATCTAATATGTTGTCAAATATTTTCATTTCTACCCCCACAAAATCTCTTCCATTTCTTCCTTTCTCTCTTGTCAAACAACTATCACCTCATTTGTAGACCTTGTAAACTCCCCAGCTGAACTAATGAAAATTACCTCAAATCTCTCCTCATTCCAGGTCATCATTTACATAACCATCAGAGTGATTGTCCTAAAACAAAAGACTAAATATAACCCCTCTCCTCCCCACATACTTAAACTCCAGTGACTTGGATTTACCTTCAGGATTTACCTTTAGAATGAATTACAAATTTCATTCTTAACTTCATATTCTCATTATCTATCAGAGTTTGGCACTTAATAAATGATGATGATGATGATAATGATGATGGTGGTAGTGACGTGGTGGTAGAGCTGTTAAAGATGATGTCAGTGACTACTAGAATTCAAATGCTGTTTTCAAGTTTGCAAAGCACTTAACAAATACCATCATTTAATTCACAAGATCCATAGGAATTAGGTATTATTACTATCCTCATTTTACAGATGAAGAAACTGAGAGAAACAGAGGTTAAGAGATTAGCCCAGAGTCATATGATCATTAAGTCTCTGAGATAAAATTTGAACTCATCTCTTCTTGAATTCAAGTCCAACCTATCCATTGAAGTGTCTCAGTGGTTTGCTGAACTAGATGGAAATTCTTTTATATTTCATTGTTTTTATTTCATCTATATGAATATGCAATGTTTCACCTGATAGAATATAAGCTTCTTAAGGGTAGGGACCATTTTGTCTTTGATTCTTTAGCACTTAGCATGTATGCTATATAGTAGGCACTAATACATTGACCAATTGAACACAGAGCTGAACAAGCATAATTGTCTTTCTTACTGCTAAAATTGGTAAAGTATTAAAGTTGTATTAATCCATGTGTAGGGTTAACAGGCTAAATGTCCCTATGAAATAATAGCACTGATATATATTCAGATTTTCAGTCTCCTTCAGTAACTCCAGTTCTATTTACTCAAAAAATGAGCACTTATTTCATTAAGATCAGTTCTCTCCAGTCCATGGTAACTGAAACAGACTAACTCATTTGTATCACAAAAACAGTTCCAAGTACTTAACCAGACTAGATGAATTCTACCAATTGGACTTAGTTGTGATGATTGTTTTCTTTGTTGGTAAAGTTTTGGACAATAAGAAATCAGTAATTATTTGCCCCTACTTTATTTGCTGGTGGACTTCTTTCAACCTTGAAAAGGATGTTGACATTGAAATGACTATAAACTTAAAAGACTATTGGGCTAGCATATGTAAATATAAAGGAAGTAAAAAAGAGGAAATAAAGATATTTTGTGCTATCAGGGGGTAGAACTAGAAATATTGGTTAGAAGTAAAAGGGAGGCATATTTCAACTCAATATAATTCAATTCATTTCAGAAACAACAAAAATTTAACAAAAAAACAAAAAACAACAACAAAAAAAAAAAAACAGAATAAGAATTACCAAGCAAATAATAATGAGCATTTAACATTTAAATTTCACCTAACATATGCCATGCATTGTGCTAAGCACTTTATAAATATTATCTCATTTGACTCTTACAACAACTATACAAGGAAGACACTATTATTATCCTCATTTTACAGATGAGGAAATTTTGGTAAACAGTAGCTTTGTGACTTATCCAGAACCACACAGTTCATATGTGACATTGGATTTGAACTTAAGCCTTCCAGGTCCACTTCTCTATCCAACCTAACAGCAATTAGAGTTATTCCAGGGTAGTAGAGAGAGTTCCCCATTGCCAGAATTAATAAGGCCACATATTTTGAAACCATTCTATTCATCATATTATTTCGCACAATAATATTTCATCACAATCATATATCACAATTTGTTCAGCCATTTTCCAATTGATGAATACCATCTCAATTTCCAATTCTTATCACTACAAAAAGAATTAATATAAATAATACTTTTATGTATGTATGAGCCTTTTTCCTTTGATTTTTTTTTTTGAGATCCAGTCATAATAATGGTATTGCTAAGTCAAAGAGTATGCACAGTTTCCTAGGCCATTGGGCATAATTCCAAATTCTTATATGAAATGATTAGACAAGTTCATAATTCTACCAACATCATATTAGTATATCTCCTCCAGCATTTATCTTTTTTTTTCTTTTCTGATATGTTAAGCAACCTAATAGTATCTCTGAATTATTTTTATTTGCATTTCTGTAGTCAGTGGTGATTTAGAACATTTTTTCAAGTGACTATTGATAGTTTTGACTTCTGAAAACTTCCTGTTCATATCTTTTGGTCATTTGTTAATTAGAAAATAGTTCTTTCTTTAAAAATAAATTTGGCTCTATCCTTTATGTATTTGAAAAATAATGAGACCTTTATCAGAAAAAAAAATGTATTGCACAAATTTTCCCCAGTTTCCTGAATTATTTCTAATTTTGGCTGCACTGGTTGTGTTTGAGGACTATGGGTTTTGGATTGCAAAGCATCTTAGATTTTATCTGTTCCAACTCCCTAATTTCACAGATGATGAAAACTGGGAGCTGTGAAATGATATCAAAGAGAGGCTGAATAACTTCTTGTCAGGAATGCTGTGGCTAGGATTCATGAAAGGGAAAAGGAATTGAACTCTTTGACCTCTAATGTATTCTATGCACTTAAAAAACTTGAGTCAGTCTAGTTTGATTTTATTGTGGGACACCTCAATTGCTTTCAACATATTTTTGGAGTGTGTGTGTGTGTGTGTGTGTGTGTGTGTGTGTGTGAAACCTCATATCATAATGAGAAGATTTTGTTTGTTTTGTTTTGTTTTACTTTAAAGTAGATATGTCTTAAGTTCTTGGTGGTGGGGAGCTTTGGCTATAGCAATGCTAAAGAACTTCTGTAATACTTATCAGAGTTACTTGCCTAGCATGCTTTGTGGATATTGGGCAAGAAAAGAAAAAAGAAAATGGAAAAAGCTTTAGCTTTAGAGTCAGTCTTGGATTCAAATACTGGCCATTTATCAAATGTTTGACTCGTGGATGTACACTAAATCCACCTCAACATGACATTTTTCTACCATTTTTCTTACCTAAACTACAGGATTGTTTTGAGGAAGGGATTATGTAATAATCAGTACTATGTAAATGAAATAAAGGTATGTAGTTGTTTAAATCCCATATTCTAAGACTATATTTCATAGTGTGTGCACTATCTAAGGAGGAGAGAGAATTGGTGATATCTAGTTGACTTGTGTGAATAGCATTAGTGAACACAGGACAAAGTTGGTAGTTATAATAAAGTGGTCCCTTAACCATCATATACATTAATTGGATCTTGTTGGATAGTTTTTTGCATTTCCCTAAGGAAAATGAAAATGCTTATCCTGTAAATGTCTCTTCATTTGAGCTCAACCAAGTGAAAAATTGCAATAGTTTTCTAAGCCCATCTTCCCTCTTTGCCATGCTTCCAACCTCCACCTCCCACTATACATATCACTGCTATAATTATTTAATGAACCATTCTAGACACACAATTGGACTAAAATATGATATTTTCACATTTTTTCTTAAATTCTGGGTGATTGTCCTTTTGGCAAACCATACAACATTGGATTCACATGAATGTTTGGTCATTGGCAGCTTTTCATAGCTTTCAATTAGATTTAATAAAGGGCTACGTTCTTATTATTAAATTGGAACATATCTAATGATGCAGCCATTCACAGGATTTTAGAGTTGGAAGGGATTTTAAAGAAAATCTCATCCAATCCCTTCCTCTTCATTTTCATTTCACAAAAAGGTAATTGATATCCACAAAGATAAAATGACTTGCCCAAAATCATACAAACAATAAGTGGCAAAACTGGGACTTCAATTCAGATACTTAGGTCCAAGGCTACTCAACTATTCTTGTACCTACCATATATTTTTTCCCCCTCCAAATCACTGATGTGTAAAAACTCAAATCAAAAGGGCTGACTCTATAACATTCAATTGACGTCCTTTAAAAGCATATTCATATGCTAGAAACATTCCTCTTTTATCTAATTCAATTTCTCATGCTTAGCAATTAAAATCACTTTCCACTACTGCCTAGACAACATTTCCCAGGGTTGTTGCATTAATGGAGTTTCAATGAGTTAAAGAAACAATAATTATAATACCCTCTAGAATGAAGAATTATATTTTACTCATTCATTCTCTCAACTAATGTGAATTGCAGCCTTAATGCATGGAAATATTGTGTTAGGTACCATGAGAGGAAAGTGAAATGGACACTCCACTAGAATAAGGCTCATGTCCATGGGTACTAGCCACATACCATAGGTACTTTACTTCTAAAACACTGTTTCCCCTTTTGATTTTTTTTTTTTTTTTTTGAGATAAACAGGGTTAACTAACTTGCTCCAAGTCACACAGCTAATTGTCTGAAGTTGGATTTTGCTGGAACTCTGTCTTCCCAGAAATCAGCTGGAGTCAGGATCACTAAACGTCTTTATTCTTGATCTTTTATGGTCAAGGTCAGGGGCTTAGGCCTAGCAACCTCACACACACCTTCCTCCCTCAAACACCGGGAGAGACTGACTCAGCGTCTCATCTCAATTCCTCTTCCTCCTCCTACTCCTCCCACACATGTCACTTCCCCCTCTTTGTCCCACTAATCAAGTCAGCACAGAACAGCTGGGGAGGGTCAACCTTCAAACAAGTTAATACGGAACTGTCCAATTGGCAATTAGTCTCACGTGCTTCATTATCCAAGTGCATTGCTCAGTTCTAGCCCTTTACAAGATTTGAACTTAGGTCCTCCTGACTCCAGAGTTAATGCTATAGATATAGCACCATCTAGCTTTCCCTGTTTCCCCTATTGCTAAATAGAGATGATACTAATTCTGTAACAATAGCAGTAATGTTATTAATACTATTAATTTTATTATTATTTATTTATTTAAATAATAATTTATTATTATTAATTTATAATATTAATAGTTAAATAATATAACAAGGTAGTATGACTGTAGTTCATCAAAAATCCTTAGATTTCTGCCTTGGGATCAGATCAGAGGGAGAGAATTTTGATAACAGAACTGACCCCTACTAGCCATGTGACCCTTCAGCAAATCACATTATCCCTCACATCTTCAATTCCCTAAACCTCTGAAAGTTGGGGAACATTACACAGCATTTGCCTCACTGGGATTTTGTGAGATAACTACAGGCTCAGTAAATATTAGCTAATTCAGGCTTTTGCCAAGCATAATGTTTTATAAACCCAAATGCTTATGAGTATTGTTATTTTTCTTTCTATATTTTGAACTACATTATATTAGTAAAGAAAAGGAAGGATTTGTCTTTAAAGAATTTAAGATGGTCTGCATGGAGAAGGGATGGTTCTGAAGAGTCACTCATGCATAAACACAACCCTTGTAGTTACAAATTCTACTCCCTATATTATGCTTTTCTCAAACAAGTGTTTGAGGACCCTACCATTGTAATCATCACAGTGACAACTCTGTGAGCTAAAAATTTCAAATATTATGCTTATTTTACTTATCTGGACACCATCAGAGAGGTATTAAAATAATTAATAGTGATACCCATGATTAAATTTAGCGATTTTGACAAAATTTATCAGTGCTTTTTCTATTTGTTAAACTAGGTATGTGTCCATATATGTGTATGTATGATGAAAATCACAAAAGAAAATGTGTTCAACTGTGTAGATAATGTTTATTGTAGTTAGAATACTGGATTGAAAAATCAAGGTGACTTGACTTTTAATATCATCAGTAAAACCAATTAGTTGTGTGACCCTGGGAAGGTCATGTTGTGTTTCTGTGTCTTATTTCCCTCATCTATATAATGGGTATATTAATAGCTACTAGTTTACAGGGTTGTATAGTTTAAACGAAGCAATATCTGTGGAACACATGGTAATCTTAAAATATTATATAGACTTCAACAGTTTTTTCTATGTGCCATGCTATTTTCTTGAAAAATGATGCTTTAAAAAGAAACTGCCACAAATGTAATCACAATCTCTCCTTTCCCCCAATAGTTAGATATCTATAGTGCTACCACTGGCATGATTCTGGTGCAGTAAATGTTCTCGCTAAAATTCACACATGCTACTAGTCACATGTTTATAATCTCCATTCATTTAGAAGATAAAACGGCCTTTGCCCCAACCATCAAGTCTGCAGCATCTGTTCTGTGGAAGGGAAACCTGAGTGGGCAGAACATATTTAGGTTTTAGCCAGATGTCAAGCAGTATTTCCTTGGCAAGCACAGCTGGGTTTCTCTTGAAGACCAAGACTATAAAGTCCTCTGTACTCTAGAACCACATTAGAACAGTAGGTCCTATTAAAATAATAGAGAGCACCAAATGGTCCCTTTCAGAAACATGATGTGATGCTATAAACTTCGTCTGTTTCTTTGTGGCTGTGCTGAGTTCAACCACAAGGAATCGGGCTGAGTTCAGCAGAAATAATTATTGTTTTCAAGTCAACCCAGTGAACAAATCCAAGATAAAAAGGCATGGACTTCTTCCTGAAAAATTACATAGGGCTATTTAAAACCTGACTAAGCCCCAACCTCCATACTTATTATTCTTAATTTTTTTCAAGCATACATGTGACTTCACCACTGAGGAACCTCTTTACCAATGCAAACATCATCTTCATAATTTATAATCTTAGAGAGGCTTGCCTGGGTACTGAGAGGAAAGGAATTTGCCCAGGGTCATACAGAAATGTTCCCAGAGGCAAAACTTGAACTCAATTTCTTTTGACTTTAAGGTCAGTGCTCAATTTTACACTATTGTCATTCTCAAATTTCCTCATTTCTAGAAAATTATTGAATTAAAAAATTACTGAAGGCTCTCCCTTTCCATTGTTTTTGTTGTTTATATCTCTCAATACTCACCATACCAAAACTTAAAATTTATAAATTTTAAAAGATTATTTCATTTCAAATAACAATAATAAACTCATATATGTTAACATCAAAAACAATTGTATGAAAAACAACTATTTTCCAAAACATTAAAAAAAAATAGTGAAAAGAGTGGAACTGGCTTAATAGAAGACAATTGGATTTTTATAACTGCTTCTGCATTCAATCTGGCATGAAATATTATTTTGTTTAAAATATATAAAGAAAACTGCCCTCAGAGAGAGAGAGATTTGGAAAAGAAACTATTTGAATAGATAAATAATATTACAGAGTTATTATGCAAATATTTTTCAGCATTATTGTGAAAATAGTTTTCATGTCACAATCCTCTCCCTTAAAGATTTCAGGGGACTTCTAGTGAGCCATAGATCATGCTGTAATAATAATAATAATAATAATAATAATAAATAATATCAATTATATAATAATATATAAGAATAATATATAATTATAATTATATATAATAATAATATAACATAATATAATTAACTTATCACTTCAAGATTGCAAAGTGATTTACATGCATTAATTCACACAACCAACAGCAATCAACCCAACAGCATTCTGTGATGTAACCATATCCATATATATTTTGATGATCTTTGATCTCATCCAACTGATAAGACCTCTTCATTTGACATACATATGAAACCTTCTTTATGTGCTGTTTCCCCTATTTGAATATCAGCTCTTTGACACTACGGCTTGTCTTATTTTTCTATTTATATATATTTTTCTATTTCTATTTATATATGCCCATAATAAATGCTTAATGAACACCATTCATTCATCTATGAAGGTGTCCATTGGTAGAAATCACAAGCCAACCACATCATGTATCTTGTCAAATGTCAAATGTCTTGTCTTGTCATCCAATAGGACATATACTGGATGTTCCAAGGACCTTCATCTAAATCTCCTTTCAATATGAGTACAATGGAGCTTAAAAGCTGCTCATTATTTATCCTTGACTCATAAAACATGAGGTGAATACTCTAAATGTGATTCCCATTTTAGAGATAAAAATGATTCTAAGGGAAATTGTGTCTTGTTCTGTGTTACATAGCTTCTATATAGTGGAATTTGTACAAATACCTTCAATATAATCTTCCAATTAGACTCAGCTAAAAGAATAAAAATGACAATTCTGCCTAAATTAATATACTTGTTCAGTACCATACCAATCAAACTGCCAAAACATTATTTTATAGAATTAGAAAAAAATAATAACAACATTCATCTAGAAGAACAAAAGGTCAAGAATGTCAAGGGAATTAATGAAAAAAAAAATCAAAGGTGGTTAGCTTAGCAGCACCAAATCTAAAACTATATTACAAAACAGCAATCATCTAAACCAGGGGTTCTTAAACTACGGCCTGTGGTCCAGATGCAGCCCACAGAGGACATTTATTCGGCCCACCGGATTATGGCAAATGGGCTGAGGGGCGGAGACAGAGTGTGAGTTTTTGTTTTTACTATAGTCCGGCCCTCCAACAGTCTAAGGGATGGTGAACTGGCCCCTTATTTAAAATTTTGAGGACCACTGATTTCTAAACCATTTGGTACTGGCTAAGAAATCAACATTTTGAAAATATAAAAAGCATTATAAAACATAAAATGGACAACTTTGATTACATTAAATTAAAAAGATTTTGCACAAACAACCAAACAGAAGCAAGATTAAAAGGAAAATACAAAGCTGTGAAAAAAAAATCTTTACAGCCACTATTTCTGATAAAGGTCTCATTTCTAAAATAGATAAAGAGCTGTGCCAAATTTATAATGCAAGTCATTCCCCAAAGGTCAAAGGATATGAACAGACAATTTTCAGATGAAATTAAAAACATCCACAGTCATATAAAAAATGCTCTAAATCACTATTGATTAGAGAAATGCAAATTAAAACAACTCTGAGATATCACTTCACACCTCTCAGATTGGCTAAAATGACAGGAAAAGATAATGATAAATGTTGGAGGGGATTTGGGAAAACTGGGATACTAATGCGTTGTTGGTGGAGTTGTGAAATGATCCAACCATTCTAGAGAGCTATCTGAATCTATGCCCAAAGGGCTATAAA
This sequence comes from Sminthopsis crassicaudata, assembly GCF_048593235.1. Lineage (NCBI taxonomy): Eukaryota > Metazoa > Chordata > Mammalia > Dasyuromorphia > Dasyuridae > Sminthopsis > Sminthopsis crassicaudata. The sequence goes on from NC_133619.1 coordinate 554,729,142, forward strand.
ACTGTGAATACCCTTTGACCCAGAAATGCCATTACTAAGTCTGTATACCAAGGAAATCATAAAGGAGGGAAAAGGACTCACATGTGTAAAAATAGAGAGCTCTTTTTGTGGCAGCAAAGAATTAGAAAATGAGTAGATGCCCATCAATTAAGGAATGGCTGAACTTGTTGTAGTAGATGAAGTAATGGAATGTTATTGTTTTATAAAAAATAATGAACAACCTGATTTTTGGAAGGCCTGGAAAGATTTACATGAACCGATGCTGAGCAAAACAAGCAGAACCTGGAATATATTGTACACAATAACAAGAATGTGCAATGATTAACTATGAAAGACTTGGTTCAGTGATCTAAAGGAAACCCAATAGACTTTGGACAGAATATGTCATCATCTGCATCCAGAAAAAGAATTAAAGATACTAAATATAAATCAACAATACTATGTTCACTTGTTTTTCTATTTTTTCTCTCTCATGGTATTTGTCTTTTACTCTGATTTTTTTCTCCCAACATGATTCATAAAGCAATAGACAATAAATAAAATAAAACAAACAAAAAAAATGAAGTTACAAAAATTTAGAAATAGGAAGGCTTGGATTCTGTCATATGAAGTAGATATGAAAGGATTTTTTTCTCTAAATCCAATGATTCAAAGAACTATTTCTCAGTGTCATTTCACTTACAATGAGTGTGTAGAAATGGAAAGAAATTTGATAAACATTTATTATGTTTCTATTATAGACCTGACACTGTGCTAAGCAATGGGGACATTCTGTCTCATACAGAGCTTTACAATCTAATAAAGGAAGACAACTCACAATGAAAACTGAAAAGGGGAGGAGAAGAGAGAATAGGTATCACCAATCAGTATCTAGCACAGGTGTATGATGTTTGGAGTTGAAAACAAGCAGAGCTGTTGATAGAAAATGAACATGAAAAGTTCTGAAAATTTAGAGCCTTTAATAAAGGAAGATTTTGGGAGGAATTTAATACTCCACCTTTCTCTAATCAGAAGGGATAGACAATTGAGAAAACTGAGAAGGTGGTGAATATCAAGAACTGAGTATATATCAGCATGGTAATAAGGATGGAAGGTTTCCTGATGTAGGAATCATATTTCCCTGGAGCAGGAATCAAATAAAGCCTCTGATGGAGAATAGAGAGTTAACTGGGCAAAATTACTGGAAATATAGTTCTTACTGAAAATTTTTTAGCATTCCAACTAAAGAATCATTACATTGATTCAGCTAAAAACTCCCAGTAATTCAGTACCTTGCACATTGCTACCAATCATAGGTATAGTAAAACATGTCATAAAAACACATAGTGATGAATCAGTTATTTCATCAGTTTGAGTGCTTTGAGCTCCACCAATAGATATCATAAGCTCTCCATCCCCCCCCCCCCCAAGGCAATTCTTCAATTTGACAAGCTTTTATTAGGCATGAATATATTCAAGGGGAGAAGGCAAAATGTGCCAAGTATTGTGATAAATGGTTTACAAATATCACCCCATTTAATCTTCACAACAATCCAGCAAGATTGGTGTTGTTATCCTCATTTTATTCTTGAGGAAACTGAGACAAAGTGTTTACATGCCTTATCGAATGTTATATAGTTAATAAGCATCTGTGATGAAATATGAACTCAGATCTTCCAAAATTCAGTACTCTAACCATTACCTAGCTGTCTCACTGTACCAATTAGGAAACAAAGAAAATATTAATAATCCTTGCCCTCAAGGAACTTACATTCTTTTTTTTAAACTTTGTTTTTTAATTTTTAATTTATTTATTTACAAAGCATATGCATGAGCAACTTTTCCAATATTGACTCTTGCAAAATCTTTTGTTCAAAATTTTCCCCACCTTCCTTCCACCCCCTTCCCTAGATGGCAGGTAGTCCAATAGATATTACATATGTTGAAATATATGTCAAATCCAATATATGTTTATATGTTTATACAGTTATCTTGCTGCAAAAAAAAAATCAGATCAAGAAGGAAAGAAAAGAAAAACTGAGAAAAAAATGCAAGCAAACAACAACAGAAAGAGTGAGAATGCTATGTTGTAAGGAACTTATATTCTTGACCACATTAGTGTGCATCCTCCATAAAAGATAAACAATACAGTTTGATATTCAAGCTATTCACTCACACCCATGACTGGTCTTTCACCTTTTTTTATTATAAGTATCTTGAGAATCATTTAAGCTATTTCCTAACTACAAACTATCACAGATAAGATACTGCAACCTTTTATACCCACCATGCATCTTTTCATTGCATTTTGGGTAATATACAATTGTGATTCACCCAGGATTGTGATTTTCAATCTTACAGCATCATCAGAATAATGTCACATCATGCTATGTGCTAAATCCATTTGTCGAAATGTTTTCTCTCTTTTATAATACAGCTTTAAAGGCAGAAAGCCAAGAAATGCCTAGAACAAATAAGCAGTAAATGAAGGTCATTTTCTCTCAACACTAAATAAACAAATCAGTGGAATAAACCACAAAACATTCTGGAAAGAGGAGCAAAGTTTAGCTCCAGCAGCTGTTAGCTAGAGAAAAGGTCCTGTAATTCACATTCCCTGGCTTTTTTTGCTTATATTTCTCCTTGAGTTCTTGTCTTTTCTGATGTGGGTGCACATATACTAAGGAGGCATTTGGTGAATGATATACAATTTTGCATTCTATTAAATGATATTGCCTTTAAATTATATGAATATTCTTCAAAATAGTTTTCATTACAATATATTGCAATTGGCTATCTTTAAATAAACACATTCATCAATGTATTAACCACATTCTTTTCAGTTCAAGTGTTTATCTATAAATCTGTTAACTCTATTAATTAGCCAGATTTAAACTTCTTTATCTACTTCACAAGCATATCATGAGAATTTTTTTCCAAATCCTTTGCTAAAATCAATATACATTATCTTCATAACATTCTCTTTGGCAGTTTCTGGATCTTTCTGTTTGATTATGTTATCAAAAGATATTATCATAAATTACAATAAATAATAAAAAAATACTAATAAATAAATATCCTAAGGAAATTAAAGATTCAAACATAGGCTAGATATGCACACAAATATTCACATTTTCAATTTTATGGCAGCAAAGTTCTGGAAACAAAGTATATGCTTATAGATTGTGGAATAGCTAAGAAAAGAGTGCTATGAGGAAGTAATGGATTATTAAAAATGAATGAATGAATGAATGAATGAAATACAAAGAAGCACGGGAGGTATAAGAATTTAACTTCGAAGTTAAGTAAGAAGAAGCAGGAAAATAATATTGAAAATTGTTACAATAATGAAAATGGGAAGGAAAATAGTTACAAGTTAATTAAAACCAAATGTTATAAAGTTACAAAGAATAAGTTTGGTTACCAGGAAGGGATATGAGAAGAAGCAACATATTTCTTCTTTGTATATGTGGCAGGGGTAACAGGGGAAAGAGAGAAGGAAGTTCATGAGTTTGAAGTATATATAATGTCATGGTTTTTAATGTATTGATTTGTTTTGTGGGTTTTTCTCCTCTTCCCCACTTATTTTTTTTTAAAGTTATTTATCATAAGGAATGGTTCTTAAGGAGGAGAAACAATACAGGGAATAATTTAGGAAATGAGGAAAATAAAATATCTTTAAAAAAAGAAATATACACAGATATTTGTATGCACATGTATGCATACATAATCTTTTATATCTACTTAAAAATAACCTTAGTTTTTTCTCTTTATTCTTCCTCTGACATTGTTAGGAAACTCATTTCTGCCTGATCTCTTCACTTTTATTTATTCTTATAAATATCCTAGAAGGAAAATTACAAAAGAAAGAATTTTTTAAAAAGAACAGTTCAGTAAAGCTACTATTTCAACTGAGTCTGATGATAAATATAATACCCTATCCACAGTACACCTCCATCTTCATAAAAAATAAAGGACTTCCTTCTTCCTTTTCAATAGTCTCTCCTTTTGCTTCTGCAGCAGCATATTTCTTGGTTCTCCTGTCTCTTTTTTATCCCTCCTTTTTTTTTTTAACTTTATTGACTGGTACTTTTTCTTTGTTCTGTACCATAATTCTAGGTTATCTCCAAATCTCAGTCCTAGGGCATCTTTTCATCTTTCTATACAATTTCTCCTTCTATAGTCTTATGCACTCCCGTGACTACAACTCTAACCTTATGGTAATGATGCCTAAAGTCCAGTTTCAGCCCTGACTACTTTCCTAAGTTGAAGTTTTACATTTCTGATGTTCTACTAAACATTTATATCTGGATGATCTTTTAGTACCTTACACTCAATATAATCAAGGTCTTCTACTTCTTCCTCAAATCTAATCCTCTCTCTTCCTGCCTTCCCTAATATTACTATTCTTCCAGATGCCTAATCTTGCCATTTTTAAGTTAAAAAACCTTGGAGTTATCTTCCATACAGACCTTGGAATTATCTTTTATAGTTCCTACTTCCTCAAACTCAAACCTAATCTGACACCAAATTTTATCTATCTGCCACATAAATATCTCTTGCTTCTCTACCTCTCCTTTCCATTACTACCAATACTGGGGAAAACATTATCTTTCTCCTGACTTATTTGATGCTGTTTCTATCTAGGCTTCTTCATCTATCACCCACCCCTAACAAATGATTTCACTCATTTATACCAGAATAATCTTCTTAGCATAAAGTTATGGTCACAATTTTTCACAGTCCCCCAAAATTCAATGACTCTGCATTATCTAGCAAAATCATTCAGACTTCTAAATCAGATATTCTAAGTCCTATACAGTTTAATCTCCCCATTTCACATAACTTATTTCTAAGCAGATTGAATTATTTACAATTCTCTCCAAATATAGTCCTTGTATATTAGCCTGCCTCAATGCCATAGCCTATGTCTTTCCTCTGGAATAAAAAGTCTTTCCCTCCCCCATAATTATCTATTGAATTCTAGCCAGTTCTTCAAGGTATAACCAAACTGCCATCTCTCCTACATAGCTTTGGGCCCCACAATTCCAATTCACATTAATTTTTATCTTGACTTTTAAACATTTTTGTCACTTAGTCTTATTTTCACTTTCATTATTCTTTAATTGTTCCAGATCCACATGAGTGGATCCACTTAAACTCCCTAAGCCTCTTTTCCCTCATTTTTATAATGAGAAGACTAATTCTTATGTTAATCTCCCTTGTAGGGTCATTTTGAAGAAATAACTGGATGTTTTATTATTATATATAAATTTTTGCTATTATCAGTTTTAATATTGTTGTTTTTATTGTTACTATTGCTTCACTTGTCTACTCTCTTACTCAGGAAAATTATAAGTAGAGCATTAGAGATTGAACCTGCCAGAATTGGACGGATCTGTAAAGTTCCGATACAACTTCTTGCCCAGAGCAACTATACAACATTTTTGACAAGTAGTTATCCAACTTCCAATAGCAGTTTAAGAAATCACTCTCTCATGAAATAGTTCATTTCTTTTCTGAAAATATTTAAAGGAAGATATTCCCTATACTATCCATGGTAAACAAATACCATATCACCAAAGGTCAACAAACTATCTGTATATTTAAGTTAACAGAAAACTTTTTGCTTTTTCTCACAGCAAAATCTTACTTATTTCTACACTATAATATTTCTCATATCCATCCCTTTCTCTCAACTAACATGGTCACCAAAACATTTGAAGTGACAAAATAGCATCCTAATAGTTGTTTTTGATTCAATTTATTCCCTTGTCCAGTCTTTCCTACACAGTATCACTTTTAAAGCCTATCCTTCATAAGCTTTTCCTAACATACCTTTTCGACCTTGTTGTTCTTTACTACCCTCTCCATAATATGTGGTCCAGACTGAGTGTTTACCTCCTAAATTTACTTCTGATTTTCTTTGACTTTGACACCATTCCTCACCTTTCTTCTCCTCCTGGAATTTCCTTCCCTTGCTTTCTATGGCTTCCTAAACCTAGGATATCATTTTGTCAATTTTACCCTCTTCAATATTTGCAACTATAACCCAAGGCCTACATTTGAGGATGAAGAGGGAATTAACTACCATGCATGCTTCTTTTCACATTGCTTTTGATTATCCAAACTTTGTGAACATACTGAGCCTTCCCTAGGCTTTAGGTTTCCTTTGATGTGTCATCTTTTCTCATTAGAATGCAAACTGTTTGAGGGCAGGAGGTGTTTTTCTTTTTATTTATAAATGATATATAATAAATTATAAATTGCTATGTGGCCTGGCATATAGTAAGCAGTTAATAAATGCTTGCTTACTGTTGTTCACTATCTCCTTTGCCCATACTTTTGCACTAGCTACCCATTCCCTCCATGACTTGAGTGTACTTTATCTTTCCCTTTAACTTTTAGAGTCCATTTTTCTTCAAAAATTAGTTTAAAAATCACCTTATACATGAGAATTTGGATCCAAATTATGTTTTAACTTTATTGTCTCTCCCTACCACCATCAAAGAATAGAATGAATATAAGCTCTTTCAAGGTGGGGAATTTCATTTTGTTTTTTATATCAGAAGCATATAGAGATATTTATTAAATGTCAGGTAATTTACTATCCAGGTAATTTTTATATGGAATTCTAGTTTAGAATTTATTGTCCTCTGATGTCTCTTCCAATTTAAAAATTCTGTGATTTTGCAAAGTCATCACCTGTTTTGAAATATTATGTTGTGGGGGGGAGGGAGGCAGGTACTAATCCATATACATGGGCTACTTGATACTTTTAAACTACTGGGAGGAAAAAAAAAATCTGCATTATGAGCTAAATTGTCTGAATGCCCAAGTTAAACCTGGGTGGATCTTACCCAACAGTGAACCAAAAATTGCTGACCTCAATGAAATGCAGTCACCATTGAGAGAAGGGCAAGGAACACTCTGGCAGAAAACCTAACTCCAAAGTGAATGGGGATTTTTTTTTTCTCCAAAACCTATATGGGTAAACTGCCTCAGAAGTGCCATAAATTTCAATAAATAATACCTCTTTTCTCTTTTATCCTGTAAATGATGGGACTTTTCCCTTGTCAGCAAACAAGTGAGGGCCCAAATTCTGAGATGTAGAAACATTTCAGAAAATTCATAGGAAAGGTGCTACAAATTTGTAGAGACTTACAGCTTAAATATATGGGATTATTTGATTGTGTTTGTGATTTTATGTTGCCTCATGAAAACATCTTCAACTAATTTCTCCTAACCTGTCTTTTTGGATCAATAAAACTGGAAAGATGTCAAGTTGTAGTAGAATACTAATAATATGTGTGTGTATGTAAAATATGTGTGTGCATGTATGTATATATGTATGTGTAATGAAGAAGTCTTCTGCATTCAAAACCTAACTCTGATATTTACAAGCTATATTGTCACTAGCAAATCACTTCTGCAAAATAAGTAAAATAATACTTCAACATGTTATCTAACATTATAATTGTAATAAATATCTTTTATAAACAAAATTTTACATAAATGTGTAGATATTTTTTTAAATCACAGATATAAAGTGCTGTTCTTTCCAAATATAGCTTGTAAATATCAGAGTCAGGTTTTGAATGCAGAAGACTTCTTCATTACACATACATATATACATACATGCACACACATATTTTACACACACACACATATTATTATTGAAAGATGAAAAAAAAATAATATTTGTATAAGACAACTAAAATAATTCAACTCCCCCCTCCACCAACTATATGCAAAACAACTTTTTAACATTCATTTTTAAAATGTTGAGTTACAAATTATTTTCCTCCCTCACTCCCTCCCCATCCTACTTCATTTCCCCCATCTTGAGAAGGAAAGCAATTCAACATAGGTATTACATGTGTAGTCATGCAAGACATTTCCATAATAATATTTGTAAAAGAAAAACAGTCAAGTTGTATAAGAAAAAAAAAATCCAAGAATAAAGTAAAAAACCAAACAAATAAACATGCTTCAATCTATGTTCATTTATTATGAATTCTTTCTCTGGGGATAACACTTGTTTTATCATAAATTCCTTCAGAGTTGTCTTAGATCACTGTATTGCTGAGAATAACTAAGTCATTCCCAACTGATCAACTTACAGTATTGCTATTACTTAATACACAGTATATTCCACATCGCATCATCTCATGTCTTTCCAGATTTTTCTGAGATCATCTTGTTCATCATTTCTTATAATATAAAATTCTATCAGAATCTCATACCACAATTTATTCAGCCATTCCATAATTGATGGACATTCCCCCAATATCTAATTATTTTCTCTCAGAAAATATCTGCTATAAATATTTTTGTACATATAGGTTCTTTTCCTTTTTTTTTTTTTTTTTAATCTCTTTGAGGACACAGATCTAGTATAAATAGTTTTATAGCCATTTGGGCATAGTTAGAAATTGCTGAGATTGGTTCAGTCAGTTCACAACTCCAATAATAGTACATTACTATCTCATTTTCCCCAAATCTCCTCCACCATTTCTCATTTTCTTTTTTTATCCAATTAGCCAATCCAATAGATATGAGGTAATACTTTAGTTTCTTTTAATTTGTATTTCTCCAATCAATAGTGAATTAGAACAAATGATAATAGATAGGTTTCATACCTTTTGATTATTTATCTGTTTTGTAATGGCTCTTATTTTTATAAATATGACTCCATTCTGTGTATGTTTGAGAAATGAGATCTTCATCAGAGAAACTTGCATGAAATTTTTATTCACAATTATTTTTTATTTTATTTTATTTTTCTGGTTATATATGTAGAGTAACTTTTTAATACACATGTTGGGCAAGAGAAAATTAGAACAAAAGGGAGAAACCATGGGGGGGGGGAACAGAAAAAAGAACTGAAAATAGAATGTGTGGATTTACATTCAATATCCATAGTTCTTTCCATTTTTCTCTTGAGGAAAATGACTCTTGTCCCGTTTTGATGGTTAGGTGATTCTTGGTTGTAAACCTAGCTCCTTTGCCCTCCCAAATATTATATTTCAGGCCCTCTAATCTTTTAAGGTAGAGTCTGCTAAATCTTGTATTATCTTGACTCTGGCTCCATGATATTTGAATTGTTTCTCTCTGGCTGCTTCTAATATTTTCTCCTTGATCTGGGAGCTCTGTCATTTGACTAATATGCCTTGAGTTTTCATTTTGGAATATCTTTCAGGAGATGAAGAGTGGATTCTTTTCATTTCTCTTTTCCCTCAGTTCGTAGAATATCAGAGCAATTTTTCTTGAGAATTTCTTGAAAGATGATGTCTAAGTTATTTTTTCTGATGACAGCTTTCAGGTAGTCAAATAAGTCCAATAATTTAAAAATTATCTCTACATATCAGATCAGTTGTTTTTCTAACGAGTTATTTCACAGTTTCCTATTTTTTCACTCTTTTTTTGTTTTTAGATTTATTTATTATTAGTGTTTATTGTTTTTAGATTTCTCATAAAGTCATTAGCTTCCATTTGCTCAATTCTAATTCTTAAGGAATAATTTTTTTCAGTGAGTTTTTGTGCCTGTTTTTTTTTTTTTTTTTTTTTTTCCATTTTTTCCATTCTACTTTTTAAGGAGTATTTTTCTTCAGTGAAATTTTTTGCTTCTTTTTCCATTTGGCCAATTCTTCCTTTTTTAAGGCATACTTTTCTCATTGGCTTTTTGTACCTCCTTTACTATTTGGCTTAGTCTGGTTTTTAAAATATTATTGGCTTCAGTATTTTTTGGGGTGTATGTGTGTCTCCTTTATCATGTTGCCTTGTTTTTCATGATGCTCTTGCATCACTCTCATTTCTCTTCTCAATTTTTTTCTACATCTCTTACTTGATTTTCAAAATCCTTCTTGAGCTCTTTTATGGCTTGAGACTAATTCATATTTTCCTAGAGGCTTTAGATATAATAACTTTGATTTTGTTATCTTCTCCTTAGTGTGTGTTCTGATTTTCATTATCAACATAGTAATTTTCTATGGTCAGAATTTTTTTTTCTGTTATATACTTATTTTCACAGCATATTACTTGATGTTTGACTCATTGTTAAAGTAGATTTGGCAGTTTTGTGCAGTTCTTTTCAAAGATTCTCCTAGAGACCTGTAAGTTTTTAGCTCTTCCAAGGTATGATCTAAGAAGAGTTTCCTACTCTTCTGTCTGTGTTCTGATCTATGAGTAATTTGCAACTGTGAGAAGGGTCTCCACTCTACTGTGGCCATAAGCTTTAGTGAGCTAATGTTCCTCCAGACCCTATTAATACCACTGAGAATTGTGACCTGGATTCCAGTAGGGGCAAAGCAACAAAGACATACCTCAGTGTTAGCAAAAAGATCTCTGTAGTCTCCTTCTGATCAGTTGTTTGATCCCCTTATCAATTGGGGAATGAAAACTCTGGAAACAACCTCTGCTGCTCCTTATTGAGAGGCTCCCATGGCCCGTTCCTGGTTTGGCAGGGCACAGACTATACTGATACATATGTATATGTATATGTATGTGCTACCCTGTACACCATTTTCATCCAGGTGTGACTGATTTTCCCAACTGACCTTCTAACCTGTCTTTGGGCTCTGTGAACACTGATTCATTTGCTCTAGTCTTGTTCCTGGATTGTTCTTGGGATTCCTGTCCCAGTCTGTGTTCTAAGCTAGAATATACTCTACTCTCATCCTGATACAACAGATCTTTTCTGATAATCTTCTATGTTATTTTGGATTAGAAAATTGTTTCATTCAATTTTGGGGGGATCTGACACAATATATTTTGTTTAGAGTATTTTGAAGAGTTTGGGGAACAGTTCAGGGAATTCCCTGCCATTACTTTGCCATCTTGGCTTGAGATAAATATTGCTGGGCATATTATATGTGAGAGAAAAGTAAATTTCTTGTAGAAGCAAAAAACAGGCTTCACTTTGGAGCTAATTGGAGAATACAGAATCCCATAATATGAAAAACTAGGTGGGCTTGCTCACATTTTCAAAGTGTTAACCTCACCTCTCTCAGAATCCCATTTAGTGTGACTGTAAAGGATAATATCTTGTAATTGTTTCATTGTCTTGAAAACAGAAGAGGAGCAACTTTGTACAGTAAAAGAGTGATGAAAAAGGGAAACAGATAGCAGAGAAGCATTTTCATGTGGTTCAATTTCTTTTCAATGAGGCCAAAAATATTAAGACCTGCTGTACAGAGATGTGTACTGTCCCAAGTGCATATATTTTTCCCTATTCATTTCCCTTTAAAATTTCTAAAAATGTGAAACAACTCTTCCCCAGAAATACTGTGTATATTGGTAGTAGAATGTGACCTAATTTTATCAATGGACTGTGATATTTTGATGATTTTTGCTTTTGCCCTCTGTGATTTTTTTAATTGTTCTTAGTTTTTCCTCTGTTAAGCAGATGTCATGATTTTTATTGCTTTTCTCTTATCATTTAGTAAATGTTTCATATTTTAGATCTAAGGGTATCATCATGACCAGTTGTTTTTGTAAATGTCAAGGAACTATTATGTCAGATAGTAAAAATGTATCTCTCCTCCCCTTAACCCCCCAAATATACAAGGGTTATCCTTACATATACCTGTTTATTAGACCTGCCAGTTTGAGTGCAGGTTGAATGAATGAGTTAGTGTGGGAAGATGGGGTAGAATCCATAAATTCACACTATGTCTAAATCATATTCAGAAACTTTAGAAGTTTGTCCTCTGATTTTCAGGCAGCACTGCAAGTAAAATACCAAAGAACATTTTTTAAAGTATCTTGGAATAGTAGTATTCCACAATCATAGGATCTCTGTGTTGGAAAAAAACCTAGAACATTTAACTCTTACGCTATCTCCTAGACATATAAGTGCTCAATTTGTTCCTTTTGAGTCTGTGGATTAAATCTTAGCAGATCAAGATGTAAGAGATTAGGGTTGGAAGGAATCAGAGTAATCATCTAATTCAAGCTCAAGTACATATGAACAACCCTGCCCCCAACTACCCTCCCCCTCATGCACATATCCTTCAGAACTTTCTGGATGCTGGACATTCTTTGAAAACTCCTCATCACTAGGATCAGCATTATTCACTTCATTCTAATAATGAGGGGGAACAGATGGAGGGGTTAAATAAGTTAGTTGAGATTATACAGAGTGAGTGATAATGCCAGAATTAAGAATAGCTTATGAAAACTCATTTGGATTTAGGGGACCATAGCATACGATAATTATTTTTCTGCAATATTCAGAATGTTTCTCTTGACACAAGAATAAAGTCTTAGTAAGTGGGTCGAGTGCTTTGACACACAATATGGGGCTTTAATAGAGGGTACCATTTTGTGCATACTGTTGCTATATTGCTGTTTCCATTACTGCTGAGAAATCAAAATTACATCTGTATGCTTGCTAAACAACCTTCTGTAATTATATTGTATACCCTTAAGAAAGGAAGTCCAATGTGTCTTTCTTTAATAATATTTTGCATGGCACTGAGCTCTAAGCAGTCTTTAATCAACAGCCTCCCACTAACCATGTGATTGGGACTTTCTGTCAAGTCTTTAGAGATGCAGTTCGAACTAAGGCTATGGTTGTTGCTTAATAAATTGTTCTTTTCTTTTTCTAACAAATACCCCAAGGTGTGGATCTTTCTATTTTGGGGGTAATTATTAACTACTGCATAGAAAGTGGGAAAAAGGACTATATTAGAAGCCAAAAGATCAGATCTCTCTGCTTTGGCCACTCTCTACCTGTATTAAGTCAGTATAGTAAAGTATCAGACATGAAGTTTAAAAATCTGGTCCAAGTCTGTGACATCTCATTTAGCCTCAGAATCTCAGTTTTCCCACCTATCAAATGGGTACAATGGAATAAATAATTATACAAAGGTGAGTTAATATTATGTTTTTCATTTCTCTGGTTCTCTCTCCTCACCTGTCAAGTAGAGGAGTGAAATGATATTTATCAGTAATGCTCCTCAAAATACTTGGCACTCTATGATTTTCTTCATTAGTCTCAGTTACTAAACTTGACAGAGAGTCTGGATTTTGTCTTCCTGGACTAGCCGTTATTCAATAATTCAAGTTAGTAAATACTGATTGAGCATCAGGTAATGGGCAAAATTGTACAGTTTATGGCAGGACAGTCTTAGTTTAAAGAAATCTATGTAACTATATTAAAAAAAAAAAAGTCACCTGACTCCGTATCTAAGATGGCTTAGTTTGAAGTAATTTCTCAATCTATATTTTGTATATTGGGAATTGCCTACATCAGTGAAATAACAGAATCAGAAAAACAAGAGATGCAGTAGAAGGTAAGGAAAAATATGTCTGGCATTATGTAGATACAAAGACAGAAATTAAATCTTGATTGCCCTCAAGGAAATTACATTCTGTGAGAAAAAAATGAAATATTCAGCTTCCTTCTATTTATTTTATATTTTGAATGCTAACATTGCTATATTTTTAATTATTAATTAGACCCAATCTACATTACATAGTGTGTCATATTTAAACTGAAAGGGTGAATCAAAAATGTTAAATAGTTTATTTTAAGCTTTAGGAGGCTTATGAATTCATTTAAAAGCCTTTTTAAAATTTCTTTTGCCAAATCTGAAGCTTACAAATGACTATAGTGTTTCAGGATTCCAGGTTAGAAGAAACTAGGACTCCACAGTCCTCCAAACAATATTAACTTTAGGAAATATACTTGGAAGCTAACTCTAAAATATTCTGTTATATGAGACTTTTATGTCATTACTGTCAAGAGAGAAACATCATGTCATCTGAAGGAAGAAGCTATGTTATATGCATCAAGAAGGATCATTGGCTCATAAGAGAGAAAAGGAACACACATTAATTTGTCATCATAGTGCATCTTTTAATCTACTCATTTCTCATTTTGGGCCCAAGAACTACATTTCCCTTTCCTGTTGAGAATTTATGTTTCAAATCCAACCATTCTGGAGAACAATTTGGAACTATGCTCAAAAAGTTATCAAACTGTGAATATCCTTTGATCCAGCAGTGTTTCTACTGGGCTTATATCTCAAAGATATCTTAACGGAGGGAAAGGGACCCATATGTGGCATGGACTGGCAAGAAACTGGAAACTGAGTGGCTGCCCATCAATTGGAGAATGGATGAATAAATTGTGGTATATGAATGTTATGGAATATTATTGTTTTGTAAGAAATGACCAGCAGGATGATTTCAGAGAAGCTTGAAGAGACTTACATGAATTGATGCTAAATGAAATGAGCAGAACTAGGAGATCATTAACATGGCAACAAGAAGATTGTATTTGGATCAATTCTGATGGATGTGGCTCTCTTCAACAATGATATGATCCAAACCAGTTCCAATTGTTCAATAATGAAGAGAATCAGCTACATTTAGAGAGAGAGAACTATGGGAAATGAGTGTGGATCACAACATAGCATTTCCACGCTTTCTTTATTGTTTGCTTGCATTTCTGTTTTCCTTCTCAGGATTTTTTAAGCCTTCTTTCTAGATCCAATCTTTCTTAAGCAGCAAGATAACTATAAATATCTATCTATCTACTTATCTATCTATATTGTGTTTGACATATATTTTAACATATTTAACATGTATTGGAGGACAAGCCATCTAGGGGAGGACCTGGTGGGAGGAAGGAGGGGAAAGCTTGGAATAGAAGGTTTTGTAAGGGTCAGTGTTGAAAAACTACCCATGCATATGTTTTGTAAATAAAAAGCTATAATTTAAAAAAAATAGAAAGAAAAATTATGTTTCATAAAAAATTCAACCTCTCAGGGAAAGATTGCTTAAAGCCAAGTCTCATTGTATTACATTTCATGGGCTCACTTCTGTGAAGAGAAATAATTTCATATGGTCTCTTCAGTGATCTCACTGCAATATTAAAATCTGTGGATTTAGTTCTTGAAAAAAATCATTTAAATAGCATCTTTTTCTAATTTATTTATTTATCTAAAATACATAAGAGGTTATAAAGAAACCTAGTTATTTGAAAAGTGAAAAAAGCTCATTTTCATTAAAAATTAATTGAAGTCTTGTCTCACTAGACAATGTCTAACTTTTCTTTCATATATATGTAAAATAAAAGGCACAGCAATTTGGATATTGTGAGAACTGGTGTAGACCTTAGATATTATTGGGTAGAAGTATTCCTTTGTAAAGAAAAGGAAAATGGAGTTCAGAGAAAGATAGTAACAAGCTGAAGTCATTAGTAAGGAAAAAACAAAGATTCAGTCCCAAGGTTAATTTCCATAAACATTTATTAAGGGCCTCCTTATTCCAGACACTGTGCTGCTTGCTAGGGACACAAAAAGAGGCAAAAGACATTCCTTGCACTTAAGGAAATTATAATTTATTTCTTTATTTTCTTCATAATTCTTTAGCTACTTACTCACAAATAAAGCTAAGAAATAGGAAGAACAGAGGCAGCTAAGTGGTATGATAGATAGAGCTTTGGCCCTGAAGTCAGGAGGACCTGAGTTTAAATCTAACCTCAGACATTTAATACTTCTAGCTGTATGACCTTAGGCAAGTCACTTAACCCCGATTGCCTACAGAAAAAACAATAAATTGGGAGGATCATCTCCTGTGAATAAGAGCAGGGAAGTAGCTGAGAGGCAAAGTTCAAGTCAGTTAAACTATAATCCTTCATTTCTTCTTCTCTAAAATAGAGATAATAGGAGCCTACTGTATTTACTATAAAAGACAGTAACTAGACTCACATGAAATATTGTATAGAAAGTGTTTTGTAAATCTTAAGGAGGTATATAAAGGCTGCTTATTATCCCCATTATTATTGGTATTATTTTTTTTAGTAGTTTTCACATACATGCATATAAAATTTACTGAAAATAGAATAACTAAAATGTCATATGTGTAAATCACATAATAGAATTACAAAAAACTATCTTGTGACACATCTATTACTGAACTAAGTGTAATTCCCACTACCTTAATCATTTGCTTTGACACAATCATATATCTAGTAAGATAATCTATATAATGCTATTTCAAATAGCAGACAGAGAGAGAGAGAGAGAGAGAGAAAGAGAGAGAGAGAGACTCCATCCCCCTATTCATCCAGTAATCAAGATTTTGGATGCTACTGTTGAGGTAAAGGGTATTGGACCCCAAAAGTATATTAGGGTTATATGCTGGTGTCATGAGGTTTCTCAAAGGAATTTGTAGGCTTGGGCCTTCTCCAAATCAAGAAGCAAATTTTATTATGCAACTAACAACAGACTAAATCCATAAGGGTTTTTAGCAGAGAAAAGGGGGGGTTAGCAATTAACAAGGGGCTATTAAGGAGGAAGATGTAATTATGGCATGGCAACTGGGAGATTATGCCATTGATTAGCAGGCTAACCCAAAAAGGAGTTAGGGTCCTAATAGATATTAACCATTGTAATACTTAGCAAGACAGCTTCACCCCAAAAAGTTCACCATCTAGGGAGGTGCAAATTGGTTCTCTTATATGGGAAATATAATCTGTGGGAGGAAGGGGAGAGGGTATGTTAACATTATAATTTAGTTTTCTGGTTTGATTCAGTAACTGTAAGAATAAGATTATTTTGTCTATGCAAAGAATTCAGTTAAGAATTCTATCAGACACCACCACCTGAAGTGTTACTGTAATAAGGATCCACTTAAAGAACAAAAGGCTTAATCAAAACCAGAAGATCCACCTATAATCCTATCAGTTTTCCTCTCTGCTTGCATCTGTAACTAGGCTTCCAAATTGTTTATAGTAATTCAGGCTTTCTCTGTCAAAAATCACCTAGCTACCAAGGACTTCTTCAGGACCTCCCCCAAATCTCTGTAGCTAAGTCCCTTCCAATGCTATATCTGGGGTCAGGCTTTCTGAGGTACCTGAAAGAGCAAGTATTGCAAAAGGTAAGGAGCAAATTTAGGCATTATAAAAGGAAAAATGTCAATCATTGCATTATCCCAGAGTAGAATGGACTGTGGTAGGAGGTGGCTGGCTCCCCATCACTGGAAGACTTCATATCAAGTCAGAATGGCCACTTAGATTTTCTGTAGAGGGGATTTTCTTTTTCTGACACATACTGAACTTTGCTGATATTGTTGTTGATTCATTTTAGTAATCTCTGACACTTCATGACTCCATTCTTGGCAAAGATACTGGAGTAGTTTGCCATTTCTTTCTCCATATTATTTTACAGATGAAAAAAACTGAGTCAAACAGGGTTAAGTGGCTTCCCTATGCTCACATGGCTAGTAAGTGTCTGATGCAGGATTTGAATTCACAAAGATAAGTTTTCCTGATTTCAGGTCCAGCACTCTATCCACTATATCACCTGGCTGTCATGGACTGGAAGAATACTACCATCTCTTCCAGTGCTGAGATTCTAGATTAACTCTAAAATTATTATATTGTTTTCCATTGTCTTGGTACCTACAGTATCTCACCTCTCAAAGCATACTTTATTGTGATGACCTCATTAGCACCCTCGATACCTTGGAATCAGCCAGAGTCAGGATAAGCAAAAGTTCTTGGTCTTTAATCTTGGTTTTTAGCAGTAGAAGCGAAGGGAATGGATGTGCAATATCTCAGTGACCTCTCCTCTTTGTCTCAGTCCAGAAGTGACTCTGGCTAGTCTTACTCCACCCCCTCGTCCCTCCTACAATTCTCTGTATACACCAAACAATTGGGCCAGCATAGGATAGTGAGAAGGGCTATTTTCCAAGCATATTATTATAGAATATTGTCCAATTGGTAATTAGCCTTAAGTGCTCAGTTGTCCAACTTCAATGCATTAACTCAAAGTTTCAGCCCTTTAACCTTTATACCACTAATTTCTGCCTAATCACCCTGATGATCAATCTTCCTTTGATTATACCACCTCTGTTTGACTCATATCTACTATCTCTAGTTTTAGCCTACATAATTCAACTTCATGCATACTATTTCCTAGCCAATCTCTATTATTCACTGGTTTCTGAGGTGGTTCTACCAAAATTATGGGATTTTCCAGTCAGTCAGTCTACTAGCACTTATTAAGCTTTTAAGATGTTCCAGGCACTGTGCAACATCCTGGGTATATAAAAAACAGAAACAAGCAGACAAACAGCAATGAATGCCATACCTCCCTCCCAATGTCTATATTTTGAAATCCTTAAATTCCTTCAAGATAATGTTCAACTGCCATGTTTTCTAAGAATTGATTCTGGTCTCTGGGAATTTTCCCTTAAACTAATTTTGGTGCCTAATAAATGTTTATTGATTTGATTTCCTAGATTATCAGTTCGGTCAAAACCCTACACTAAGTTTATATATTTCTACTTTATTTTTATTTCTACTTATTTCTATATATTTCTATTATATATTTCTACTTAGCAAAGCTAAATTGTAAATTCACTGAGAAAGAACTTGGTATCTAGTGCCCAGGAAATAGAATGTGCTTAATCATTTTTTATTGAATGAATGTCAAACTAGGAAAATTAAGTATTTGGGTAGAGCTATTTGACTTCCTGACTTCTCAGGAGAAGTTTGTGAGAAAAAACATTTCTAGAAATAGATAAATGACAAGTTGATTGTTGTTTTTGCAGTGGTTTGAAATAATTTTATTCTATAATTTTCTTTCCAATTACTCCATGAATTTATATAAGAAAAATAACAACAACAATAATGTTTAAAGTGGCTATATTTTTCAGGTTCAAATTTTTCAAACTCATGTATGGTTTTTTCTACAAATCAAGAAATCATATGTTTGGAAGAGGTCATTTTTGGAAGCAGAAGCTAAATACCACAGTGTGCAATTTGGCAGTGTTTAAAGGCAATGGGGTGTTATGGAATTTGGCATCAGGAGAAAACTAGGTTTAAATTCTGTCCTTGAAATTTACTAACTGTGTGACCACAGGCAATTCTCTGAATCTCCCTGAGGCTCATTTTTCTCATTTGTTCAAAACAGATGATAATACCTTTGGTACTTGACTGGGATATTGCAAAAGTCAAAAATATAATTTCTATAAAGTGGTCTATGATCTTTTAGACCCTAAAGATTAGCTATTACAAGTTTGGTTTTGATGAAAGATGTCATTGATACAATTGCTGTATTTTCTTGGTCACATATTGACACTGAGCCATTAACAACTCTTCTTTGTATTCAGTCATCAGGCAGCTTCTGAACCAATCTGACTCTAGCAATATTTAATGCACCTTTCTCTATTTTCTACACAACAATGATATGAAATATTTTATCAAAATATTTTACAAAACTTAGGCAAACTCTATCTACAACATCCCCTCATGTTTAAGCTAATGATCCTGTCATCAAAGAAAATGAGCTTATATGTTCTTTATGAAACCATGTTGTCTTTTTGGAATAAACTGACTCCTTTCTTGATTTTCATCAGTCATCTCTTTGAGAATCTATTCTAGAACTTTCTCAGAAATTCTGATTGTTTCTTTTCCCTTATTTAAAAAAAAAAAAAAAAAAGTATTTTTCTTAACTCTTCTCAGCTGCCTCTATTAATTCCATACCTTCTTTGTACTCTTGGTCTTATATTCATCCTCTTACCTTGCCTTTCTTCCATCTTCTGTACATTTTTTCTTTAAGATCTAAGTCACTAGTAAATTCTTTGAGCATCCACAATGAAATTTGGGATGAATGACTACTGAATAAAATACATTTATTGAATGTTTATCATATGCCAGGAATTATTTTTTTAAAAAAGCTTTTGCTCTCAACTAGCTTAGATTTTAATTGAGGAACCAACACATATAGAATATTTTGGTTTGAAAATGGATACAGTAAAGTGTCAGAGTTGATTTTATACATAAATTTGAAAGTTAGGAGATAAGAACTCTCTATACAAATACCAACAAGTACTGTCTCTACGATTTTTCCTCTTAAAAAGAGTTGTGCTCTTTAAAAGAATATTAAGAAGTTAAGTAAGTCACTTGCCCAGATCATTTAGCTAATTTATATAGAGGAAAAATGTGAATCCAGATTTTCCTAACTTCAATATCAGGCTTCTTCTTACTATGTGGGCATGCTTTTTAAGGTAGAATTTTATCCCATCTCTCCTCTGGAATAAGTTCTACTCACTTATTCCATCAAGTGCCACTGATAGCTAAACAATCAAATTTGCATCTTTCCTTAGATCTTCTTGTTTATGTCTTTGGACAGTTGTATATCGACAACTTGAAGCCACAGGTTTTATGTCTCCTATTTTATGATTTAATATTTTGATTATTTATGTCCTGAACCTTTGAATATCACAATCTTATTTCTTGGTTTGTAACTACTTTATATGGTATTTAATTTGGAGAATCTACATAAGTAGTCTTTCCCCTCCCCATTATTTTCAATTTAATGACCTTTTGATTAGATTCATAAGATATCTGGCAAATTCATTCTTGCCAGATCTGAATATCTATACTATTTATGTGGCCTGGAATATGTCTTCCCTATATTTTAATTTATGATCCAGGATTTCAAATCACTTTAACAGATACCATTTTCTTAACCAGATGGTACTTCCCAAATTAGTTTTTCTTTTCTGCATTCATGATTTTTAATGGATAATGGTCAGAAAAATAGAATCAATTTCTTGAACAGGACTCCATAATCATTGGCAATATATAAATATATATGTGTGTCTACATGTGCGTACGCACATACACACACATACACATGCACACATAAAATCTTCCTTCAAACAGTGTCATATGAGACTACCAAAAATATATAACTGTCATTTCTAATGATGTCTGATGTGGTTTTCTACTGTCTTTATCATGTACTTCAGAAAGATACTGGGTCTTTCTATCACTGCAATCAGAGAAAAAAAAAAAAAATAGCTGATTCAGTATCCCTAAGTGACTTACTACATACAACTTCTCTTTTCCTCTCTTACTAGATTAAGGATTTATCATATAATAGTTTTGGTTCCACTTTATCAATCTTTTTATTTTTAACATTATTTTTAAAAATTCTTTTGAGTTTCAAGTTCTTTCCCTTCTTTTCCTTTCACTGACTTCCAGAAAATAATATAATATAAGTTATACATATGAAATAATGTAAAATATTTCTATATTCATCATATTGAAAAAAGGCAAGAAAAAAAACAAAAATGAAAAATTATATACTAATTTGTATTCAGAACTTATCAGTTTTCATTCTGAAGTTCTCACTAGCATTTTTTCATCATGAGTTCTTTGGAATTGTCATGCATTACTCTATTGATCAGAACAAGAAATTCTTTCACAATTACAATATTGCTTACTTCACTTTGCATCAGTTCATATAGACCTTTTCATGTTTTTTTTTGTGTCTGTGTGTGTGTGAAATCATCTCCCTCATAATTTCTTATACTACAATAGTACTCCATCACAATCACATGCCACAACTTGTTCAGTCATTCCCCATTTGATGAATATTACCTCAATGTCCAATTCTTTATCACCACAAAAAGAGTTGCTATAAATAATGTATTATAATATATATAATGCATGTAATTAATATATTATATATCAATATATTATATAATATTATATATCATTAATATATTATATTATATTAATATATCATATATTATAATATATTATAACTATAAATAATATATTATAATATATAATAAAATTTTGTACATAAATAAATAATATGTATAAATAATAAAATTTTGTACATAAATGACTTTTTCCTTTTTCTTTGATATCATTGAGATATGTAGATCAAATATGGTCACAGGGCGTGAACAGTTATATAGTTCCTCATACATATTTCCAAATTGTTTTCCAGAGTGATTGGACCAGTTCACAACTCCACCAAAAATTCATTAACAGCTATTTTTTATCATATTTACAGTATTTATCATTTCTGATAGGTGTAAATTTGCAGCCCAGAGTTGTTTAAATTTTCATTTTTCTAATCATTTTCTACTATATCATTCTTTAAAGGACAATCAGTTTCTTGTTCCTCAAAGAAACCAAGTCCCCTCTTTTCAGGAATACCCATACAACTGGTTTTAAAACTCTAATTTTATATATATATATATATATATCTTATATATATATATATATATATATATATATATATATATATCTTTTTCTCCTTCTCTTTTTTCTCTTAGTAATACATTTTTTCAACTCTCCACTATCCTAACAAGTCTCTACCTCAGATCCCATTCTCTTTTGTCATTGAAATCTGATTTTTATTAATTTGAGAATATATCATTTTTCCTATAAACCTTCAGGATGGGGACGTATCCTTGGGATAATTTTAAATTCTTCTCCAGAATGGAAATTTGATTTGACTTGGTACAAAATAAGGTTACTTAGCTGTAGTAGAAACATAAATATCACATACTCAAAATAAGTGTACCAAATCCTTTGATCTATGGCTTTAAGTACCATTGGAATTGGGTAGTTGCTATTACTCTCTTAGTTTGCTAGGAATAACTTTGAGAATCTGAGATTGTGATATTATTAATAATTTTCCTAATCATTGATAATTGTCTAAATTCAATTCAGAGATAGTTTCAATAAGATGGGTTTAGTAAGAACAATCATTACTAAGACAAAACAAGTGTGAGATACACAATCCTATAAATACACAAAAAAATCTTTGGAGAGAATGAACATAGTTTAAGATATAGTATAAAACTCATGAAAAAAAGGACTAATTCTTGATTACTGGAAGTTCTTTTCCCCATAGAATCCTCATTAATTTATTTTAGGGGTTCTCTTCTAGACTTCAGAGATTGGTTCCAGTATTACAACCAGAATCTTCTCAACCAGAATTCTTTCACCATTACAGTAGCTATTCATATAACTATTAGACTCCAAAGCAAAAGTTGCAACTTGCATCAAAATTATAACTTGATTTTCTCACTCACAGAATATATTCTATGAAGTATTATCTTCTTTCTCTTCAGTTAGCTACATCTTACAATGATTCCAAATTGATAAAGGATTTATTCACACCTGGTTTTAAACTTTTATTTGATTCAATTCAGATATTTGGACTTTCTATGATCACATTAGTTAGGGTAGTAATAAAACTCTACTCTTAAACAACCTTCCTCCACTTATGATTTTTCACCCTGTCTTTATAAACTTGTAGGTATTTACATCTCAATCTAAGCAGCTCATTAAAATTTTTAAAGCTAATAATTCTTCTAAATAATTTGACAATTTTAGTCAATTTCCCTTCTTTGGTTCAACACTAACTCTACAAATCACCACCACTTCAATCATGTACAAAATTCTAATCTGACTCACCAATTGACCAACCCACAAATTTGCACCATCATTTTGTTTTGCTTCTAACATTGCTATTTGTCCTTTCTTGCTTGTCTTACCTTGCCTTATCTCGTCTTGCCAGCTATCTTCTTTTTCTTCCTTAATCTAATTCTTCAGGCCTGATTCCCTAGTCTTTCTATAAATCTTCCTTAATAATTCATGGGATAGGAATGTAATAGAATATAATTGTTCCATAAGAAATGAGCAGGCTTATTTCTGAAAAGCCTGAAAAGATTCATATGAACTGATACTGGATGAAATGAGCAGAAATGAGAGAACACTGTACACAGTAACAATAAGATTTCATGATGATCAGCTATGATGGACTTGACCCATTATAACAATGCAGTGTTTCAAGACAATTCCAATAGACTTGGAATAAGAGAAAGAATTCTAGAAACTGAATGTGGATTGAAGCACAATATTTTCACCTTTATTATTGTTGTTGTTTGTTTGCTTATTGGCTCTTTCTTCCGTTTTTTGTACTTTAGATCTGATTTTTTCTTGCATAAAATGACAAATATGGAAATATGTTTAAAAGAATTGCACTTTTTTAACCTATGTTAAATTGCACGCTGTCATGGAGAGGAGCAAGGGAAGAAAGGAGAAGATTTTGTAACAATAAAGTTTTCTAAAAATGAATGTTGAAAACTATCTTTACATTATTTGGAAAAATAAAATTTTATTGAAAAAAATTCATGATTTTAGTCTTTTTCTACTTGGAATTAGAATCACAACCATTATCTTGATCTCAACAATATTCTTCATATTTCTTCTAATTTCTCCTAAATGCCAAATTTCTCTTCCTTAAGTTAAACTTTTGAAGTATTTCACTAGCTTAAACCCTTTCAAGTCTCCTAAATATTCCCCTTCTCCTTTTTATTAGGTCAAATACTTTCTTATTCTCCTGCTCTTTCTTACATACTTTTGCCCCTCATTAACCATAACATATCTATTCTCCCTTTGAGTTCTATATATTATGAAACAAGGTCCTTTCACTCATCTGTAGAGTTCTTCCATTCATAAAAGATAGAGATTCTATAATCTTTAACCTTTAACTATCCCATAGTACTGCAGGAAGCAGGCTAATTGAAAATAGGGGTAATATTATTATTATTTATATCAGAGCCTAGAATATAGTATATTATAAATATTTGTGATTTATTGATTAATTAATTAATTGCACAATTATCCTACCAAGAATCACTGTGAGAGTCTAGCTACTTAAGAATCAAGCGATGACCCAAGAATACATGAGTCCTAGGATATTTTACAATTTTTTTTTTTTAGAAGCTAAGGGCTTTCCTACATTTGTAGTACTGCAACATAAACCCCACTACAGCATGTTTCCTCCTTTGTTGGCTATTATCTCTCTTCAATATATGCCAGTGTTTATTTAGTAGTGATCCCCAAACTCATACTAATTCTTTAGTCCCACTGCATTCTAGTAGAATTTTCTTTATTTGTATTCCTTTTTGTCTCCTTTGAGTGTTATCACTTGTTTTTTCTTAAAACATTCAGCACTTATTCTGTGTTAAAATGTGTTCCTTAAATATGTCCCACAAGACACTTTGCTAGATCTTTCATTTGAAAGGAAGCACGTGTGGCATTACAATGAAGGGAAAATGCAAGCTTAGTTAAACCATCAGGGTATAAAATAATATCCTATGTACCTATAGTTATTGGTTTTTAATAACGGAGAATTTTCCTTTCAGCAGCATGACACAAGATATCCCTGAAAATTATAGCATTTAATCATCCAGGTCCTCCATTAAAATCCCTTTCTGATTACTCATTGTGACATGGAGGTGACCCTCGATCCTCAGAATCTTTGCCAGGCAAATACACATTTTGGCTCATATTGCAAGTTGGAAAGGGTTAGTAACAGACTGTCAATCTGTTAAAAAGAGGACCAACCTGGCTGAATTCAGAGAAGCTCAGCACCAGAAGGTTGCCAACCAGATGGTGGACTATTGAAGCGACAGTGATTCCTGAAGACCATCTACAGAATATGCAAGGTTCACAATTCTCATAGAAGATCCCTATATATCTAAGTAGATGAGTATATACATATATTTATTAAAAAATTTAAACTTTTTGAAGAAAAGGACTGGTAAATTTAAATCTATATCTCCATCACCTACCACAGTATTTGCCACTAGTAGCATGTGACAAATACTTGTGGATTGACTGAAGGTAGGAGTATCTATCCTAAAGAAATTAAAGACTCTTAATGTATTTTAGCAATGTTCTTAGAAGTCTCACTAACTATAATCTTTTAAATCTGAATTTTTTCTCTCTTCTTACAAAGAAAGGCAAATCAAATTTGTGCTCTGTCATTTCAAATCACATATTTTTCCCATGGTGTAGAAACTTGACAATGCAGTTTGCAGCATGCCTTCATGTCTTCTTAATCTATCCATATATTCTCTAAATTATTTTATAAAGCAGGAAATCTTGACAATTTTTGTGTCATGGCTTAATTTTAATAGTCTGGTGAAACAGAGGAACCCTTTCTCAGAATAATATATTTTAATACATAAAATAAGACCCATAGAATTAGAAAGGAAATCATTCACATTGAAACACTTATCAAAACACTTTTTATTTTAATATTCATGGGTGTACAGGTTAAAAATTTCTGTTATAGAGCAAGTTTTTTTAAACTTTTTCTACTCATGACCTTTTATCTGAAAAAATTTTATGTTACTCTGGGTCTATATAAGTATACAAATCAAACATTTATTGACAATAAATCATAATTTCATGGTCCTCACATACAATTATGAGACCCCATAGGAGGTCAAGACACACAGTTTAAGAAACTTCACTATAAAGAGTCTACCCAGTTTAGTATAAGTCTCATTTTTTCTTTTCAGTATAGTACCACTAATATGCCTATAAGGAAATTATTCATCTGTTGTTTCCAGTTCTTGCTGCATAATCAGTCCAATTCTCTTTCCAATCATTTATAACCTTTGACAAGTTTTTTTTTTAATGGAAGTTGTTTCAGATAATATCTTACAGCCTACTCAAATGTTCTATGCCAATTTCCATTGCCTTTTATGTTGTTTGTCATTTAATTATTTTGAGACACAATAAAATTCATCTGGAAGGCAAAAGATCAAGATTATCCAAAGGAAAAAAATGGAAAAAAAAATATGAAGAGGGATGGCTTTGAAGTAACAGATCTCAAACTGTATTACAAAATAATAATAATCAAAACAATTTAGTTCTGATTAACATATAGAAAGATGGATTAGTGGAATAAATTAGATATGTAACACACAATAGTAAATGACTAGTAATATAGTACAAGAACTTACTGTTTGACAAAATTTCTAGAAAAAATGTAAAACTGTTTGGTAGAAACTAGGTAGACATCTTACACTATATACCAAGATAAGGTCAGAGAGGTACAAGATTTAGACATAAAGAGTGATAATATAAGCAAATTGGGGGAACACAAAAAATTTTACCTGTCAAATTTTATGGATAAGGAAAAAAACATTGGTGAACAAACAAGAGAAAGAGAACATTACAATATGTAAATTTGACAATTTTAATTACATTAAATGAAAAAAAAATTACACAAACAAAACTAATGCAACCAAGATTAGAAGTAAAGCAGAAAACTGGGGTGATTGAGATTTGGCAACAATATTCTCTGATAAAGTCCCCATTTCAAGTTATATCAGAATATGAGTAATTCTCCAATTGATACATGGTCAAAGGATAGAAATAGTTTTCAGAAGAAAAAAATCAAAGTTATCTAAGAGTCATATGAAAAAATTCTCTAAGTCTCTGTTGTTTAGATAAATGCAAATTAAAACAATTTAAGTACCACTTCACATGCTAATATGATAGAAAATAAATATAAATGTTGGAGGGAATGTGGAAAAATGGGGACATTAATGCACATTTGGTAGAGTAATGCTAGGGGAAAAAATGGAACCATGCCCAAAGGGCTACAAAACTTTGCATATTCCTTGGACTCAGCATTGACACTATTGCAAAATCTACATCCCAAAGAAATTTTTAAAAAACAAGAAAAAGACCCATAGGTACAAAAATATGTATAATAGCTCTTTTTATGGTGACAAAGAATTGGAAATTGAGGGAATAGCTGAACAAATTGTAGCATGTGATTTTGTTAGAATACTATTGCACTGTAAGAAATGAAGAGCAGAATAATTTCAGAAAAATCTAGGAATACTTATATGAATTGATTCAAAGTGAAGTGATCAGAACAAGGAGAACATTGTACAAAGTAACAACAATATTGTATGCTGATTCACTCTAAATGACAGGTATTTTGAGCAATACAAAAATTCAAGACAATTCTGAAGAATTGATGAATTCTGATGAAAAATGCTATCTATAGCTAGAGAAAAAAAACCCCAATAAAATCTGAATGCAGATCAAAGCATTTTTTCAAAATTTCTTTATTATTCTTGTCTTGATTAGTGTGTGTATGTTTGTGTGTGTTTGCAACATAGCTAAAATGGAAATATATTTTGTTTGCCTTAACTTGTACAATGAATATCAAATTGCTTTTATTCTCAAGGAGTGGGGGAGAAAGGAAAAGGTGGAACAAAGAATTTTTTAAAAATTAATGTTAACTTTTATTTGTAATTGAGAAAAAATAAAATAAGACCCCAAATTATAAATTAATAAAGATCTTGAGATAGCGGTATCCCAAGTCCTTCAGACATAATATATTAGAATCTTTGTGTTTGGGGGATGGACTTTTGCAGTACAAGTTAGTTCATAATAAATGAAAGTACTACACTATTTACCAAAGATGATGTAGTTGGATGTACTCCTACTTTCCAATTTTAGTCTTACCTCAGAATTTTTTTTCAGGGATTGCCTAAGATACATAACTTAATAAACTAATTTGACTAGCTAGCTAATCTGTCCTGTTTCCTCTGTCTTTATGTTTTTCTTCTGTTTTCTTTTCCCATTGTGGATGGTTAAGCTGATCTCATTCATATTTCTAGAGATATTATGGAGAATCCTTGACAGATAACTCTAAAATGATTGCTACATCTGAAAATAGTTCTGTCAAGACAAAGTCAATTTCATTTTTAAAAAAGCATGTGGCTTGGTACTCACTGTATCCATAACTTCCAAAATTCTCTTTAAAAATAAAGTGATCATGATGTGTAGAAATCATAAGGTTTTGACAATAACTTAACCATCTTGGCTTATGATTTCTTGGTTTTGAAGAGTAGTTTTAACTAATTTTTAATAGCATTCATAGTCCCATTGAAATCACTGAATATCAACACGTGATTTCATTTGAAATGTCATTCTTTCTACAACTTCCTCCACTCTTCATTTATATAAGAGATAATAATATGTAATGCAATAATTTTCATGATGACATGTTTACCTATGCTTATTGGGAGAACTACAAGGTAATTTATCCAAGCATCTTCATGTAATAATAATTCTTGTTTAATTTGGCACACATAAAACAACATTTTAGTCATTTTATTTATGTACCTCTTCCCCTTGGAGAACTTGTAAACTATTTTTTCAAACAACTCTTGACTTTTTTGTATCTTCTTGTTCCATTTATAACAAAAATGTCAACATGAATGTAGTGCAATTCCCTTAGTAAAAAAAAAAAATCTGTTCTATTTTAAACATAATCTAATCTATGCTAAAACATAGATTATTTTGAAGAGTTCCAGCAGTGTCAAAAAATCTGAAACAACTGACAGTAATCTGTCATTAGGCTCATAGTCAAAGCTTTTCTAGCTGCCAAAATTTTTGCTTCACTGACAAAGTTTTCATAGACAGGGATTATATCCATGCCATGAGAAAGAATAACATTAGGATTTTAGTGGAATCAAATTACAATAACTAATAATAATAATAACCTCAGCAGACTAGTTTTGAATAGGACTTCTGTATTACATCATTAAATAATTTATAAAACCTATACTTTTATATAAACAGATTATCTACAATCTCTAAAATAAGCTAAATTTCAAGATAGGTTGCAATAATATTTTTAATTTTTCTTCAATCATTGGCCCAAATTATCTTCCTTGACATTTCTCACACATGACATGTCATCACTCATCTTTGTGCTTTGCACAAGTATTATGTGTAATTAGAATATGCTTTCTCCTTGTTTCTGTCTCTTAAAACCTTGGGCTTTCTGCAAAACATAGCTCAAATTCTTATCTCCTACATGATTTTTTCCTGATCCTCTAGATTCTAGTACCTCTCACAAAATATCTTCTATTATTTGCATCATAGATATTTTTAATATACATTCCATGAATATGTTTTATCCTATAGGATGTAATCTTTATGAAGACAAGCACTATTTATTTTCTCTTTGGGCTTTCTATTCTTTGTGTCTTGCACAATGCTTAGCACATGAAATGCACTTTATTAAATGCTCACTGACTGAATCATTGGAAAAATTGATTTAGTGTATACAATAGCAGAAGGTAACACATGCACATATTAATATGTAAATATACATTTCAAGCATAAACTAAATGTTCAACATATCAGGAATCTTATGACAAAAGTATGAGTTCTTATTGCTATTAATATTTCAATAAACATATGTATTCCAAATTCAAGTAGACCCAAATGTGTGTGTGTGTGTTTTAATTCAATCCAGGGAAATAAAATAATAGAAGAAAAATTGGAGAAGGAAAAGCAACAAAGTTAAATAGAAATGCTCCCAATAGCACTTATTCCCCCAGGGTACCCTCAGCAATAGTTGAATTAGAACTGCTAAGGGAAAGGCCACATCAAACAAGGAACTTGCCAAAGCAGAAAGGTTACAGATATAATTTATACAAATATGATACATTTTTCACATTCAAAATATGAAATATTTAATTCTGAGAGTCACAGGAAGGGATGGAGTCTTGAAAAGTCAAAAGTTTTGAAACATCAACTTCTAAATTGCATCCTTCCCCAGACTGACAGTAACTCTGATTACTAGCATAGCTGAAGTATTGATAACTTTAGAGGGGGGAGCCTAAGAGACCTCAACAGTGGTTTAATAAGCTAGTGGCATCTGTTTAATGATTGCTCCTTGATGACCCTCAGTGGAGATTAATGTCTGATCTGTAGAAACAAATGGCTGATTTGTTGATTCTGCATAGAACTAAATGGCTGCTTTCTGTTGATAGTAGGAGTCAAAAGGAACAGTAATACAATTGTAGATCTACTCAAAAGGTGCTTTGGAATTAGCAAATCAATAATTCGTGAAAATTACATATGAGAATAATATGTTATGTTTACCTCTTCAGTAAAATAGTTCCTGGATTCTCAAATCCCATTCTCAAAGTACTATATGATGAGTAGAGTCACAATCTTTTTCAGCCATAGGTTGCTCATTTAAAATATGGGCACAATAACACTTTCATTGCCTCTTTCTCTTGGATTTATTGTAAATAAATAATTTTTAAACTCTAAAATGCAATAGAAATTAAAATTGCTCTTTCTTAGTATCAAGAATGTCAATTGGAATGGACTTGACAGGTCAATAGGTCTAGTCCATACCTGAACATGGACCATTTAGGATACACATAACTGTTGCTTAGGCTTCAGGAGTTGTTAACAAAACCTATGGATGGAGTATAGAGGGGAAAATCTATTTTATTCTGTACCTCTTTATTTTAAGGTGCCCAGTATATCCTTAGGGACAAGATAAAATCTTGTTCAGTAGTATAGAACTGACTTCAATTATACATGGGCCCAAATAAAGGCTGAGTTTTTAGAGGGACACTGTGGCAAAGTCTCTTGTTTGAGGTTCTTTCCATTTCCATTCCTATTCTTAAAAAAGATATTCTTGAAAGAATTCATAAATGGGAAACTCATTATAAAGCGTCTCTGAGATCTCTGAAATAATGAGGCAATCCAAATTCTTCCAATTTAATGGCTCCCCATTTTTCAACATCTCCTTTCAAATGGCAGATCTTCCATGTAGCCTAACTTGATCCTTCTTGCTGAAAGTTCAAATCTTCTGGGCCAGATAATCATAGGATCAGAGATTTGGAACTAGAAGAAAACCTAGAATCCACTTAATCTAACCACTTCATTTTTTTAGATGATGAAATGGATATACAAAAAAGTCAAATAACTTGTCCATATTGATTCATTTAGAGGTACAATTTTAAGTCATAACCTCTGATTTAAGGGCTAGTGTTCATTCTATAACATCTATATTGTTAGTCCTTCTCAAACATTGTATATATTAGTTCTTAGAGCAGTGATATGCTTAGCAGTTTTTGTTTTGTAGGTATGTTTTATGTTCCCTAATGTAAACTCATTGTCAACAGGAAATATGTCCAATTTATTCTGGCATTCTGTCCCCTTTGCCTCCAACCTCTCCACTTCAAGCATAGGATCTTGCTAGCATATGCATAATCAGTGTTTGTTGACTAAAGATTCCTGTCCCTCATCATCATCATCATGTTAGGAGATAAACCACACGGTTTAATTTAAAGATACATTTCAAAAAGCATTAAAACATTAACCGTTTTATGGGTTATCTTTTTTAAAGAACTCTTTCTACTATATCTCATACAGAAGATGTTCTATAAAATTTAAACTTATCTTAGTGCCTCTGCTACAATGAACATCCATGGCTTTGCTCTATAGTGATACAATTCTAGGTTTGCTTTTATGTTGTTCTGCCTTCTGCTATGGCAGGGCTGCCATCTGTCATTTGTACTGCTATCACTATACCTGCATCTAAAAGCAAACCCTTTCTCCCTCTGGCATTTGTGGCTAATCTACTGAAAGCTAGAAAATCAAATAACTGAGTTTGTTAAGAATTACATGCTAAAGAAGAGTCAATAAAAGCTCTGAGTTTTGGCCTGAGGAATAAGATTCTGGACATGTATGTGGGGGATGGAGTTGGGGTTGGAAGTGTTTGATAGCTATATACAGGAGTTCAAAGTTGTTTTATTTTCCCCAAATACATATAAGTGTTGTGCTTCTGAGATTTGACTGTATCTGAAGGCTGATTTTCTAGGTAAGAAAGTCGTTTGCTTAGAAGAGTGATCAAAAGAAAGATAGCAATTATCTTTGGGGAAAAAAGGAGTAGACACATAAATGATTTTTGCTTTGGCAGGCTTAGAAAACACCTTTTTTTTTTTTTTTTTTTTTTTTTTTTTTTTAATATACTGATGATCCTAATGAGGACAGCAGCCATTAATTAGATAAATCTACCTACCATTAGTTTAGAATCAAAATGGCCAATTCCAGAGCTTACTCTTTCTAATATATTGATCATTAGTGACAGCTTAGTTGTCTACATACACATACACACATCATTTAGAGTATATACACACTAATATATTGTGTATGTATATACATCCAAGTATATATATATATATATGTGTATATGTAACACACATATCTGTGTATGCATGTATTCAATTAATTGGCCAATTGACAACAATATTAACAAAAGATTGCTAATTAAAGATGAGTTATACTTACTTAGGATTTTGGGAAGCCACAATTAATGAATTCCCGATCTTTTAGAAATTTACAAAAAGAATTTCCACTAGGAAGATGTTCTCTAAAATTCCAAATATCACCAGAAATTCCAACATCACCAGAACAATAAAAATGCAGACTTTAAAACTATTTATATAATATTCAATTAAATTCAGTTAGCATGTTAGACGATTCCTATGTATCAGATACCATGCTTAATTCTAGAATGGAAAGACAAACTAGTGCTTCCCCTGAAGGAGCTTACAATCTTTTGGAAAAACAGATATACACAGACAAATCATTGCAAATTATAGGCAAAATTAAATATAAAATAATTTATTTGGATACATATTACTTCCTAGGGGAAATTTCAAGATATCTACAAGGAGGAAACCACTGGGAATCTCCAGTGCAAAGACAAGTAGGTGGAGGCAAAATGTATTGTGTGAGGAAAAGGACTAGACTAGAAATATACTGAAACCAGATTGTGAAAGAATTTTAATGCTAAGCAGAGGAATTTGCATTTGATACTAGAGGCAAGAGGGATCCTTTTTAATTTATTAGATACAAGTGACTCAGTGTCACATTACCTGTGTAACCTTGTTAAGTCATTCAATTTCTGAAGCTTGGCTTCAATTCTGATTAAATGATTCTGAGATATTTCCCAATTATCCATATTTGACCCTTTGCAACTCTTCCTGGATTCTTTTCTAGTTAGATAACCTCTCAAGGACTGTGTATTACACTAAGAAATGTATCATATAAGTCACTGAGCTTAGAATCAGCAGGGATCATCTTCATGAGTTCTAATGTGATTTCAGACACTTACTAGCCATGTGACCTTCAGTAAGTCACTTAACCCTGCTTGTCTTAGTTTTCTCATTTGTAAAATGAGCTAAAGAAGGAAATGGCAAACGACTCCAATATCTTTGTCAAGAAAACTCCACATAAGATCACGAAGAGTTGAGCAAGACTGAAATAACTGAACAGAAGCAACAAAGTTCATTAATGGCAGGTGCAGTTTTTGTTCCCCAGTGTTTAACACAATATCTAGTACATGTTTATAGATTAGACGGAGTTGATGGACACAAAATAATAGAATGTCAATGAGAAACTAAAGCACATCAAGAGAAGGTAAGTGGAAGATAGTGAAGAACCTGAAGACTATTTCCTAAAAGTGTCAATGAAAGGAATTCCATTGTTAGCCTAGATAAATATAAACATAAAGGGGATATAACAATTTTCTTCGTGTATTTGAAGAACTGGAATGGGGGGAAAGGATTATGTTTGTTCTTCTTAGCTTCATAGCCCATAAATAGGGACACTGTGTGAGCAAATATGAGTTCAGCATAAGGGGGAAAAAAGCATCCCTTCCAATTAGAATGTTCTCAAAGAAAGGTGAGCTCCTTTGTAGAGTAATGATCTCAGGAGGCTTTGTTGCACATGTTGGGAATGCAATAAACAGGATGCCCAATGTGGGGAGATAATTCATTTCTTTCAGGCTAGATTTGAACTCAGAAAGGTGAGTCTTCCTGATTCCAGGTCTGGAACTCTATCCTCTGTGCCATATATCTGCCCAAAGTGAATTCTAAGATTCTCAGAACATTGATACTTTAAAAGTATCAGTAGTTCAAGAGCCACCAGAACAAAAAGAGTAGCCAATATCTAGATAGCTCTAAAAATTTTATAAAATGCTTAACAAACATTATCTTCTTTTTTTCTCACAAAATTAAGTAGTAGGTATTATTATTATTATTATTATTATTATTATTATTATTATTATCTTCATTTTGTTGATGAAGAGATCAAGGCAGAAGGAATGAAATGACTTGCCTACAGTCACAACTGTATGAAGTAGGAACTAAATTAATGTATCTAACCTCATATTCTACATTCTATCTGCTCTACCATTTAATTACCTCCAACAACAACTGAAAAAAATTACATTTTCAAAATACTTTGAAATAATAAAGTCTTTTCCGATTTAATCCTCACAGAATGTCTGTGCAGTGGGTGGGTGTGATATTATTATCCCCATTTTGCAGATAAGGAAACAAGCTGTGCTGCACATGCCAACCGTACTGCCACTCACTCATGTGCTGCTCTCTGCTAAGCTGGCCCAGGCTACATTATTCTCTACTGTGTAGGTGGTGAGAATGCTCTGCTCCTTACTCTGAGACATCAGGCACACTGAAACAGCCTGATTCCCACCTTGGATACAGACGTTCCCAGGAACTCATGATCCTAGCTACAAAAGTTCTGGACATTAGCATCCTTAGATCTTACTTGGAGTCTGCACTTGAGTTCTACTCCTAACTTGCTTTGAAACCTTGAGCAGATTATTTTTTTCCTTCTGAGTTTCTCAATGTCTTCTGTCAAATTAAACATTCATCTCAAATATTATAGGTTATACTTTTAAAGATTAGAAGGAATTGATGTGCACTAAAATATTAGAATGTCAATGAGAAGCTAAAGCACATCAAGAAAAGGTAAGTGGAAGAATGAAAAATCTTGAGAATATTTCCTAAAAGTTTCATTGAAAGGAATTCATTTGTTAGCCTGGAGAAAATATAGGGGATATAATAACTCTCTTCGTGTATTTGAAGAGCTGGAATGTGGGGAAAAGATAATATTTTGTTCTTCTTAGCTTCATAGCCCATAAAGAGGGACACTGTGTGAGCAAATTTGAGTTCAGTATAAGGGGGGAAATCCTTCCTTACAATTAAGAGTGTTAGCTCTTGATTTCTGTATGACATCAACATTTTTCCTATTACTTAAATTCAATCCCTTATCCCACTGTATTTCTTTATAATTGCTTTGAAAGAAAAGTTTGCTGCAATGAATTCAATGTACGTTTTTCTACATAGCAAGATATTCAATTTTTTTTCACATAATGCTCCATGTGACATTATCTCTGGTGATTCCCCAAGCCTGGAATTCTCCCCCTCCTATGCTCCAACTACTGATTTCCCTGGTTTCCTTTAAGACCCAACTGAAATCCCATCTTCTATAGGAAGCCTTCCCTTAGTCCCAGAACTTTCCCTCTGGTAATTCTCTGCCCCTTCCCATTTATCCTTTATTATATTGTATTCTTGTTTTCTTTCCCATTGGATGGTAAGCTACCTGGAGACAGGAATGGTTTTATCTCTTTTTGTATTAAAAGCACTTGGCACAGGGTCTGACACATTGTAGATACTTTAAAAAGTTTACAGACTGATTTATTTTTTCTTTGCCTTGGAAAGAAGAACTTCCAATATTATCTGGGAGATTACCCAAGATGACCTCTAAGGTCTTTTCCAATTCTGATATTTTCCAAATCTGTGAAAGGCTTAAAGACTACTGTGTAGGCATGGAATTCGTATCAAGGATCTAGATTAGTGGATTCTTGATGTTGAAGTAGTATGGCCTACTAAAAAGAACACTGGGTTAAAGGAAATATATAAGCTTTTTTCGGTGCTATTCTGTCAAAGAATTTGTGCTTCAATTCATCAATCAAGTTATGAAGTAGTGAGTTTTTTCCATGATTTATTATAAAGAGAGAAATGTTAAGTAGTCCCTGAACTTAAAGCTTTACATCCTTTAAAGCAAAGTCCACCAAAGTCAGCCAAAATTTATTGAGAAGTGTCATGAATGGTCTTGATTTGTCACTGTGGCAGGAGCCTATACATTAGTTACTCATCTGTAAAACAAAAATGATAATACCTAGTCTACCAGATTTCCAACATTGTTAATAAGAACAAGTGTAATCATAAAAGTTAAAGAATGATTCTTTATTTAGATTAATAAAATTATGATGTATATGCATATTTAATACATACATATCTATATGTATATATTGATATATACTTATATATATATATATATACATTTAAGTACACATACACATATGGATCAATAAACATATAGATATATGTATTATCCTTCTTTTAGATCATAAGCCCCAGAAGTATCTTCTTAGTTAACTCTGAATTTTTTTGCTATTAGCAATGTAATATAGAGAGAGCAATCTCCTATAATAGTAAAAGCATTGTTCTTGGAGCCAGACAATCCTAAGATCATAGATTTAGAGGTGGATGGGACCCATCTACCCACAATTCCCTCATTTTTATAGGTGAGGATACTGAGCTCCAAAATATGAAGTGACTTGCTCAATCCTAGTTTCAAGTTTTGGTTCTGACATTATGTATCTCAAAACAATATCATTTCTTTAAGGCTCAGTGTCCTCACTAACAAATGAGGGGGGTGGAATAAATGACTTTTAAAACACCATCTACAAAACAAAAACAAAAAACTCCCCTCTGCATAAAATTCTAGGAATATCTTTCCCACTCTGACCAACTAGACAATATAGGCATGGGAAGGATATTTGTTACAACTTAGAAGTCCAGAAAATATGCAAAATAACAAAGAAACACTTCTACCCTCAGGGAAAATACCAAGGAAGCACCTGAAGTTTTAGGTCATACTAGTTTTGAAAATCACCTATACTTTGCATATATATTGCATGTTAAACTAATTATATTTCTTGAATACAGGTTCTGAAGTTAGAGAATTGAAATCAAACATGTTTATTATTTTGCATAATGAAATCTTTCAACCTCCATGGAAAATGAAAGTAACTAATCATCTCTTATCAGAGACACTCAAATGCCATCCCACCCCCGCCAGTTGTCAGCTCCATTCAAGGAAGCAATGAATTTGGGTTACCTTGGATTTGACAGGAGGCAGCCAAGAAGGTTACATCATTTGAGGTACAGGGAAAGAGACATTAAAAGATGCTTACTGATTGAGCTATAATTATAGGACATAACTGGCTGGCAATCAAAATACATAATATATCACCACATAGAACTGAAGAAAATAAGAATATGAAAATAAATGTTTCCCAGGCATTAATGAAAAGACTTTTTAGTTGACTGTTCTCAGCAAGTATTTCCCAAAGAAGTCCTTCTCTGATTCACTGTCAAAAAAGTCAAAATACATTTAATAAGCATCTATAATGTGCCAGATACTGTGCTATAAATTGAAAATACAAAGAAAAAAATCAGTCCCTCTCCTCAAGGAAATCGTAGTTTAATGAGGGAGATAACATGTAAGCAAATAAGCATAAATAGCATAAATAAAATACAGAATAAATTGAAGATAATTAAGGGGAATAAGGAAAAAGCTTCTGCAAAAGGTGGTAATTTAAACAAAAATGGAAATAATGGAAACAAGCAAGTAGAGAATTACAGCTTTGGAGAAATGGAGATGGAATGTCATATGTGACGAACTACAAGTAGGCTGTTACTGGAACACAGAATACATATGGGATCAAGTAAGATAATAAGGAGTCACTGGAGTTTATCAAATGGTGGAGGAGAAGTATGTGATATGATCATATTTATACTTCAGGATGATTGCTTTGATAGTAAAGTTGAGAATGGATTATAACAAGGTGACTTGAGATAAGGAGACCATTGAAGGTAATTACAATTTTATAGCCATGAAGTTATTAGGTATAATGTCCAGACCAGGCCCTGGAGGTCCTCTGGATGGGTCTTAGTCTCAACAGGACAGTCAACAGGAGCATGGTCAGGAATAGTCTAAAGTATTTATTGTCTCCTTCACAGTCTGTCTCCTTTAAAATTTGTTCACTCTGATTGATTGACTCTGTCCCCAGTTCTCTCAGTCCTTAAATACTCTATTACAATTACATGATTACAGCATACTGAGTATGTATGAATTAGAGAACCATTACATCACCATACTAAGTACTAAGTATACGTGAACTAGAGAACCATCATTTCATCGATTCCACTGAGTTAACACCTTGTTGTAAGTATCTTTGTTTCAAGTACACTGCTCCAGAGTTCTGGCACTCTACAATTAAGGTCTATAACACAAAGTGGTCATGAAAAAATACTCCAAATTATTGATAATAACAGAAATGAAAACTAATTCTAATGTTTTATTTCATATCATTAGATTGAACAAGAATGACCAAAAAAAGGACAGCTGAAAGGGTTATTGGAAAAAAGGCATAATGGTTCATGATTGATGGATCTATGAATGGATAAAAAATTCTGCAAAGCAATTGGGAATTAATTATTATTATTATGGATTTAACAGTATCTGCACATTTTTGGAATCAGATATATCACTACTAGATCTTTACTAAAAAAGATAATCAAATAAAAAAGAAAAGATTTTTTAGAACAAAAAAGCAGTTATTTTTCTGATGGTAAAAAAGAAAACAATAACTTGAAACTAAGAACATGTCCATTAACTGAGCAATGGCTAAACAAATTGTGATATATGAATGCAACAGAACATTATTATGCTGTATAAATAGATTATTATAAAGAAACATGGAAACACTTGTATGAACGGATGCAGAGTGAAGTGAGCAAAGCCAGAAAATTAATTTATACCTTAGCATCAATATTGTAAAAAATAAACAATTTTGAAAACTCATATTTACTAAAGGATAATGCAATGAGGACAGAAAAAATATTTATTAATAATGATAAGACTGTGAAATTAATCAACATTGAAAGCTAAGAAATGTGATCAGCATAAGGACCACCCAGGATTCCAGAGGACCAATGAAGAAGCAAGATATCAGGTGGGAGATTCAGGGAAAACAATGAGACATTCTGCCAATGAGGGAATGTTTTTGCTTGACCATGGTTAATTTTTAATTTGGAATTTCTTTTTCTGTTTTCCAATAGAATAAAGGATGAGAGAAGTAGAAAATAGATTTCTGTTCATGAAATTGAAATAATACCTCTCAAAAACAAAGAATATACCTGCATACATATGTGTATATATATGTATATATACATATACATATATATATGATATTACAAATGTAGAATTAATTAACAGAACTTGGAAACAGACTGGATATTTGGGGGACAGGGCAATTTGACCTCATTATCTATCAGTTTAGGTCATCTTAAATCATTATTCCTAAAACAATAAACTAATTAAACAAACGACAATCTATTCGTTGTTATAAAGTACTTTATCATTTCCCTTTCAGTTAAAAGTCTTCCTAGGATACAGTTGGATTTTGAGAAACATGTGCATGTATATACGCACATATACCTATATATGGGTATATGTGTGTATACATAGTAGGAACAAACTGAGGCCCAGAGAGAGATTAAGTCACTTGCTCTCAATAAAACAATAATTTCATATTCTCAGAATACCTGTATGTTCAGACATTTGGTCTCATAAATCTTCACTATATTAATTTCTAAACTTTTTAAAAGTTCTTTTATCTATTCGTGCAAACTAGTATATTTTTAAAAACCTTAAGATTTTGCTCTAAATATTTTAAGAAATTTAATATTCATTTAATCTTTATTGGGACCAGTAATATCCTCATCATATAAGGACTTCCAAATTATATCCTTCATATCCCCTTTGCTCCCCTCAGGACCTTGGAGAGCTACTGAAAATAAAACAAAACAAAAGAGAACAATATAGTTACTGATCCTACTAGGGCTTTGGGAATATTAGATGTCTCAGTAAAATTAAATTGAAGCCTTACCCATTTTCAATGTTAGAGCAAATCTATTGCTAAAACTACAATGCTAAATTAAAAGAAATTTGTCATCTAAATTATCTTGGATGAAAAATATTTTCCTGGTTCAATGTGAAGACATAGATTATAAGAATGACTATTTTACATAAAAACCTCAGCTAGCTGGTAAAGATGAACATCTACCAAAAGAACAGATATCAGCCAGTCACTAAGATTTCCTCTGAGAAAGAGATAGATAGAGAGAGAGAGAGAGATAGATAGTTTGATAGAGAAAGAGAGAGAGAAAGATTCTATATCTCATTATCATTTATAGGGGAGTCTAGTGCTCTCATAGAGATGAGAAGTTAACTCCTTGGAAAATACATTATCCCTTTCTATAGAGAATAACTCTTAGGGTCTTTCCTGAGTTGTTCTTTCATAGTTTGTAATTAAAAAGAAAAATTCATAACTCTGAACCTAGCTATATAGGGAGTAATTAACATCCTGTACTAAAGCAGAAGTCACCTTTTTCACAACTTATATTCTGAAAGAGAGATATGAAGTACCAAAAAAATGGAATTGCCCAGGTCATACCATCAGTAAGTGTCAGAAATAGGACTTGAAATCATGTCTTTCTTCCTCTAATGTATCACTTTACCACACTGCTTTCTTTTTCACAACTGTCTCAAAAATATTTGATTTTCATCCAACCAGTCCAATGTTCTTATCTCACAAAGAAGCAAATTACAGTAAACAGAAGAGAGAACTGCAATTCTGGGAACACATTCTCACCCATTCTGAGGGAATTATGAGCAAACTTTTGCTTGCTGTGCTTCTCTTTTTCTTTTGTTTGTCATGTATTTATATCCCATGTGAATAGAAATTGTAGCCCACATGTATATAGACTTTTGCAGTTCTTTTAAAAAAAAAAAAAAAAAAAAAAAAAAACTTCCCTTACACTAACCCTATAAAGTAGGCATTACCATTTCACAAAGAATGAATTCGACATCAGAGAAGTATTGTTCCTTGTACACAGGCAAACAGTAAAATGCCCTTCCAATTCTGATTGTTTGATAAATTCATCTTATAGAAACATCACAAAAAATACATTTAGAAAGCATCTTCCACTGAAATTATGAAGATGTAGAAGTAGAGAACAGGACTAATGCAGCCTTTAGCTCCCAAGATTTTATAATGCAATACATATAAAACAGATAGGAATCACTGTATAAAAATGATATAGAAAAGATAAACCAAACACTAAACTAATAGGCAGTAAAGAGACAAATCAATTCTATGTCAAGCATGATTGTTTTGTGAGTCATACAACTCAAGAAGAAAAGCATAATTGGATAGTAAAAGAATCGAATGGCAATAAAAGAAGGAGTACTGGACATATATTTAGGGTAGCAGCATGAATCTTGTCTGTCAATTATAGCCTCTGTGAACTCAAACGAATCATTTCCCCTCTTTAGGCCTCCATTTGCTCACATACAAAAAAAAAGTACATTTGGACTATATGATCTTAAAGATCCAGGAAGCTGTAAATAATATATTTATGATTAAGTAATTAGAAGAATGCCAATTCTTAGGAAAACAGAGTCAAGGAAACTGTCTAATTCTACTTTGATCAATCTAGAAAAATGACATGTAAGACATAGGATCCCAGGAAGTACTTTAATGATGGAAAAGAGTCTAGACTGGTAAGGGAATCAACAATAGAAAGGTCAAGGAATTTTAGAATTTTAGGTGAAATTATCAAAGACGGACAGAAATGCAATTGGTTAAAAAAAGATTTGAGGCAGCCTGGGTCAGACTTCATTATTTTTGCCTTTTATTTAAATATGTAAATCAGCTGGAATAGATATTAGATTCAGATCTGACTACTACATTTTAAATGACATAAATAAATTTGACTTGGTATTATCTGGAGAATATGGGGGATTGAAAACATGCTATTTGTTTAAGAAACTAAATGGGTTTTCTGGGAGGCAAAGATAATGGATACACAGGAGTTGTTTTTAAATAATTCCAAAGCCCAGATACGAGAAGAGTTGGATTGTGGCACCTAGTAGGTACTTTAAAG
Source organism: Sminthopsis crassicaudata (assembly GCF_048593235.1). Lineage (NCBI taxonomy): Eukaryota > Metazoa > Chordata > Mammalia > Dasyuromorphia > Dasyuridae > Sminthopsis > Sminthopsis crassicaudata. Next base: position 554,771,481 of record NC_133619.1, read on the forward strand.
TGTTACTGAATTATTATTCCAGTTAGGCCCAGAGGGAAAAATTAGTAGCAGTAGAATAAAAGTGGAAGAGGAATGTGCCTTATTGCATTTAAGAAATATTTCTTAATAATTTGAATAGATTAATCTCAGGGTAAGACTCCAACCCAGGTGAACCAACATCACAAACATTTGCCTTAGAAGCTGAAAAAAATCAGAGAGACAACATATTGAATGTAAATAATAAATATAATTTCATCATTTCCACAATTCTTATGACTTTCATGTACATGGAAGATGTTTCCTGGGTATCTTTTTCTACAATGTACTGAGCTGTGCATAAGTGATCATTTTAGTGATTTCTTCAAGTTTCTATAATAGGCAGGTGAACTTTTTCAGAAAAGGTGTATTCTGATAAAAAGAAATAAAGTTTCACTTACTTTAACTCTTATCATTACCACTTAATGTTTGGCTTATTAACATCCATTTATCATCAAAGTCCTCAATTCTCAGCCAATTCTCAATTAGTGAGAACTATTATTAAATATACCCCATTCACACAGCCTCATAAAATTATAGAGTTGGAAGGGACCCCAGCGACCATTTCATTCAACCCTGACCAAAACATGTCTATCATCTACAAAACTGCCAAGCACTTGTCATCTAGCTTCAACCCCAAGACTTTCAAAAATGGCAAACTTCCTATACCAGGAAACCCATTCTATTGCTGACCAGTTCTGATTTTTAGGAAGTTTTCTTAAATGTTGAACTGAATCTGTGGCTTTATAGTCTTTTCTCCATCCCCTATTGAGACTAAGGAAAAACTTTGATTTCAGATGCTATATCTGTCTTCTTTCACAATATTAACTGTATTAACTCCCCTGAAATATAGTTACTTCTTTATCAGTGATTAAGTATATGACATTAATTTCAAAGTTAAAATTTGAAAATGTGCTACTATCACAGTTATGACTTCCTTTATTTATGCATGTTAAATCCAAGATCTATTTAAAAGTAAATTAGTATATCTTGATTGGTTTAGTCTTTTCTTTCCAGGTTCATTCATCAACTGAGTTGCTTCCTGTCCCACCAAGATTTAAAGACTAAAAGTCTCTGTTACAATCATAGAATATGTTCTTAAGAGTCATGGAATCATAGAATGGCAGTATGTCAGGACAGCTTAGAAATAATCTAATCAAGTGTTTTATTTTTACAAAGGAAGAAAATGAAAACTATACAATCATAGTTGCAAATTATACATAGGAATATTAAGCACTAGAATACAGTTCTCTGGCCCAGTATTCTAGTATCTTGGCACAACTTAAGAACATTATTTATTAAAAAGAGCCCAAGTTGGAGCAAAAAGAAGACTCTCTCTCACTCTCTCTCTCTCTCTCTCTCTCTCTCTCTCTCTCTCTCTCTCTCTCTCTCTCTCTCATAGATATATGTATGTATATATATTATAATTCTGCTGTAAATATAGACAACCTTATATGACTAGGACTAAAATAGTTCTCATTATAAAAAGATTCAAGCTCAGTTTACATAACAAATTAATAGATTCAGTCAAATTTATTCATTGAAAAATTTATTATTATGCATGGTCTATGTTCCACTAAAAGAGATACAAGTAATTAAGATAAGGTCTCTTCCTTCAAGGACCTTGCAGTGACTAGAGTCAAGATGAAATTGTATTCAATATCTTTGTTTTCTGAAGGGAAGGGAATCTTAGAAAGCATATTCCATCCAAAAGGAGAAGGATGGGAAATTTCTGGAGATGCAGCCAGTATTGCAGAAGATAGAGTACTGACCCTGGAATGACAAAGACACTTTCATTTCTTACCTTAGAACCTACCTGGCTGTGTGATTTTAGGCAAGTTACTTCACTTGGAAACTTCTATTTCCTCAATTGTAAAATGGTGATAATAATAGCATTTATGCTGCAGGACTGTTGTGGGGGGTCAAATGTTTGTACAAAGTACTTATTAGTACAGTGTCTGGAATATAATACATGATACATAAATACTTATTTTTTTGATTCCTGCTTGTTTTAAGCTGTGCCTTTAGAAAAAGGTAAAATTCACTTATCTAGAAAATATACTTACACACATTTTTAGTCTATTCATTATCTGACGAGTTGAGTGACTGGCCAATCACAGGCTTTTAGTAAATGTCTATTAATGGGAAAAATGAAATATAAATAAAATAAATATCTATTAAATAGAAATTAACTCAATAAGAGACTAGATGACCATAGAATCATTGACTATTAAAACTTTAGATTAAGCTAAGCCATTCAAATCAAGAGAGACCTTAATAACTTTTCCAATAAGTTGATCAAATAAGATATACAGAGTACTTTGCAAATCCTAAAATGATATATAAATGCTATCTACAATTAGTATTGTCATCATTATCATCTCACCTTGCCTTGACAATATCCAGGATCAAGAAATAGATATTAAGTACATGCAATAAACACTGATTCCATTCTAGATTCTGGAGTGATTCATATTTTTCATATACATATATATATATATATATATATATATATATATATATATATATATATATATATGTGGAAAAAGTTGTTGTTCAGTAATTTTTCAGTTATGTCTGTTTCTTTGTGATCTCAATTGGGGTTTATTGGCAAAGACACTGGAATATTTTGTCATTTCCTCCTCCAGCTCATTTTGCAGATGAAGAAACTGAAGGAAATAGAATTAAATGACTTGCCCAGGATCACAACTAAAAAGTATCTGAGGTCATATTGAAATCAGGAAGACAGATCTTTTTTTTTAATTAAAGATTTTTATTTTCAAAACATATGCATAGATAATTTTCAAGATTCACTCTTATAAAACCTGTGTTCCACATTTTTTCCTTCCTTCCCTCTACTCCTTCCCCTTGATCACAAACAATCCAATATATGTTAAACATGTGCAATTCTTCTATACACATAGAAAGATAAATCTTCCTAGGTCCAGGTCTAGCATTCTATTCACTGAGCTACTTAGCTAACTATATAAGACATAGTCCCTGCTGCTAAAAACATGAAGTTTACAGGTAAATAGGGAGTGATGTGACAAATTCATGAATGCCTATGATAAAAATAAAATGAGGTATACTGAATGTAATTGAGCATTAAATGTTCTTAGTATTATTCTCTCTTAACCATATCTTTTTCTCTATTCACAGGGCCACCAATTCATCAATTCTTTCTTGTGCTACTGCAATAGCCTTTTGATTGGTTTGCCTAGTTCTAGACCTTTCATCCTCTTCAAATCTATTTCCCATAAGGTGACTTCCTTAAATGAACCTATCAATCACCCAATAAATATTTTAATATTTAATAATTTTAATAATATGACAAAAATAATTTCAATTATATCTTTACATATAAAGTATACTTCTTTGCAAAAGGGAAGCAATGTAACAGCAGAAAGAACTCTAGAATTAGAATTGGAAGATGCAGATGTAAAATTCTGTTCCTATCACTAACTACTTGTGTCATTAGGGACAAGTCATTTAAACCTTCCAGGACTCAGTTTTCTCAACTTTTAATTAAAATGATTGAACTAAAAGATTTCTAAGATCTCTTCTGCCTCAAGCTCAGTTATCCTGTGATTAGATAACCTCTAAGTTTTCTTTCAATTCTAAAAAATGAGCCCATGATCAATGATCAGCCAAAAAAATCCCTGAATGTTATTCAGGGCTCATTTCATAACTTTGAATCTCTGATCATCTGAATTATTAAAAATTTCGGAGTTCAAAAGAGTGTGTTCATGAATTCGGAGTGAAAGTGGAAGTGAGGCAAGACTGATTAATTTATAAAAAATGTGTTTTTGGCTATTATTTGTCTATTAATCAGCAAGCAGAATTAGAAGATCTGTTCCAAACTAACCTACCTTCGTGTAAAAATAGAATGTAGAATATAGAGAGATAAACGTATTAGTGGGGTAAGAAAAAAGCTGAGAAGAAAAAAATTCAAGAAAGGATGAGGAAGAAAATCCAGCACTGGGTTTCGAATATCTGATTAAACAAAAGCAAAACAAATTCACATTCACAAAGTGTTGCCCAAATATAAAGGTGATTTTGTTTACATCCTCCATCATCTTTTTGAGATTCATTCATATCTCTATGATGTCATATAATGTACTGCTATAACTAATATATTGTTGGTGAAGCTATAAATTGGCACAACTATGCTGGAATGTAACTTGTAATTATTCAATAATGAATATGGTTGATATACTGATATGTGTGTGTGTGTGTGTGTGTGTATATATGTATATATATATATATACATATATATATATATATACCTATAGACACATAACTATAAAGATATGTATGTATATATAACTATATATACATATAGTTTTATATATAATATGTGATATAATATAATAACATGTATACAGTCTTATATATGTATATATAGTTATATATACACACACATTATGTAGTTAGGTATAGTTACATATATAGGTGTATATATAGTTATATATTCACACACACATATATATATAGTTATATACACACATATATGTCACTGTAAATATACATCATATATATTCATATGTTGTAACACATTTGGTAGAAACAGAGAATTACAAAAAAACACAATAGATGCTCATAAACTAGAGAATGCCTAAATATATTTCCACATAAATGTAGTAGAAATTAGTAATACTGTACTGTAACAAATAATGAACATAATTTCAGAGAGACATGTAAAGATATATGTGAATTGATGAACCAGGAAAACATGTATAGAGAGAAAATCATTAAAATGGAAAGAATAACAAACCAACAAAAACACAGAATATTATGAAATTATAATGATCAAATTTGACCTCAAAGAAGATATATAAGATGACATTTTTCCTTATTCCTTGGTAGAGGGTGGAAGGCAAGAAGGCTGTGAGTAAAAATAATTCATAGTTAAAATCTATCTGTTAATCTTATTGATACTTTATTAATCTATTTCTCTAATTTATTTTAAGGTTAGGCTTTCTTAGATTAAAGTAAGGGAATGATAGAAGGGATAGAAAAGATTGGTCAAAAATTAATGAAAATTTATATATAAAAGATCAAGACTTAAGAATGATCTTAGAAATTATCTAATCCTACTCTCATTTTACAGATGAAGAAACTGAAACCCAGAGAGGGAAGTGTAAAGGGCAGGAACTTAGTATGATTGATTTAATCATTACAACAAAATGTTAACTCAATGGAATTGATAAGACAATGGTTATCTACTTTAGCATGTGAGTTCTCTACTTCAGATGATTGATTTAATCTTAGTAATGGTTCACTAGTGATATAATGATTGGTTTATACTCAGTATACTGTAATGATATAATTGTAATAGAGAATATAAACTGGGACAAACTCAGCCAGAGACAGACTTCAAGATAGAGACCCTCCTAGTGGTCCTCCTGCCTCCTGCACAGAAGCCAAGACTCATTCCAGAGAGCCTCCAGAAAGCTAGCTGGGTCCCAGGCAAAGGAGATAGACAGTGAAGAAGATAATAAAGACTTCAGACTTTATTCCTGACTATTCTCATGGTAATTACGCTGCTAAAAGGAAGCCTGGTCCCAAGACCTCCAGAAAGCAAACCAGAACCTTACAGGGAAGGGACCTACTTAACCAGATCCATGAGATTATCAGCAGCAGAACTTTCATTCCAATTTAGTCCTCTGTGTCCTAGTCTTTGTTCTTCTCTGTACAGCATACTTTTCATGATACATTTCCCCCCATTTTTAGAGGAGGGAACTGAATCTTAGAGTGTATAAATGACCTGCCCAAGGTTATACTTTTATAAAGTGACCAGGACTCAAACTCAGGTATTCCAATGATACCTTCCATGACTCTAGGCTGCTCCTTCAGTAAATCTTCAAGGACAGCATAAAAAGAAAAACCAAAAGAAGCCAGCTGGTGATGGCATTTGTCCTAAACAAACAAAAAGGTTCAGAAGTATATCCATATACTTCAGGAATATAAGAGAACCCCTTCTTAACAAAAATAGTGAGAACTCACAGACACTCTTTAAAGATTAAAACTCTGGCTCTTTCATCAATTTCTCAAACAAATTTCACTTCTGAAATACAAAGACTGGTGATAGTGTAGTTTGCTGGTGCCCACTTCCCTTGATCTTTTTTATCTTTGCAGAGGAATCCCTCTGGCTTCAGCAGTTTTCCTTAAATTGCTATTGTTGCCCCCTACCCCTGGCCCCAATTAAATCATCCTGTGACAGCAGCAAATTTCTTAGGATTTATTTCTTTTTATTCTGTCAGAAAGTTAACAAGATGCAGTAGGCAACAAAATAAATCATGCTATCATTCATCAGTCAGTGTCCACCCCCACCAGTGTCATCGGACCATGGGATGGAAAACGCCAGCCATCTTAAAGAAGCCTTGATGTAAGATTTTGCAGCATTTTACATGGTAATCTGTTCTGAGAATGAGCAAAAGAGGGCTACAGATACCAGAAACTCTCCTCCTGCCTCCATTAATCTAATTCAGCTTCAGACCTTATATTCAGCACAAGCTGCCTAACCCACCTTCCCTGAAGTAGAAAATGGAATGCTTTGAGCTGGCTGCTCATATAATCCCCATCCAGCAACTCAGAATCTATCACTTTATGAAGGGGGAGAGATGAGAGAGCTGTGTCTGTCTCAAAAGCACCTCCTTGCCCTTGATGGGAGAGTTAATATGCCAGTTACATTTGATGACTGATGTTTCTCTGAATCTGCCTTTTCACGTGCTCAGGGAACCCTGGGACTCCCCAGTCTCAGCCCGGCCTGGGGGAGAGTCATTTTGGCAGGGCAGATGGGGTAATTTGATATTGGTGTTTTGCTTCACTAGTTCCTCCATTCAGCATAAAAGAAAGCAATCTTAGGACAGTTAAAACCCAAATTCTGGGAGGCAACTTATTATAGCTCCTCACATACATATCTGGCAAAAGCTCATAACTCTCAACCAATAAACACAGAAGATTGCTTCCACAGAAGGCAGGGAAAAGAAGCCTGGAGCCTTGCAGCTGGTTAAGGGGGGAAAAAACTTCTAGGAAGAATGCAGTTTCAATTTTCATAGGATTTAGAGCTGGAAGAGACCTTATAGATTTTTTAGTCCAAAAATCTCATTTTGTGCATAAGAAAATGGAGTCCCAGACAAGGTAAATACTGTATCCAAGGTCATATAACTGGAATTTGCAGAGACAGGAATGATTCAGCTCTCCAATCAATCAATCAGTCAATCAACCAACCAAGCATTTATTAAGTACATACTACATTCTAGGTTCTATACCAAGCATTGAGTCAACAAAGATAAAAATGGAAGATTCCCAAAGAGGTTACATTCTTCAGATGCTATAAGTAAGAAAGTATCATGGAAAAGATACTGCACTTGTCATCAGAAGAATGCATGATTTGTATCTTTCTCTGATACTTCTTTTAGCTGCAATATATGTCCATAAGTAAGTTACACAATTTTTCCAGGCCTTGGTTTTCTCATCTTTAAAATGGAATGAATAATATAGCACCAAGAATTTTTCTACTATATCCCAGCTCTTCTTCCAGAAGCTTTACTTAGGCCCAGAAATTCACACATAAAAAGTATGCTGTACTTCAGTGGCTTCTAAATCCAATTGAATGGTTCTCCCAGAAACTTCTTTTATGGAGGGAACCCAGAGCAATCACATCTCATTCCTACCTAAGCTATATACCTGGCTTCCTCTATCATACCCTGAAATCAGATATCTTCTCCTCATCCCTCATTTTCATCTTTTTTTTTTTTTTTTTAATATATTGGCTTCTTTTATTAGACTGTAAACCCCTTGAGGGCAGGGATTGTCTTTCCCTCTACTAGTGTTTGTATCATAAGAATTTAGCACAGTTCTTGGTGCAGATTAGGGATTTAATAAATGTTTGCTGGGTGACTTTTGACTGATTGACATATTTTAGAAGTTTCTTGTATGGGACAAATAAAAGCATGTAAATAGTTTCAAAAAACTTTAAAGTACCAAATAAACTCCAGTTATTTGATTACATTTCCATTATATCACATTTTCTCCTGTAACACATATGAAGAGAAGTAATTTTTGTATAACTTCAAGAATGCAAAGTGGCAATGACTGGATTCATTCTACCTCCATCTATTCTTGCAAAGTGAAACTCCAAAGGTTCAGCTTGACAGCTCTAGTTCTACCTTGCAAAGGCATGATTAGAGATGAAAGGAATCTTTTCACCTTACCTTTGTTACTGGTAAATCTAGGAGAGTGGCTAGTAAGGAGAAAAACCAAGCATATTTGTTCTAAGGGATTCTGACTGGGGGATTAGTTGAGTGATGATAAAGATGCTTCATAAGAGAGGTGCAATAATTGTGAGGATATGAACTAGTTTACAAAAGAGTTGGAAATACCATCTTTCTGGAATTAGCTGCCTAGCTACTACATCTTGGACAAGAAGTAGACAGCATCATCAGCTCAGTGGAAAAAACAGAGAAGCAGATGACAGCAGTAGGAAAGCAGAAGATGTTCCAATGAACACTTGACTATTGGACCTTTAGTCATGCAGAATATGCACGTGGTAATTTATGTCAGAATATGATCCTATATGTGGGGGGGGATTTTGGGGGAAAGGCACGAAGGAAGGAAGGAAGAGAGGGAGAGAGAGGGAAGGAGACAGGATGAAAGGAAGAAAAGAAAGAGAAAGAAAGAAAGAAAGAGAGAAAGAGAAAAAGAGAGAAAGAAAGAAAGAAAGAGAGAAAGAAAGAAAGAAAGAGAGAAAGAAAGAGAGAAAGAGAGAAAGAGAGAAAGAGAGAAAGAAAGAAAGAGAGAAAGAAAGAAAGAAAGAAAGAAAGAAAGAAAGAAAGAAAGAAAGAAAGAAAGAAAGAAAGAAAGAAAGAAAGAAAGAAAGAAAGAAAGAAAGAAAGAAAGAAAGAAAGAAAGAAAGAAAGAAAGAAAGAAAGAAAGAAAGAAAGAAAGAAAGAAAGAAAGGAGGGAGGGAGGGAGAGGGAGGGGGAGGGAGGAAAGAGGGAAAGGAGGAGAGAGGGAGGGAAGGACAGAGTAAGGGAGGGAAGAAGGGAAGGAAGATGAAAGGAAGTTAGTTTTATATAGGTGTTCATGAACTGTGGTTTAGAATGTATTTTAACTCAAAATGTCTTGACCCTAAATTTATCTTTTAGGAGTCCAAGTTGAAGGAATATATACTACCTATGACAATGCATCCATTTCTGCTGTGGCAGTAATATTTCCTCCACATACAGGAATGATTATATAGCATTTTGAGATTTGCAAAATGCTTTACAAGTTTTGCCTAACTTTATTATCATAATCACCCTGTAAGGTAAGTGCTAGCTATTGTGATCCCCATTTTACAAATAGGGAAACTAAACCTTAGAGAGTGACTTTCTTTAGACTACACAGCTAGTAACTGTCTGAGGTCACATTTGAACTCAAGACTTACCTGACTCCAAATCCAGAGCTTTATCCACGGTACCATCTCCTTGTCTCTAAAATCTTCTTAAATTCATCACATAGACTTGCAAAACAATTTTTTTTTTCCTCAGAGAAAAAAAAATGTTTTCTTAACCCTGGATGAGTATTGAAGCATTAAGTCTCTACCAATAATCTAAAAAATAGGTACTGAGTGACAGCACACATTAACTGTATAAGCAAACAGAATATTAAATTGTCTCTTTTAGCCTGGCCTTTCAGAGACATTTTTTATTTTCTTATTTTTTTGATGTTTCTTAAATCTACAAACCAACATCAAGCTACCAAATGATGATGATAATGATGATGGTGATGATAACAATGGATACATATTGCACTATGGCAATCAAACTGAGACACAAAAGATCTATGATCTGAGAGGAAAATTACAAGGATTTGACATTACCAATCTGAAAACAGCACAGAGGACCTGTCCCCTTGAGGAAATTGCAAATTTCTGTTCAAAATATTTAAATAAGGTTTGTGATTCAAGTAAAGGAAAAACTACTTCTTCAAGGCTTCAACAATATCACTTGTATACTAGGAATAGATGAGGTCATTAACACCCACACATATACCTATGGAACTGAAATGTACTAATGAGTGCAGGCATCAGCACCTATCTGTTGCTTGCCTTTTGCTGTGGTGAGTGCTTTTACATTTAAAATCTGACCACATAGGGAATTTTATCCCCATGCTTTAAACAAAACAAAACAAAAGAATCCCTAGTTTCCTTCAAGGCTCAGCTCAGATCCCTTTTCTGATCCCCCGTGTTGTTAGAAGTCTTTTCTTCCTTAAATTATCTTGAATTTACTTATCAGTTTACCTCAGGAAATATACATAAATAAATAAATATATATACAAACACACACACACACACACACACACACACACACACACACACACACAAGCTTTTTGAGCATAGAGATTGATGCATTTCTTAACTCTATCTCTAGTGTCTAAAATAGGATTTTATACATAGTAGAAAATATGTATTGGAACAGAACATAAAATTCTACTTTTATAAAATATTGATGATCTTCTCCTAAGTATTTAGGCAGCTACTTCATATGTCCAAACAAGCATATGATCATTCATTTATTTCTTAGCTCCAAGTGTTCAGGGGTCCTTTTCCCCTCTCATCTTAACATAGTCATTCCACTTTCAAAATAACAAGCCAGAATTCCTTTCTGACTCCACAAATCTATTTCTTTTATTTCCTTTCATTTTTAGATCTATTTTCTGGTAAATTTTTGTTTCTGTTTTTCTTTTCCAAGAGCCACAAAATTTCAGAGTGAGAAGAGACCTTACTGTCCTACTATCTAGCACATATTCAAAAAAGAATACCCACTATCACACCCTACAATGTATAACCTTCAACTGAAAATGTCCAATGTGGGGAAACTCATAACTTCCCAAGGCAATCAATATCTATTTCATAATTGTGTCCTAAGGAACACTCCATTCTCCAACTTAATGGTGATCACTGACCCCTGATATGACCATCAGGAAAGAGCAAGAACTTGCCTGCCCAGGCATAATGTTCACACTGGTATACCCCATTTCTCTGCCAATTTCCATCTCTTTTTCAAGAACTGATAATCAATCAACATTACTATTACTACTGTGAAGGACATGAAAATCTACTTCTCCATGGTTCTACTTGGAATCCTTCTGATTCTGAATTATAGTCTGTCTAGAAAAAAGGTCCCTTTCAGTAGTTCCATCCTTCTTGTGTCCACAACCTATTCTACTTTGCATTCCCTTTGTGCCCCCTGGAAACTCTTTTCTATACTTAACCCATTGTTCTTCATATTTTACTTCATCCCAGAAATTGTTTTGCATAGATTTTATAGTTATTTTATATATAAATCTTTATCCCACACAGTTCCCCTCTCAATAGAATGCAAGATCTTTAAGGGTAAGAGCTATCTTTTTTTTTTTTTTTTTTTTTTTTTTTTTTTTTGCCTTCTCAATAAGCATCAGTGTGCCATATTGGACAGAGAGGTAGCTTTGGACTTTTCTTTTTCTTTTTCTTCTATTTTTTTCCATAGGGCTGGTATTCCCAGTACCTTCCACTTTTGACACATACTGGCTGAACTGTTCCTGGGCAAACCAATTAACTCTCAGTGTTCTAGGAACCTGTATGAGACACTCTTAAGTGGAAGAGAAGGGGCTGGCTTATATTGATAGAGGGAATGTCCTCATCAAGAGTTTCTACTAATGAAATTATAGGCCTAAGTCTTATGCCTAGGTCCATTCCATTTCAACACCTGGAATATAGTAAATAACAATTAGTGCTTAATAAATTACTGCTGGATTAGATAGAATTTATATTTTAGAAGCAAGATGGCAGAATAGATAGAATTCTAGGTATGGGATCAAGAAGGTCTAAATCCAAATCCTGTCATTAACACATAATAGACATGTAGGACAGGATGAGTCATTTAACTTCTATATAGTTCAGGAGAATCCTTAAATTACAGATCCTTATTCCACAATCTTTTAAATGTTTCCTCCTTGTTCAAATAATCAAATTATGCTATTTAATGAGAGCTGCTTAAACAATGAAAAAGTAGTTAGACAGGAATTAGGTTTCACATTATGTTATATACATATATATTATACATAATACATATTATTATATTATTTTATAATATGAACCACAATAAATTCAAAATGAATGTGTGGCTTGAATATGAAAGATTATACTCTTAAAAATTAAAGCAACTATGTGGATACAGTGTAAAGAATACTGGTCCTGAAGTCATAAGAATCTGAGTTCAAATTTGGCCTCAAGCACTTACTATGTGACCCTAGGCAAGTTACTTAAATCCTGTTTGCCTCAGTTTTTTCATCTGTCAAGTAAGATAGAGAAAGAAACAATAAAGTACTTCAGTGTATTTACTAAGAAAACCTCAAATGAGGTTAGGAAGTCAGACAGGAATGAAAAAATGATGGAACAAGGACAATTAAAAAATAAGAAGAGGACAAGATCTAGTCCTATTCACAGCTATGCCTTCAGGAAAAACTCTTAACTAAAAAAGGGATAGAGGTAGTAATAAAAGACTGAGTAGACCCTTTCAATTGCATTAAAAAAAATTCAAATTAACAAATTCGATGCAACTAGGATAAGAAGGGAAACTTTCCATAAAGAAAACATCTCTGCATCAAATTACTTTGATCATGGTCTGATATCCAAGATACATGGAGGATTAACACAGATGAAATCAAGAGACATTTTCCAGTGGATAAGAGGCCAAAAGATATCAGCAGAGAATTTCTCAAAGACATTCAAAATAGTAATAGAAATGAAAAAAAATTAAATTACTAATAAAAATTCTAATAAAAAATAAACCTAGGCTTGACCTTATACTCAGCAATAACAATGATAACAAAAAGCTGGTAATAGTTGATGCTGGAAAAGCTGTATAAAGATATAGAGATAGGCATGCTAATGTAGTTAGTGCAACTATTGATTGGTTTAACCATTCTTAAAAAAAAAAAAAAAAAGGTAATTCTGAGAGAGAGAGAAGGAAGGAGGGAGGGAAAAAAGAAAGGAAAGGGAAACAGAGAGAGAGAGAGAGAGAGAGAGAGACACCTAAATCCTTAAACCAGACATTCCACCTCTCTAGGTTACCTTAAAAAAGGTGAAGGACATAAAGTTCACTGACTTATTTGGGAATGGTCTCTTTTTTTTTTTTTTTTTTTTTTTTTTTTTTTGTCATTCATGGGATTTGGAAGAGGGAATCTAAGAGAAGAAAAGAAGCTAAATATTTGCAGATTTGATCACCCTCTTGTGGTTACAGGCCATAGCACATCTATTTTAAAAAGATTGCTTTGCCTTGTATCTCCTACAAAAAAGGATCAGCCTTTCCAGCTATTTTGCACTATGCCTTCCAAATTACTTTAGTTATGTTTGGTATTTACTGTTCTGTGAACATATGATTTCTCTTCTTTAGAGTATAGGCTACTTGAGTGCTGAGAATAATTTTTTTTTTTTCTTTCTTTTTTTTTTTTTTTTTTTTTGGTAGGGGTGGTATTTCTACTACTTAGCACAGTTTCAAGCACACAGTATATGCTTAATAAATTCTTGTTGAGTGAATGAATGTAATCACCTTATGAAAATCTACCAAAGATGGCTGGTAGCTCAGACAGATACCACCTGGTGCCTAATTCAGATACTATACTCAACAAATTAAACTGGATTGGTCTAGTAACAGCTATTCCTCTAGGTTTAAGAACATCTCAGTCTCTTTCTTAAAACTTTCTTCTTTTTTGAGCTGAAAAAGTATATCACATTTATATTTATATTTATAGTCAGAAAGTCTCTCAAAGATAATGTGGTCTAACATTTCAATTTGACAAATGAGAAAAGTGAGACCAGAAAGGAGAACACAGACAACTCTCCAAAAATCACACAGGTGAGAAAGTACAATGCTGAATATTGAACCTAAGCCTCTTGACTCCTAATCCAATAACATTTCCATAATAAAAAAGGGACATTAGAGTAGAGGACTGATTGTTTATATTCTTAACTGGGCTGAAGTCATTTTTGAGTTTATATAAGTAATCAGGGCAGTAGATACAGAGCTGGATATGAAGTCCAGAAGACATCAGTTGAAATTTAGCTTCTGACCTTTAAAGACTAAGTTGCTTTGGAAAAGTAATTTAACCTCATTCTGCCTCAGTTTCCTCAACTATTTAATGAGGATAACAATGGCACCTACTTCACAGGATTGTTATAAGGATCAAATCATCAAACTAGTAATGGGCATTTATATGCTATCATTATCATTACATAATATTGTTGTTGTTATAAGAACTCAAGGCTATGGAAAGACTTACAATGAACTGATGCTGAGTGAAGTGAGCAGAACCAAGAGAACACTGTACATAGAAATGAGAAGATTATGTGATCAACTGTGATGAACTTGTATCTTTTTAACAAGGTAAAAATTATTCAAGGCAATCCCAATAGAATTTTGATGGAAAAAGTAATCTGCATCCAGAGAGAGAACTATGGAAACTGAATATGGATCAAAACATTGTATTTTCACCTTATTTTTGTTGTGTTTATTGTTTGTATGCTTGTTTTTTTAATCGTATTTTTCCCTTTTTGATCTGATTTTTCTTGTACAGCATGACAAATATGGAAATAAGTTTGGAAAAACTGCACATATTTAATCTATATTGGATTGCTTGCTGCCTATGGGGGGCAGAGGAGGAAAGAAGGGAGAAAAATTTGAAACACAAGATTTTGCAAAGGTGAATGATGAATACTACCTTTGCATGCATTTCATAGAATAAAAAGCTATTAAAAATGAAAAAAAAATTAAGGCTAAAAGAGGGTATTTGGCTTGTCCAAATTTCTACACATAGAAAACAGCTGATTCTGAAATGTGACTTTGGTATTCTAAATCTAAAACCAGAGCTCAACAATATCAAAGTATGTTCTCTGTTCTTAATTCTCAAGGAAAAAGAGAATGGTATGTGAACATTTAAAAATGTTTCTGTTGTGATGATTCACTTTCTCAAAACCTTAAAAGCTTATTACTTATAAGCCAATGCTATAATCAGTTGTCCCATTTCCTGGGAAAGGGTATATGTGTTCAAAGATCTTATGATAAAACAGGGTCTCCCTCACTATATTCTTCTTTCTCTAACCCTAACCCCACTCCCACTCTTCCTGAAAGATAGGATAATCTTTCAGATAACATTTACAATTAATGATAATTTACACAGGAAAAGTTTCATTTACATAAATCTTTGATAGAGAACAGACCCTTCTGGATTTAGGCTACATCTGTCAAGGCCATATTTCTCTCAAACACTTCTTGCTAATCTCTGGGCACGGAAGGTGATACATAATTCACAAGCACTCAAATCACTGCCAAACTCTTCTTGTGTTTTTATTAGCTCAGTCTCTTGAACTCTACATGATGAACCTATGAAATCTCTTCCACAAGACCCAGTAGTCCCAAAACTAAGGATTCTCAGCTACTTCCACCATCTAGTGCCCAAAGAAAGGAAGTGCAGATTCCTTAACTAAGGTCTTGAAAGTTATTTTTTCCCCTAAAACTGTACATTCAACCCAGAAGTAAGACAGCAATCATTATTTCTGAAGAGGAAATAGATGTAGTTACAAAAACAAATTACATAAGGGTTAATAAGTATGGCAATGATAACTGGCATTTATCTACATGTCAAAGCATACATATAGTTCCACATAACAAAAAACATTGGAGATACACAATGTTATAGACATTATTAACTCTGTTTTAGAAATTAGTAAAAAAGACTCAACTAAGTAATAAATGTGACTTATAAATGTCATAAGTAGTGCTTTCTCCTTGTCCAGTCTACCACCTACAACATCACCATTGCTTACTAAATGTTGCTCTCTCCCAATCAATACATCAATAAAAATTTACTGATCACTTACTATGTATAAAGGCATCTGATGGCAGAGTGGCTACAGTTGGCCCTGGATTCAGAAAGATCTAAGTTCAAATCTAATCTCAGACACTTAGTAGCTGTGTGACCCCTAAGTAATCCATTTAACCCTGTTTGGTTCAGTGTTCTTATCTGTAAAATGAGTTGGAGAAGGAAATGGCAAACCACTCCATTATCTTTGCCAAGAAAACCCAAATGGGATCATAGAGAGTTGTTCACAACTGAAATAAATGAGCAACACTATATATAGACACTGTGGGGAACATAGAGGAACAATCTTGAAAGGATGTTGATCAAAATCAGGAAACACTGAGGATGGATGAAAGGAAGTGAGGTTAGAGGAAAAAGCCTTTGAATTAGCTGTTATAAAGCCATTGGTAACTTTTGACAGAGTATTTCACTTAAATTGACTAATTAGTAAATAAGCCAGAATACGGGAAGATAGGAAGTATCTGGTAAGTGGGTGGAAAGTTGGTTGAAATAGCTTCTGAGAATCCTTCTGAAGCTGAGGTCCCATAATTCTGTGCTACTTACTATATGTACCAAGAACCCACTAATATAAAGACATAGTTTCTCCTTTCAAGAAACATGCAATTTTGTTAAGGAAGAAAATCTCACACAAAACATGGAAAAATATCCAAAGGTACCAAATTGAAAGTAACATCAAATGTAATTTGAGACCAAAAAATGAAGAGAACATTGTAAACTAAAATAGCATAAAAAGTAGGAGCATCTAAGGATTAGTTCCTAGTAACCCTCCCTACAGGTGTCATGGAAGCAAAAGCATCCCTTCCAGAGATGCTACAGAATATTCTGAATTGAAATAGATGTGCTCTAATTCTCCTAGGAGAATCTTTCCTTGATTTTTGCTTTAAGATTGTGTGCCAATTATCCAAAGAGCAGTCTAATTAGTTGCTCATCACCAGGGGTTTGGTTAACAATGGATTATTTTTTCAGCCACCATTACTCATTCATCTACTGAAATGTCAAAGGGTCATAGAAGGAATAGACATGCCTACAAAATTATAGATGTTTGAAATAGTGAAGGCAAGTTGCTTGGATGGGGTAGACTCAGATTATTAAACTTCCTTGAAAGCCTGCATATTATAGATATCAATATTCATGTCTTTACGGTAAATTTCATTGGTTCAAGAATTATAAAAATTTTGTTTTTGCTTGGTACTTAGCACATAGTACACACTTTTAATTAACTTTTTTCAATGTGGTAGAAAACACAGGAAGCATGGGGTAGATAAAGATTACACTTGAAATATGGAATATTATGACCCATTTACCCCCAGGTACCTACTAGCTATCTAAAGATGAACAAGTTACATATCCTGTTAGAAGTCTAGTTTCCTTATCTGTTCAATAAAAATAAGTTTAATTTCCCTCACTATCTCACAGGTTTGCTGTGACAAAAGTGCTTTATAAACCTTTGAAGCTATAGGTAAATGTGAGTTGTAAGGTTTCATATTTTAAGGACATTAATATACTAAATGGTATTCATTAGAAGATACTTAGATTGTTGAGGAGCTTGGAGATCATGCCATCTAAGGAAAAGCTGAAAAAACAAGTATGTTTAGACTGAAAAAGAGAAAGTTAGGGAATAGGACAGGGAGAATTGGATAGCTATCTTCAAGTATTCCTGAGACTGTCAGACTGGGTCTGTCAATGGGTAAAGCATGTTGAAAGGCAAATTTAGGATTTTATAAGAGAAAAAAGGGCCATTTGAGCTATTCCAATTATGCAATGGACTGCCCCATAAAGTGGTGGTAGGTTCATCTTACCAGGAAGATTTTAAGCAAAGGTAAAGGAAGAAGACAAAAACACAAAGCATACAGAGAAGGTGGAAAAAGAGGAGAGGAAAAAGCATATTAAAATAATGAAGTACATTGTTCGGGGCTTTAAAATTTTAAAAACATTTTATATACATTCTCTTATTTGAGCCTCACAATAGCCTTGTGAAATAGATACTACAGGTATTATCATCCATATTTACTGTCAGAAAATTGAGGCTAGAGAGGTAAAATCACTTGCCCAAAATCACACAGATAATCTGGGATCCAGGTGAGGTTAAAATTTAGTTCTTTAATCTTTAATGCTTTACTTACTATACCTTGCTGCCTTTTAAGAAGTTCAGTCTTGTAGAAAATTTTTTCATGTGTAAAAATGTGCATATAACAGTAATTACTATTTAGTGGCAATTAAATTCATTTTAAGGTCAGATGATTAGAAAAGAATCCTAGACTATTTAAGATCTAACTGTTCCTGAATGACCAATAAATGTCATGGGGTCCCATGGCATAGATCAGTATCCTTCACAATACAGTGTAATCCCCTTATTACTACTTCCATCACCCATATCCATCCTATGAGTTATTTAGTAATTATGTGAAATTAAATTATATGACTAAGACTATCAATAAAGTTAGGCAAGAAATAATAAAGGCTTATTTTTGAATAATATGTATTGAATAGTAGTACTATGGTAGGGAAATAGGGAAAGATGTGAGAAATACTGCAATAGTAGAATCAATTTGGGTACTGGAAGACAGTTTTTACTTGCAATGAAAATGCTCAAATAATTGCCTTTATCACTCATTATCTCTGAGAACGTAACAAAACCATTCAATTTCTCATCTGTATAATAATAAGAATAATAATTCTAATAGCTGCTTCAAAGAAGTGCAATGAAATTCAAACATATACAAACATTCTTTTTAAGACTTTAAATGACCTATGCCCATACTCATTTTATTATTGGATATGGGGGCTGAAGTTTATTGAAAGAAATAATGAACACTGAATTAATTATTAATTTCCATAAAGCCACCTCTCAAAAGCCTCCAGTAATTCTAAAATACCTGGCTAAAGGGGAGGAGCCATTTTATATCAGTGGGAGGAGTTTCTTTACAACAAGAACACTATCCCTACAAAGTCATACTATGCCCTCCATAAAAAATTTTAAGGATGAAAATGTAATAAAATATACAACACAAAACTATTTGTTTTCTTTACTTTCTACTATCTATTTTTCTGCTTCCATGGCATTGCCCTCAAGATTTACTCCATCACCTATATTATACTTCCTATACCAATCTCAGCTTTTCCGAAGTATATAATTCCAAATGGGCCAAACCACAAGCCATTCCCTAGAAAGAGATCTCCTCGATTCTATTCTGCATTCTACACCAGAGGTTCTCAGACTAAGGCCCGGGAGCCAGATGCTGCCGCTGAGGATGTTTATGCTGTCCACCAGGTTATGGCAAATGGGCTGAGGGGCGGAGACAGAGTGTGAGTTTTTGTTTTTACTATAGTCCGGCCCTCCAACTGTCTGAGGGACAGTGAACTGGCCCCCTATTTAAAAAGTTTGAGGACCACTGTCTACATGCAGAAAGTATTCCATCAGCAAACATCAACTTTTGGTTATCCATATAATACAAATGACCTCTGCAACTTGTGTTCTTATGATTTACTTAGATGTCATTTAAAACTAAAGGAGAAAGGAAACAAGTGTGGCTCTTAGAGCACTCTGGATATTCTATTTCATGCCATTCAAACTAATTGTTACAAAAGCAAAAAAACCCCACAAACTTAAACTATTCTTTTAAATCTGTCTCTCAGCAATTAGCATTCAACAGATCTTTTAAAATATTTTCAACATTTAATTGAATAGAATTACTGAACAGTAATGTTCAGGCAGCAGATATTATATAATTCTTTCCCATATTAATAGCTATAGATTCTTCACTGTTCAATATTATCTACTTATCTAATATTTTCTTTTGTACTATATGGATGACCAAAGTTGCCTTTGGTCCATTTTTCTTTACCCTCCAAAAAAAGCTACGAATTGCTGTAAAGACTAAGCACATAAAAAATCTCTTCTCATATGCCTGCCTTAATCTGTCAAGATCCATTACTTATCCAGAGATCATTTACAGCTAAAGGAGAATTAAAGCAAGGGTTGTTCAACATATGCTAACAGACAGAAAGGATATCTGACCACCAGCTTCCTGGAAGATCACATGGCAAAATGAAAGGCAAAATTTCCACATGGGGAATAGAACACAAAGCAAGCAGAGTATATTTTCTTCCTAAATTTCTGATCCAATCCATAAAAGGAGAGAAGTTTGAGTTCCTTTTCCCCTTTTCCTTTTTATGTTTTTGCTTTTGTCTTTAATATTTCACCTTCAGCTATTCCATAAGAATCACACAAAGACTTTATGCATCATTTGTCAGAACTGCTTCTGTCTAATAACAGCACATTTGTCAGTAGGGTCTTGCAGTGATTAAAGGAATTAATGGGATTTCAGAAAAAGACTCCTTGAAATAACTCACCAAACAACTTTTAGACTTGCAGACTAGGTGCCCAGTATCTTTGTCTGACATAATAGACAAATATCAGCTTTGCTCACCTTCAGCGGCGAAATGTGGGATTGTAAGACATATCCATGCACATTTTCTATTTGTGACAGGTTCTTCTCAGACACGTGAACAAGTTCAGGTCCTCTTACTTCATGGGTTAGACGAGGTAAAGTATGATCATGTGGAACATCTTCATCTTGATAGCGATACTTCTGGGAAAAAAGAAAAAGGCATCAGTTCTGGGAAAGGATGAAACTCTGAAAACCACAGATCATTCATTTATTGGGCTCTGACATCAAATCGACAAGTCTGTTGCTTTTGTCCAATAATCATTGTTTACAGTCTCAGCTGGAAGCCAGCCATGATCCAGGACAAGCACTTTGGATATTGAACATGATATAATTGGGACCTGAAGCAAATTACATCATAAACAGGCAGCTGATGGAGTGGAAATTTAGTTGGACTTGGAGGCATGAGACCTAGTCCAGTTTGGGCCTAGATCTTATACATTTATGGGTTTGTCACCTCAGATATGTCATTTTTCCTCTCTGAGGCTATTTCATATTTGATAAAATTGAAATAATATATTTTGCACAATAATTTAAGGAATGATCTTTGCACACTAAGATTTTTTTCATTTTTATTATCATTTATTTTAAATTTCTGCAGATTATTTCATTTTATATGCAAGACACTTTGAGAGAAAGATAGGAGGCAGTATGTTCCAGGAAATATAAACCAGTATAACCACTATTCCCATTCAGAACCTGATGGGGACAACCCAGAAATCTGAATGCAAGAGCCTCTCAAACTGAACAATACTGTTTACAGACTAGGCCCTAAAGACACCTTTCCCTCATCACGAGTAGCAATGACTTCTGAACAAACGTGGCTGATAGGCAGTGAAGTAAAGAGACCCTACAAGTAGCAGTAAAGTGCTATTCCTGCTTCCAGATTATCCCTCATAGTGATCATCTGAGCAAACAAATCATGTATAGGATATTCCAGTCATCCCTACCAAGAGCTAGGTATACATAAGGTTATACATAAGGTAACTACCTAAAGTAGCAAGCAACTCAGTGTGTATCAGTCAAGTTAAACCACCAGGAGTACTTCAACTCATGTCTCTTTTCAAGAACTCAGATGGGGGACATTCCATCATCCTGAACCCCACAGCCTTGGGAACACTACCTTTAAACAGCATCCTAGGAAGCAATGTTTGTGGAGATGCAGCCTGGCAACTACTTCTGGAGATGCTACAGCCATAACTAATAAAGACCCAGAAAAGAAAATTATTTGTCACAAAACCTGGCACAAAACCAAATGGTTCAATATCACAACTATAATAATTTTATCACTGGAAATAACATTAAAGAAGAAATCTAAATATCTATTTTGCCACTTTTCATCAGAAACCATCCACATTGATTTTTTTGTCTCTACCATTTGAATGTGAGCTTCTTAAAAGCTGCCTCCTTTTCCCATTTGTAGATTCAATATTTGGCTCAGTGCTTTACTATTCTTCCCTAACTGATTCACCACAATGATTATTCCAGATTTTCTTATCTCAAATCCATAAAATTATTATCTTGATATAATTTATTAAATTTTATTTATATATTACTTAACATTTACATAATTATTTTACTTAATAATTTAAAAATATTTCTCCATGAGTGGAGGGATTGAAAGGGAAATGCATCATCTCTCTCTGAGTTTCAGTTTCCTAATCTGTAAAAAAAAGGCAATTTGGACTGTTGTTGCTGTTCAATTGTTTCTGTTGTGTACAACTTCATAATTCCATTTTGGAGTTTTCTTGGCAACAGTACTGGAATAGTTTGCAATTTTCATTTCCAGTTTATTTCATAGATGAAGAACTGAGGCAAACAAGATTAAATGACTTGTCTAGGGCCACACAGCTAGTGTCTGAGGCCAAATTGAAAATCATGAAGATGAATCTTTCTGATTCCAAGTCCGATACTCTATTTATTGTACCACCCATCTGGATTAGGGCTAGTTGATTTCTAAAGTTTATTTTCTGTTTCAAGTCTATGAACCTCTGAACTTCATTCTAATATATACATTCTTGTTCAGAGATTGATTATTCTGTTTATTTATTCTACCGTCCCCTTCTCTGGCTTTCTTACCATACTATTTTGGCCTTTTGAATTTCCCTATTTATTATTTATTAGAAATTCATAGACTTGTTAAATGAGGTAGCATGGCATAATAAACAGAAAGCAGGCTTTAGAGGAATGCCTAAGTTTCTTCTGACACATACTAACTATACCCCCAGTGTCTTGGACAGCTCCATAACACTGAATTGAACACTAGTGGTGTCCGATTCATATCAAAACAGGGGCCAGTAGGACATACATAAGCATCCTTGTGGGCTATATACTGACTTAATTTGTATTTTTAATATTACATGTTCTATTGTATTTTTAAAATTATTATATTAAATATTTCCCCATTGTATTTTAATTGTTTGGGTCACACTGGAGAGTCTTGTGGGCTGAGTGCAGGTCAGGGGCCACTTGTTTGATATCTTTGTTGTAGATATGTAACCAAACAAAGTGGAAATGGCAATTTCATTATTAATACTTATATAATCTTAGGTGTAGTCTGGGAGAGAAAAAGGCTAGGGGAAAAAAATCTCTTTAAAAAAAATTGGAAGGAATCTTTGAGTCTTTCCATCCAGAATTTTCATCTTATAGGAGTAACCCAAAGAATTTAAATATAGTGAGTTATATAATAGCAAAAAAAAAAAAAAAAAAAAAAAAAGGATGAGATCCCAAGACTCCCAACTTCTCACTACATCATACCACTGTATCTCTACCAGAAGAATGGTACAATTTAAAGAAATGTGAAATTAAAGTAACCTTTCTTATTTCTGACCTGTGTGAAATTGGATCAGTTTCCTCATCTGAAAAATAGATGCACTGAATTTGATTGCCTTTCCATCTTTCATCTAAAAGACTACAATTGACCCCAGATGATAAAAGCCTCAAACTTATAACTCATTGGGCATTCAGTGGGGGAAAAGACAGAGAGAATAATGGGTGGAATGAGGATTGCTATTTCCTTGCCCTTTTCAGTTGCCTATATTTTCTCTGCTCTGTGGATAATTGGAATCATTAGGCCCCCTTGTGGATGAAGCTGGGTATTTATTGTAGAGCTGCTGGATTTGGCACTGTTAATGATTGTGAAATCTTTTTACTCAGTTTGATGCTCTCAGCTCTCCTCATCTTACTTTCAGGATAAAAGCCGTGGGTGTTAACTTATTTTTGAGAAAGAAGTAAAGTCAGTCTCAGATTGCTGCTGACAGTTTTGGATTTCCTGTATCCTAAAACATACAGATCCAGATTTCCTTGATTACCAAAAAGGAATTTACCAAAATAAATTCCAGGAATCTATGAGAAAAAATATTCTAAAAACATTTTTTAAAAGTAGAATTTGTCAGTATACATAAATTTATTTCCCATGTTCAGATGATGACCCATCTAAAAATATTTTTTTGGAATTTGTTAAAATCATAATGGACTTGTTTTACATAACTTCCATTCTCAAGACCTAAGAACTGTGCCACTAGCAGACAGTAAACAAGAAAAATTAATTTCTTCTATAAATAATGGCAAAAAGTTGCTTTTATAAGTTAATTAATTCCATTTTTAGATACTTGTGAAATCAAATACTGGTTTGAAGAACTGCATAGTGTTTTATAAGCACTCTCCTCCTGAGACCTGAGAAAATCCTCAAGCAGGATTTTCCTTATTTGTGTAGTTGGAAAGCATTCTGCATCTCACTTGGTTAGGGACCATGAGTTTCAAGTTAGAAGGGGCACTGGAAACTTTCTTGTCTAACTCCTCATTTTATAAAAAAAAAAAAAAAAAAAAAACTATGAGTATATGAGTAGCTATGTGCCTAAGCCAATTTTAACTCCACAATCAAAGACTTCCACACCATCATACTATATGAAAATAATTTCAGGGAGATTGGGTCATTTTTGCCTTTTGATTGCATGCTTCTGCTATTGAGCAGAGGAAATGATTCCAGTTGCCCAAGATACTGGACAATGCTTTTTCTGACTCCCGGTCAGCAAGAGGAGAAAATTATGTCATTTAGTAATCATGCTTATCGATCTCAGAACCAGACTAATTCAGCATCACTACAGTGAATTTCATTTTGAAAAGCTGTGGTTTTCTCCCTTTGGGTATTCCTTTTCCCAGGGCTGATTGCAACCCCATCCAAACTCAGAATATGGTTTTGTGGGTTGTTTTGATTAAAAAGAAAAATGACTGATCTTTAGTGATCTTTTCACAGTTTGTTACCCTGATTCTTTCTCTCTGCCTCTCTATCCCTCCACCCTTCTTCCCTCCCCAACAAATCAGTTTCCATTGTATTCACAATGGTCATTTTTGGATGGTCATTTAGACTCTAATGAAGTATTTAACAGTGTAAAGTAGCAAAAACAAGACCCAAGAAGTTTTTCTCCATGAGAGGAAAAGAGAGAACAAATTAGTATTTTCTAAAGTTCTGTTTTATCCTTTATCAGTCAATGTGGAAATCAGCCCAGGACATCTTCCTGTTATCCCCAAATAATCATGTCAATTCACAGTGGAAACTGATTGGTTGGGAGGAGGATGGAGGATGGAGGGATAGAGTGTTGGAGAGGAAGAAGCAGGGTGACAAACTGTGGAAAGATCACTAAAGATCTACTTAGAAAAAGAAAGTTGACACATTGTTTACCATCCACATAATATTAAAACCTTTCCACTTCATTGGCTTTGCCACTGGAAGAGGGATTAGACAAAAATGAGAACTTAGAAAAGAAATTTTCTTGTTTCCCTTCTAGTTTGGACTTGTGATCCCTAATCAAATGAGATTCAGGATGCTCAACAACGACACAAATAAGAAAAATCCTATTTGAAAGCTGGATCAGTTCTCAAGAGGGCAGTGCTTGTACAACTCTGTGGGTTTTTTCCTGCTGGTATATGACTTCATAAGTATCTAATAATGGGATTAATTAACATATAAAGATGACTTTTTACCATTATCTACAGAAGAAAACCAGTTTTTTTGTCTAATTTAATGATTTGTCTGCTAATGGCACAGGTCCTAGATCTCAGGAAAGGAAATTATGTAAAACAAGCCCATTATGATCTTTCTCAAGTTTATTGTCTTCCACTGGAATAGATTTCAGGAACTCAGGGTTACCTCTACACTGTGTTACATATTAAGGAGAATGAAATTAGAATTATATATTTCCCACTTTTATTACATGCCTTTCATAGGAAGATGCCTGGTACCCGTCAAATATGCAAGAGAAAGATAATTACTTCTTTCTCCTTCCCTCCACCTGATCTTCTATTTCAAGGAACAAGGGGAGTACACAAATATGCATTTGTGCTGGTAACTCTAATAGTCAGAGAACCTCATAGCTTAAAGGACATAACTCCTCTGGCCATTCTCTTTCTTCATCAGTTTTCATCTTTCACCCTCTCCTCAATAAAGAAGGGGAGGAGTTTCTTCGATACATGTTGACCATACTAAAACAAAGCACCTTATGCAGAAAAAAGAACAGTAGAAGTCATATGGAAACTTCTTCCTTAGCTCTAATTTCCTCATTTGTAAGATGAGAACAATTTCACTTTAGATATGTTCTCATAGGTAAGTTATAAGGTCCAAATTATCCTGTACCTAAAGAAGTTTTCAAATTTGGAACATGTGGAACATTTATTATGTCATTTACAAATGATAGAAAATGCATATTTCCACCACTTATCTCACAGGGTTGTTCAAATCAAAATGTTTTATCAACCCAAATATACTTTAGAAAAGGGAATTATTTCTCCTTTTCCTCCTTCTTCAAAATGAGAAAGTAGTACAGTATTTTCAGTATATTTGGAATCATATCTAGGATCAACTCTCAACTTTACTCCTAAATGCCTGTATAGAGTTGGGAAAGTCATTTAACCTCTCTGGGACTCAAAATTATAAATTAAGGAGGTTAAACTAGACCTCTAAGGTCATTCCTCCTTCTGAAACCTATGATTCCTTCAATGTTTAACATTCTACAACTCCCCTATAAATTGGAAATACTAAGCATGGGATTTTCATATAAAAAATAGGATTTTCAGCTCCAATAGAGCTATAATGAATTGAACCAGCTACACCCAGCAAAAGAACTCTGGGAGATTATGATCCACTACATAGAATCCCCAATCCCTCTATTTTTGTCTGCCTGCATTTTTTATTTCCTTCACAGGCTAATTGTACACTATTTCAAAGTCTGATTATTTTTGTACAGCAAAATAACTGTATGGACATGTATACATATATTGTATTTAACTTATACTTTAACATATTTAACATGTATTGGCCAACCTGCCATCTTGGGGAAAGGTTGGGGAGAAGGAGGAGAAAGGTTGGAACAACAGGTTTTGCAATTGTCAATACTGAAAAATTACCCATAGATATATCTTGTAAATAAAAAACTACAATTAAAAAAATAGGATTTTCAGGTGAATGAGATCTTAGCAATCAAAATTAACTACTCAATCAACCAATGAAAAGGTAGAGATAATCACTTAAAACCTTTAATGCTTAATGAATTATCTCATAGAGTCTCAGACATTTCACCAAATGATTAAAGAAAGAATATTTCTGGAAGCTGACACACAGTAACTGCCTTTAGAACATATCTGCATCCCAACAGAGAGGTAAGTGTCACTTCCCACATTCAGCAGAGGTTGGCTTTTTGCTCCCACAATAAAGAGGGGGAGGAGGTGGGGAATGCTGAGCTAATGAGTGAGAAGGAAATTAAAGAATGAATGAATAGCTCACAACTTGATAGGGAAATGAGAACAGAAGGAATGGGGGAGTGAGAAGGGGAAGTGATAACTGAGATCAAGAGCTACCCAGGCAACACAATCTTGAAAAGAAATATAGTAAGCAAGAAAACTCACAAAGGTGACAAGGTGAAATGAACATTTTCCTCCCTCACCAGTTTGCTTTTCAAAAATGCTAAGTAAGGACAAAATGGGAGTGAAGAAAAATAGGTAGAAAAGCTCCTTGAGTACAAACATCATATTTTAAACATCTTTATGTTCCCCACAGCGCATAGCTTGTAATTGGCAAAAAACAAATTATTTTCATTTACCCTTGTACCTTCTTTCTTTCCTCTCTCCATTTTTATCTCCCACAGTGAAATCTAAGGACATATGTACATATGGATGTACTCTCTGATACTCATATTCATTCATTCATTCATTGTCTGTCTGGCTCTCATTTTGGCTTTGGTTTTGTGTGTGTGTGTGTGTGTGTGTGTGTGTGTGTGTGTGTGTGTGTGTGTGTGTATGACCCTCCTTCCTTCTCTTTCTCTCTTTGTTTCTCTCTGTCTCTGTGTCTCTCTCCCTCTTCTCCTTCTCTCTCCTTTTCTACCTCTTATCTCTCTCTCCCTCTCTGTATCTTTCTCTCACTCTCCCTGTATAGCCTTAAACTATTGCCACTGCACAAAGTCTTCCATATTAGTCATTCAAGATTATAAAGAAGTGATCCATCTCTTCTTACATTCTCCCAGCTGCTCATTAGCCCCATAACCCAATCTTCACTGGATTCTGGTCTCTCTCTATTCTTGCATTCATTTCACCTCTAGAGACCTGGAAGTATGTAAAATATTCAAGATTTAACCTGCAGAAAGCTGCCCTTAAGGTTGTGAAAAAAATTAAGATGGATTCAGATTCCACATCTGACACAATAATTATGACAATAGACATTTAGCTTCTTTAAGCCACAGCTTCCTCATTTTTAAAACATGAATAATAATACCTGAGGTACCAATGTCAGAACTAATGCAAAGCTCAAATAAGATAAGATAAGCAAATAAGATAAATGAGCAGAACCAAGAGAATGTTGTATACAGTAATAGCAATATTGTTTTAAGAACAATTTGGAATGTTACTTTTGACTACTATAAACAATACAAATTAACTGCAAAAGATATGTGAAGGAAAACACTATCTGCCTCCAAAGAAAGAACTGATAAATAGAAGTACATATAGAATGTTTTTACATATATATACATATTTGTGACTAACGGTAGCCATTTCTAGGATGGGAGCAAAGAAAAAAAGGAACAAAAGAAATTTATAGGATAACTTTATTATATATTTAAAAGAAATTTCAAGTTGTAAATAACAGATTTGCTGTTTCATGTGCAATCATTATTTTTATTATACTGTTACGGAAATACTTATTCTTTGCCATAAATTAAAAATAAAGTAGAATAAAAATTTTAAAAATCCCACAGGGTG
This sequence comes from Sminthopsis crassicaudata, assembly GCF_048593235.1. Classification (NCBI taxonomy): domain Eukaryota; kingdom Metazoa; phylum Chordata; class Mammalia; order Dasyuromorphia; family Dasyuridae; genus Sminthopsis; species Sminthopsis crassicaudata. The sequence goes on from NC_133619.1 coordinate 554,800,100, forward strand.
TCCAAAATGTTTTATTGCAGTTTCAAGGTTTAATAGTTTTAAATGCTTAAATGTTTAACAACTTAGCACTGCATTAATATTTTTGGAACATCCTATGAAAATTTCAGTTACCCTTATCTTTCAGTGTATTGACCAATAAAACTCTATTAAATACTTATCACTGTGTTAGACAATAATAAACCCTCCTTCCCCCAAACCAAAAATTGTTCCTGTACTCAAGAAGCTTATAGAATAATCTTTGCCAGGAAATAATCAGTCCTTAGATCAGCAGATGAACTATATTACATTTAGCACAATATTTTGTATTATAGTATAGTATTAGATTTTTATTTCTTAGGAAACATGTAGCTTTCTTATTCACTATCTCTTAAAGTTGCCTGGGAGTTTTTCTATATCCCAAATTAGTCATTCAGCTTCCTCTACAGGAGAAATGCTCTTTCCTCAAAGTACCACCCAAGTTTGAGAACCAAATTAGATTTCAATTTTCCCATCAAGCTCTCTGAAGCTTTTTTCAGACTTGCTTCCTCTACTGAACTCTACCAACACTATAAGTATCACTGAAATAATCAAATTAACGTATGATCTCATCAATCAATTTGGATTGCAATTATCAGGTTTGTCCATCCTGTTCAACCCTTGACCATGTCCTCCCAAATAGTTACCATCCAATCTTCCTGTGGGCCTTCCTTGATTCCTCCCATCAATCTGTCAGTACCTGTTTAACACTCTGGCTGTCCACCTTCTATCCTTCACCTTTCCCTCATGACCAGTCTCTTTTCTCTTCCTTGATGATATATTCTCTAGCTGTTCTTCATCAGAATTCTCTATTTGCTAAATGTTGCATGGTGCTCACACCCACAGTAATTCTGCCTTTCCTTTGATTCTGTTTGAGAATTATTTTTAATTCATCAGAGATGAATGCATTCCATCTCATTGCCATATAGAAACAATAGAAGAATCTATCATTCATTGCTTATAAATTATCTTTTCTTTGTATTTCTATTCCTGTAAAGTGCTGGCTCATTAGAATCAGGAATGGATGGAATTCTGCCAGTGGCACTGTGTTGCTATGAGAAAGCCACATCATCTTTGGGTCTCACTTACTTCAGCCATCAAACAGAACATAGGAAAACCAGGGTCTCCTTGGGCAGTCTCTCATCAGCTCTGAGGATATTCCTCTTTCCTTCTTCTTTGGGGCCAGTCATGTCATCCCTTCAGATTCTATCTCCAAAGACAATGCTGCTTCCACAATGAGTTATTTTTGCCTACTTTGGAACTCCAAGCAGAGATAGCATTGCTGTGATTGAATGAGTACAATTTACCTGATTTACCATATATTTTTTTAATCTCATTTAGCCAAAAAGCCACAGAAAATCAAAGTCCTACTTGACTAATTCCCTGATGCCATTTTTTTCCCTGAATTCACTTTATACTTTTGTTCTTGGAATTCTTATGAAACCTATACTACCAGTGCTGTGGGAATAGCAGCATTCAATTAATTAGCATATATTAGTAATCACTTAATGTTCTGAGATCTGTGGAAATGGTTGAGAATATAAATAAAAATCAAAAAGATTGAGGATGTAAATAAAAAGCAAGAACAGCCCTTAATTATAAAATTGTGCATACTTGTTAACTCTGTAAAACCTCTACTAGGTCTGCATCCCAAAGAGATCATACACCCACAGATATAAAAATGTTTATAGCAGCTTTCTTTGTGGTGGTAAAGAATTGGAACTCAAGGGGCAGTTAGGTGGTGCAGTGGATAGAGCACCAGCCTTGAAGTCAGAAGGACCTAGTTCAAATCTGGTCTCAGACACTTAATACTTCTTAGCTATGTGACTCTGGGTAAGTCACTTAATCCCAATTGCCTCAGCAAAAAAAAAAAAAAAAAAGGAAATCAAGGGGAATGCCCATCAGTTGAGGAATGGCTGAATAAATTGTGGTATATGAATATGATGGAATATTAATGTTGTATGAGAAATGATGGGGCAGTTGAATGGCTCAGTGGAGCCCTGGTGTTAAGAGGACCTGAGTTCAAAATCAAATTCACACACTTAATACTTACTAGTTGTGTGGCCCTGGGCAAGTCACTTAATCCTTTTTGCCTTACCAAAAAAAAAAAAAAGTTAAGAAAAGAAATGATGAATAATTGGGTTTCAGGAAAACCTGGAAAGACATAAATGTTCTTATCCCCAGTTTCTATCAGAGTACCTAAAGAGTAGGGACCAAGACTTAAATTGCTTTTGGTCCCTCTCCAAAGTTACCACCCCATGCTCCCTTACCCATGAGACCTTAGCCAACCATTGAAACTTTCTGCATCTCAATTTCCTCATCTATAAAAAGAAGAGGATGGATGATGGTCACCTCCTTTAGGAATTCTTATCTATTTGTGTGTGTCAAGGAATCCACTGGCAGTCTGGAGAAGCCTAGAGATTTCACCAGAATGCTGTTTATTGCCTTCATTCACAATTGAAAGGAATACTAAATTCAGTTAGAGATTAATGGAAATAAATATGCTTTTCCCACCCATTCAGCTTTGCAGAACCTCTGTCTCCATGGACATGCACATTAAAAATCTCTGGTTTAAATCAATGCTACATATGGAAATATTTTTAAACCATAAAACTATAATCCAAGAATGCATCCACAGAAAGAATTTATGAATAGAATTATGTATAGAATGATTACATATATATATAATATGTACACAAATATATTATATAAATTATACACATATATGTATATATAATATAAATTATATACACATATGTACATATACACACAAATATTTGTGTTTAATGGTAGCCATCTCTAGGGTGAGTGAAAGGGAAAAAGAAAATATATATATATATATATAATAATTTCATTATATATTTAAAATGAATTCCAAGTTGTCCATCATGGATTTGCAGTTTCATGTGTGATTATCCTTTTTATTATATTAGATTATGGAAATACTTGTTTTATTTCACAAATGAAAAAATAGATTTTAAAAGAATGTCATCATCATTACCATGGAATTTTATGTAATATTATATAAGGGAATGAGTGTGGTATAATCCAAAAGAACTGAATAAAAGTGTTACTTCTGACATATATTAAATGTATGACATGGGAAAATCATGTAATCTTTTTGTTCCCAAGTAACTTTCTAAGATAACATTCTAAGAACAATTGCTTTTCACATGAGTAGAGGGAGTTTCAAAGCTCAGAAATTCCCTGCAATGAAATTACAAGACTAGACATAAATAAATGCAATAAAAATAAATAAATAAATAACAATTATTAATGTCTTCTATAGTAAAACATCCCCTTTTCCAATTTTCCTCCTTCCCACCCATAAAAGTAAGCTTTCAATTGTGTGTGTGTTTTTAATGTTCTCTACAAAGCACCAGTCATATATTATGAAGAAGTGCAAAGCAGCTTAAGCAAGGAACATGCTGCAAATGGAATGACCTCTAACTAATGTGAAAGAATTTAATGAATAGGAAAAATCATTGAGTTTAATCTGTCTACTACCTAAAACAAATGGGCTGAAAATAACTTCTTTTCATCTCATTGAATGCTGATATTCACTGAGTTATTCTACTCAGATATTACTTCATAGAATTTTTTGATCTTCTATTTAGAAAGGTCCTTAGAGATCAATTAATCCTACCTTTACCAATACAATAATCTTTAGGCAGTTGAGGGTCAGAGGCATGGAGTGATTTCCTAAAATAAAGAAGGTTTTCCTTTCCCTGGGAACTTTAAATCCAGCAAATGAATAAAACATGTACATAAATAATTCTAGTATAAAATACAATAATATCAATAGGCAAAGTATTAAAAAGGTGCAGAGATATTTGGAGAAATGAAAAACATATTTATCAGTAAATTAAGGGAGGATCTCTGAGAAACAGCCTTTGAAGAGAAAGAAGAATTTGAACAGGTGAAGAATCAGAGCAGGATTTTTTATTCTATTAGCAAACCATGCTGAGCTAATTAGAAGAGACCTTAGTGACCATTTATGTTAATCCATTCATTTCACAAATAAGGAGATGAAAGTCGAAGTGACTTGACCAAGATCTCTTCCTTTCTCTCTCTCTGTCTCTCTATCTCTGTCTCTCTGTTTCTGTCTCTCCCTCTCAAAATATTCCAATTATTGTTTTTAATATTTCCATTTATTGGACATACTATTGTAACAAAGATCAATATCTGCATCTTCTTTTCCCTCTTTTCCCCTATTTCTGTTCATTCATTTTTCTATTTGCCCTTTACCTCCCATATCAAAGAAGTCATTGTACTCTATGAATAAAGTACAATTGTAGTAGCTCAAAAGAAATATAATATATGCATATTTAGAGACAACTCCACTTCAAATATTCACTATTTGTGCCCAAAGCATGGTTGGGTCTACAGAGATTATATTGTTATGACCAGTCATAGCTGGACACATTGAACCTTGATTCCAACATAGTAATGTCATTTTGGTTCTCTTGAGAATAAAAAAAAAAAACAAAAAAAAAAAAAACAAAAAAAAAACAACCACTACCATTCACTCCTGTCTCTAAGTTTCTTGGTTGTCAAGATAAGCCTGACTATGAAACAGGGTCTTCTGCAGATGAAGGACACTTTTCAATCATTAGAATTACTCTGAAAGTTGGAAGCATTTGTATACAGCATTCTAGGGAAGGAAACTCGCTAAACATGTGTTCTGCAATTTAAAGTATTAGCCAGTTGTCAAGAAGCACTTAAAGATAAAGTGATTTGACCAGCATCACTTAACCAAAATGATTCAGAAGTACCACTTGAACCCTTCTGATGCCAGAGCCAACTTAGTAATCACTCTATCACTGCTTTTCTGTTCCTTGTAGAGCTTAACCAAGTGTTGAATGACTGGATAGCTAGATGAATGAATAAAAAAAATGAGATGCATATAGTCACATATTGATGTCTTGATACTCAGCAGAATCTCAGAAAAATACAGAAAATAAAGTTTATAATATTAAAAAAGCCAGCATTTTAAGTGTGTCAAAATAATCAAATAATTAGAAGCCTGGGAATAAGAATGGGAGATTTATTCAATGGAGAAAAAGAAATATCCTTGTAATGAAAAGATTTTGCCAAGGCTGTGCAATTCCAACCATTTATTCCACTCATTCAAAAAAGAGAGAGACAGACAGAGAGAGAGCTTTAAATACAAAAAAGAAGACTATGGGTCCTGCTTTATTCTGGAAAAAAGTTTTTAAAACTAAGTTGCATAATGGATTAAAATAATATAGAATTGAGAGTCATTTATGTATCTATGTATTAATGATTAGTATGATAATTTATTCTGCATTTGTCCTCTTGGTTATTTTTAGTTATTGCACAATAATTAGGAGATTTACTAGTTCTATAATTTAACAAAGATTAGCTCATCCATTCATATAAAACTTCATGCAGTAATTTGTTCCCTTAGTAAGTTTATTTATTTTTAATATACATTGTTTATGAATCATGTTGGGAGATAAAAATCAGAACAAGAGAGAGATAAAAAAAAAAACAACAGAAAAAAAAGTGAACATAGCATGGGTTGATTTACATTCAATCTCCTTAGATGTATTTCTGGACACAGATGGCATTTTCTGTCCAAAGTTTATTAAGATTTCTTTGAATCACTGAACTACTGAAAACAACCAAGCCATTCATAATTGATTACTACACATTCTTGCTGTTATTGTGTACAATGTATTCCTGATTCTGCTTGTTTCACTCAACATGAGTTCATAGAAATGTTTCCAAGCCTTTCTACAATCAGCTTGTTCACCATTTTTTATAAACTAATAATGTCCCATTACCTTCATGTACCACAGCTTTCAGCCATTCCCCAATTGATGGGCATCCACTCTGGGCATCCACTCCTTTTCCAATTCTTTGCTACCACAAAAAAGAGGTGCTACAAAAATTGTTTTTGCAGATGTGAGTCCTTTTCCCTCCTTTAAGATTTCCTTGTGATAGAGATCCAATAATGGCACTGCTGGATCAAAGGATATGAACAGTTTTATAGCCTTTTGAGCATAGTTCCGGATTGCTCTCCATAATGGTTGGATCATTTCATAATTCCACCAACAATGCATTAGTGTCCCAGTTTTCCCACATCTACTTCAACATTTATCATTATCTTTTCCTGTCATCTAAGCCAATCTGAAAGGTATGTGGTGGTACCTCAGAGTTATTTTAATTTGTATTTCTCTAATCAATAGTGATTTAGAACATTTTTTCATATTATAAATGGCTTTAATTTAATCATATGAAAATTGTCTTCATATTTTTGACCATTTATTAATTGGGGAATTACTTATATTCTCATAAATTTGACACAGTGTTATATATTTTAGAAATGAGACCTTTATCAGAAATATAGGCTGTCATTCTCCAATTAATAAATGGTCAAAGGATATGAACAGACAATTCTCAGATGAAGAAATTGAAACTATTTCTAGCCAAATGAAAAGATGCTCCAATCATTATTAATCAGAGAATTGCAAATTAAGAGAACTCTGAGATACCAATACACACCTCTTGGATTGGCTAGAATGCCAGGGAAAAATAATGCGCAATGTTGGAGGGGGTGTGGGAAAACAGGGACAATTGTTGGTAGAATTATGAATACATCCAGCCATTCTGGAGACCATGCTCAGAAAGTTATCAAACTGTGCATACCCTTTGACTCAGCAGCGTTACTACTGGATTTATATCCCAGTAGTATATAAAGAAGGGAAAGGGACCTGTATGTGCAAGAATGTTTGTGGCAGCCCTTTTTGCAGTGGCCAGAAACTGGAAACTACATGGATGCCCATCAATTGGAGAATGGCTGAATAAATTGTGGTATATGAATGTTATGGAATATTATTATTCTGTAAGAAATGACCAACGGGATGATTTCAGAAAGGCCTGGAGACACATGAACTGATGCTGAGTGAAATGAGCAGGACCAAAATATCATTATAAACTTCAACAATACTGTATGAAGATCAATTCTGATGGATGTAGCCATCTTCAATAATGAGATGATCCAAAGCAGTTCCATTAGAGCAGTAATGAATTGAACCAGCTATACCCAGCGACAGAACTCTAGGAGATGATTATGAACAGCTACATAGAATTCCCAATCCCTCTATTTTTGTCCACCTGCATTTTTTATTTTCTTCACAGGCTAATTGTACACTATCTCAAAGTCCTATTCTTTTTGTACAGCAAAACAATTGTTTGGAAAAGTATACATATATTGTACTTAATTTATACTTTAACATATTTAACATGTATTGGTCAACCTGCCATCTGGGAGGGGGGAAGGAGGGGAAAAATTAGAACAAAAAGTTTGGTAATTGTCAATACTGTAAAATTATCCATGCATATATCTGGTAAATAAAAACTATAATTAAATTAAAAAAAAAAGAAATATAGGCTGTAAAGATTTTTCCCAGCTTTATACTTCCCTTTTAATCTTGTTTCTATTGGTTTTGTTTGTACAAAAACTTTTAAATTTAATATAATCAAAGTTGTCCATTATGCCTTACATAATGTTCTCTAGTTCTTCCTTGATCATAAAATCTCCCTCCTCCAAAGATTTGATAGGTAAATTATCCCTTATTATCCTAATTTGTTTATGGTACCATCCTTTATGCCCAAATCACAATCCATTTTGATGTTATTTTGGTATGGAGTGTGAGATATAAGTCTATACTGAGTTTCTGACACACTATATCCCAATTTTACCAACAATTTTTTGTCAAATATTGAATTCTTATTTCCGAGGCTGGAGTTTGGGGCTTTATCAAATGCCAGATTGCTTTGGCCTTTGACATTGTGTCATATGTATATAATCTATTCCATTGATCCACCATTCTATTGCTTAGCTTTATAATATACTTTTAGGTTTGGAACTACTAAGTCACCATCCTTTGTATTTTTTTTTTCATTAATCCCATTGAAATTCTTGACTTTTTATTTTTCCAGATGAATTTTGTTATTATTTTTTCTAGTTCTATATAATAATGTCTTGGCAATTTGTTGTGGCACTGAACAAGTAGACCAATTTAGATAGAATTGTCATTTTTATTATATTAGTTTGGTGCAGCCATGAAGAACTGATATTTTTCCTCCTTTTTTTAAAATTTATTTTATAATTATAAATTTTTTGACAGTATATATGCATGAGTAATTTTTTATAACATTATCCCTTGTATTAATTTTTTCCTCCCTCCCTAGATGACAGGCAATCCCATACATTTTACATGTGTTACAGTATAACCTAGATACAATATATGTGTATAAATCCAATTTTCTTGTTGCACGTTAAGTAGTGGATTCTGAAGGTATAAGTAACCTGGGTAGATAGACAGTAGTGCTAACAGTTTACATTCAATTCTCAGTGTTCCTTCTCTGGGTGTAGCTGTTTCTGTCCATCATTGATCAACTGGAAGTGAGTTGGATCTTCTTTATGTTGAAGATATCCACTTCCATCAGAATATATCTTCATACAGTATTATTGTTGAAGTGTATAGTGATCTGGTTCTGCTCATTTCACTCAGCATCAGTTGATTTAAGTCTCTCCAAACCTTTCTGAATTCATCCTGCTAGTCATTTCTTACAGAGCAATAATATTCCATAACCTTCATATACCATAATTTACTCAACCATTCTCCAATTGATGGACAACCATTCATCTTCCAGTTTCTAGCCACTATGAAAAGAGCTGCCACAAACATTTTGGCACATACAAATCCCTTTCCCCTCGTTAGTATTTCTTTGGGATATAAGCCCAATAATAGCACTGCTGGATCAAAGGGCATGCTCTTTGGGCATAGTTCCAAATTGCTCTCCAGAATGGCCGGATTCTTTCACAACTCCACCAACAATGTATCAGTGTCCCAGTTTTCCCACATCTCCTCCAACATTCATCATTATTTGTTCCTGTCATCTTAGTCAATCTGACAGGTGTGTAGCGGTATCTCAGAGTTGTCTTAATTTGTAATTCTCTGATCAGTAGTGCTTTGAAACACTCTTTCATATGAGTGGATATAAGTTTCAATTTCAACATCTGAGAATTGTCTGTTCATATCCTTTGACCAATTATCAATTGGAGAATGGTTTGATTTCTTATAAAATAATTTATATTTTTCCAATTGTTTAGATATGATTTGATTTCTGTGAGAAGTGTTTTGTAATTGTGTTCATATAGTTCTAAGGATTGTCTTGGCAGCTAGATCCCCAAGTATTTTATTTTGTCAACAGTAACTTTAAGTGGAATTTCTTTATCTATTCCTGATGTGCTTTGTCAGTAATATAAAGACATGCTGATAATTAGTGTGGTTTTATTTTAGGTACTGCAACTTTGCTAAATGTGAAGTATTTCTAGTAGATTTTTGGATGATTCTATAGGATTCTCTAAGTATATCATCATATCATCTGCAAAATATGATAGTTTTATTTCTTCATTGCCTATTCTAATTCCTTTATTTATTTATTTATTTTTGTTGTTGTTGTTGTTGTTGTTTTCTTATTGCTAAAGCCAAAATTTCTAGTACAATGTTTATATAGTGGTGATAATGGGCCCTATGTTCTCTAGTGTTTTAATAGGGTGCTGTATTTTGTCAAAAACTTTTTCTGCATCTATTGAGGTTATCATATGATTTCTGTTGGTTTTGTTATTGATATGGTTGATTATGGTAACCGTTTTCCTGATACTGAATCAGTCCTGCATTCCTGGTATAAATTTCACATAGTGTATTATCCTGCTGATAAGTTGCTGTAATCTCTTTGCTAATATTTTATTTAAATTTTTGCATCAATTTTCATTAGGAAGATTAATCTGTAATTTTCTTTCTTTTTTTGGCCCTATCTGGTTTAGACATCAGTGCCATATTTGTGTCATAGTAAGAATTTGGCAGTATACCTTCTTTATCTAATTTTCCAAATAATTTACATAGTACTGGAATTAAGTAAGTATTTGGTAGAATTCACTTATTAATCCATCTGGACTGGGAGACTTTTTTCTTAGGGAGTTCATGAATGACTTGTTCAATTTCTTTTTCTAAAATGGGATTATTTAAGTATTTTATTTCCTCTTCTTTTAACCTTAGTGACATATTTTTGTAAATATTCATCCATTTTTTCAGACTTCCTGCCATAGAGTTGGGCAAAATAGCTCCTAAATATTGCTTTAATTTCTTTTTCAGTGGTGGTAAGTTCACCCCTTTCATTTTTGATGCTGGTGGTTTTTTTTTTTTCCTTTCCTTTTTCTGATCAAATTAACCAAAAGTTTATCTATTTTGTTAATTTTTTCATAAAACCAACTTTTAGTTTTGTGTATTAGTTCAATAATTTTCTTAGTGATTTTTTATTAATTTCTCCTTTGAGTTTCAAAATTTGTAATTTGGTATTTAATTGGGAGTTTTTAATTTGTTTTTGTTCTAGCTTTTTTTAGTTGCATGCCTGATTCATTGATCTCCTCTTCTCTATTTTATTTATGTAGCTATTTAGAGATTTAAAATTTCCCCTAAGAATTGCTTTGGCTGAATCCCATAAATTTGATATGTTTTCTCATTATTGTCACTTTCTTGGATGAAATTATGGTTTGTTTCTGTGATTTATTGTTTGACCCATTCATTCATTAGAATTAGATTATTTAATTTCCAATTGGTTTTTAGTCGTTCTTTCCCTGGCTCATTATTGAATATAATTTTTATTGTATCGTGGTCTGAAAAGAAAACATTTACTATTTCTTCCTTTTTGTATTTGATTTTGAGGTTTTTATGCTCTAATAAATGGTGAATTTTTGTATAGCTGCCATATTGTATGGAGAAAAAGGTATACACTTTTCTGTCCTTATTCAATTTACTCTAGAGCTTTATCATATCTAGGTTTTCTAGGATCCTATTAATTTCCCTAGTTTCTTTTATCTATTTTATGGTTAGATTTGTCTGATTCTGAGAGGGGAAAGTTGAGGTCCCACACTAGAATAGTTTTGTTGTCTATTTCTTCCTGTAACTGTCTTAAAATCTTCTCTAGGAATTTGCCTGCTCTCCCACTGGGTGCATGCACATTTAATATCATTACTGCTTCATTATTTAAAGTACCCTTTATCAAGATGCACTCTCCCTCCTTATCTCTTTGAATAAGATAGGTTTTTACTTTTTCTGTACCTGAGATCAGAATCACTATCCCTGCTTTTTTATTTTAGCAGAAGCATACTAAATCTGTTTCAGCCTTTTACCATTATTATGTATGTGTCTCTCTGTGTCAGATTTGTTTCTTGTAAACAACATATTGTAGGATTCTGTTTTTTAATCCACTCTATTTGCTTCCATTTTATGGGAGCAGGAGCGTTCTTCCCATTCCCATTTACATTTATGATTACCAGATCTGTATTTCTTTCCATCCTGTTTTCTATTATATATACTTTTGTTCTCTCTTTTCATCCTGTCCTCAGTCATGTATTTTTTTTTTTTGCCCATCCTATCCATTACCTTATATCTTATCAGCTCTTCCCCCCTTCTCTTACCTTTTGACCTAATGTTTTTGCCTTTGCTTCCATACTGCCCCTCCTTTTTCTTTTTCGCTTTCTCCTCTTACTTGTTTATATGGTTAGATAAATTTCCATACCCAATGGAGTGATTAAATTATTCCCTCTTAAAGCCAAAATTGATGAGATGAAGTTTCATGTGGTTTTCGAGAGAAACTGGTAGAGCTGCAAAAGCTTCCTGACTTTACTCCATCATCTTGGCTCCAGCCCCAGAACTCCAATTTAATAAGCTCCCTTATTTCTTAACAACATTTAAAATAGTATGGTAAAAAGAGAATTAGATCAGAAATTGAAAAGATTCTAAGCCCATCATTGATTCTAATTCATGGATGGATTTTCAGGTTATCACTGAATCTCTGTGGACAGCAGTTTATCTATCTATAAAAGTTCTGACTTCTCTGGGAGACCTTTAAAGGTCCCTCTATCATAGAATAATGAATAGACTTGTTTTCAAAGAGACCTGAATTTATGGAATATGGCCTCCAACTCTTACAAACTGGGAAACCCTAGGCATCTCACTTTTCTTTTATAAATCTTAATTTCCTAAGTGGGTGCCCATCAGTTGGAGAATGGCTGAATAAGTTATGGTATATGAATGTTATGAAGTATTATTGTTCTATAACAAATGATAGAATGATTTCAGAAAGGCCTGGAGTGACTTACATGAACTGAAGCTAAGTGAAGTGAGGAGAACCAAAAGAACATTGTACACAGCAACAGCAAGATTATGCAATGATCAACTCTAATGGACATGGCTCTTTTCAAGGTGATTCAGACCAGTTTCAATATTAAGTAATGGAGAGAGTAATCTGTACTTAGAAAGAGGACTGTAGGGTCTGAGTATTTTCATTTTTTGTTATTGTTTGTTTGCATTTTGTTTTCTTTCTCATTTCCTTTCCTTTTTTATCTTATTTTTCTTGTGCAACATGATAATTGTGGAAATATGTATAGAAGAATTGCACATGTTTAACATATATTGGGTTGCTTGCCATTTAGGGGAAGGGGAAGGGAAAGGGGAAAAAAGGGAGAAAAAATTTGAGACACAAGTTTTTGAAAAGGTGAATGCTGAAAACTATTTATGCATATGTTTTGGAATGAACCTCAGTTTCCTTGCTTCTAAAATGGGGATCATAATACCTATAGTATCTATATTATAATTTAGCATGAAACTGAAATAATATATGCAAACTAAATAATAAACTTCAAATCACTATATAAATGCCAGTTACTATTGCTTGAAATTATCATGTTTTATATGCTGCTGAAACTTTCACACATTAGAAGTCCCAGGGATGGACAAATCAGAGGTTCAAGTCCCCGTGGTTCTTAACAATTTCTTCTTGACATCTTAGTCCATCATAATGATTATTTGAGTTTTGATCTAGGAAGGTTTTCAAAAGTTTGTTTGTTTGGTTTTTTTTTCTTGAGAGATGGTGAGTCTATACTTCATAGGTAAAGCTTGAGGAATATAAATAATACAAAAGATAATCTCTATCAGTAAAATTTTAAACATCACTGTCTGAGCTGTTGTCTTTTGTTTTGTGAGGTAGAGGGAAGAATATCACTTCCCAATGAGCCATAAATATAATCATAGCACTCATGTGCTCATTTATTTGGCCTATACCTAAGATAACAAAGATTCAAGTATCACTTAAGGAGCATCCTCATTCTCTTGTATATTTGTATAATACACATGTGATAAGTATCACACCCTTCTGACAAATTCATAATTATTGATTATTAGTATTTTACATATTATTAATGTAATTATCTCCAGAGTTAAATTATGTATTAGTATCATTTAAAAGCCTATAAAAGTGGCTAAAGTGTGCCTATAAAAGTGACAAAAAGTTATGATTCTTTTCTTGTTAACCTATATTCATTAATGGTATATGGTTATGTACTAGCAGAGAAACTGAGGCAAGCAAGAGATTGATTTTTAAATTTTAATATGGAGAGTTTAGGCTAGCCAGCCTCATGGGACTTTTGTCCAAAGCATTTGGCCCAGATAAGCCAAGGCAGGGAACTTATATAGGGTTTTAGCTAACAAGAGTTTAACTAAAGCAGATAAGGGAGGCAAGGATGCTGGGAGGATAGACAATTCCAGGATAGGACATAATTCCAGGAAAGGATCATTACTTAATCCTGACAGGATAGAAGTCAAATAAGAAGATCACAGACAAGAGACATTGAGGTAAGGGGCAATACTCAAAAGGAGAGGGAATTATCTTAACAAGGATCAAGATAATACACCTGGAGTTTATGACTCACTGGTATGTAAAGGCAGTCAGACCATCAAGGAAGAGGGGGAGTGTGACCATAATTTTTATTTAGGGCTTAACAGTTAAGGATGCCTACTTGGACCACCAAGAATCCTTTTACCAAAAAATGGCCAATAAAAATGCAGAGACAGGAAATCAAGACCACCTCCAGAGTTAGAAGTAGAGAGAGTTATTAAAACCTGTCTCCCTGATTCCATCAGGGCTTTTTCTTGAAGAGAAAGGGGTAGCCTTTCCAATGCATCCTAACTCTTTGTCAATAGAAAACCATGTAATGATACCGTCTCATGAGAAAATCTATTAACTGCTTGAGTTTTATTTCTCATCTTTGACTTTCTCATCAATGACTTTTAGCTCACATCTATGTGCATTTTGATTGTTATGTCCTTCATGGAGCTCTATGCTCTATATGTTTGTGGGGGGAGGGGGTGGGCACCTAGTTTAAAACCACACCATTTCCTGAATCACCTTATATCTTGGAGGAAGGTGGAAAGCCAGGAGAGGAGGAAGAAACACAATTGTTTATTAGGAGGGATTTAATCATAATTCATATTTAGATAGTAACTCCAGATTTTCAACAGGTCCTCAAGACAGCCTCATGAAGTAGATAATAATAATATAAAAATGGGAGTACAGAAGCTCAGAGGTTGTGACTTGATATAACTGGTAAACATCTGAGTTGGAATTTATGATCATGTCTCTCCTGACTTCAAGTCCAAAGTCTTTTTCATACTCAACATATAATACAAAGAATTGGTATCAAACACATTTTGAAGGTTTGCAAAGTGTTTCTGCTATTTCTTTCAGCTGATTCTCTGAGCAAAGCTGTAAGCTTACAAGCTGAACCAAAAAGTTATTTTTGACAAAGAAAAAAAGGAACATTTCCTGATATTAACAGAAACAACAGGAGTGATTTTAAGTGCATTGCAAATTTTTGGAATCTGACTGTGGCTGAGATCACATTATATGTTCCAAAGCAAAAGATGCTTAATTTAAATACCTTATGATTACCTAAGGTCAGCTATGTTAAAGGACTGAGATAGAATACCAAGTCTGGAGTCAGGAAGACTCCTCTTAGTTAAAATCCAGCCTCAAAAATTTGCTAGCTATGTGACCCTGGAGTCACTTAAACCTGTTTGCCTAAATTTCCCCATCTGTAAAATGAGCTGGAAAAGAAACCCCAAATGAAATCACAAAGAATCAGGTACAACTAAAACTGACTAAATAAAAGTAGTGCTATGAAGAGAGTTTTTCTGAATTTTTTAGTGAGGTAACTTTTAAAAAATTGACAATTTAATAAGTAATCATAACATATTGTATAGCAATCTCCATTACCCCTGACTGGGGAGATGCTATAAATAGTGTTTGTTTCAGATTAGTAGATTTCTAATTGCAAATAGGATTTAAATATAAGTTAAAAGTAGGCAGAGAAGAGAAATGTTCCTGTAGCAGGCTAATCTTGGAGAATTTATTATAATGGAATCATGCATAAATTGCCTGCATTGTATCAGGCTCTTCTGAGTGAAAAGGCCACTGTCACTGATTCCTGTCAGAAGCTGCATAGGACAAACCATATAGCTATTATCTTCTTCCATGATTACCATCATTATCATCAACAACAAGCAATTATGAAGCACTTACTATGTGCCAAACTCTGTACTAAATACTGCATATAAAAAAAAAAATTACAAACCCCTCCCTCAAGGATCTCACATTCAGTTCTAATAAGGGAGAGACAAGCATGAAAATATATGAGAGATATAACCTCCATCTCAGTGGAAAGCACTGGTGGAAGCATGATTTCACTAGGAAAGGCCATTTGTAGAAGGAGAAATATGAACTTGATCATGAAGGAAGTCAGGAGGCAAAAATTAGGGAGTGAAGCATTTCAGGCATAGAAGGCAAGCAGTGAAAGGACTTCATGTTGGAAGCTGTAGTGTCTTTTATATGGAACAGCAAGAGGCTAACTTCTCCAGCACTGAATAGTGACATGGAGTGACCAATTTAGATGGTGATAAGTTTTGGCTTGTCCTGGGATGAAATCCCATTTAGTCTCCCAAACAACAGTGGGCCATTTCCTCTTTCCCCAGAAGGGTTCTTCCCCTGGTGGACCGTTAATTGCCTCTCATCACTGGCCACCAGAAGCTCTATTTCTCCATAGGGTGCATAGATCCTACAGTAAAAGTCTCTGGACACCATAAGGCATTTGAAGTTGACATCATATTCAGAGATGCTCAGGCACTAAAAATGATGTCATTATTTATTTATTTATGGAATTAAACAAGCATTTCCATAACATAGTATAATAAAAAAATAATTACACATGAAACTGTAAATCCATTTTATACAGCTTGCTATTCTTTTAAAATATATAATAAAGTTATCATATAGATTTCTTCCCCCTTTTTAATTTTTCTCCCCCCCCACCCAGCCCTTGAGATAGTTACCATTAGGTACAAATAGGTATGTGTATATGAGTGTGTGTATAAATACACATATATACATACATGTATGTATATTATATATGTGTGTATATTATATATGTGTGCCTTATATTCTTTGCCTCCTTTTCCTTCCAAAGACATTTTTAACACATTATTCTGAGGAGGCACTAACACTAGGGAGAGAAAAGCTGCAATTTCACAGCAGAGACATAGAACCTCACTGAGGGAAAAGGAGCCTGTTTAAAAAAAAAAAATGCTAAGTAATGTCTCCTTTGGAAAAAATATTTTTTAGACCTTCCAGAAGGTGTCTCCAGACTACAGCACTATTCTGCCTGAGAAGCGAGCCCACTAAGATAGAGTTCTATACTGCAATCTTCATATCTTCCCCAATCTGTGTTTTTATTCCTTCATTTACCACCAGCTGCTCTGCTGGTTTTGTGGTTTGATGATTCCATCATCACTTTCATCAAAACCATCCCAGGATAAAGTCATTACCAGATAAACTCATTGCCAGAAAAATTATCATCATTGAGATTACTTCCTCTTGGCTATTCACAGTTCAGTAGAATCCTCGGCAGTTTCTGCCTCTCTGATTGGAGGGCTACAGAGCAGAGGGGAAAAATTTCTCCCTTTATAGAGAACTTAAAATTCTAGGATTCCTTGATTTGCTACCTGCTGTTCTGTTTGGTTTCAACTCCACCAATATGTTCATATCCTCTCTAGGAGGCACTGGTTCTTCTCCTTCTAGCTTCCTTTCACTGTCCCTCCCTCCCTCCCTCCTTTCCTCCCTCCTTTTCCTCCTTCCTATCTTCCATCCTTTCTATCTTCCCTCTCTCCCTTCCTCTCTCTCTCCCTTCCTCCCTGTCTCCCTTCCTCCCTGTCTCCTTTCCTCCCTTCCTTCCTTCCCTCCTCCCCTCCTTCCCTCCTTCCCTCCCTCCTTCCCTCCTTCCTCTCTTCCTTCCTTCCTTCCCTCCTTCCTCTCTTCCTTCCTTCCTTCCCTCCTTCCTCTCTTCCTTCCTTCCTTCCTTCCTTCCTTCCTTCCTTCCTTCCTTCCTTCCTTCCTTCCTTCCTTCCTTCCTTCCTTCCTTCCTTCCTTCCTTCCTTCCTTCCTTCCTTCCTTCCTTCCTTTCTCTCTTTCTCTCTTTCCTTCTTTCCTTCTTTGTTTCTTTTTAATTTGCATCTCTACCATTTAGCATAGTGCCTGGCATATAATAGATGCTTATTAAATATTTATTGTATGGTATTCTAATCTCACTTTAATGATTATAACTGAAGGTAATGCACACTGCCTAGATGTCTGTATGATAATGCTTTAGTTTCTGGGAATCAAAAGAGCTAAATTTTAATTTCAGCTCTCTCATTTGCCAGTTAATTAAGTAGGTAATATGGTACAGTGGGGGAAATGCTTGATTTAGATCAAAAGACCTAGGTTTAGATATTGGCTTTGCTACTTATGAATGTGTATGACCTTGGATTTTCTTCACTTTAATTTTCTCAACCATATACAAAAACATGTTAGATGAGATGGCCCTTCAGGACTATTCTTAATCTAAATCCTATCATTACTGATCCCCAGTCTATCATGAATTATGTTTAGAATCCAGCTATATAGATTATGGCACTTGGACATGGAAGGGACTATATGGAAATCATCTCTTCTATTCCCTTCATTTTAGAGAGAATTATAGAGGAGATATTACTTGCCCAAGGACACAGAGATAGCAAACTATGATTGGTGCTATATTGTTCAACAGTTATTTTAATAATGCCCCAAAGGCATAGATGTCATAGTTATCATATTGTCAGGTGACATTAAACTGAGATATATAACATATTGGATGACAGCCAGTCAAAAAAATAAAATCTCAACCTAGAAGAATGCTGACTGAAACAAATAACATGAAATTTCATATTGTTTAATATAAAGTCACAAACATGGTTCAAAGAATCAATTGTGCAAATACAAGATTAAGAAACAGAGGTAGAAAATGAAAAATATGAAAACTATCTGGAAGTGTTAGTGACTTAAAAGACTGATGTGAGTCAAGAATGTAACCTATAAACAAAAAAAAGAAAGAAAGAAAAGAAAAGAAAAAAAAACATAAACTTGGGCTTTATTAGAAGTAGCTTTATTGAATAGGAATTCAATGTCTGAATTATTGTGTCCACTTCTGGCAGCCATATTTTTTTTAAAAAAACACCTTGACATTTGGGAAAGAATGCATCTAACATATTACCAGGAGGGTAAGAGAAGTGAATGATTGAAAGATTTTGAGATATTTTGTTTAGAGAAGAGAATATTGAGTTATTTCAAAGAGGATAATTTTCTTCAAGCTTTAAAGGGTGACAATATTTTAAAAGATTTTTTTTTTTTTAGTGATTAGACCCACAGAACAGAAATGGGAGCAGTGGATGGTCAATAATAACAACAAAATGCTTCCTTAGAGTTAGAGCTATTCCAATATATAATAGGTTGCTCTGAAATTCAATGACTTTCCTACTACTAGAAGTATTAAAAGAAAGAAAAAACACATCTGGATGAGTACTTATAAGAGTGATTGCAAAGCATATTCTTTCTTGGGCATAGTTTGGATCAGATGCCTTCTGAGATTCCTTCTACCTCTTAAATTTTGTGAACAGTATACACTTTATAAAGTTGTTCCTAAAGGGTAAGTCCTTTCTATAAATGTGTATGATTGAACACAGCTGGACAGGAACTCCCAACAGCATTCAGGCTAGATAAATGTTGGAAATGACCAGAGCCAAGCAAAATTATTTAGGGAAGACTTGATGAAGGACATGAGTTTTTAACAGTGTTAGAAAGTGGGAAAATCATGTCTTTTGGCAAAGAGGAAGGTGTTACGGTTGAGAAGAATGTTGAGTGGGATGCTAAGAGTGAGGAACCATGAGCAAGTTTTCATAACCAGAATGGGAGCTGGGGAATAAAATGAGATCTGTATGACTTTTCTATGTTTGCAGCTTGTCAAATACCAATGAGCTGTGATTTCTATCAGTTCATAGCTTAGATAAGTCTAACGCAATTATCTGAAGTCTGGAAAATCTATGGAAACTGCATATGGTATCAAAATTAGTACTTTAAGTGTCAGAGGCAGATTCTGAACTCATGTTTTTTTAGATTCCAAGCCTAGCTCTCTATTGCTTAAACCCCACTATCTCTCTATCATAGAATAATGACTGAATTACTAGACATGCTCCTATAATGGCAAAGGAAGAAAGTGGCCAAACATCCTAACTTTTCATCTTTGCTTTGCTTTGATTCTTCCATATATCACAGATTTGTAATTTGGCCAGTACTCCTCCCTGTACTGATGGTAACTTATGTCTATACCTAGCTGCAAAAAAGACCTTTAAAGCTAGAGTTTTTCACCACAAGTAATGACTATTGGAGCCGAACTATGCTCCAGTTGCCATTAGGATTATATTGTAAAACAATGCAAAAGTCACATTTTATCAGAAGTTAACACTAACGCACAATGGTGGCTATGGCTTTGATTTTAAATCCTTCAAATATCTGACTCTAGCTACCATATCCAAAGTCTTCTCTTCTCCAAGTTAAATATCCTCATTTTCTTTAAGTATGAACTCAAGAGCTATGCTATTTTACCTTCCTAAATACTCTATAGTTATCAATATTCTGATTAAGTAAAATATTCAGTTCTGTGTTTGCCCAATTATGAAAGCTTACATTTTTGTGTAATGAGTTTATGGAGTAACTTTTCCCAATTTACATGACTATTAAGGAAAATGTCCCATCCCTGCCCTCAGTCACAAGAAAGAACACACAGAAAATTGTGTCAACACAAACTAATACATCAAAATGAATTTTATACACATACAGAGTGTGACTCAACATACTCAGCTGCCTGATGGCTTAATCACAGCAGTTTCTGACAGCATTTTGCTAAGCTTGATTGACCAGCCAGATGCTAATTATCATGGCTATTTTGGCCTTTTCAAAATATATACTCATCCTCTTTTCATTAAAGATCTTAGGACATGCAGTGCAGTGGTGACAAACTCAAATAGAAATAGGGGCCACTAAACCCTAAATAAAGATCCCTGTGGGGTACACATCAGCTTAGTTTTAAATTTTAATATATCATTTTTTTTTGTATTTTTATTTATTTTGTTAAATACTTCTCCATTACATTTTAATCTGGTTTGGGCAACAGTTATTTTGTGGGCTTCATCCCATGCCTTTGCCACTTCTGTAGTAATGTGTTCTGTTATTGAGCTAACTGCTGTGCCTACCCATTGTTGATTTTTTTTTTTCTTATAAGGGAGGTATTATTGGGAGCAAACACGCGATTTATGTTAATCCCTTTGAAACTTCCATCCCTTCTCCTTATTCTGAACTCAAGCGGCGGAAGAAGTCTCATTCTCTTTCCATGTGACAGCCCTTTAAACACTTGACTCCAGCTACCATACCAAACTAAATAGGAATTCAAGGACTATGCTGTCTGACCTACTCTGAATGAGTTCTAATTATCAATATCCTCCCTAAAATTTAGTGTCCCGTGATTCTGTCCAACAGTGAGATGATTCAGGCCAGTTCCAATGGTCTTGTAATGGAGAAAGCCATCTGTACCCAGAAAGAGGGGATTGTGGGGAGAAGTATGGATTATAATATATTTTCACTCTTTTTGTTTTTTGCTTGCATTTTGTTTTCATTCTCATTTTTATCTGATTTTTATTATGCAGAAAGATAACTATTTAAATATGTATAGAAGAATTGCAAATGTTTAACATATATCAGATTACTTGCCACCTCGGGAAGGGGGTGGCAGGAAGGGAGGGAAAAAAAGAAAATTGGAACACAAAATTCTGCAAGGGTGAATGTTGAAAACTATACATGTAGCATATGTTTTGAAAATAAAAAGCTTTTTTAAAAAATAAAGTAAAATAAAGTGTCCCAAAGAATACTTAATATTTCAAAAGTGCTTTGATCAGGCTATGGTTCATATCAAAATAAGGTGACTATTATCTAAGACTTGGCCATTTTAAGATCTCAGTCTTTGAAGGGAACTTAAGCTATCTAGACTATAAAATCCCAGAAAGAATTAATACTTTATTTTTTTTAATCTTTTTGACTCAAGGGCTTGGTATAATCCTTAGCATATTGTTATTATCCCTGTTATTATGATGATGATTGGGGATTCATACCCATATTTTATAATATAGGGAAAATTCTATGAGAAAACTACTTCTGTCAAAGTAATTAGGAGGTATTTCATTCCTATACTGAGTTAAGAATCTTGCTTAGGGTCAAATAGTGAGTCAAAAAGGGAGGAGCATGGACCAGAATCTTACAAACTATCGTTGTGACTGGCTCCACACTGTATAATGTCTCCGTTAGAATTAAATAGAGACTTCTTAAATGCTTGTTAAATTGAATGGAATTGGAGAGACTTGTTCTATCTGCTTTTAGTCAAATCCCATGGGAGATGGTCTCTGTGAGGAATAAGACAATTACCCCCCCCAAAATCAGAGATCTTTTGAAGTATTGAGTAATAAGAACAATAGTCAAGATTACATTCATTTATATGTTTATTGTTTACAAAGTAAAAGCCTCATAACAAACAACTTTGTGAGGTGAATTTGTGTTAATATCATTACTGCCATTTTGAACATAAGGAAACTGAATCTCCACAATTAAGTCTCCCACCTGGTGTCAGAGACAACATTTACTCTGAAACTCAAATTTTATGACTATTTGTGTTTTTTTCCCCAATTTCAACAGGTGTTGAATTATGTTAAATTGCCTACTTCTTTTTAATTTTTGTTTTGATTTCTTGCAGTTTCTAGTAACTTTTTAACTCTCCAGAGAATACGAAGCTATAGGGTTGAGTGTCAGGCAAAGGCAATTTTCCTTACCTCTTGATCCTCTGGGAGAAGGCTAGAAGAGTTCAATTGTCCTGGTATTCCCATAGGAACATTTAAGGTTTCCAGGGTATAGAGTGGCTATATAGATACAGAGATGAGTTGTTATCACAGCTATAACTAGGGCATGGCAAGTAGAGCTTTGCTCTGAGGTGCTGGAATTTAGGTGCTAAGAGCACTGAAAAGCCTTTAGCAATATATAAACAACTTATTTAATTGCTGAGAATAAGATCTTAAAATAGAAATTGACTCTCTCCTCCCTCTTTTAGGCTACTGAATCCTATAAATTCTTCCCATCCACAAAGAAAAATCTATAAGTCACAGGATTTCTACCTATAAAGTTTGGAGTGTTGGGGTCTTTAACCCCTGACCCCCCCTCAAATGATTTCATTTTTAAAAGTTGATGATTTCAGGACATATTTTGTGCTGCTGAATTTGGTTGCATATCCAAAAGCTTGAAGCTGAGAGGGTAGGGACAGCTTCATAATACAGATTATCATTGGAATATAGAGTAGATGGGTAGAGTTTTTAAATGATACAGGAAGAATGTTTGGCAAGATCTGCAAAAAAAAATGAGGTGGATAAGGGGTGGCATGGGAAGTTGGAAAGGATGGAGGACATACTTTTTCAGGAACAGACATCTCTGAAGATTTTCATTTGGGATCTTGTGACCTCTGTTGTTGGAAAGTAGGGAAGGGGTGAGTGATGGGAAAGGGACACTCACTGAGAGAGCACTTCTAGAGGTTTGATTCATAGTTCTAGGCCATGTTTTACTGCTATACCCAAAGGACATGGGAGCTTTGATGTTTATCTGAACATAAGAAGGATAGGATTACTGGGTCACATAAATTAGTTTGTAGGATTCTAGAGCTAAAAGAGATCTTAGAGGATATCACAATCAACTCTTTATGGAAGAAAAGCAAGGCACAGAGACATTAAATGACTTGGCCAGGGTCATATAGAAATGAGCAATACAGTAAAGTTGTTAAAGATGTTAAAGAGGGGTCCAAGATATTTTGACTCCAAGTATTATTCCCTATTAATTATACCAAATCACCTCTTAAAGTTCTTGAAGTAATTATATGAAATTACCTACAAGGGATTTATGACTGGACAGCAATAATAACGATGGTGATTTTAAGAAAAGCTTCCTACCTAGAAGCTTCAACCTCCTTGAAGGGACAACTTGTTCCAAATACTAAACCAGATGATTCTTGTGATTCTTCACCAAAAAACCTTATCTGAATTGATGCAAACAGAAATATTTGTGCATATATGTGTGTGAACACATATATGTGTGTGTGTATGTGTGTGCATGTGCCTGCATGTGTGCATATATCAATGTGTGTTTGTGTGTGTGTGTGTGTGTGTGTGTGCATGTGTGTGTTGAATAGGAGGTTTATCTGCTGGTCTGGGTTGTTCTTCTTATTACTTCTGAATCTGGGTACAGAAGGGAGTGAGAAATAAAGAAAACCAGATCCAACTGAGACCTGCCATGTTTGATCCCAAGTCTAGTCTTGTCAGTCTTACAAAGGATGTGAAGAATTCAAATAACAAAATCTGAGGGGACATCAGGCAATTATCAACATTCTACAGTAAGTGAACAGCAAGCTTCCTCTTTGGGATGCTCAAGCACTACTTAAATTCCAAAGGGGAAATAGCATTCCTGAGGTATGGTCTATTTACTTCAGACTTAGCTCTAAAGAACAAATAACATCCTCCTCCAGTGTTTTGCCTCAAATTCCAATCTTGCATAGTTTTCAGCATGAATATCTCCATTCTGTTCTGAAAGTGAGGAGAAAACAGCAAAAGTTCCGTTTTCCACATCAACCCTTTCTTTTCCCATGTGCAAGATTCGCTTCAAGCCACAGGATGGCACACTAAGCATCTCCAAGTCTCAGAAAGAGCAAGGCTGATATCTCTGGGTAAATGGCTATGTGCTCAGAAGGTCACTCTGGGAGGTTTTATTGTCTAATACATCCTTGATAGCTTTTCAATATGCAGTTCTTTACAGAGTCTACATTCAGTCTATGCTTGCATATGTCTGCTAAGTATAAATTATCCTTCCCAGATATTTTGTCTCAAAAATCAATCAATAATTCATATTATTTAATAAGCAATTATGATTGCTATTGGTGTGTTATAATGTCCTAGTGCTAGGAGTTTCAAAAAAATGACCTGTTCCCTGGTCACAAAAAAGTAATTATTGTCGCCATTATTATTATTGTTTCTATTTGGATCATGAATCAAAATTGCTGTAAGGTACCTTGAAGATTATCTCATTTCCAGCTTCTTAAAGAGTGGATCAGGGCAGCTAGGTGATTCAGTGGATAGAGGACCAGCCCTGAAGTCAGGAAGACCTGAGTTCAAATTTGACCTCAGACATTTAATACTTCCTAACTGTGTGACTCTGGGCACACTTAACCCCAATTGCCTCAGGAAAAAAAAAAAAGTGGATCATGATCCCATAAAGGATTTTATAACTGAATGTGAAGGTTCAAAAAATTATGATTTATTATCACCAAATATTTGGCTTGTATAATTCTTTTATATACTTGCATACCTGGGATCATGTAAAAATTTCTCTGGTAAAAGGGAATTACAAGTGGAAAGCCCTAATTCTAGCCCCAAATCTTCTTTGCCAGTGAAGAACATGGGGCATCCAAAGATCATGTAATTTGCCCTATGTCATAAATGTAAGAAATTATTAAATCAGAATTTGAACTCACATTCTATGAGCCAAACTTCAGTATATTTTCCTGGCACTACAGTGTCCTTTCTCCCACTTTTGGATTTATTTATCACTCATTTACATAGTACTTTGCAGTTTAGAAAAGCCCTTCCCTTATAGACTGGTAAAATATATATAACTTCCATTCAGAGTTATAATCAGATAAGTTTCTTCTTGGGATGTGGGAGGAAGGCACTGCAGTGGCGAAGAGGATAGATAATTCAGCTCATCATGAGATCATAGGTCTAGAGCTGAAAGGGATTCTTAAAATCCATAAAATCCAACCCTTTATTTTAAAGATCAAAACACTAAAGCACATAACGGCTAATTGACTCACTCATCAATACACAGTTAATATGGCAAGATTTGAGTTTCTAATTATACTTCCATGATGCTGTCCATGATGCCATGCCATCTTTCTTGATTCAGTCAAGCCAAGAGAATTTTGACAGATGTGTGTATATGTAATGGAAGAAAAAGTAGCCTAGTAAGAGAAGTGATCAAACAAATGGATTTTAGAGAGGACCCTCTTAGGGGATAGCTCTGTGTGATTGAGGCAAAAATGAAACATTCTGCCATGTTAATACCTAAGGGCCAAACTTTTTTTCTTATTTATCAAATATTTAATGGCTCATTAATAGCTATGTACCCATTTTTGATACAATTAAATATTGTAAATGGTAAAATTATATTTTTGCCAATTATTTCCCAATGCCACAAACAAACTTCTCTTGTTTCATTATTAACAAGAGCTGTAAGAGTCAGGACCATTGCACAGTCTCTTAGACCACATTGTCTTTCTAAAATCTAATGAGAAGAAGATGGGCACATGAAGCAATTATGAAACTAGGAAATATCATGGCATCATAAAATGAGTGCTGGACTTGTAGTTAAATACCTGTTCTTTGGATCTATGCACCTATTACCTTCTTGTAATAATGGGCAATATATTTCACCTCTATGTCTTTCAATTTCTTTATCTGCAAAATAGGGATAGCAGCGTATTTTCTACTGCTCCCAAAAGAAATACATCATAAAACTAAAGATTTAAAGCTGGAAGAGACCTATGAGATCATGGAGATCTTCTTAATTTTTTCAGATCAGGTACCTGAAGTACAAGAATGTAACATGACTTGCTTAGGGTCACACAACCAATAAGTCTCTAAACTGAAACCTAGATTCTCCTGATTCCAAATCCTGACTGTTCACTGCCTTATATTAAGCAATGAATCAAATTAAGCCATATATGTAAGATGCTTTCTAAGTATAAATTAGTATAAAGGCCATACTAAAATTCTTAGTGCTGTTTTAAGCCTAAAATTGTTCTAGTTTATTTTTTATGGTTTTATTTAAAATTTTTATTTTTCATAAACTTATTTATTTATAAATTTAAATTTTTATTTTATGCATATAGCTTATATTTGACTTATAGTACTTTATAATTTTAAGCTTAAGAATGTTTTTAAGCTAAGAATTTTGTGACACCCTGAATAAATATTATTTAGTATAATTAGTGTTTTATATTGTGTAAAGGAAAAACATTTATGTGGTGATAAAATACATAATAAGTACTGATCAATAGAGATATTATGGTATAATGAGAATGTTCGACCTCCTCCTCATTGATTCTTAGAACCTTCACTCTCTTCTTTCCAGATTGAACTCAAATGTTACAAAGCCTTTCTATATTGCCCCAGATGTAAATGCCTTCATCCCCTCCTCGTCCCCATCAAAAAAAGATAGAAATATTATAATGCACATATTTTGTGTTGATTTATTATGTATATGCTATTTGCTCAAAATGGGATAAATGTCAATTTCTGAAGGTCAAGAGTGTTATTATTTGTCTTTTTATCCTTGAACCTGCTACCTTGTCTCTCCATACACAGTAGGCATTTAATAAATGTTTGTTGAATTCAATTGAGGGGGGTTTAGACATGCAGTCAAACTCTAGCATGTGTTTTGTTTCCATAAATCAACTGCCACAGATTAAATATTAGTCTCTGAAAACATAACATTATTGATTCACTACCAAGGTCATGATTTATATAAACAAATATATTGATTAAAAAAACCCAACAGTAACTCTGAACAGTCCTGTGTCTCAGACATCTCAAAGGAATTGTAATTCCTTCTAATTAAATGTTTCTACATGCAAATCTGTACCATGAGGCATTGAGCACCATATGTTGTATTGTAATTGGAGCCTGCTAATGACATTGCTTAGTCCTGTAGATGAAGTGACTGCTTCCCATTCAATAACTTTAAGTTATTTTAACTCTTTGGGATTAGATTTCTCAGGTCCAGCGAGCCAAGAGACATATTGCATTCTTAAGGTTGCATATAAAGATCCTTACTAATGGGATCTCAGAAATAATAAGTGAGGGCAGAGTGGTAGTATTACAGTTAATTCCTGATTGAGCTATCAGTGAACATCAAAATAGACAGTGATACATTTATTTGGCTATATGAGGGTATTTTCTTTTTGTTTATTTGTTTGTCTTAAGTTTCATTGATGAATTATAATTTTATGCCAATTTTTTTTCCTGGTTTATATACCTCAATGCCACAAACAACCTTTTCTTGTTCCAAAGTAAATAAGATATGCAACATCAACCAACATAATAAAGAAAACTGACAATGTATTCCATATTCTGTACTTTATAGTCTCTTATCCCTTTCCTGAGAAAAAGGAAAGAATATTTCATTATTTCAAAAGGAAACTGGCTATTCCAATTGCTTATCCTTGTTACTAATGACATTCCTTACATGGTTGATGGAAAATATAGAATACTTGATTTAAAGTCAGGAAGACCTCAGTTCAAATCTTATCTTAGATACATATAGCTATGTGAACCTAAGCAAGTAAATAAACCTGATCTTAATTTCCTCATCTGGAAAATGAGAATAACAGCCTTTATATCATAGTATTATTGTGAGAATTAAATGGACTAGAATATATGTGCTTTGCAAACTTTAAAGTTTTATAAAATATCATTATTATTATAGTTTTTGCATATATTAGTCATTATATATAAATGTCATGCTGATTCAGCTTCACACCAATTCAATAAATGTTTGTTACCTTCACTATCTGACTGCCCTGTCAGACATTTTGGGAGTAGGGGTTGCTATGGGTCACCAAGAAGTTATTCCTTTCCTTCCCTTCATTGATTAAATATGAGAAAAGGTCTTGGGCAACAAACAGCCTGAGGACATAAAGTATATTCAGCTACTTTGGAAAATAGAAGTGAATGTTTCAAGTAATGGCTGCTCAGGTTCTTCCTCACCATCTCCTAAATAATTATAGATGAAGGGAATGGGACCTTCCAGCTAAGAGCTGGGTGTATACATAAACCAAAGCCTCCCAACTCCTCAACATGACTTTTGTCCCATAAGCTATCATTTTTACAGGCTTTTCATAACAATAAAAGAGGCTTGTCTATTTAAATGCTACATAAAATGTAAACTATTTCAATGAACTTTACGGCCAAACATATAAAATAATATTGGGACAGGACTCCAATTTTGGCAAAATAGGTTCTGCATTTTAAATTAATAACATGATTTTTTAAAAAATAAACTATATTAATAAACTAATAGGCTAAAATAACAATAAAATAATATTTATTAGTAGCCAGGTGACTTAACCACTTAACTACTATCATATAAACTAAAATGATATACTATTATTACAGATCTTCCATAAGCCATGCATTCCAGATTCAGGGAAATATCCTTAAGACAAGCTAATAACTGGAGTCCAAATATGG
This sequence comes from Sminthopsis crassicaudata, assembly GCF_048593235.1. NCBI lineage: Eukaryota > Metazoa > Chordata > Mammalia > Dasyuromorphia > Dasyuridae > Sminthopsis > Sminthopsis crassicaudata. The sequence continues at coordinate 554,828,782 of NC_133619.1, forward strand.
GAAAATACATTTTGTAAATGATCAAACAGAAGAAAACCCCAAATGAATGGCTAGTACTCCAGCACAGACTCTTCTCATCATCCATTGTTAATTGGAATAGGTGGAATTTTATTTTATTCAAATAATGCTTCCAAGTGGTATGGGAAAGGAATGAAGTCTCAAGAGGGCCAGCAAGCTCCCTCTTTAATAAGCCTGATATGAAAACAGGAGATTGGGGAAGGGAGAGAAAGGGCTTTGGGCTATGAAAAAGCAAAGCAATAACTCTACTTACTATAATGATTGTAAACTCAACAGAACTTTTCTCCCTAGCTACATTTGGATAATGCCCACAGACACTAAAGAGATTTATAGGTAATCATAGTAAATAGCTACCAATGATGGTTTGTGTGCAAGAAGCAAAATAAAAGAGAATATAGATCAGAATATATATAATTGGAAAAAGAGAAATAAGGTAATTAAGATGGATAATTCAAGAAATATTTTGGTATTCTTGAGATATTAGACCAAAGGTTTTTAAACTCTTTGTTTCATAGAACCCTTTTACTCTCTAATGAAAATTAAATACACCTTCTCAGAATAATGTATTAAAAACGTGTTTTCATACATAATTACACAAGAAACAAATTGCAGTTTTAGTATCAGAATTAGCATTATAGTGTTATAAAAATGTGAAAAAACCTAGATTCCAAGTTAAGAACCCATGCACTCTGTGACCCAGAGGAAAGCCTCAACCACATTGGAGCTCTTCTATGGAAAATTTACAGGAAAAAGTGAACAAGAAGATTATAGGATGAAAAATCAAAAAGTAGAACCTGCCCAGGAGTAAAAGAGTGTCAAATCAATGACATTACCAATTTTTCAAAATAATTAACAAAGTATTAATCAAAGACAAATTGAACCCCAGATACAAGGGTTTTATTGAACTTGAATTTTATAAATTTGAAAACAAATGACAAATCAACTTCTGGGGAGGGTTTCTAATGACCATCAATATTTTGGTGTGTAATCACCAATTCTTTTTAGATAATGTGAAATGGCAATTACCCCATGACACACCATATTCTAATAAAGACACTTTTTCCCTTTCAAATAAAGAGCAAGATACTCAACTAAATTTGCTTAAATCTTCATGGAACTGTCAGATTGCATGCTTAACTCTGAACAGTTAAGGGATTACCATTAATTCCAGAGACAATGCTTTTTTCCTCTTATTAAATCTCTCTTAGTTCATCTATAAAATAAGGATATTGGATATCCCCCAGAGAGAGAGGTGACAGACTCAAGAAGAATTAAACATGCATTTTTATATTATTATATTATATTATATATTTATATTTTAAAATATGGCTATTGTTGGACTTTGTTTTGCTTCAGTATGCATATTTATTAGTAGGTTTCCTTTTTTATTTCTTACTTCAATTAGGAGGGTTGGGGAAAAGAATAACAAATACTTGTTAATAGGAGGAAAATAATAAATTGTCAAGCTAATGAAACAAGTATTTTCATTAGAAAGCTCCTATTCTGATCCCATTCAGCTATAATCTGGGATCTTAAGGTCCTTACATATTAACACATGGTCACTGCAATAGTTTAAAAATTAAATATTATTAGTGGGAAAAAATCAAATAACATGTGAAAGTACTTGGTAGTCTTTAAAAAAAAAAGAAGCAGTTAAGAATATAACAGAAGCTATGATTACTATTATCATCTACTATTCTATTCAGAAACCTCACCTTATTGGTCTTAAAGTAGCAATCAGTGCCACAAAGTCTTTCCTCTGCTGGTATTTCCAGCAGAGAAGGGGCACGGCTGGCAGGCACCATTATTACCCAGTTCGATGGAACCATTTTTACCTCATTCTTCTACAGGCAGTTTTTCCCTCATAAAAATATTGTATTATTTTAGTAGCACAGGTGTTATTATCCCCATTTATGGAGAAGGAAACCAAAACTCACAGAAGGTAGGTTGTAGCAAGATATTTGAAGATTCTCTGTTTTGTAGTGCTGAGTCTCAGTAGCCTGTGCCCTGAGCTTGCCATTACAACAGTCCTTTGCATTCTAGATGATGTCACCTTCTGGCAAAGAGTGTTGCTTTGACCAGCACCAGGTTCACTAAAGAAATTAGTGACTTTAGATTTGTTGGCACTCTCCCTATTTCCCAGGGACCTGAGAACCAGAAGCAAGTGATTCATCACACCTCTTGACACGCCCATGATCTCTGTTTCATCTACCTGCCAAGTGAACTGGACCAGATACTGTACTTCTCTTCCCTGCACATTAACTCTGGTTCTGTACCTTCCTGAGCTAGCACAAGACTCAAATGCCCTTAGGATTTGAGATAACCTAGAGAGACTATTCCCCCAGAACCCAGGAATGCCTACATTGTCCATGCCTGAGACTGCCATGGAAACTGTTACTCAAGATCTAAGGATGACTGTATCATTCGAGCCCACTTGTGGTTTGTTATGCATATAAACTTTGCCTTTGTTCTGGCATGTTAAGACCTTCTTAGGAGGGGGGGTTCTACTTTTAATTATTTTCCTCATTCTGAAATTAATTAAATGTGTACTTTATTCCTGATAGGCCTAGAAGTGTTAAGGTTTCTTGGCAGAGAATTTGGAATAGTTTGCCATTTCCTTCTCTAGCTCATTTTACAGATGAGGAAACTGAGGCAAACAAGATTAAATTGACTTGCCTAGGATCTCACAACTAATAAGTATATGAGGCCAAATTTGAAACTCATGAAACTGAGTCCTATTAATTCCAAGTCCAGTGTTCCATCTACTGTGTCACCTAGTAAGGGTTGCAGAATAAAAGCTTCAGCCAAGAACTAAACCTGGGACTTCTGATTCCAACAATGGCATGCCTACCCTATCTTCCTACAAGCATCTAAAAGTTAAAAACAAAAAAACAAAATTCCAACCCAAACTCCAAACCAGCCCCCATTTAGGGACTTCCTTTGTCCTAGCTTTTCCCTCTAGGGGAAAAAAAAGCTATATAATTTTTGGGAGAAATTGCAGAAATTAAAGATGAAAGCTACTAGCAGAACCCTCTATAAAACCATAGGGGAAAGGAAAGCAGAAATATCTGCTCTCAAGAATTCTATATTCTATGCAATGGAAAACTATTGTGCAATAAGAAATGATGAACAGGCTGATTTCAGAAAAACCTGGAAAGAATCATGTGAACTAATGAAAAATAAAATAAGCAGAACCAGAAAAACATCATACATAGTATCAGCAACGTTATGTTAAGATCAGCCTGGAAGTGGATATCTTCAACATAGAGAAGAGCTAATCCAATTCCAATTGATTAATGATGGACAGAATCAGCTACATCCAGAAAAGGAACACTGGGAAATGAGTGTAAACTGTTATTTTTACCTTCTGAATCCAATTCTTCCTGTGCAACAAGAAATTCGGTTCTACACACATATATTGTATCTAGAATATACTGTAATATATTTAACATATATAAGACTACCTGCCATCTGGGGGAGGGAGTTGGGGGAGGAAGGGGAAAAAATCTGAATAGAAGTAAGTGCAAGGGATAATGTAAAAAATTACCCATGCATATGTACTGTCAAAAAAAAAGTTATAATTATAAAATAAAATAAAAATTAAATTTAAAAAAATGTTAAGATCAGCCAAAATTGGCTCAACTCTTCTCAGCAACACCATGATCCAAGACAAGTATAAAAGAAACATGAAGGAAAATGCTTTCCATAACCAGATAAAGAATGCATATTGAAGTACACTTTATTCTTTCTTTTTTTCCCTTCCTTTTGATCTGTTTCTTTTTTCACAACTGGGACTAATATGGAAATATATTTTACTTAATAGCACACATAAGCTATATCAAACTGCCTACCATTTTTGGAAAAGGGGAAGGGAAGGAGAGAGTGGAGGGAGAAACTCAAAATCTTGCGAAATTAAATGCTAAAATTTTTTTTCAACATGTAATAGGAAACATACTATTTGTAATATATTAAAAATATATTAAATTTTTTCTATATTCTACTGTTCTACTGAAGGACTTGTCTCCCATTCACTTCCCATTTCTCTTTCTCATTCTACATCTGGCTCTACGTCTCTATCGTGTTTGGAGGCTCAATCAAATCCCGTTTCTATAACTTTGGGTATATCTTTTGTGTCCCACCTGACTTCTCTCAAAGTTAGAAGGAAATTAACAATTGAAAGAAAATTTACAATCCCAAAAAGACAGGGAGTGGTGAGGATGACATACAGGATTACTGTTTCTTTTGCTTTGGGGCTATGATTTCACAAGTAGAGGAAACTCCTAGCTAGCAAATCCCCTCTTCCAATGCAGATCAATAACTAGATCAATAACTCTTCTGGAACTTCCTGTCTCAGAGAGTTGCCATTGGTGTAGTGTGGAGAGGCTATATGATTTGCCCAGGATCACAATTTGAACTCAAATGTTTCTGATTTGAAGTCCAGTGCCCTTTGAAAGTTATCATGCAGCTTCCAAAACTGACTTGTGATTTATATTGGCTATACTTGTATGTATATGAATTCTCAAAGAGTAAAGTGAAGATGGAGCTGATACTCTATTTAGGTATTGTCCTTAGGATGGAATGAGGCATTTCCTGAATTCAAGATGCTCATAGAAACAAGAGAATTTTAAGTCAACCTTTTGTCATATTGGGCCTGCCTGGAAAGGACTTCTTGTATGAATTTCAGCCCAAGGCTGATCTTTTTTTTTTTTTTTTTTTTTTTTTTGTCCCAGGCTTCCACTTGTAGTTCTGAACCCAAATAGCCTGAGGATAAATCAGAAGAATGTAAAAAGCCCAGGAGAGGTAATTCAATTCACAAGTGGGAAGTGGAGTCAACATAAAGAAGGGACACCATGCAAAAATGTGGTAAAATAGAAGAAAGAGTACCATATTGGGATTCAAATTCCAGTTTTACAATTTCTGTGATTTGAGGTATATTAGTTTGCCTCCTGGGGCCTCAGTTTTCTCATCTGTAAATAGAAAAGGTTCTAATAGATGACTTCTTAGTACTTTCTATCTCTTAATTCCTATGATCCTATGAATATATATCGGAATTAGCATTTCAACCACAATTTAGTAAATGCCCAGAGGGTTCGCAGCTGGCTCCTGAATAAATAATAATATAGTTCCAATTTCACCAACAGGAAAAGACTGCTAGAATTTTAAATGAATAAATTCAGTTTTCTCCTGATGAGACCACAGTAAATATGGTTAGAAAAGGGACCTTGTGCAGTGACTGAAATAAAAATCAGAGACTAAGAGCACTTCAATTAAATTCAATTCAGAAAAAAGTATTAAATGCTTATTCTTTTCTATTAAATTCAATAAACAAGTATTGAGCTCACTCTATACAAGGAAGTATACCACTCACTGGGAATGCAAGATGAAAAAATGACACAGCCCCTATTTATAATCTATTGAGAAAATACACCATTCTTCCCAGTATATACACAAATAAGCCTATAATAAAACTTAGGGCATGGACAATCTCTCCAGACAAAGGACTCTTAAAATAATTGAGAAGAGAAAACTGTTAATGGGGGAAGGAGAGGAAAATCAGAAAATCTGAATGCAAACAGGTGGCATACCTCTGCCCCCATGGCAGCCTGACAATTCAGAAAATGCCACCCCTGCAATAAGTACCCAGGATGCAGGACAAAACCAAAACCAAAAGAAATGTTTTGAAATTATATGTAATGTGAAATTTTAGTGGCCTCAAGAGATGAGATGGTTTTGGTGGAAAAAAACACCAGACTAAAAATTATGATGAGAACTGTGTTCAAGTCTCAACTCAATACAAACTTTCTGGCTAACCTTTCTGGTCCATAAGTTGCCTCATCAGTATAAAAAAATCAGTAAGACTAGACAATAAGTAAGGTCCTTGCTGTATACCCACACACACATGTATGTGTACATATATGTGTATTATGTAAATATTATGTATATATATGTACATGTATATATTTACATTTATGTGAGCACATATCTAATACATTTTATGGGTGCTCTGAAATACATATTATAATGTAATATAATACATAAATAATAATATAATGTATACTTATTATTCAGTTATATCAGTAATATTCAACTCTTTATGATCCAATTTGGGTTTTTCTTGGCAAAATTACAATTACAGTACTTTTTCATTTCCTTTTCCAGTTCATTTTACAGAAGAGAAAACTGAGGCAAATGAGATTAAGTGACTTGTCCGGGATCACATAGCTGGTAAATGTCTGAGGCCAGATTCAAACTCGTCTTCCTAACTTCCTAATACCCAACATTCTATCTACTTCACTACCTAGCTGCCTATATAGAATATATATGTGTCTGTATGTGCGTGTTATTTGGATGTGTATGTGTATGTATATATAAAATGTATGTGTGTATGTTTATATGTATGTATACATACTGTAAGAGATGAAGGTCTTCCTAACTCTAAGACTTGCTCCAATAATATATGAATGGTGTATGTATTGAATATTTGCTGTCCCAACCAAAATTTAAACTCATAATGGTAGAGACTGGGTAGATTTGCATTAGAAGAAAAAAAGTCCTTGCCTGGAGTTCTCTCTACTGTTGAAGTTATATGTTCATTTCCTAACCTTATATAACATTCTTCTCTTTCACTTGCTCCAGTTTTAGCCAAATATGACTATTTCAGCTAGTGTTCATTTTGTCTTCTCTCATATACATGTGTTGGCTGAGACTGATCCCCTATAGCTGGAATCTCCCCCATCTATGACAATTCACTGTCACCTGTAGAAATTCCTCCCTTTCTTGAAAATCTATTATCTTAGGAAAAGATTCAGAGAACAGAGAACACAGGTGAGAGCTTAAGCTTTTGGAACCAAGGAGAGAGACAAGCCTCTAAGAAAACTAGCCAAGTACTTCCGGCCAAGATGACAGGGAGGAGGCAACACAGCTGCTTGAGCTCCACATTTTCTCTCAGAATTGACTTCATGACAAGCCTTAGAATTAATGCTTGACCAGAAAAAAACCCCACAAATAATCACCAACAGAAGACATCCTTGAAATTTGCCAGAAAAGGTCTGTGTTTGCTTGGGAGAAGGGACAAAGACACTGGGCACAGACTGAGGGCAGGCAGCTCACACAGCTCAGACCTTATAGGGGATGGGTGTGATCTCTGCCATTTCTGCTAAATGACTTTTACCCCAGGGTGGATATTCCCTCTTGGCAGCAAGCCAGGAGCAGCAGAGAAGGTGTAAATACCGGAAATAAAGAATAAAACCCCAGAAAGCTAGCGTCTCTCAGGACCCAGCCATTCCCACCACCACCCAGAGTGACTCAGCACGTTCTTAGAGCCTCAGAGCACAGACGCAGCACAGCCATCACTGTCCTGTTAGTGCCTCGCTGCTGTCTCCCCCAGTCTGTAGAGTAAGCCCAATAACACCAACCGGCCCCATGCCTGCCCAGAAACAGAACAATTGTTTCTCTTGCCAATTTGTTTTCTTTGATTCCCGTTCTGACAAAATGAACAAAAAATTTTAAAAGGCTCTAACCATTGACAGCTTCTGTATGGATAGAGAGCAGACTTCAAACCCTGAGGAGACTAAAAGCAGACTGTCTCCAGAGGAATCCTCTAAGGGGGATATGATCTGCTCCTCAATACACAAAACTCTCATGGAGGAAATCAAAAAGGCTCTCACAGAGAGCTAGAAGAGAAATGGGAAAAGGAAAAGGAAGCTTGGCAAGAGAGTCTGGAGAAGTTATCCCATGCATTTAAAGACAGAGTGGATAAAGAAAACAAATCATTGAGAAATAAAATTAGTGAGTTGGAAAAAGAAAACAGCTCTCTAAAAAATAAAATGGATGAAATGGAAAAAAAAAATTCCATAGAAGAAAAAAACTCACTTAAAAACTCAATTGAACAATTTAAAAAGATATAAAAAAAAGTGAGTGAAGAAAATACATCATTGAAAATTAGACTCAAACAAGTAGAAATGAATGACTCAAGGAGACACCAAGAAGTAGTCAAGCAAAACCAGAAAAAGGAAACAATTGAAAAGAATGTCAAGTACCTTATTGGAAAGACAACAGACCTGGAAAACATTCAGGAGAGACAATTTGAGAATAATTGGACTCCCTGAAAAATATGAGGAAAAAAAGAGCCTAAACACTATTTTCCAGGAAATTATCAAAGAGAACAGTCCAGATGTTTTAGAAACAGAGGGTAAAATAGATATTGAAAACATTCATCGAATACCTACTGAAAGGGACCCTAAAATCAAAACGCCAAGAAATATAGTGACTAAGTTCAAGAACCATCAGACAAAGGAAAAAATATTGGAAGCTACTAGAAAAAAGCAATTCAGATATGGAGGAGCCACAATAAAGATAACCCAGGATCTAGCAGCATCCACATTAAAGGAACGAAGGGCCTGGAATATGATATTCCAAAAGGCTAAGGAACTTGGTACGCAACCAAGAATAACTTACCCAGCAAAAATGAGCATCCTTTTCCAGGGAGGAAGATGGACATTTAACAAAATAAATGAATTCCATCTATTCTCGATGAAAAAACCAGATCTCCACAAAATGTTTGATCTTCAAATACAGAACTCAAGAGATTTCTAAAAAGTTAAAAAGAAATCTTGAGAACTATATTTCTGCCATAGCGATATGTAAAGAACGCATGTATAATTTGTCCTAGAAACCAGAGGTGGAAAGTATATCATAAAAAAGGGTAAAGTGATGGTACTACATCTCATGAAGAGGCAAAGGTAACCTATTATATCTGAGAGAAAGAAAGGAGGGGGATGAACATAGTGTGTATCAATTGACATATTGGATTTATGGTGAAACTTCTTCCACTTCATTGAAAAGTGGGTGGGAAGGAGTAAGCTAAGGGAAAGGGAATACAGAAATTGTGAGGAAAAGGGATAAAATAGGGGGAGGAACTTTAAGATGGGGGAGAGACACTAAAAAAGGAGGGCTGTTAAAAGCAAGTGGCGTTCACAAGTTTAATTCTGGAGAGGGGGGTAAGAGGAAAGGAAAGGAGAAAAGCATAAGCAGGGGTTAACAGGATGGCAAGCAATATAGAATTAGTCATTCTAACCATAAATGTGAATGGGGTAAACTCCCTCATAAATAGGAAGCAGTTAGCAGACTGGATTAAAAGCCAGAATCCTACTATATGTTGTTTACAGAAAACACACCTGAAACAGGGGGATACATTCAAAATAAAAGTAAAAGGGTGAAGCAGAATCTACTATGCTTCAGGTAAAGCCAAAAAAGCAGGGGTAGCCATCCTCATCTCAGATCAAGCAAAAACAAAAATTGATCTAATTAAAAGAGATAAGGAAGGGCCTTATATCCTGCTAAAGGGTAGCATAGATAATGAAACAGTATCAATATTAAATATATATGCAACAAGTGGTGCAGCATCTAAATTCTTAAAAGAGAAATTAAGAGAGCTGCAAAAAGAAATAGACAGCAAAACTATAATAGTGGGAGATTTCAACCTTGTACTCTCAGAATTAGATAAATCAAACCACAAAATAAATAAGAAAGAAGTCAAAGAGGTAAATAGAATACTAGAAAAGTTTGATATGATAGATCTTTGGTGAAAGCTAAATGGAGACAGAAAAGAGTACACTTTCTTCTCAGCAGTTCATGGAACCTATACAAAAATTGATCATATACTAGGACATAAAAACCTCAAAATCAAATGCAGTAAGGCAGAAATAGTAAATGTATCTTTTTCAGACAATGAAAATTACATTCAATAAAAAGCCAGGGGAAAATAGACCAAAAAATAATTGGAAACTAAATAATCTCATACTAAAGGATGATTGGGTGAAATAGCAAATCATGGACAAACTTAATAACTTCACCCAAGAAAATGACAATAATGAGACATCATACCAAAATGTGTGGGATACAGCCAAAGTAGTAATAAGGGGAAGTTTTATGTCTCTAGAGGCCTACTTACATAAAATAGAGAAAGAGAGGATCAGTGAATTGGGATTACAACTAAAAATGCTAGAAAAGGAACAAATTAAAAACCCCCAGACAAACACAAAACTTGAAATTCTAAAAATAAAAGGTGAGATTAATAAAATTGAAAGTAAAAAAACTATTGAATTAATTAATAAAACTAAGAGTTGGTTCTATGAAAAAAAAAAATAGACAAACCCTTAGTAAATTTGATTAAAAAAAGGAAAGAGGAAAAGCAAATTGATAGTCTTAAAAATGAAAAGGGAGAACTCACTACTAATGAAGATGAAATTAGAACAATAGTTAGGAGCTACTTTGCCCAACTTTATGCCGATAAATTCAATAACTTAAATGAAATGGAAGAATACCTTCAAAAATATAGCTTGCCCAGATTAACAGAGGAAGAAGTAAATAGCCTAAATAGTCCCATTTCAGAAAAAGAAATAGAACAAGCTATTAACCAACTCCCTAAGAAAAAATCCCCAGGACCAGATGGATTTACATGTGAATTCTACCAAACATTTAAAGAACAACTAACTCCAATGCTCTATAAACTATTTGAAAAAATAGGGATTGAAGGAGTTCTACCAAATTCCTTTTATGACATAAACATGGTACTGATACCTAAACCAGGTAGGCTGAAAACAGAGAAAGAAAATTATAGACCAATCTCCCTAATGAATATTGATGCTAAAATCTTAAATAAAATATTAGCAAAAAGACTACAGAAAATCATCCCCAGGATAATACACTATGACCAAGTGGGATTTATACCAGGAATGCAGGGCTGGTTCAATATTAGGAAAACTATTAGGAAAACTAATCAACCATATCAATAACCAAATTAACAAAAACCATATGATCATCTCAACAGATGCAGAAAAAGCATTTGATAAAATCCAACATCCATTCTTACTAAAAACATTTGAGAGTATAGGAATAAATGGACTATTCCTTAAAATAATAAGGAGCATATATTTAAAACTGTCAGTAAACATCATATGTAATGGTGATAAACTGGAACCTTTTCCAGTAAGATCAGGAATGAAACAAAGTTGCCCACTATCACCATTACTACTCAATATTGTACTAGAAGCACTAGCCTTGGCAAGAGCTGAGAAAGAGATTCAAGAAATTAGAGTAGGTGTTGAGGAAATCAAACTATCACTCTTTGCAGATGACATGATGGTATAGAGAACCCCAAAGACTATGCTAAAAAGCTATTAATTCAAAACTTTAGCAAAGTTGCAGGATACAAAATAAATCCACATAAATCCTCAGCATTTTTATACATTACCAATACAATCCAACAGCAAGAGATACAAAGAGAAATTCCATTCAAAATAACTGTCAGTAGTATAAAATATTTGGGAATATATCTACCAAAGGAAAGTCAGGAAATATATGAGAAAAATTACAAAACACTTGACACAAAAATAAAGTCAGATTTAAATAATTGGAAAGACATTAAGTGCTTGGATAGGCCAAGCAAATATAATCAAGATGACAATACTCCCTAAATTAATCTATTTATTTAGTGCTATACCAATCAGACTCCCAAGAAACTATTTTAATGACCTAGAAAAAATAACAACAAAATTCATATGGAAGAACAAAAGATCTAGAATTTCAAGGGAAGTGATAAAAAAAAACATATCAAATGAAGGTGGCCTTGCTGTACCTGATCTAGAACTATATTACAAAGCAGCAGTCACCAAAACCATTTGGTATTGGTTAAGAAATAGACTAGTTGATCAGTGGAATAGTTTAGGTTCACAGGACAAGATAGTGAATAAAAATAGCAAACTAGTGTTTGACAAACTCAAAGATCCCAACTTTTGGGATAAGAATTCATTATTTGACAAAAACTGCTGGCAAAACTGGAAATTAGTATGGCAGAAAAAAGGCATGGACCCACACTTAACACCACATACTAAGATAAGATAAAAATGGGTCCATGATTTAGGCATAAAGAACGAGATCATAAATAAATTAGAGGAAAATAGGATAGTTTGCCTCTCACACTTGTGGAGGAGGAAGGAATTTGTGACCAAAGGAGAACTAGAGATCATTATTGATCACAAAATAGAAAATTTTGATTACATCAAATTAAGAAGCTTTTGTACAAACAAAACTAATGCAAACAAGATTAGAAGGGATGTAACAAATTGGGAAAATATTTTTACATTTAAAGGTTCTGATAAAGGCCTCATCTCCAAAATATATAGAGAATTGACTTTAATTTATAAGAAATCAAGCCATTCTCCAATTGATAAATGGTCAAAGGATATGAACAGACAATTTTCAGATGATGAAATTGAAACTATTTCCACTCATATGAAAGAGTGTTCCAAATCACTATTGATCAGAGAAATGCAAATAAAGACAACTCTGAAATACCACTACACACCTGTCAGATTGGCTAAGATGACAGGAACAAATAATGATGAATGTTGGAGGGGATGTGGGAAAACTGGGACACTGATGTATTGTTGATGGAGTTGTGAAAGAATCCAACCATTCTGGAGAGCAATGTGGAATTATGCCCAAAAAGTTATCAAACTGTGCATACCTTTTGATCCAGCAGTGCTACTACTGGGCTTATATCCCAAGGAAATACTAAAGAGGGGAAAGGGACCTGTATGTGCCAAAATGTTTGTGGCAGCTCTTTTTGTTGTAGCTAGAAGGAAGGGAGAGAGGGAAATAAGTAGCTATAACTACATCTCAATATAACTAGCTTCCTTTGAAATTCTATGTATTGTATTTTTTGCATTTAAAAATACAATTTTTACTCTAGGCTTTACTATAGGTGTCTAGAACACTCAAAAATGATAAGAACCTTTTCTATAAATATTATCTTATTCATTCATAAAAGAGTTTGATTTATATTTATGCTGATAGTTTATTAAAAAGTCAGTCTTTATAGAAAGAGACTGAAACATGGCTATCAATAGTCTCTATTCCGTGTCTTCAGAAGGGAACCTTGATCCCTCTGAGAATCAAGATGGTCCTATGATCAAGGCACTCAGACCCAGGGAGTATATAGTTTGTAAATGTTTAGTACTGAATTATTTATGGATATATTATTAATTTCCCATGTAGATGCATGTACCAGAAACTATTTCTAATATTCCTATACATACAAACACAGACATACACACGTAAACACAAATATATATGTACAATATCACAAAATAGATAGATATATTAATATTCAGATAGATAATAGGCTACTACTGCCCTTCCCATGTTCCTCAATACTGGGCACATTGTCTTATAAACTAAAAGAGGATCAACTAAGGCTTGTTGACATATTTATGATTCCTATGACTAGGATACAAATTGTATTTCATTGTATCACCCAGAAACACCCTACCAATGGATTGAGTTTCTATTGTTTTCTTCACAAACAGGTATCCAAACCTCCCTACCTCAACCAATGCTAAATTCCTACTAAGACCAAATCAAAATTTACCTTCCATACATTCTAATCTTTCAGGACTTGCTTTTTTAAATGTCAGCAAATTAATAGGCTAGACTAATCCATTGCAGAATGTTAATAGTATGTAATGGAATTGATAAGAACACTCAAAAACAGACTCTTAGAACTGGATGGTGCCTCAGTGGATCCCCCTCTACAATATATTCAACAAGTCGAAATTCCATTTTTCCATATAAAACCTCACATACCAACACAGACAGAATGTCAAAATTGGACAGGAACTCAAAGATCAGAATCTAGACCAATCCATACATAAACAAGAATTCTTTTCTACATAATTCTAGACAAGTGGTCTTGTAGTCTTTGCTTATAGAACTCTAATGAGGTGGATCCCATTATGTCTTGAAACCCACTTTAGGATTGTTTCAATTGTTGTCAAATGTTTCTTCATAAAATAAAATAAATCTGGCTCCTATTTACTTCTGCCCATTTGACATGTTTATATTTTCTGGGACTAGGAAAATCAAATATAAGCTTTTTTCTTATGAAGGCTCTTGGAATACTTCAAATACTGCTAGCTTATCCCCTTAATTCTTTTATTTTCCAACTTTTATTTTGCAAATTGAATCCAAACCAATCTATTCTTTGGGTTCTACCATTCAACTGACTCTGAATCTATTTAATTATTCTACTCTCTAATCTATGGGACAGCTATGTTGCAAGTAGACAGCTTACTAGACCTGGAGACAGAAAAATTCCTCTTCCTGATTTCAAATCTGGTCTCAGATATTCACTTACTGCATGATTCTGGGCAAGCCACTTACCTTGTTTGCCTCAGTTTCCTCATCTGTAAAATGACCTGGAGAAGGAAATGGCGAACCACTCCAGTATCTTTTTCAAGAAAACCCCAAATGGAATCATGAAGAGTAATATATGACTGATAGAAGTGAATAACAATTAGTCTAGGCCCTCAGCACTTAGCAGTTCTCAGCATGTAGTAGACACAATACATATACATATATAGAGAGTTATTAATATCATGACTTTTTTAACCTAGGAAAATATTATGAAAGACTTTATCAAATATTAGACTAAATCTAAGGACTCTTAAGTATTTCATTTCCTTCTCCAATGTCCTGTATTCATATATGTGTGTATGTGATGATTCTCTCCAATAAATTGTAATCCCTTTGTGGGCAGAGGTAATCTCACTTTTACATGTGAATCATCAGTAATAAGTATACAGTAGGAATGTCAAATGTCTTCTAGAATCTAAATTTTATCATACAATATGATTCATACTCATTTTTTTTCTCTTTGTTTATTCTTTACCTGGCAAAATAGAATTTGGATGAATAAGATTGTGATTCCCATTTCTTCTGGGAAACTATGGTTCAAGATAAAAAAAGTCACATCTATTCTTTGCCATGAATTGATGCCATGATCTATAAGATTCCTTCTAGGATTGTATGCTATGAACTCCTGTGACCTAGTATGACTCTGCCTTTAAGCTCAGACATTCTAATTTTCTTTGTTTTTCAATGCATTATGCTCAAGGGTAAAGAACATTGGGTTGGGAATTGAAAGAACATGGACTCAAATCCCAGGTCTGATCTTTATACCTGTGTGGCCTCAGGGAAATGATTTCTCTCTGAGACACAATTTCCTTCTCCATAAAATAGGCAGTTTGAGCTAAACTCTCTCTAATGACCCTTACAATTCTAATTCCCTTAACCCAATTATCCTATGTCCAAAAATGGGTATAGAATTCCAGTAAATTTATACCTACAGCAGCAAGGTGTTACAGTACTGAGTATTGTTGTATAAAGTACCAGGCCTGAAGTCTGGAACTCCTGTGTTCAAATCTAGAGTCTGACACTTTTCTAGCTACATCATCTTGGATCTGTCACTTGAACTCTGCTAGTCTGAGTTTTCTCAGAGTTTTTGTAAGGCTCAAGTGAGATAAAATTTGAAGAGCATTTATCTTCCAGTATCTGATATTGTACTATACAAATGCTCATTTTCTCCTTTTACATCTATAGAAATAAATTCATACACACAATTGCATTTAAATACATATACTATATAGATGTGCATACATATTCACACACAGATGTGCATGTATATGTATATTTGTATATATATATGCATACATATACTTCTGCATTTATATATGTGTTTATATATATATATATGTATATAATATGCTTTTATGAATATATGTTCATGATGAGGTTTAGAATTGGGGTACCTAAATGAAATTAGGTTTAATTGAGGTCTAGTGGCAGGTTTGGGGTACAGGGAGTCAAATAAGCTCCCCTGGAACCCCTTTGGATTTGGTGCAAGGATACAGAGTTAAATGAGGTCTAGTGGTGGTGGTGCAAGAGTCCCCTGTAAAGGAATTTATAGAGAAACCTAGATTGACAAAAGAGGTTTATTATGGAGTTTGGAAGTAAAGTCTATTAGTAAAGTTGAAGGTAGAGATAAAAGACACCAGAACCAGTGTTCCAGTGGGCAGAGATCCTTTGGTGTGCCAAGAGTGGTATAGCTGCCATGTTTAGAACCTCTGCAAAGAGAGGACTCCAGCTTGGCTCTTTTATAATAGGGGGCTTTAGCTACAAGCTGAAGGGGGCTTATAGGTAGAGTCCCAGGTTTCAGCCAGAGTTAGAATTTGAATTGAATTCAATGAGTTTCAGGACTGAGAGGACCACACCCAGATAACAAAAATAAAACTGTTTGTACTTAGGGTGGAGTCCCCTGCCTGAGGCAGAATCCAAGGAGGTTTTCTCCTTTAAGTATTTTTCAGAGTTTTGGGGTTTCCTCCTCATTCCATGAGGAAAAAAGTAATAATGAAATCAGCATTCTTGCTTTATATAAGCTCTTGTTACCTTTATGAATGGGATAAACTGAGTGAAGACCTCATAAAAATGTGGTCTTTATCTATATCCTAATTATGACTTAAGACTCTTCAAGATAAACTATAGCTAAAAGCTGCAGATGTTCCATTATTTCAGATAAACAAACATTTCCCTCCCATTCCCCCTTTATATTAGCTTTTAATTACCTGATGCAGTCTATGTAAACTTGTGTTTTTCTGTTTGCATTCTGCACTATTCTACTGATACCTTGTGTGTTAGAAGTTGCCTTTTTTCAGGAAAGCATAATAATTTTTTTGCTTTTTACTTTGAGAGTCTCTAATTTTAATTTGGGTAAGGATCATTGTTTCACACAGGGCTCTTCCAGGATATTTCCTGTTCTTGAGGGGTCTCTCATACTGAATGCTTGGACAGGTGCCCTTCTTTGGTGGTTCTTGGACTCAGCTTGAATGCTTCCACTTTGATTGGGTAAATTCCAGAAGAGAAACACTTGAAGAAAGCAAAAATAGAAATGTACTAGTGAAGAGAGAGGATTAGTTCAGCCCAGGAGATAAGGCAGATGAGAAAAGTTTGGAATCAGTCAGGTAAATTGTGCATAACCCATTGGGGGGGAGAGACTAAGCAGTTAAGAATCCATTGAGAGGATTTTTCCCTTTGCCAAGAACTGGTGAGTCTCCAGGATGACTGGGTTTGGGACTGGGAGAATTTAAGTGGCCAGAGTTCATAAAAGGCTTCTATTTCCCTTTGATATTGGGAAACTCTAAGTGATGAGAGTTAGGGAAGGGGGAACCCCTTTTGGGTCAGAGCAAAGATAGTTGTGTCACGGAACAAAGTCCCCTCTAAATGAATTTACAGGCACGAAAACCTAGATTGATAAAAAGGATTTATTGTAGGGATTTGGAAGTAAGGTTTAGTTAGCAAAGTTGAGGGTAGAGACAAAAGGGCACCAGATTAGGTCCGGTGGGCAGAAACTCTTGGCATGACCGACATAAGGACGCCATGCTTAGGACTTCTGCAATGTGGACTCCAAAGTAGCCCGTTTTATAATGGGGGCTCTAGGCGATCTTGAACGTGGGTGGAGTCCCAGGCTCCTGGCAGGCTTTCAGCCAGGGTCATCATTGAATAGAATTCAATGGGCTTAAACTGTGGGAGTTGGGAACACCCAAGTTAGCTCATATCCAGTGGGGGATGGGGAAAGCCCACTCACCAGGATTTGTAAATCAAAGGTCAGCCATGGGGGGGGGGGGTTCTTAAAGGAACCTCAACCCCCATCATAAGCAGTTAGAGTCCATAGATAGGGTTCTACCATTTTCCTTTGATAAGTCTGAGTCCTCCATCAAAGAGCATAAGATACTGTGAACCAAGGAACAATCTAAGGTAGCTGACTCTAAAAGCCTATCAAGTATTCCAAAAGATAGCCCTTTAGAAAGAATTGGGATGAAGTGCCAAAATATATAGGGATTAAATACTGTTTTGTTTGACCTGTCAATCCCCTGAGGGCTAGGTTAAATTCAAAGGAGCCTTCAATACCCAGGCTCCAAAGGCTTTGGCTTCAGAAGACCCCTTCTTTGCTTCCACCCCAAGAAGGAACCCAGAACTGGAGCTCGATTGATTTAGAAAAGCAGTTTGTGTTTGTGCCAGTGTGAGCCTGTGTTTTGTCTTTTGCATTTGTGAGGCGAATTACAAAGGAAAAGGTATGGCTATTGGGGATTTAAAAGTGCTTGTTTTGTACATAATTGGACTTATGCAAATAATTTTTATCTAGAAAGAGGGAGGACTAGTTCTGAGATAAGGAAAATAATTTTAACTGCCACACCTGAAAGAAAAAAACAAACAAACAAACAAACAAAAAAAACCATGACATATTTCTGTGGACCTAGAACTGGCCAATTTGGATCTGCAAAAATAGTTAAGGTTATAGAGCTGCTAAAACATTTTTGCAGATTATGGGTTTTTTTTAAACTAATTAAGTTACCTAGCATTGTAGCTCTATCAGCTAACTTGAGTTAGTCTATTGTATTTTTAAGTAGGTCTAATTTACAAAACTAAAAGCCTTCTGAGGAACTGAACCTGAGGCTTACAGAAAAATTTCAAAAGAAAGGAAAAATAAACCAAAACCTACCCTCGGAGATTTGCCAAGCTTCTTTCCATTGGACAAGTTTATGAGATCTGTCCTAGCTAGGCTAGTGTCCCTAGTAGGCATGAATTGTTCTGGGGTTTGTGCTAGTACCCCAACATCTTCAATATGGCCCCTCTGGCATTTCTGGCATGAAGGCTGGGCTAGTCACTGGGCCACATACCTGCAGTCAGACACTGGGGTCCAAATTTCTCCAAACCTCTCCCTCAGGGTCTTAATGTCTGTCAGTTTCTTAATGCCCTTCTTGCATGTTCCCCTCTCTTATAAATGGACTTGAAAGAGCAGTTTTCTGTCACCTTAAATTTATGGGGCTATATTTAAATTGGAATTCTCATTCTGAAACTGTTTGAGCTAATTACTATTTAACTAGTATGTCCTAAAATTGTGAACTTGTTTATTCTGGTATAAGATTTTAGAATGCATTAATATTGAAGTATTGCTATTAGAAGTTAAATCTGTATTTGGATTGATTTTAAGTTTAAAAAAATTGTATGAGCTATACTTTAATATTTTGTCAGCCCTGCTAGATATGTAATATAAATTTTGCAAAACTTGGTCCAAAGTTCTGAATCTTAAGGTTTGTCTTGCTTTATCTAACAAAGAAGTAAAAAAGTAAGAAAATTTGGTGTATAGGGATATGTGTAGTTGCAAAACAAATTGTATCTGAAAACCGTGCAATATGTCTAAAGGTAAATAAGAAGGTATTGAAATGTCCCTCTGAAGGGAGGAAGCCTGACTCCAGAATATTCAAGTTAGGTTTTACTGAAATGACACCAGTGGGGAAACTGAGCTATAGTGGACCAATGATGGGATGGGTGGAACTTTCCCCTGAGCTCTGCTGCTTTAAGAGGGGTCTAAATATGGATTGGTAGAGACTATTGATTGATAATGGAAGATATTTCTAAGGTTCTAAAAGAAATAATGGGGAGGGATTGCAAATTGAGTAACAATTCCATATACTTGGGTATCTTCCCTCATCTGGGAAAGTGGAAGGAATGAATCAGATTCTTAAGGAAAGGATAACTAAACTGTTATTAGAGACTAAATTGCCTTGGGTCAAATGTTTGCTTATTGCTTTGTTAAAGAATTAGAACTGTCTCCAGAAGTGATCTGGCATTTTTTTTCTATATGAGATTGGTTTGTTTTATTTGGGAGGAGAAAGGAAAAGACCCTTTTGTGAAACAAAGGATAAATTTTTAAAGACATATATTGTCAGTGTCCTCATTCCTTTTAGCCATTAGGAAGCAAGGATTGCTGACCCAGACAACTCCTTTGGAGTTTGCAGTTCCAGGAGAGTATATGCTAAGTCCTGGAAGGGAAGAGTGGAAAGGACTTTATCAGATATTACAAATTACTGAGACTGCAGTCTGGAGGCTATGAACACCAGGGTTAAGGGACCTTTGGAGGAACCTTAAGAATGTTAAGAACAATTTATAACCTCTAAAATTGACTTTGCAATTAGAAATGTTTTGGTGGGAGGGGGATTAATTGTGCTTAGAAAAATTTTAACAATATTTATATTGTTATTTATTTATTTATATTTCCAGAAAAGTTTATAGGGACTCTTTGATTGGAGGAAGTTGATTTAACACTTTTTTAGGATGAAGAAATTATTAATATTAATTCTGATCATATTCTTTAATGTGAAATTAGGACAGTGTATTTTACATACTATGTGAGTTTTAATTGATTCGCTGAGCCATTTCAAATCTGTTCCCATTGTTTAGAGAGATTCTGAGAACAGTGTTCTATGTCTGTCTCTTTGAGCATAGTTAATACATGTTTTGATATAGATTGGTTATTGAGCATCTTAAAGTAAAATGATTTGTGTTATGCTAAATTTAAAACCTATTGATATGAAGATAAGCTGTGAACTTTCTGGGATGAATCTCTTACTACTATCAATATAAAATTATAGTCAATACTTATTTAGGAGATGTGATTCCTGAGAGCTAAATTCACTTGAAGCTTTGATTAATGAGACTTGATATTTGAAATAAATTCTTTTAGGACTGTAGCTGATATTATTTGATTGTTTGGAATTTTGAATTCAGGTATAATTGTCTGATGGATTATCAAGAATATGTCACAAGCTATACAGAGGAATGTGATCCTGAATTGTTACAAGTGGAGATTAGTATGTAGGCAAGAGCCCACTTAAGGTGGGCTCCTTCTGACTCAGTTTCCCAGTGGCAGTCTTTACTGATTATTCCTGAATCTGGTTATAAGGTGCAATTGTTATTGCATACAATTATCAAAAGTCAAACAAAGGTAAGGATGCTTTATCCTGTCATGTATATACTCTCAGACTGAGGCCTTAAGGACCAGTTTTTTAAAAATTATTATTATAATCATTTCCCTGCTTTTTCCTTTTATAACAAATTTTTATAATTAGAGTAAATGTTTAGTAAAAACTGTGAATATAATTTAAGTATTTAAGATCTTGCAGTTTCCTATCTGAAAATGTGTGGTCATTATATTCTAAATAAGTAGGTGAGTATTTGACCTAGCCATCTCTCTGTTGATGCATATGTCTGTCTGTTTCTTGATGCATCTTATCATAAGGTAAGTATAGACATCACTCACCAGGATGGCAAAGACTGAACAACCTGAAGGGAGAAGTCCAATTAGACTTGGAATATTAATAAGACAAACCAGATTAAGAGGGCTTGAAGACTGAGAACAAGATTTTTGAGGAAATGTATCAAGAATGGTGTGAGAGATCTTCAAAGTTTACTGAATAAAAGGAGGGATTGAATGGGATAAATTGAATGAAGACCTCTCATAAGAATGTGGCCACTGGTCAACTTGCCATCTGGGGGGGCCGGGGGAAAAAGTAGAATAAAAGGTTTGGCAATTGTCAATGTTGTAAAATTACCCATGCATATATCTGATAAATAAAAACTATTAAAATTAAAAAAAAAAAAAGAAAAGAAAGAAAAACAAATAATGTGGCCATGAACTATGTCCTAATTGTGATTTGAGACTTGGCAATAATAAGTTGAGCTATAGTTAAAAGCTTCAGCTGTTCCATTAATTTAAATTAACAAACATTACCTCACACACACACCTTTTCATTAGCATTTAAGTACCTAATACAGTAAAGAATGTGGTATTCTTTCTTTCTGTGATCTAGGTAAATTAGAACTTTCCAGCCAATAGAAGAAAAGGTCATGGGTGTATGGGAGGGGGTTTCTGGTTAGGCTCTATATAATCATTTTTTTTTTTTTTTTTGCACTTTGCACTCCTATACTGCTACCTTATCTGTTGAGACTTGCCTTTTCTTGTGAGATCATCATTAGTCCTTTTTTGCTTTTTATCTTGAGAGTCTCTGATTTCAATTTGGGTAAGGATCACTCTCCAACATTTACATATAAATCAACTTATGATTTTCCAGAATTTCATCACATGAGAAAAAATATGGAGATTAGGAAATGATCTTGAAAAGGGTCAATGGACTAGTAAGGAATGCCATTACTGATTTGGTTTTGGGAAAATTAAATGTTATAGAACTAAGGTTTTTCATTCTCCTAAGAGAGTGTACCATGTTCAGGACCATGGCTAGGTGAAGGGGCAGGTCAATTCTCTGAGAGCCTCCACAGCTGTGAATCATAACATCTGAAGGAGTTGCAAGGCAGCCTTTACTGACACAGGTATTGGGGACTGGAAATGAAATAAATTGGAGGCAAGAGGGAAGAGGAGAGAGGTCAGTGAACAGCAACTGCCTCTCAGTCTCCTTGTATCATCCTCATCCTCTCACATGAAGAGATACATTCTACAGGTCTGAGTCCATCCTCCAGCAGCCACTGGGAGATGGTTCCCGTATTACAATAGTACCAAACAATCAAGTGTCCAACATGCATAATAAATACAGAATATGAAGTAGAATATGATCTTGCTCACTTAGCTTTTGTTTAGGCAAATTCATCAGCCAAATTGAATCCTGGGGAAATCTAAACTAAAGAAACCTTAACTTAAATAATTATCAGTATTAAAAGTTGAAAACTCAGTCATAGGGGTCTAAAAAGATATCACTAACCATATGCTGGGGGCTGTCTACTTGGTTTTTGTAGTTAAGTGCTGGACTTCTGATTAAGGAACTGTTAGCATTTGTCTATTAAGAAAAAGTTCTAACCCCTATTCTCTAGTCAAATGAAGTTGAGATTTCTTGGCTGGCCCTGAAGAGAGCAACTATCTTGTCACAATCAGCCCAAAGTGAACAAGACTGAAAACATCAAAAAGCATCAAAAGATCCAAAATGAAAGAGCAATGAGGTGAATTGTTTTATACATATTTTCCCATATATGGATTCATATTGCTTGATTCTTACACATGCTCATTCTGCCCACTGAGTGCATATGTATTTGTAGGCAAATATGTGATAGATTAAGTGGGGGAATGTCCTTTTGCAAGTTTGTTGTTAGTCTATTTCTTTAAATGCCTCCATTTGAAATCATTTCATCTTCTCACTAGGGGGAAAAAAAGGTAAACATATTTATAGTGGTTTCTACTAAGTTTTAAGTAGATGTTGATTCAGAGAGTTCCTTGAACCTGAAGTAGCTATTCTGGGTTGCCCCTCTGTGAGAAAGGAAAACCTCAGGTACTATATAACTAAATGATTCTTTTTGTAGTAAAGTGGACTTTAAGAAAAAAAGAAGAAAAAGGAGGGAGAGGAAAAAGATGGGAGGAGGAGGAAGAGGAGGAGCAAGAGAAAGAAAAGAAAGTTAAGAAGAAGAAAAGAAAGAAAAATGAAAAAGGAATAAAGAAGAGCAGAAGACAAGGAAAAGAGGAAGAAAAGAGAAATAAAAGAAAAGGAAGTTTAAAAAAAGAAATGAAAAAAGAAAAGATGAGGAAGAAGAAGAAAAGGGAGGAGAGGACTAGAAGGAGGAGAAGATGAGGTGGGAGAAGAGAAGGAATATTTTTAGGTGTGCAAGGAATTTATTTTAACTCAACAAGAAGCAATTTGTATTTCACAAAAGTGCAGGGATTTTGTAGTACAGAGGCCCACATGTCATATTAGCTTCTCTAACCTTGTTCTACTTTCCAGTGAATTGCATAATAAACTTTTTAATATTGTACTATAAAAACCACAAAGCAGTAATACCTCAGGCCTCCAGAACAACCTTGTGGAAGGGAAGGGGGTCAGCTTTACTTAAATGACTGGCTTCTTGTTTTTCTTCATTATACAAAATGAGGACAATGCAAAAGCCTGCCTCTAGTAAAAATCAGACATTGCTCCAATCCAGGGCTCCAATTTTTGCTTTGTAATGAGAAAATGCAGACCTGAAAGTCTCATTTAGTAGTGTTGTACTGTGTCTAATTACTACAAAATCATTCCAGTTGAGTGTATTATTGTAGTCTATTTTTTTTTTTTTCTCTTTTAAGAAAAAAAATAAATTGACTCTAAAAAGTTGGAGAGGATATTGGCAACTATCCAGTCCAGCCCATACTTGGAGGGGAAAAATCCCTTCTAACCTAAATTCAACAAGTCATCCAGCCTTTGCTTGGATATGTCTATTGAGGGAAATCCCATTCCTTTAGGAAGCAGCCCACTTGGGAACTGCTCCAAATTTTGGGGAAAATTTTTAACCCTTTCACAATGAACCAAAATTCTATAATAATTCTATTTAGTGCTCCTAAATCTGCCCTTAGGGGTAAAAGAAAATGAAGGAATTCCTCTTTTTGAACTTGTAATTTTTTTTCCTTATCTCAATCCTAAATCTGAGGAAATTTAAGGAAAATGAATATTTCTTTCTTGTCTTTGTATTCCCAGTACCTAAAATTAATAAATGCTTGTTATGTGATTTACACCCATTATTCCTCCAACTACCTTCTGAGGTTAAGCTGAATAAATCTAATTGTCTAGGAACAACCTTTCAAATACTTTATAAATCTAAATAGCACTGAGAGTATTCTATCCAACTGAAATAGTCATACAGATCCCTAACTGGAAATCTGTATGCCAGCCTCTGTGTGTGAAAGCATTTACTTAGGAACAATAACTCTTTTCCCCCTCCACCCCTTTTTCTAAGAAGTCCCTGAAGAGCCTGTATTCTGGATTGTGAACTGCTTGGAGGTTTCAGTTTTCTAAGGACTTCAACTACTAGGGAAAAGGCCCTTTGTGCCAATGAATAGCAAATATCACCAATGAATCCACTGTGTAGGTGGCAGACTGTGTCTCTCCCACTGCCACTACCAAACATGTGCACAGATTCTGTTCCAGGAGACCACATGGAGTGCTGAGGGGGCTGTTGCACTCTATGATCACAACCTTTGCCAGGTGGCAGGAATAGGTTCTACTTAGATCTCCAGCCCCTGTCCAACCCACAGCTCCTCACCTCCTTCTCACTCTATGATGAACCATAAAATGATTCAGCATCCTACACTCTGAGGGGAGAAAGAAATCTTCCTCTCCCTTTTCCTCCCTCTCTCTGTCTCTTCATTCTTATAACATTCAGCTAATAAGTAATTCTTATTTTGTTGTTCATCAGCTAGAAGTTAGAATCTTGACAATAGAAAATTTGAAATCCAGTCAGGACCACACTAAGTCCTGAGGTTCCATAGAGGATACTAGCCTCTACTCTTTTTCCTATTTTTATTCACCAAGATTTATGTTTGATTCAATTCGCTCTCCAGCTGTGTAATTCTGAGTCTCATATTCAGAATCATCAAATCTCAGAGTTGGAATTCACCTCCAAGGCTAGCTAGTAAAGCCAGAGGAATCCCCTCTACAATATTCTAAATAAGTCACTGCTGACATTTTGATTGAAGAACTGAAAGAAAAAAGGATAATAAGAATAATTCCAGAAATATATATATTTCTGCACATCGTAATTTTTTTCCCCCAAATCTGATGACTATCCAGGCAGACAAAGCTCCCCTCCTATTTAGTTTTATTTAACCAGAATAAAGTTTTAGACAGAAATGTACATAGAAAATTTTCAAGAAAAGCAGTTATCATACTCTAAAGGTGATCCAGTGGTCTCCATTGGAGAGCCAATGTAATGCTGGAGAAACTGATGCAAGATATAGATTAGAGAGGTTTTTTTTTTTGTTTGTTTGTTTTAATATTTTATTTGAATTTCTGAGAGGAAGAGATTTTCTGGGGTCAGAATCCACTCTTCCCCCAGGGATGAATTGGACTTTGTCTCAAAGAATTCAGCATAGAATGTGAGAGTCCAATGATTTTTATATGGGTCTAATGATCAGGGGAGACAAAGGCCATGGGTGGAGTCCAAACACTGGTGAGCAGGGGAATTTCCAGGAAGGGACCATCAATTCCATTCTGACAGGTTGGGGGTGGGACCATAAATTCTGAAAAATTGAGAGTGAAGAAGGTATTCAGCTAGAGACAGAAAGCCTGGAACAAGAGATATACTTACATATCTCTAAGTAACTTAACTGCAATTTGTGACTCTATGGAATGCTAATGGTCAGGGCTCCCAACCCTAATTATCTTAGTCTTAATAGTCAGGAAAGGGGGAGGTTGTAATCAGGGGGATTAAGGCACAACAATTCAAGGAACTGAGGCAGAACAATTTAGAGAAACTGAAGCAAGACAATTTAGGGAAACTGAGGCAGGACAATAAAATGAAACTGTGGCACAACACCAAGGCACTGAAATGTGTAATGAAGTTTGGTGCGTGCCCAATTCAGCTAAAATGGAGGCATCTGTGTATGAGATGTTGAAACCTCATTTGCAGGACAAAGAAGGACTGGGAATGTAAGGGGACCCTCTGAATTGCTTGGCCACATGGCTGTGTGTTTTGGACTTTTCTGTTGATGTTGTAGCCAAAATGCCTACAATCTTTAAAAGTACTTGACTACTATTGTCCCTCTGTTTCTGATGGGATCCATAGATGAAGGACTCATTCACTAATTAAAGGGGACACCATTATTATTGACAAGGTCTTCAATGTGAGGTGTTATTAGCAGAGGAATTGATAAATTAATCCCTTAGACAAGCAGGAAGAAGGTTCTGATGTGGAGATGAGTTTAGTTCCTTATCCTCACCCTCCAAAGGAAATCCAGTCAAAAATCCAAGTTGTATCAAGACCCTGAGGCTAAAATTTCCCTAAAAAAATAACTTAAGGCTCTTGGCTTTGCTGCTACCTTCCTTTAGTTCAGTCCACCACAGTACTCTGCCTCCTGGTGAATTTCTCCCTCCCATGCCACATGGTATCTACCCTAATTCCATTATTCTTCCCAACCCCACTTCTCCTTACAGCTAACTAACTATTTTAGATCCTAAGTCCCTTTCAGGATTTAGCCTGCCTGCTAAGAACATGCCCCTACCTCATGGGGTGCTTCCTTCCTATTGGATAATCTTGAGTTCCACTGAGGAACCTGTCTTTCATATGCTCTCCCACTCTATTTCATATCCACCATTCCCAGTAGTCCCATTGTATCCCTTCATTTTGCCTGTAACCTATTCCCCTAAATAAATCTACCTTTTGCCAAAGAGACTGGCAATTGTGAATTCTTCACATGGCCCAATCCCAACTTTTGGTGCCTGTCATCATTTGGTGACAAACCCCACATCATACATCACATCACTGTAAGTTTCTTTTCTCCTAGGTCATTGATACCAAGAAATTTGGAGGTTTGATCCATTTCATTTTTTTCTTTTATTTCTAGGTGTTGGTAAACTAAGTTATGGTGATCTGGGAGTCCAGGATTCTAGGCTGGATGTTGTAGCCAGTCCATAAGAAAGTCCTGAGAAACCAGGGTCTTGGAAACACAAATCTAAGAGAAATTTGAGTTTGCTGGAACTAATGGTACATAGGAACTGAGCTAAGCTGTGAACTTGATCTCCCTTTTATAGGCACTAAGACAGTGGGGAAAGAATGTTAGAAGCATCTTGTGTGTTTGTTCTCACTTTATTTTGGGTACTTAGGAGGTATTTAGACTCTCTTTAAAACTGAGGGAAATAACTGGTGAGGGCTCTAGCAAATGTCAGAGAAAACAGACCCTCCTTCCCAAATCAACACCCTAGTCTTCTAGAGATTTCTAGGGAAGGAGTAGAAATATAACAGATCTGCTCTTCATAGGTTGGTACTCCCATGCTACACTTAATCTTAGAGATCTCTTCAGATTTAAATATGTTATATTCTTTTGCAAAATGTGTCAATAGGTCTTGGTGATGATGGCTTTTTAGTACAAATTTCAAGTGAAAATGTGGTTTTTAGGGCATTTTCAGTCAAAAACTATATTCTTCAAACTCCTGGATGATAGATTTGGGGAGAAGATTTAATTACTGTATAACTCTTTCCTTCCATTGACTCCCCAATATACTTTTTTCGCATCCTCACTTTGTATTCCTTCATGATTCTGCTGTGATATTATCTCATTCATGAAGTCTTCCTAAATTCCTTCAGGTTATAATGCTTTCCTATTCCTTAAATAACCTGGCATTACTACAAGAATTTTGTATCTGTAATATTTTCTAACTGGTTTTATTTTTTAATTTAATTTTAAAAAGGTATAGCAGCAGCAGCAGCAGTAGCAGTAGTAGTAGAAGTGATAGTAGTAGTAGTAGAAATAGTAAAAGTAGCAGCAACAGCAGCAGCAGTAACATGTTTGTAAGTGCTTTCAGCTTTTAAGAAAATCACTTTTAGCAAAATAACTACATGAGAGAGTACCAGGATTATTACCCCCATTTTACAAAGAACCGAGGTTTAGAGGGATAAAGTGAATTGCCCAATGTCCCAAAACTCATAGATATCAAATCAAAGATTTGAACCAATTTCATAATACTCTGAGTTTAGCCTCTGTTTCTAAAAGGATGAAAACACATCTGCAAGGAGTGGGCAATGGAATGAAGTAGAGCATGTCCTTATGTTTCCTAGGATACAGAGCCAGCGTGACTGATCCAAGAGGCAAGAATAGGCTATGTGTGAAATATAGAGTAAGAGAAATGTCTTATAGAAATGATGAGTAAACTCCATATATGTATATATATATATATATATATATATATATATATATATATATATATAAAACCATGTACCTATCTTTGTTATAGCATATGCAAATAAGCAAATTAATAGTTTAGATGATGATACCTCTACTTGTATGAGTTGTTACATCAAAAGTTCTTTTAATAAACTTACAAGAGTAATACATTTTCCTCTGATTCACTTGTTGGTACCTATTATTATTAATGCATTTTAAATATTCACCTATCTCTCTCTCCTTCACCTCCAATTACAATAATAATCTAATGATGTGTCATAATTGAAAAGTGACCTAGGTTCTCAAAGTCTAGCCAAGGAGAATGGGAGCTCTAAAATATTCTATAAATCTGGAAAAGCTGTGAGACTATATGTCTGCCATCTGAAAACCAGTACAGCTAAGTTTGGAGAAACTCAGAATCTGAATGACTAGAAGTTAAAGCTTCAATATCTTCAAAGTCAAAAGAATTTCACTGATAGAGGAATATTGGAATATCCACAATGAAGAAGTCTTACATATAGAGATGCATTATTAAAAAAAAAAAAAAAAACCTGTCTTCTCTACCAATGCTTCATAGGGGCATGAAGGTGACCCTGGGTTCTTGATGATTCAAGTTATTTCAGGACCAATCATATAAAAAAAGTCACAAGCACAAGTTTGATGATGATAGACTATTATATGTGAGGACCAGACCTGCCGTGCTCAGAGAGCATCACTGGAAAATTTGCCAATAGGAGATGATTTTTTAAAGTCACAACAAATAATAAATTCTGGCTATCAAAATGTAGAGGTTGTCCTCCTGACCTGTCTCCTTATATCCCTCCTGCCTTTTCTCTTCTCCTCCCTCTTTCCCTCCTTGTTGCCCTTTCCACTTTTAACTCCTGCCTTTTCTCTTTCTCTTCTCCCTTGTACTCTCTGCTTGTGTTCCTTTCACTGCATCCCTTACTCTCGCTGAACTCTCCTTTTCTTTCTCTCTCATTTCTTTCCTAAGTTATTCATGTGTCCTGTAGAGCAAATCATCATATTCTTTGTAAGATACTGAAAAATGGGCTAGAACATGAGTTGTATGATAGGAGAACCAATATTCTGACATACACAGATGATCTAACCACCATTGCTGACACCTTAGATCCTCTTGCTAAAATATGGAACAATATGAGCGAGACTGCCATGGGAAAGCATTGTATTTTGATGAGGTAAAATGTATGTATGTTTTGATTGATTCCTCCCAAAAGGGAGGACTCTCTATATAGTTTCAGATTTAAAATCAAAAGATTTTCATGATGTCACAGCAGAATACAGATCTCTGTCTTGGAATCCCAATGGAGTTACCCTCAACCAATTTGGCCAGTGTTGCTATAATCACCTTAGAGAGATCAAAATTAATACCCTGGCAAATAACTAAATGTTTTTAATTTACCCTATGTCTCTTTTCATCTTAAGAATAGTGTAGACCTTCAGAGCATCTATCCTCAGTTTCCTGGATAGAACAAAAGGAATAAGAGATAACTGTACCCCTCTCTCAAAGAGCCAACATTGCATTTATACTTATATTTTTCATATAAAATGGGAAGAGTGAATTTTTCTGTCCTCAATTGTGATGATAGATATTGGTTCATGGTATGACACTACTGAGATGGGAACATCTGACTTATATGATGACATTGACTTTCATGCCATCTAACCCAAAACACATTTAGAATGTATCTAGTATCCATAAGACTATGCCAGGGATCAAAGGTAAATGAAACGAATCTGTGTCTACAAGGAGCCTAACTTCTACTGAGCCAATCCATTACATACATAGATAAACACATACAAGCTTATTTGGGGAAGAAGTGAATATTAATTGCTTGAAAGAAAAAAAAAAGGTTTCCTGTACAATATGATGTATGAACTAAGCCTTAAAGGATACCAGGGGGTCTAAGAAGCTGATAGATTATGGGAAAATAGTTTAGATACAGATGACAGGCTTTTTAGAAACATGGAGATAAGAGTTGGAAAATGAGTTTGGAGAGAAGGAATTAGGCCATTTTGGCTAGAACAAAGAAGGGGGAGTAATATGAAATATGCTTGAAGGGTAGAGAGAAGCCAGATTTTGATGGCTATTGAATGCTAACTTGAAAAGTTAGCATTTATCATGTTACTATGTGGAAAAGCCAGATCAAGGCCTGTTGCTGATGCTTCTTGATTTCTGGGATGCTTCCTAGAGCTATTCTAAGTCTGTGATGAAAATACTATCACTACTACCACCACCACCACTACAAACCAACAGTTTATGATGATAGCTAATCCAATCCAATAAACATTTATTAAGTGCCTACTTGGAGAAAGAAATGGCAAACCACTCTACTGTCTTTGCCAAGAAAACCCCTAATGGGTCATGAAGAGTTCTGCTTGAAATGACTGATCAACAAGTGCCTACTATGTGCCAGGTTCTGTGTTAAACACCAGGGATACAATTAATAAAAAGGCAGTCACATTTATGTCTTGATTTATTACAATTAAAGTTCTTTTGAATAAACTGCCTTCTTTAAGCCTTTCAATAGTTTAATTAGTCAATCAGGCAAGACAAAAAGTATATTTCTTCCTAAGTTACTTTTGCTTAAACTCAGAGTGACTTTCTCAATGTGTGGCAAATGCCAGGGTCAAGACCAGAACCTAGTCTTGTCTGACCTCCCCAGCTGATATCAAGTTTGTCCCACTCAAATTCTATCATAATTTTTTCCCTGGATTTCTCTGTTGTATTTATTTCATTCTCCCTTCCTTATAAGATAATTATGTAACAACACCTGATGCTACAGGTATTTGTCTTTTGTGTTCTCTTCCTATCTCATTGGATTATAAATTCTTTAAGTGCAAGGATAATATTTCTAAATGTATGTCCCCAGTACTTGGCAATTTCTGAGTGTTTAATACATATTTGTCTGCCTGAATTATGCCTGAAGGTCTTCAATTCTCCTGAACCTTGCCTTTTATCATCTATATGAGAAAAGTACCTCATTTTGTTTTCTTCTTTATGACACTTTGTGAATAAAATAAATTCTTTTTATGATTCATAACTAGAGGGATGGAGAGGGGGCCTGGAGGGAAATCTATCTTTTGACATTTAAGATGCTTGCTAAAATTAAAGAATATTCAGCACTCTTGAACAATGAAACAAGGCCACACATAATCATCCATGTTTTAAATAGCTCAGTTCTGGCTTCCTGCTGACCATATGAGTTGAGAGTAGAGTAATGCAAACTAAGAGTGTAAATAAAGAAGAATAAGAAACCTGGCTTGATCACAAATAACACATTGAGAGACTTCCCACATCTAATTCAAGAGCCTTTCTTTCCCTCTCCCCATCTTTCAGAATACTTTAGAACTAAAGCTATGTTCGAATCTCACCACACTAAATTAGACATATTCAGATCAATCAGTCAACCATCAGGCCTGATTCAGTGCATTGTAGACAGTCATGGCTGCTTCTGTACCTCTTCCTGAGGTTTTCTGGTATTTGAGACTGATGGAAAAACAGCATTAGTGCCCACCATCATGGCTTCCTTCTCTGTAGGGTAGATGCAGAGAAACTTCCTCCCACCGGCTCTGCTTCTGCTCAGGAACTAGCAATTTCTATGCCTGGTTTAGCACAGAACACACTCAGGACAAACCACATGAAATATGCCCTCAACATGGAACACTGATCTGCTGTGGATGGAAAACCTGTGATACTAAAAAGATGCTGCCAGAAAGACCTCTGTGACTCAAGGGGTAGGGACAATCTTACTTTAGTACACTAGGAAGGAGAAAGAAAAAGAGTTTCCTAGGTTTTTTTGTTTGTTTGTTTGATTATTTATTTTAACTAATTTTTCCTGTTTCGTGGGTTTTCTCTGCTGAAGGACTGGGAATGCTTTCACACTCTCTAAATTTGGCCCAATGGAAGCAGAATTCTGATTCCCCAGCCTTAGTTATGGTAGAGATGAGCTATTACACACATATCCAGACCGAAAGACTCTAACTCCTCCCCACCCACCCGAACTTCCATCCAGTTCTTTTCTAGTCTTAAGTACATGTTCAGGTAAGGGACAAGGAAGTTGCCAAAAAAAAAAAAAAAAAAAAAGAGGTTCATATTTAGAAGTAATTATGTTGTTGTTGTTCAATCATTTCAGAGCCAGGTTTGATTCTTCCTGATCCCATTTGGGTTTTCCTTGGCAAATAAACTGAGGTGGTTTTCTAAAACCTTCTCCAGCTCATTTTACAAATGAGGAAAACTGAGACAGAGTTAAATGATTTGCTCAAGGTCAGATATTAATTGTCTGAGGACACATTGGAACCAAGTTCTTGCTACTTTCAGGCATGTACCACATAGCTGGATTGGATCTCAAAAAATCATCTTTTTCCAAAGTCATTTTATAGCTAAGAAAAGTGCATGACAGAAAATGTTGCAAATTGGTCACAATTATAGAGGTAAATGGCAAAATGAGAATTCAAACCCAGAACTGTGATACCAACATCAGGATATTTTCACTCTGTAGTGGGACCTTCTCAAACTGGAAGTCCCCTGTTGTTATAGAGAAGGTATTTTGAAAATCAGCATGGTTTGTTGGGAAAAGAATAGAATTGAGATTCAGGAGAACTAGTTCTAGTTTCCTTCAAGTTTTAGTGGGATCTTATTTTCTACAAGAGATCTTTCCTAGTAGCCTTGTCTTCCTTCCTTACATCTTTCTTCTGAAATTATTAGCCATCTACTCTGTGTATAACTTGTATCCCCATAGCATAGTTATTGAAAAGCTGTCTCCCTCACTAGAAGGGAAATATCTGGAGGGCAGGGGCTTTGGTTTTACCAATAGCTTTGGGTTTTTTTTTTTTTTTTATTTTGTTTGGGGCAATCTTATTTATATTTTCTGCATTGAAAATTTTTTTCCCAAGGAATTCATAGGATTCAACCAGACTGCTAGAGGGTTCTCTGATATACAAATAAAGTTTAATTCCCAACTAGATTTCTAATACCACTCCTAAATATATTATCTATGAATCATGATGAGAATTTTAAGCAAAGGGGTGATGAACTTAAATTGCAGAAACATTTTTAGAAATAGCCAATGAGGGAATTCGGTTGGTTGGACAACATAGTGAGGGATTTAGGTGCTTTAAAAATTGTTAAAAGTAATAGCAATATTGATTATTTATTCATCATAATGTATATAAATAAATATATAAAATATAAAAATATAAAATATTTAAAAATGTAACTTGAATTATTTTTTAAAATGAGATAGAGAACAATAGCTGCTCATTTCCAAAAGACAACCATAGCATTAAGATAACAGATGGCAAGAAAGCCTGCAATACATACTGAAAATCTTAATAAAATAAGATGGGAACATTTTGTGTTCAAAGTTAATGAGTAGTAAAAAAAAAAAATCAGATTTTTCCACTTACAATTGGAGCAGATAGGTACTAGATAAAAATCCTTCTCAAAAACTGCTTATAACCCAGTTAGCTTTCTTTATGGCATGTAAACATGCAATGGAATTTTGACTCTAATACAGCCAAGTGAATTAAACACTCATGATCCTCAGAGAGAAATCACAAAATTCCAGTTACAGAAAATTTAAAATCCTTAACTTTAAGACATTTGTCTTAGGTCCCAAGACATTAGAACAAAGCCATTGGGCTCAATTGGGACACATTATGCAATTAATTTGAAGTTTAGTAAGGGAATATTAATTTATACTAGTATTTTCCCAGAGTGGGAATATAAGGTTTATATAGTAGATCATCTTCACATCACTAAGCTGAAATCAGTCAGTCATTCTCAAATGACAGGGAATTAAAAAAAAAAATAAAAAAAACAACTCATGGTATTGGTTTGGACTGCCAGATGACATAGTACATGGAGTTTTTTCTCCCCAGTTACAATATAAACTCCTTCAGAGATTATCAATTTAAGCATTTTAGATTGATAATTTGTTACACTTTGGCATGGGAAAGGATAAAGACAAATTCCTATTCCCAGATAAGGCTTTTCCAACAAAAACTAAGATTCAGTGGAGAAAGGCTATACTTTCAGCTTCAATTATAGTAAGATTTGTGGATAGAGACAG
Organism: Sminthopsis crassicaudata; assembly: GCF_048593235.1. Classification (NCBI taxonomy): domain Eukaryota; kingdom Metazoa; phylum Chordata; class Mammalia; order Dasyuromorphia; family Dasyuridae; genus Sminthopsis; species Sminthopsis crassicaudata. The sequence continues at coordinate 554,863,258 of NC_133619.1, forward strand.
TGACAGTGATTCCATAGATATAAGGGAGTTCCAGGTGAGAAAACTGCAGATGTTCATCTTCTCTGCTAGAGAACTACATATAGTAAATGAAAATTTAAGAGACTTACTTAGAGTAACACAGCCAGTATGTCTCAAAAGAAGAACTGGAACAGATTTGAAGCCAGCTCCTTATATCCCTTTCTTAACTTTTTAGAGCTAGTTCAGAGAGTCTAAAATGCCAAGATAAATTTCCACTTATTTTTCCTATTTGTTTTTAAGTATTTCAAGCATAGATACAGTTTCTAATTCCTTCTCCATATATCAAGCATATAAACAGTATATATTAAGTTAACTAATTATCTTTTAAATGAGACATACCTATTGATTTAGGGAATGCCTATCGATTTCTTCTACTGAAAGTAATCATGATGCTCTTTATTTTATAATTCAAGTTGTTTGAGAGGGTAAGGATCACTCAGGGCCATAACATCACTCAGGATCACACAGCTGGTATGTCTCAAAAGTGGTACTTGAACTTTTTTTAGGTTTAGAGGTCTATTCCTTATGGACTATACCAAGCTGCCTCTCATAATTTTACAAATGAGATGATATTTGATGTAGGCTTTGAAGGAACTCAAGAAAATTATTTTATTGAGATGATCCGATAGGATTTCCCTATAAATCTAAACAAGTCAAGGGAAGCATGAATTTGCATGAAGGAGTTTCAGTGAATTAATTCTCAAAGTAGTATGAGAAATTCAAAGCAGAACTTCTAGTTCTCTCCTAGAAGTCACATTGAAACATCACTTTACTGGGATAGAGTAATTTTTTATTTTTTTTTTTTAATGGAAAGTGTGGTTTGATTAAGTAGACTTTGTCTACTGATGCAGACTGGTCCTTTCTTTAAAATTAAGAGAATATCCTAGGGTACTAAGAAGGTTAATAGACTTACCTAGGCTTACACAGAGAATATGTCAGAGGAGAGATTTGATCCCAGATGTTCTTGTGCTTAAGCCAGTTATCTTTTTTGATTATTAGCCATTTACTTGGAACAATAGTTCTGTTTTGTTTAGTTAGAACAGTAGTTTTGGAGTCTGTTAGAAATAAGTTGAAATCCATCCTCAAACACTCTCTATGTGAACCTGGACAAATCATTTAACCCCACTTTAGTTTCCTCAATTATAAAATGGGGATCACAAGAGTACTTATTTCCTGAGGTTGTTTTAAGAATCAAATGGCATAGTATTTGGCATATTTTTAGTGATTAATAAATTCTTGTTTTCCCTATCTATCCCTGATTCTCAGGCAGTTTATGCTTCTCATACTAGTACAGAGAATGATTATCATGATCATTTTATTTGATGGAAAGACCCGACTGACAAGAATAGCCCATGACTGACAAGAACAGGCAGGGATAGGTAGATGGAAGTCCATCAGCAGCAAAAATGATAGGCCCCAAAATGTTCAAGTACATTCATTTCAGTTTAATTCAATCTGTGCTAATTTTCTAGTTGTGTCATCTTAGTCAAATTCCTTAATGTCTCTGAACCTTGGTTTCCCCCTATAGAAGTCATACAAACTCAGAGACCCCAGCTTTGGGGATAAGAATTCACTAGGTGACAAAAACTGCTGGGAAAATTGGAAACTAGTATGGCAGAAACTAGGCATTGATCTACACCTAACACTGTATACTAAAATAAGGTCAAAATGGGTTCATGATTTAGACATAAAGAGTGATACAAATAAATCACAAGAACACAGGATAGTTTACCTCTCAGATCTGTGCAGGAGGAAGGAATTTATGACCAAAGAAGACCTAGAAATCATTATTGATCACAAAATAGATAATTTTGATTATATTAAGTTAAAAAGTTTTTGTACAAACAAAATTAATGCAGACAAGAAGCAATAAACTGGGTTTGATAAAGGTTCTGATAAAGGCCTCATTTCTAAGATATACAGAGAACTGACTCAAATTTATAAGAATTCAAGCCATTCTCCTGTTGATAAATGGTCAAAATATGAACAGATAATTTTCAGATGAACAAATTGAAACCATTTCTAGTCATATGAAAAAGTAGTATAAATCACTATTAATTAGAGAAATGCAAATTAAGACAACTCTGAGATACCACTATACACCTCTCAGATTGGCTAAGATGACAGGAAAAGATAAGTATGGATGTTGGAAGGGATGTGGGAAAACTGCGACACTAATACACTGTTGGTGGAACTGTGAATATATCCAATCATTCTGGAGAACAATTTGGAACTATGCTCAAAAAGTTATCAAACTGTGCATACCCTTTGATGCAGCAGTGTTACTACTGGGCTTATATCCCAAAGAGATTTTAAAGCAGGGAAAGGGACCCACATGTGCAAAAGTGTTTGTGGCAGCCCTTTTTGTAGTGGCAAGAAATTGGAAACTGAATGGATGCCCATCAATTGGAGAATGGCTGAATAAATTATGGTATATGAATGTTATGGAATATTATCGTTTTGCAAGAAATGACCAGCAGGATGATTTCAGAGAGCCTGGAGAGACTTACATGAACTGAAACTAAGTGAAATGAGCAGAACCAGGACATACATGGCAGCAACAAGACTATATGATGATCAATTCTAATGGACATGGCTCTCTTTAACAATGAGATGATTCAAACCAGTTCCAATTGTCCAGTGATGAAGAGAGCCATCTTTCGCCAGAGAGAGAACCGTAGGAACTGAGTGTAGACTATGATACAGCATTTTCACTCTTTTCTGTTGTTGTTTGCTTGCATTTTGTTTTCTTTCTCATTTTTTTCCTTCTTGATCTGATTTTCCCTTTGCAGCAATAACTGTATAAATATGTATACGTATGTTGGATTTAACATATGTTTTAACATATATAACATGTATTGGACTACCTGCCATCTAGGAAAGGGGGTGGAGGGAAGAAGGGGAAAATTTAGAACAAAAGGTTTTCCAAAGTTCAGTGTTGAAAAATTACCCATGCATATGTTTTATAAATAAAAAGCTTTAATAAAATTAAAAAAGAGAAAAAAATTAAATAAAGAGGTCATATTAAATGACCTTGATGGTCCCTTCTAGTTCCAAATCTATGATCCTATATCATGAAATCACCAAGGCACTGAAGTATTTATTAAGAGGTAAAACTTCTCACTAGAGATAACAAGATATTGAATTGTAGTATCAGACCTCTACCTAGGTCCTCCCAATCTAGTGCCCTTTCTACTATATCACTGGCTCTGATGACTTGATGATTTTGCATATAATTTAATTCAATTGAATTACATAGGTCAGTGCTAAAATAGTAGCTTCCAAAGACAGCTTGGCATACTGGTACCATATTTATATTTATTTCTTTGTTCTTAAGTGTATCCATTAGTATCATGGTTAAGTCTCCTTCCCAGAGTATCATATGAATGTTTTCTTTTTCTACCCACCTCTACTTTTTTCTCCCAAGAGATCTGCTATACATACAGAAGATATGTCACTACCAATCATTGCCATGTTGGGAAAGTCAGAGATTGACTTTTGTTGGTGTTTCCACACATAACTGAAGTTAAGTCCCAGAAAATAGACTAGTAAAGGTAGGAGATATATATCCTATTCAGCTTGTAGGTTACTTATGGGTCCTCCTTCTAGAGAGTAAGGGGGAAAAAACCAGTTAAATTCCAACATGACCTAAGGTTATTTAGTTTTATTTTATCCTATCAAATTTGAGATAAAATCTTTTGAGGTTAGAAACTTACAATGAATAATAGCTCCCATTTCTATAATTTTCCAAATATTATTTCCCCCATTTTATCAGTAAGGCATCATGGCACCATTGATATAGTTCTATAAGTAGAGTCTGAAAAGCTCTGAGTAAATTTAAATATGGTCTTAGACATTAACTAGCTATGTGACTCTGGGCAAGTTACTTAACCAGTTCTCTCATCTGTAAAATGACCAGGAGAATGAAATGACAACCATTACAGTATCTTTGCCTCCCCCACACACATTAAAAAAATAAAATTAGTGTCACAAAGAGTTGAACACAACTAAAACAACTCAGCAACAAGAAAAACTGGTAGGGAAACTGAGGCTTAGAAAAAATAGTTACCTTTCTATAGACTTCATAACTAGGGAGCCAAGAGACATAGAACTTCTGACTAACATACTTGGACTCTGCTATTTTCCATGTAGAATTGATTGAAAGATAATTTGATGAAGGGGTGGGATAACTGGGTTCCAGTGTTAGTCCCGCTACTTTAAGAGTTATATGCCATCATTTTAATTGGCCTCTGTTTCCTAGTCCAAAGGACCAAAGACTCTAGAAAAGATGTTCTTAATGGTTTGTTGTTTCTTTTTTGTTTCTTTGTTTTGTCTTGTCTGAAACCCTACTGGCAGTATGGTGAAGCTACAGTTCTCTTCTCTGGAAAAAACTTTTAGAGAGTCAGAGAATAAAACTCCTCTGCCCACATAAGCATCTCCAGTTCAGCTAGGGTCCACCCAGAGGATAGGGCAGAAATATAGCCAGAGGCCACAGGATCTGAGAAGGTATCTTTTGAAAGGGGGGGCTTTGAGATCCGGAATTCTGCCCTCTACTTTGGATCATCAATCAAAGAACCTAGATTCAAATCTTGAGTCAGATCCTAAGTGCTTATTTGACATAGGTGGTGGTAGTGTTTGGTCATTTCAGTTGGTCTAATTCTTCATTTGGGTTTTCCATGGTAGAGATAATGGAATGATTTGCTATTTCCTTTTCCAGTTCATTTTACAGATGAGGAAACAAAGGTAAACTGGATTAAGTGACTTATTTTAACAGAGGGTCACACTGATGTAGTATAGCTCCTAGGGAGGATATAGAGATAAACTTAAGAGTACCCAACTTTGGTAGTGCCACAAACAATGTTGGCTGTCAGATAATATGTTGGCTGGTAATAAAATTTCTGAGACAATCTAAGCTAAAAAAATTCAATAATGAGGAGCTTCCTACACAGAATTCAATAATAGGGTGTATCCTCAATTCCACCTCTAAGATCACTACTCAATTCTACCTCTAAGCTATAAACTTAGCATATCAGTGACATAAAGCACCTGATTTTCCTATCTTTTTCTTATATCTTAAGATATCTTATATCTTCTTGCTCCTAGTTCTTTGCTAAATTCTTTTGGAACCTAGCCCGCTGTTAGAAGTGTAATAAATCTTTGCCCCTTACCTTGAGGATGAACTGAGTTTGTGGATATTTTTGTCATACTTGTGACACTGATCTGGGGATCCTAACATTGTTGGGATGTCTTACACCTCAAAAACATGGCTAGGAAGTTTCTAAGACCAGATTTAAACTCATGAAGTTGGGTCTTCCTTACTCCAGCCCTGACACTATATCCACAATACCACCTAGCTGCCCTATTTGACATTAAGCAAGGTATTTAAAGCCTCATTTCTTAGTCTTCGAAATAACAGATTTGGAAGAAATGACTTCTAAGATCACTTCTGGCTCTAAATCTATGCTCTAGAATCAATCCATTAATAGCAGGACCCAGAATTTGTCAGTAGAGAAGCCTTAAATTTGATGAAGTCCTCATATTGTAATACTGAGAAATGTTCTAGCATAAAAACAAGAATGTTTTCATCCCAGGTAGAAACAGTTAAAATAAAGTTCAAATTGGAAGACTAGGAATAAAGTAAATCAACCGGAGGATCTTGATAGCCCAAAGAGCCCAAGGCAATGTGTTATACTCTGTTACCTGGGAAGTCTGAGAGCTTGTAAACTGTGGACTTGGGGCCTATTCAACCACCTGATTTCCATCTGCTGCTGGGGGTGGTGCTGGCTCAATTCCTAGTCTTCTGAATGGGAAGTAGCTGTGGTAATCATGTTTGTATCTTTGCTAATGTGAAGGACACTTGATGGGAAAGATTTGCTATTTTTTTCTAATTTTCATTTATAATAGCAGGAAAATAAATATCTAATGATCCCTCTCATTCAAATCTAGGTTAGTAGATGTAAATGACTGACATTACAGAAGGCAAATTAACTCTATTCTGTTTGGACCCAGAGGAACAAAGTAAAAGTTTCTGACTAAGGGAGAAAGCAGCAGACACACAGATTTAACCTTCCTGTACAATTAAAGCTTCATATACATTCCCATACCAAAGTTGAATCTTTTAGAGTTTAATCTAGAAATTATCTAGAATTTTCAGAGTATGAAAAGGATTAACAAAGAGAGGAGTGGGGATGGATCAATGGAATAGGGGGTATAGACAGATAGTAAGGGTTAGTTGAAGGTGGAGGCCACATTGGTATAGTGTTGAGAACCACCCAGCCCATTAGGTTAACCTGGGAGGAGAAGAGGGCTCTTATTCTAGAAAGACCTGCCTTGCAACCTTATGGCTGCTGAAGTAGGGAAAAGTTGTCCAGGATAAAGATGTCTTATGGGAATGGAATGCTTGGGTTGGGGATGACAAGATTTGCAATGGCTAATTGCACATTAGGGATTGGATAAAAAAGTGAGGGATAAGGATTCCACAGAACAATGTAATAGAGCAGAGAATCGAAAATCTCTAGGAAGCCTGTCTTCATAAGGTAGAAGGGCTGTGGTGTGAACCCTTTAGATAGGAAACTTAGCTTCCCCAGATCCCCCCAAAATTATTGTTTTCCAAGGGCAAAGTTTGTCCACTTTATGGTACTGTCAAGAAATTGTAGGTCCCCACTCAATGAAAATCTTAAACAAAAGACAGAATGACCACTTCCCAAGTATTTGAGAGGAATTTTGTTCAGTTATAGTAGATTGGACTGAGGCAACTAGGTGGTACAGTGCTTAGAGTATTGAGCCTGAAGTTAGGAAGATTTATATTTGCCAAGAAAACTCCAAACGGAGTTATGAAGAATCAGACACCAATGAAATGACTGAAAAATAGCCATAGATTGAATTAAACATTGTGCAAGGGCCCTTGCAATTCTGAGATTCTGACATCTAAAAGAAATCTAAAATGAGCAAGTGATAACTGATATTATGATTATTATTATTTTGAATTGCAAAGGGTATGGAGTTTGAGTTTTCTGCATTGGGGAGGAGATGGATGGAACTAAGCACTATGAATTTGGGGAAATATTTGCTCCAGAGAAAAGTAACCTCTGAAACCCAGGAAACACAGCTCATAGGTTGTGAAAAATAGAGCCCCTCAGGCTGCAGATAAGCCTCGAAAATGCATTTTCCCACAAGAATAAACCTCCTATGACCTTAAAACCAAGCTGGCTTACAAAGCTATAAAAATCCAATGTGTAGTCTTAGAAGCTAAAGCTGATTTTAGCCCTAATAATATTCCTTGATGCACTAACACATATCATTTCCTTTCAGTCTAGCTACTTATTATAGACATCATTATCAATATGATTCTCCCTGGGCTTCCATGGAACCCAAGTTTGTAAGTTCCTCTGAGAATAAGTTTCTTACATTATAAAGTGATTCTACTAAAGTATTTAACATCAACACATTTGCTGAAATTTCTTCTTCAAATTGTTATGATTTTATCTGCCTTAATAGAAATGGAGGAAAGGAAGTCACAGAGGATTAAGAGGAAGAAGTAGAAATTGTTGATATGGAAGCTTTATATTGCTTAGTGTTTCTCACTTTGGCAGTTGGGACTCCCCCAAGTGGAGGAATAGAAGAAGTTAACAAAATCAGCATTGCAAAGACCACATAAATCACTTATGGTGGGAAGCATCCAGGTTTCTAAAAGAGTAAATGAAGCAAACAGTTTAAAATTTCAAGGATTCCTTAGTTGTCTCCCTCTTCAGGAAAACAACAGCAACAACAAAGAAATAATAACAATCTTTCTATTAGCTAATATGGTATCCTAGAAATAGAGCTAGAGGGAGCATAAAGGTACATTAGTCAAAGATATTTATTGTACCAAATAGCTAGCACTTAAAACACCTTTTAAGGTCTGCATACTGCTTTATTACTGCTTTATACATATTTATTATATATATTCTCACCACAACCCCAAGAGGTATTATTATCCACATTTTACAGATAAGGAAACTGAGACAGACAGAGCTTGAGTGAGAGCTTAAGCAGAGTTCCTCTGCTCATGTCTAAGAAAAAGTTTGAATCTGGGGCTATTCTAATTCCAAGTTTAGCATTTTATATTACATAGCTGCCCTGTGAAGAAATAACCTCAGAGGCATTTTAGTCTAATCTATACCTGAGCAGGAATCTTCTATACAATCTTTTTGACAAGAACTTATTTTTGCTTAAAGATGAATATACTTCTGACAAAGTAATAGTTCACAAAAGACATGTGTAATCTCATTCAGTCATTTCAGTCTTGACTGACTCTTTATGACCCCATTTGGAGTTTTCTTGGCAGATTTATTGGAGTGGTTTTCCATTTCCTTGTCTACCTCTTTTTACAGATGAGGAAACTGAGGCAAACAGAATTAAGTAACTTGTCCAAGATCAAATAAGAATAAGTGTCCAAGGTTAGATTTGAATTTAGGAAGAAGTTTCTAGTTTAATCCTTTAACCCAGAGATTCTTAAGCCTTTTTGTGTGTTCTAAACTCCTTTGGCAGTATGGTAAGGTATAAGGACCAATTTGTGTTTTTTTTTTTTTTTTAAGAGGTTTAACAGTGTTCAACACAGGGCCTGGATAATAAGCACTTAATGATTTTAATTGACTGACTTAGCTAGTAAATTTTTAACGTTAAATTTAAAGTCAAGTTTCTATTATTTGGGCCCAGTGCTTTATCCATTGCACCATCCAGCTGTCAATTTAGTCAGTTCTGTCATCATCTTCTGTTTTTGTGTCTTTGCTTATATTGTTATATGTAAATGGAAGGTCCTCTCTCCTTTTTGGCTATTGAATTCATATCTATTCTTTTTTTTTAAATTAAAACTTTTTTTAATTTTCAAAACATATGCATAGATAATTATTTTCAACATTCACCTTTGTGAAACCTTGTGTTCCAATTGTTTTTCCTCTTCCTTTCATCCTATCTCTTCCCCTAGAGGACAAGTAATCCAACTAACTCAAGTTAATCTATGTGCCATTCTTCTATGCACATTTCCACAATTATCACGATGTTCTCGAAAAATCAGATTAAAAAAGAGAAAAATGAGAAGGAAAACAAAATGCAAGCTAACAAAAATTTTAAAAGGTGAAAATACTATGCTGTGATCCACACTCACTCTGGGTGCAGATGGCTCTCTTCAGCAAGGAACAATTCTTCTAGGAAACCAATTGAAATATTGTAATAAATAATAAAAAAAAGCTTCCAATCCCCAGGATGTCTTACTCTATTCCAAGACAACTAGCTCAGACCCTGAAAAGAACATCATAAAGTGTTTTACCCCACAACAACTCTGTCCTAAGATAATATGTGTCATTATCACAGATGATATTAAAAGTAACACAGTTTTGTTGTTAGGAGGTATCAGATCTTGGAGTTCTTACTCTGAAAATAGTCAGTCTTTTTTATTTTTCCCAAATGCTATGCTTCTCAAAGCTTTCTTTATACAATTAGTAGAAAGTCTTCAGTGGCTTCTTGGAGCTAAAGGAAGCAAATTCACATATCTTATTATGGCACACAATTTGGCCTTGAGTTGCTTTTCTAGACAATGTCCTAGTCTGTATATATGAATTAATCTACTTAATGTTTGAACAGCTGGGTGGTTTAATCGATAGTGTGTCAGAGTGTGGTTCTGAAGTCAGGAAAATTCATCTGGTCTCAGATTCTTACTAGCTGTGTGAACTTGGGCAAGTCACCTAATGCTGTTTGCCTCAGTTTCTTTATATGTAAAAAGATCTGTAGAAGGGAATGATAAATCCCCCAAGTGTCTTTGCCAAGAAACCCTCAAATTACGTTACAAAGAGTTGGACATTACTGAAATTACTCACCCCAAACAAGTACTTAATTTTACAAACACACTTTGATCTATTTTGATGCCATGCCTTTGACTATACTGTTCCCTCATCTGGAATGGTCCCATTTCTAATTAAATCTTTATTGTTATTGTTGTTTGCTTTTTGTGGCCCTATGGGATTATACTGTCCATGAGGTTGTCTTGGCAAAAATACTGTAACACTTTGCCATTTTCTTTTCCATTGGATTAAGGTAAATGTAAAGTGACGCCTAAAGTTACACAGCTGGTTTCTGTGACTATATTTGAGTTCAGGTCTTCCTGGCTCCATAGCCAGCCCCACTGAGCTATCTATCTACCTATCTCAGTTCAATCCTGCATATCTGTTATAGTCCATATCAATTACTATTGTCTAGAGAAGAGCTGCTAAACTCTGAACTTTGGTTAGAACCAGATAAAAATATAATTGGTCAATGTCATGAAAAATAAATAAAACATGATTTAGATAATGCTAATTTGTGGCTTTAAAAAAATTCAATATGCAAAAGGCAGAGGTCCATTTCCATTTAACACCAGCATTAATCTAGAAGACAACTTTCTTAAACCACTCCAGATTATAGCTCTAAAATTACTTTCTGTTTATTTCATTGAAAAAATGTCCTATTTCTATATTAATCAATCACTATTAATTAAAGCAAAACTATTTCCCACTCCCTCCTTTCATTCTATTATGATCCCTATTCTGCTCAAGTTTCACACCAACCCTGCCAGTACCTTCCACTTTACCCTCTGAAACTCCTCCTTTAGTGAACAAATTCTCCTTCATTCTGGAGCTCATTCTTTCATATTCCTTCCATATACTGTTGTTTAGTCATTCATTTGTGCCTGTTTCTTCAATGACCCAATTTGGGGTTTTCTTGGCAAAGATCCTGACATGATTCCCCATTTTCTTCTCCAATTCATTTTACAGATGAAGAAACTGAGTGCTGAAAAAACTAATTTTCCTTCTGAGCACACTGAATCCCCAGTGCATCTCTTTTGCACTGATTGTAACTTCTTTTACACCTCCTGAGACAATGGTCTCAGGGAGAATTAGAATAATCTTTGCTTCCCACCATCACTTCCATACTCTCCCTTCATCTCTTTTACTCAGCAAACATTCCTAATTTGAAATCCACTCAATCGGAATCTATCCAATCAAAATTATGATACTAATCAGTCATTCTCTCTCTCTCTCTCTCTCTCTCTCTCTCTCTCTCTCTCTCTCTCTCTCTCTCTCTCTCTCTTTTGCTTTTGTAATACCTTGGATTACTCAAATCATTTGCCTCCTCTCTTCATACTCATGAACTGCTGGGTAAAGCTATAAAATGTCATATCATGTCTTACAACTATGTTGATTAAACATATAACAAATTCATGCTATTCAAGCCCAAATGGACCCTTTTTATCTCATTCCCTCCAGAAGCTATGGCAAACTTTTTCTTCTTTTTTTTTATCTTTTTTTCTATCTTTTCTATCTTTTTTTTCTATCTTTTTTTTCTTTTCTTTTTTTCTTCTTTCTTTTTATCTTCTCATTTATTTCTCCCTCTCACATAAGTATTTTTTATAAAGTTTTTTTTTCTTTCATCAAAAAAGAGAGTTAGAGGAAAAGAAAATCAATGCCTAATAATTGAAGTTTTAATTTAATTTTAAGAGCCATTAATTAAAGACAGTTTCACAACTGTCAAAAAGTAGTTATATATACACATATTAAATATAGGATGTATATATTGTATATACATATTTCTGAATGTATATGTGTATATCGATATATGTATGTACATATGAATAATATATGTATATATATATATATATATATATATATATATGAATAAACACACCAATATACATGATCTATAAACAACTTATAAATTACTAGGTTGGGTTAAAGGAAGCTAAATAAAGCTACAATTTTCCTCTCAATATGATAGTAATATTACTGGTTCATTTTTACAAGGTAGTTTATGACTGACAAAGTGCTTTGTCCAGAATACCTTTATGATGTAGGTAATGTAAATATTATTGCACATGAGAAAAGTGAAGCTAAGAGGAGATGAATGGGGAAGCTATTGTGAAAATGAGGATTTGAACTCAGAGTTCTTGGCTGCAAAGCTTTTATTAAAACAAGTAATTTAGTTACATTTGCAGGTTACTTTCTATCTCTATTCACTACCCTGGTAACATTTCTAACTCCCTAATAAACTGTATCAGGAAGGAGTTTTCACTGTGTCTGGCTATTAAAGGCATAATACTGGCATTTCTTGCACATCCCCCTCTCCCCCCAGTAATTGAGCCCTCTTGTTATCACTGGCTGGGTGAAGAAATAATAACACGTATGAGATATTTACTCTTGCACAGGAAAGTAGCCAGCTTGACTGAGTCACCTCATGAGGTCCTTTTCTACACTACAATTTACTCAATTTCATAGAACTCTTATATCACAGTATTCCTTAGATACCAAGCTTAGCTCTTTGCTCAGTGATGAGTGAAAGTAGAAGGGGCTCTGATAGGGAATCAGCTGAGTCTGTGAAAAGGAGAAATCAAACCATTTCCCTTTCTTTTCTAATCTTTTCTAAGTATGTTTCTCATCTACAAAGACTACCTACTCTTGTGCACTTATAATGCTCTTATTGATATTCTACTTATACTATCTTATCTGTCTATGTCTTCTGTCTCCTGCTGGATGATACATTTTTTGAGAATTGGGATTGTAGGTATGTGTGTGTTTTGAGGCTTTTAAAAAATTCCTTGGGATTCTAGAATGGTTTCTTGCATTTTTCAAAAAACAAGATTGGTGATTTCCTCAGGGTGGAGAATTCCAAGTGAGGAATTTCATCTGCCAATGCTGATCAGTGCCTCATCAGATACAGTCTTAGAGAGTTATTTTGTGCAGTTAAAAGATTGTGTTCTGCCAATGTAAGACTTAGAATTTTAATCCAGGTCTTCCTGAATCAGAAGCTAGATCATTATCTACCTGAGCATATTACCTTTCTTGCATTTAATAATTATATAATATAAAATACATATATTATATATTATAATGCATCATAATAGATATTATATACAATAACATGTAATAATTCAATCTAAGCAATTATTTTAAATTAAGCAATCTAATTTTTTTAAAAAAAATAAATCTTTGTGGAATGAGTTTCTGAATGAAACCTATGTGTTTTCCTATGTTTCCATCTAAACTTCTCTATCCCATTATAAAGCAATATAGTTAATGTGATGGCTTTCAGATCATACAAATACACAAAGAATAATCAATACAAGAATAGATCTTTTCACTTTGATCACATTTACCCCATTCTTTCAGCAATCTGGAATGGATTGAACCAGGAATGGAATAAACCAGGAAATGTGTTTGGTATCTCATTTATTCTACTATCTTTCCATGGGTCTCTTTAAAAAATAAATAAATAAATACATAAAAAATAAAACATTAAATCTCTCAGCAAGTTACTTTTTAAATGGTTTAGGGCAGAGAGGGAAGGGAATGGTGCTCATATAATTTTTTAGGATGTTTCTGGCTCTAAACCCTTTGAGTTGCTAGGAATATTATAGTGGGGATAACTTTCTTATATACTTAGACTAGATGATCTTTGAATTTCCTTCCAACTAATTCTGAGGTGTACTTGCCTCCTAAATATTTGATATTGTACAAGTATCTAGTATTTTTTTTTTAATTTCACTCTATAAGATAAAGAAGAACATAGAATACTTGATGACTTTCAAATGAATAATGGATTTCATTAGTGTATATTCCTTCCAACAATGATTTTTGTTTGATTTGGACAAGAAAAATGCATCACCAGCTTCTGGTGAGAAAACTCTTTCCTAACAGTTATACTGAACTTTATACAGAAAATAATATAGTTCCAGGATTATGCTCAAAAATCTTTCCAGGTTAGTGGAACATCTTAGAACTTACACTCCATTACTATTATCTTCAAGAACACAAAGGTCATTTTCTATGTCACAATGAGTCATTAGAAAGAAAAAAAAAAAACTTTATTGAAAGGTGAAAATGGCAGCCAACATTAAAGCTCCATCTCTGTGATAGTTCAGAGTTCTGAATGATTTTTTATCTATTTGATGAAAAACAATAAGCAATTAGATTTGTGATTACACAATGTCCTATAGCTTTCTTTGCAGGGCAACCTATAATTAGGATGTACAGAACAGAGTACTATTGGGATCCACTTCTGATTTATTTCCTCATAGGGGAATGATCTGACACTGTAGGAAATTATCCCAGATTGATCCAAATCATAATAACCAACAGAGAATTTCTTCTCTTGAGTATTTTTTTTTTATTACCATTTATTTTGGCATTTGATTTTATGTTAACTTTGAACACTATTGCCATTCAATGACTTATTTGATTGCTTAACTTTTTAATTACCTATGCCTTATTTACCAACAAATTGGGTATACTATGAGAACACTGATTATTAGTCAGGGCTTAGATATTTTTACATGACAACAAGGTAGCATATAAGCTGTCCTAAAAATGCAATTAGTAAATGGCTGTTAAAATTGATATATCTGACATTAATGATGGAATTATCATAATTTAAAACTACAGTTTATCTACTTATACATTTTTGTTTTTCATTGTCTTGTCTGAGAGAAGGAGTAAGGTAGTCATGAGGGAAAGTTGCCATAAAATCATCAATTTAAAGTTGTTCAGAGAGGGAGAAGATTAATTGCCTCCATTCCCCAAGTGAACCATCATAGAAGGTAGTTACAAAGAAGACCAAAAAAATACAGTTGAGATACCTAAAAATTCCAAAGAGAAAAATCCAAAAGGGAATTGACTGTGAAAACCCACAGCCTGGTCCAATGTCTTTACACAATGTCCGAAGATTAGATAACGAAGAGAAATTAAAGTTCTTAAAACAAGAAGGCAAACTTATTGTGGGAAGTATCAATGAGATTTGTTGTATAAACTCCATGAATGAATAATAGATTTTATTCAAAAGAAGCAGAATAAGTAAAAAGGAATATCACTACATATTATAGTCTACCCACTTAAGGAAATTCAGGAACAAAATGGGGAAAGCAAAATGGAGAATACTTGGATCAAGTTCAAAGAAAGGAGAAATAGAAATTATTTTTGTCACTAGAATATACTATAGACCACCAGAAGAGGAAGAGGAAACAAATAAGGAGTTTGGAGAAAGGATCACATGTGGCACAGAGACCTGATATAGTAGCAAAAGGAACTTTAATTATTCAGCTATCTGTAGGAGTTTTCTCACTGTCTGCCAAAAAATTTTGGACAAGAAAATTTCAATGAGTTCAGAGGAAAGATTATTAAATTCCCAAGGAATGAAATGCTTCAGGGGAGTCCATATCAGAAGAGATTGGAGATGTTCAAGAATCAACCAGTGAAGACAAAAAGGAGAAGGACTCTGATGAGGAGCAAAAAGGTGATTTGTCTGAAGACTAATGTCAATACTCATTGCATAGAATTTGCCAACAACTTGAATCTTAAAAAGAAAAAATACAGAAGATGAAAAAGGTCAGATAATAGAGGATGAATATGAATGTGACATACTTTGGTAAAAATAATGCCATCCATAAGTGATAAATCACAGAAAGAGCTGAGCTATCAAAAACAGGTAAGGTTAACAACAACAACATTGTTTACTTTTAAAGTTAGATTGAAAAGAAAAAGAAGATTCAGAGAAACACAAAATTGTTTGAGTGATTATGAGATGATGATAACTTACAAAAATAAAAGAAGTAAGTACTATTCCATTATTACAGGACTTTTATTTTCTTTGCAAAGAAGAATGAACTTAGTTCTGTAAATGATGTGGCAAAGTGGGGGTGGGAAATGCAACTCACAGCGAGTTGATACCTAAGATAATTTAAAGATATTGAAGAAGAGTACCTTGCTACTCTTGAGGAATTTAAGTCAGTCAATCAGCAAACATTTAATAAAACCCTATTGTGTTCCAACCACTATGTTAAGAATTATTTAGGAGAACTACGTCCTCAGGAACTGAATAAATAGACAGATATGATCACTGAGTCACTGTCAATGATCATGGAAAATGAAAGATATGCAATAATGACTAAATTATTTAGGATGGGCAAGAATTTTGATAAAACTTCATTTTCTGATAGCAACAGTAATACATAGATGCACCTGCTGACATTAGGTTAAATAAGAATGTCTGCTGAAATGATGGATAAAATGAATTCAGACTGAAGTAGTGTCCTCTCCTTTATTTAATTCATATATGTCTTGTCATGCACATGTTTCATTTTTCTTTTTGGTTTTGGCTTCTAGGAATAGTCTTCTTGTACTTGGCCCCCATTAGACCTCATCTAGCATATTAACTTTAACACTACATGCTATATTTGGCAGGTTAAAGAGGTTAAGTAAGCCTCTTGATAACTTTTTTGGCATCTTGATATCCTTGAAGCTTAGTCTTTCAGTTGTGATGGGGAGTCACTAGTCGAAGACAACCAGCATTATAAAGCTGTTGTGACATAAGCACTTCATAGAGTATTAATAATTGTGAGATATAGTTCCTCTCTCTCTGGTGAGGAAACAGGGCTAGATCACTTTTCCCACCATCAATTATTATATGAGAGAGAGAACTTGAAATTTTAAATAACTGCTCATAGCTGTTATTTAGAAAGCTAGTAGTAGACCTAATAGAAGGAGTTGAATCCTAAAGTCTAATGAATAAAAACTAATAATAAGAGCTAATATTTATATAAAGCTATATGCCAAATACTATCCTAAGTACTTTAAGCACTCATTTGATCCACACAACCATGTTGGAAGATGGAATCTATCATTATTCCTATTTTTTAGAAACTAAGGCAGAAAGAGATTAATTGATTTCCCAGGGTCATATAGTTACCAAGATTTTCATGCCCAATTTGAATTCAGATCTTATTTACTCCAGATCCAACCTCTATCTACTGTATTACCTACCTGCTCCCAATTCCAGGTAACTAAATTAGAGCAGATTGCTTTCTTAGCAAAAAAGTTTCTCCAAATTATAAAACCATAAAATCTTGGCATTGTAAGGGCTCTCAGAGACCATCTATTACCCAGCTTCTTAAACTGTGGTTCACAACTCCATAAGGCGTCTTAAAACTGTTTTACAGTTTTACAAATTTATGTTTTACATTTATAATTTATGATTTATTATCAGTAAACATTTGATATATACCTGTATGCCTAGGGTCCTGTAAAAATTTCTCTGGTGAAAAGAGATGGAAAGTGGAAAAAAAATTTAAGAAGCCCTGATCTACAGCAATTTGACAAAAGTCTTTTTTTCCACCATATCAAGAAAGTGGCCATTTAATGTTTGCTGAAAGACCTCTAGAGAGGGAAATCATAATGTTCAAAGACAAATCTCTAAATTTTTTGATAATTATATTTGTTTTAAAAAATCTTGACACTCAAGCCCACATTTGCTTATTTGAAACTTTCATCTACTGACCGTAGCTCTCCCCTTTCAGCAGATCTTTATTATTTTTCATTCTCTTCTCTGTGATAGCCATCATCTGTGTGCATTCTGATCATCTCACTATTGAAATAGCTTTATGACTGTTTTTCCTGGTACAGTTCTCTCCCTATTCCAGTCCAGCTGTCAAACTGATCTTCCTAAAGCACAGGTTTCACTTATGGTACCTTCCCACTTAACAAATTCTCATAGCTCCCTATACCTTTAGAATAAAATATAAAATTCTGTTTTTAAATTACTTCCATCTCTGAATGAGAAACATCAAGTGGACCTGAATCATTGTTTGGTTGAATCATTGAGTGTATGGAGGGAAGAAATGGATAAGAAGACTGGAACAATAGGAAGGATAAGATTGTGAAAATATGAAATATCAAATAGAGGATTTTATATTTGAATCTTGAGATAACCATATGTTTTCATGCTTAGGTTAAAAAAAAAAACAACTTCATTACAAGATGAAATCTTACTTTACTATAGTTTGGAATATTGTGTTCAGTTCTGGGTGCCTGTCAGTCAGGTAATTAGCATTTATCATGCATTTCCTATGTATCAGACACTATGCTAAGTGTAGGAAATACAAGAAAGTCATGAAAGTGTTCATGATTTCAAGGAGCTAATGTTTTATTTTACAAAAGATATTTGTAAGAGCAGCCAAGGGTGCACAGATTAGACAAGGTCCTCAAGAACATGCCATTTAAATTTTATTTGAAATGTTTGGAAATATTTATCCTAGAAAAGAGTAAGGAGAAACATGGTAGCTGCCTTCAAATATTTCAAGTGAAAAGACAATGAATATTTATTTAGTTAGAACTAAACCACAGATTTAGAACAAAAGGATAAAAGTGGTAGAGATTAGATATATAGGTTTTTATATGAGAAAAAAAACCAAGTAAATAACTTCCTAATAATTACAGCTCTTCCAAAGTGGAATAAAATTGTTTCAAAAAATAGTAGGATCTCCCTCATCAAAGACATTCAGGAAAAAGCTAGGTGACCACTTTTCAGGTATATTGTAGGTAGAGAATGTAAAGTTCAGGGACAGGTTGGACTCTTCCAAACTTGATTCTGTGATAGTGGCTTTCCTGCCCAGTGCAGATAGTGAACTCAACTAATCCTTCTCTTGATTGTATGGGATCTTGATATCTTCCATATGTTTTCAGAGATATAACTAGGTAGAAAGGATTACTCAACAATCAAATCCAGAATGCCATGGGATTGTCAGGTAAAACACATCCAGTTCTCTAAGACTTGGGCATTTTTTCAAAGTACAAAGTTAAGTTCTAAACTAAGAGAAATTATGAAATCTTTCATCGTGGTGTCATTTGGTCACAAAAGTCACAGATAACACATTGTAAAATATGGGGGTGAAAATCTCCCATTATACAAAATGATTTTTATATAGCATACCTTTTGTTGGAAGTAGAGAGAGCTACCAAAAAAGTATGACTTCTGGAACTGTCTTTATGTATAGTTTTCAACAGCATTTTAATTAAATTGGTTTTGATAGATTATTCCATTATGTCTCTTGAAACTGATGATTTAACCTTACTCAGGGGAGTCCATTAATCTCTTGACATTCAAAATTATCATCCAAATTGCTGACAGAATAGGATTCCCAGTGTACTTCTCTGATCACATCACTCCTTAGTTCCAAACTCTTAAGGCTCCCCACTACCTACTGAACAAAATTTAAACTCTTTACTCCACATTCGAGGATTTTCATATCTTACTTTTCCAGTCACTTCTATAAGCCAGCCTAAAAAATGGACTATTTTTGTTCTTCAATATTGTCTGATGCCCATCTCTACCTCAGAATCTTTGGACACATTTTCTTTGCCTGTTAACTTCTATCTTATGCTTTCAAGACCCAACTTACAAATCACTTTCCCTTATTTCATATAATCTCTTATATGAAATAAGGGAAATTTTATATATATTATATATATATGTATATATATATATATACTATATATAAGCATATATGAAATACAACATATATACAAAACAATTTGTATCTATATTTCTCATTGAATCTCCCAGATCAATCAATACTCTTTTATGAATTTATTATAATCTAATTTAAATTAGAATTACTGTTATCTGCTATAAAAATATGTATATCCTCTGCAGAGTAGACATCATGACTCAATCATCTTTGCATTTCTAACATAAAGCATAGTGTCTCAAATACACTTGAAGACTCCATGACTTCATTAGTGTGAATATCATAACTCTTCTGTGACTTGATCAATGGTCTTTTAGTATTATCAAGACTAAAGGAAAAAATAATTGTGGCAATTTAGGAGCATCTGAAATTAGCTAGAATAATCCTCAAATAACAAGCTAAAAGTTTTTTTTCAGGGATCATACTTAAAATCTTTCCATCTAGGTACAATCAACAACCCACTGATAGTCACGTCATGATCAATGAGGAATCAATCAGATATTAGTGGTATGTACATAGTGGTCTTTTAATAAGTAATGTTTGAAATCATATTAAACGAGCCCAAGAAAGCATTTGCTCTCCTTGAGAGTTCTGTGGTATTGGATCCGATGTAGAACTTGCTTAGTTTTATTCTTTTACAACAGGAGTGCAGTTTTATAAAGTAACAAAATAAAAATAAATCTAACAATGTGGTAACCTTCCAATGTTTCTCTGGCTAGGTGGCATGGCAAAGGTAGGGTATCATTTTCTTTCCACTGATAATGGACACTCCTATTTAGTTTCAAACTGTGAGATATCAATTCCTATTCAGGCAAATATTTAATATGTTTCCTATTATCATGAGATTAGTCTAGAAAACTTTGCTTAAAAAAATAATGAAGCTGAAGGATATTTTTTTTAGAAACAGGGAAAAGTCACAGTCCTTTAGGCTCTAATATAACTATTAATAGTCTCCTTTTTCTTCCAATATATATGTGTAAACATATCATAGTCACATACAAAACAGTTCATATGGGTTTCACGATATAGCAGAAATCACTTGGACTGGGATTTAAAAATGGGTAAAAATCTCTCTGTGTTATTCACTATAGCTTTAGTTTTCTTATTTGTAATAAAAAGGTTGAATTGGCATCTGAAAGATCATTTCCAACTCTAATATCCTATGATCTTACAACTTTCCTGAGAATTGAACATTTTCCTAAGGGATTAATCATTAGATCATATTTTCATTTCTATATTGGCAAGTTATTTATCAATAATGGCATATGATATCATTATTATTTGACATACAAAATAAACTCATTACCATCAAAATGGATATCCCCAGTACTTTGCCCTTGACTTCTAACCTCATAGGGGGCAAATTCCCAAGTTCAAAGAATATATTGAACTAGCTCATTCTAGAAGGAAAGAGAGGTTTTTGGCAGGCAGGGTTGGGAGATGAAATGTAAGTAAAATGTTTTTTTCCCCCTTTTTACTGTGATCATTTTTTCCTAAACTTTAAGGTGATGATTAGGTGTTGATGTGGAGGTGGTATTTCTCACAATACATGGCAACGATACAGTAAAAGCAGATTTGATAAACAATTTCCTAACTGACTAGGAGAGAAACCCATTGTCATTTCCAAATCCCCAATGTGCAAATGCACATTTTGGAAACTAAATCCTGACTGGTTCCAACATACAGAAGGAAATAAAAATAGCAGCTGACATTTCTAGATACTTTGTGGTCTACAGAGTCCTTTATTACTGACAAATGATAATTCAGGGGCTCACATAACATTCGATAGATATGTATTAATTGCCTATTAGGTACAGTACACTTATAATATTTTATAATGCCTAATATTTATATAATACTTGAAAGTTTGTGAATCAGTTTACAAAAAATTATTACATTATTAGGTATATAGTATTATTATTATTATCCTCATTTTGCAGATGAGGAAACAGAGCCACACAGCAGTTAAGTGACCAGAAATAATAAGTTTCTGAGGCTGGATTTAAGATATAGGCCCTGTCCTCATACAGTCTAGATGAAGTATAAGACAGAGAACATGATATATAGTATTACTTGATAAGGGCATCAGAGAAACATAGAATAAAATGCTAAATAAAAAGGAGGGAAAGAATATCATTTTTATTTTCCAGATAATGAAACAGGCTCAATGTGGTTAAAGGATTTGCTTCTTGCCACAAAGCTAATGTATGTTAGAGTTGGGTACAAACCAAGATCCTTTGACTTTAGGTACTTGTTTTTTTCTATTATTCCTAGACGAATAAATTTCAATCAAATGTCAGAATGGTCAAAAAAAGAGGAAAAGTTCATCTTAAGCTCATCTGGTTTAGAGCTAGAAGGGATGTACTGATGTGTTGTCCTGAAATTCTTTGATTCAATTTCTGGTTGTAAAATGTTCTAGTTATGAGACTTTTGGTAAGTCAGCTAATCTGCACCTCAGTTTTCCCATCTGTAAAATAAGGGGATTAGACTCAATAGCCAATAAAATGCCATTCAGCACTACTTCTAAAATTATATGATGTAGAGCTTCAGTTTAGTTGTGATTTATAATCTTAAAGGTGTGTCCAGGGACAATGAGAATTTAAAAAGAAGTTTTCCAGGATATGTCAGTCAGGATCTTCTGATCTATCAACACAGGCATTCACTGAGGAAACTGAAAAGTTTAAATGAAGTTAGGTGACTTGTTCACAGTTTCTCAGCTAATAAGCATTGGAGGTGGTGCCCAGGTCCTTTGACTACACTTCCAAAGCTTGTTCTGTATAAGCCTGGATGCCTCTCTTTTTTGATAACAATTTTAGGTTGTAATTCTAGCTTAATGCATAAATAACTCTTTCTACCTCAGTCAAGAGGAACCAGACCCTTCTTTAAAGGGATCCTTTGAGAGCTGTCCCTTCTCTGCTGGAAAACCTTAAAGCTCAGAAAATATAGCTGTAAAAAAAGCCCTCCATTTCATTCACTATGGGGCATTGCTGTGAATTCTAAAGTACAGCTACCCTGAACCCTTGCCCTCTTTCCTAGTACAATTTGGAAAAGCTGACTTCCAAACATCATTGCTGCTTAATAGTTCTGAAAAAGCTGAGATCACACTTCAGCCATCACTCCACTTATTTCATGTTTCTTCTAACTCCCATGGCATTTCCTGACTCCACTCTCTGGGACCTAAAAGAATTAAGCCATAAACTACAGAAAGAGCTTTGAGGCCTACAGGCAATAACTGAAATCCATGAATCTCACTTCTTTAATTTTTTTCTGGAATATCCACAGGCATATGTAGAGTATCAACCTCCTGGGTATGCTAACTCCATTACATTGTACTATGGAAACCATCACATCACACCCAACCCTCTATTTGGTTCCCTAAGCTCTCCACAGCTGCAGGGTGCCTCAGGGAACAAATGAATTTCTAAACAATGTTATGTAACTGTAAGCAGCTTTTAAAATGCTTTGGGGAGCAATTCTACAAAAAGTATTTGTAAAGCAATGAATTTGTTGGTAATACAAATCACTGGGCCCTGGTTCATATATTTGGTCAATTTTTATTTTTATTTTTTTTCCCCTGGGAGAGAATGGGTTTTAATTGATTTATGATAAATATCTTGGTTTCCACAAGACATAGTAAATATAGTTTATGTAATCTTTCTTACTTCTTTTCACTGCATTTCTCTTTGTCTCATTTCCCCTAGGTAATTATAGGACCACAGAGTCATAGGCCCAAAGTTATAAAGGATTTATCACTTGAGATCCAAACCTATTTCCTAGCTTGATTATCTGGCATTATGTTGATTGAGCCCCAAACAAGCAAGATTTGAAATTGGTATTCAAATGTTTCTAAAATAAGGAACAATGCTCCTTGTTCAGTCTCAACTCCTGTTAAGTCACATATTGAATATCCTAGGTAATAATGGAATATTTAAAGTTCCCAGGCTTTCTGATCAGCTTATATTTCCTTAGATCCTTTCTATACCTATAATACTGTTCTCCCAGACTGCCATTTCTCCCAGTTGGAATTGGATACAGTTGTGAGGCACCTCAAACATTACCATCTTTTTCTTAAGATTCTGAAACCTGATTAAGATATATTCTTTTGGTTCTAAGGCTTTGCAAAACATTTTATTTCACAAAGGGCAGTGTCACATAATGGATTAATATAGTGTATTTAGAATAGGAAGATTAGGGTTCAAATCTGGCTTTGACAGTTATTAAATAAGCATATAGGCAAGTCACAACTTGAGCCTTAATTTTCTTATCTGCAAATAAAGCAAGCAGTATCTCTATCTCTATCTCTACCTATCTGTCACATATATTGAGAGGAAGGTGTTGCCTAAACATAGTCTGGTGTTGGTTTGCAAGAAACACTAGAAATCCATCACTAAATTATGATTTATTATCAATAAGTATTTGAGTTGTATATCTAAATGCCTGGAGGGCACATAAAAATTTCTTGGTTGAAAAGAGGTCCCAAGTGAGAAAGTTTAAAGTTAAAAAAAAGTGTGAATGCCCTTTAAGAAAATTTAACATCAATTCAAACACCAACTATACAAGTCATCTCTGAGTAACAGATTTAACAATTTCATGAGTCTCTGAATGAATTTACTGTTTAAATGTGTACTCCTTTACTTTATTATGCATGAATGATTTGCATAAAGATAATGATTCCATGATAGCAATGCTATTCTTCTTTCTTTATTTATATAAAAACTGTGTTCAGAT
This sequence comes from Sminthopsis crassicaudata, assembly GCF_048593235.1. NCBI lineage: Eukaryota > Metazoa > Chordata > Mammalia > Dasyuromorphia > Dasyuridae > Sminthopsis > Sminthopsis crassicaudata. The sequence continues at coordinate 554,887,307 of NC_133619.1, forward strand.
AACCAGCTTGCAGTATCCCACAAGGATAATTAGGAATGGGTTTTGGTGTTCTTATACCATGCTGAGAACTTCAGTGATGCATTTCTACAAAAACAGAGAATTCTGATGAGGAAGAAATGACATTAAAGAAAAAATTGTCCATCAGCTCTGACTAATCAACTAAGTAAGAAAAGTGGTGGTAATCACACAAGCTTATATTTGTAAATTGTTTTAAAGTTTGAATTTTTTTTAGCACAACAAACTCATAAAACAGGACCTGCACTATAATCAGATAGGACAGCATATGTAAAGTGTTTTGCAAAATCTAAAACAATATAAATGCTAAATATTTATTGATTCATTCATTTATTTCATTGGTTTGTTTGTTCCATCTGTGTAAGAAGTTCTGTAAGAAACTCTCATCAATATAGATGAGTGCTTATTCTTCAACTTAACCATTTTACAGAAGAGACTTAGAGACACCAAGAAGTTAAATAATTTTCCCAGAATCACCTAGCTGCAATATGTCAGAAGGGGAAGGTGAATTCATGTCCTTTCTATTGGAAGAACAAAAGATCAAGAATTTCAAGGGAATTAATGAAGTGAAAATTTGTGAAAAAAAATTAAAAATGCAAATGAAGGGGGCCTAACTGTACCAGACATAGAACTAAATGATAAAGCAGTGGTAATCAAAACCATTTGGTACTGTCTAAGAAATAGAGTAGTTGATCAATGGAATAGTTAGCTTTATATGACACAATAGTCAATGACTATAGTAATCTATTGTTTGACAAACCCAAAGACCACAGCTTTTGGAATAAGAATTCACTATTTGATAAAAATTGCTGGGAAAATTAGAAACTAGTATGGCAGAAAGTAGGCATAGACCCGCACCTAACACCAGGATAAAATGTTACCTGATACCAAGATATACCAAGATAAGGTCAAAATGGGTTCATGATTTAGGACAGTGCCTGCCACATTGTTTTAATTCTGATTGACTGGTAGACAGAATGTCTCAAAAACTTGGCTTAAAACTATATTAAGACTCTCAGAACATGCTGTATAAATTCTTTATAAGAGTACAGAATTTTGGAGACAGAAGAAATGAAGATAATCAATTGTAGCATAATAAACAGTGAACTGGGGGTTAGGATCACTGAATTTGTTATTTGTCTGCTATTTACTACCTATATAGCCTTAAATAAATCACTTCCCTTTTCTGGTCATCAATTTTTCAATCTATATAAAAGAATGGGTCACACTAGATATAATATCTGGAGTTGAAAAATTATGAAAGCTAGTTAGTCTGATTTCTTCATTTTATAGATGAAGAAATGAAAATTAAGAGATTTGCTCAAGTTCTCACAAATTGGATTTATACTCAGTAATCTCCAATAAGGAAGAAGGCAGGGCTCTTTCCAATGTAATGGGTATGACTTTTTTTTTTTTCATAATTACTATTCAATGACTAATACAGTGAAACTGATGTAAATTGAAAATCATCATAGATACTCTTTTTATCCCTCTTTTCTGTTCTTTGCTATAATCAAATGGACTGTGTTCTACCAAACATGATTGACTCCTGGATTTCTGAAGGCACTCTAGGGCCTCTGGGAGATTGCTCAGAACTCTACTTCTCACTTAATAGGTCTAACACTATGAAAGGTGAAGGAGCTTAGACTCATTATACTTCCAAACCAGATCATTTATAAGTAGCTATTGGACCGGTTTTGATTTTTTAAAAAATATTTTATAACTGGCATATTTTATTTTGTCATTTCACTTCTTCTTAAGAGAAAAGCTGAAATCTTAAATAGAATTTCCTTGTTTTACCAAATTGCTTAAGACAGCATTACCTCATCTTTTCTGAACCATGTTTCCTGTGCATTTCCTAAGTCAATTTCTTTTTTAAAAGGCAATATTCCAGCAACAGTTTTACACTGCAAAAAACACACACACACTCGTAAACACACAAAACACTGCATGAATTAGTACATGGAAGAGATAAGTGTTAACCAATTTTGGGATTCATTACTGACCTGCAAATGGGATTAGATTTCTGACATTTCCTGGAAAAAGAACATTGAAAATTGAAGCAAACTACTTCTAGAGAAAGGTTCTTAACCTGGAATCTATGAAATTGTTTTCAAAAAAAAATATTTTGATAACTTTTTAAAAATAGCATTGGTTTCTTCTGTGATCATATATATTATATTTTATACATTTAAAACATTATTCTGAGAAGGATTAGATAGGTTTTGTCAGACTGACTGACAAAGGGGTCCAAGACACAGGAAAGATTATGATCTATTGCTCTAACAAGCATTATTTTTTGTCAGCTCTTATTTTACTTGGGGGAAGGGTGTGACAAGTAGAAGGCGTGCCCCATTGAATACAGATGAATGGTACTGACTGTTTTTGAGAAGACAGACTAGGACTTGTGATTGCATTAATGTGAGGAATTCCCAGCAAGGAAATTCCCTTCTCTGATGTAGATGACTCATTGGTATATAATATACACACATTCATATATGTGTGTACATATATGGACATATATATGTATATATATATGTATACAAATGTTTAATTCAGGAATGAATTATATATTTTTCTTTTTAAAATACTTTATTTTTCCAATACCAAGTAAAAACAATTTTTGCATTCTTTTCTTAAAGTTCTAAATATTCTGTCTTCCTCTCTCTTTTCTTCCCTTCTTGAGAAGGAAAATAGTTTGATATAGACTATATCATACAGTCATGTAAAATATATTTTCATATAATCCATATTACAAAAAAAGACTAAGAAAAAACAAGGAAAATAGTATGTTTCAATCTTCATTCAGACTTTATTAGTTGTTTTTTTGAAGATGGATAGCATTTTTCATCATAAGTCCTTCAGATTTGTCATTGCTGAGAATGTCATTTACAGTTGATCATCATAGAATATTGTTGCTCTGTACAATGCACACTTCAGTTTGTATCAGTACATATAACTGAAAACCATCCTCCTTATTAACTTATATTTTTATAGGAAGGGTTCCAAACCTGGCAGACATATTTAATCAGAGGATACAAGAAACTTGTTATGAATGAATAGGGAACATTTGGTTATAATGATATTATCTTACTTCAGAATTAGTAGTGCTTGCTTTAAAAAAAATAATTGTGATTGGAGGGAGAAGAATGAAAAGGAGGCAGAATAAGAAAGGATGGGAATGATTGGTACCTCAAAAAAATTCAAAAAAGACAATTAAAGAAATAATTTCTATTAACCAAAACCAAATGAGGGAACCTTTGTTCTTCTTAACAAGTAAGAATAAAATCCTCATCAAAGAGCCAATGAAAGACAAGCTAAATGATTTCTATAATAACAAGAAATTTCAGACTAGTCAAATTCTAGTCAAATAATATTTTTCATCAAAACCAAACAAAAAATGAATTGGATGAGTTGGGTATATGAGATGACTTTCAAAAATTCCACTCAGAACAAAATACTGGTAAGGAGAAAGGCAACAAAGTTTCTCACTAATTTATTTTATTTTCTATGTTCTGATGAAACATAATAGTAGAGATAGTTTTATCCATAAAATTAGAGAGAATATATAATATGCTTTGTAAATCTTAAAGGACTATGTGAATATAAGCTATTACTAATAATATTTATGAAAGTGTAATATCTTTTCTTATGAACATATGCATTGAAAACTCCAGAATTTATTTTCTTTCATGTTGAATATGGGATATAAAAAGTCAAAGGATTTAGGAATTTAAAAATATTGCAAAGCCCTGTCTTAGGTTCCTGGAGGACAGAGTGATTCAGTGACTAGCTTAGGATCACACAATTGGTGCAATAAAGACAGGATGGTAACCCATTGCTTCCACTGCTAAGAGTGGACTTGAAGCTACTTTACAATATTTCCTCTCAGTGCTGCCTTGAATAGCTCCTAACCATGAAAACTCATACTTTTATCAGTAGTGTTTTACAGGTAATAAAGCATTTTCCTCCCAACAGTACGTTGGGAGTGAAAGTATTTTGATGCATGATCCCATCCTAAAGATGAGGAAATTGAGGTCCAGGAAGGTAAAGATACTTGCTAATATCAAGATTAGACAACTAATAACAAAATAAGAATGTAATCTAATTTTAAGGCAATTGCCCTTTTATAGTACTACCTTTAATACATTAAGAACAATACATTATGCATACAGCCTACAGCAGAGCATTCATAATTGTGAGTAGAATTATAGAGGTCAGAGAATCCTTAGAGAGCATATCATTCAATACTCTTATTTTATACATGAACTAACTGAGACTAACAAGAAGCAGCAGCTCTCCTAGGTACTTAGTGGCAGAACTGGGGCTAGAATTCAGGTCTCTTTATACTGCATCCAGTATTATTGGTGCAACACTTTGCTCCTACTCAAAATGAACAAAGAAATCACAAAACCTCAGTTGGAAGGAATGATAGAGGTTATCTAGTTTAAACTGTATCTGGTCAATGCTCATTTTAGAATGTCAAAAACTGAGATACACATAAATTAGTCACTTATACTGTCATAATCTAGTTTACAGTAAATAAATGAAAGAATGAATTCATAGATTAATACAATACATTTGTTAAGTGATTAATAATTTAAATGCTGGAGATTCAGATAGAAAAGGAAAACAGTTTTTATTCTCAAATTGAGATTAAGAACACACATGGGAAGTTTTCACTGTGGAATGTTTGGAAAGGCCCAAGCCAAGGGTAGTTAAGGTTTAGTGGTAAGACAGGTTTAATGCATCCTTGTTAGTGTCATTCAATTAATAAAACTGTAAATGTTCCTGTTGCTAAATTATTGGTCAACGCAAAGAACTTTTGTGAGAAAAATATGCTTTTGGAGATTTCTAATTGTGGCTGTGGGATATATGGGAGCTGTAGGATCTGTTGAAGTGATTGCCAGGTCACATCTACACAAAGTTTATTCCCTTGAGTGATATCTTCAAGGAATAGGATGGAAATAGGGCTAGTGGTGGTGCTGAGAAGTTTGCTATTCCCAGGACTCCTGGGCTTTCTTGCCCATTAGTGACATGTGGTTGTGGGAGGGATGAAAATGTCAGGTCTTGATTGTTCCCCTAAACAATGGTTACAGTGGATCATTTTGAAAGCTGGTGAAAATCAAGACTACAAACTTTTTTTTTTTTTTCCTTTTGGGCCACAGTTCTCAATCTGTAACACAGCCATGCAGATTCATTTTCCCATGTCAATGTAATGGTGAAGATGCCAATGTAACTGGAGCAGAGAAAATTCCAAGTAATTAATATCTATCTTTGGAAATAAGAACATTGAGATAAATGTGCATGAGCACACACACACACAGAGATGCATACAGATATAGAACACATCACAGATAAGTGAGGGTTCTACTTAATTGAATTTAATAATCAACTCAGAGGTACTCAAAAATCCCTTTCTCATTATTAATACTATAGTTGGCATATATCATCTTAAGGTTTGCAATATGCTTTAGTATATTATCTTGCCGATCATCATATCAACTTAAGAAATATATTCCATATTACTACATTACTACATATGTATGTATGTATGTATATATATACTAAAAATCCAAGGCAAGATTTGAACTCAGGTTTTCTTGACTATAGCAACAAGGTAACAAAATGGATAAAGCACCAGACATAGAATCAGGAAGACACTTCTTTCTGACTTCAAATCTGGTCTTAGACATTTACTAGCTGTATGTTCCTGGATAAGTCACTTTACCCTATTTGCTTCAGTTTTCTCGTCTGTAAAATTAGCTAGAGAACAAAATGGAAAGCCACTCCAGTATCTTTGCTAAGAAAATCGCAAATGAAGTCAGTGAAAGTCAATACTAAAATGACTGAACAATTTCTTGACTCTAGGTCCAGAACTCTAACCAACCAGTACCCTATTAAGTTTTAATCAATAAAACGCCATTTAAAGTGAAATTATCTACTTTTCTGAGTCATAGTATTCAGATCCTGACAGCATCTTAATGATTATGAAATGATCCTACTGAATCTTTGATTGGATTTCTATGGATTCTCAGGCTATCTCTCTGAACTTCGATTTTTGTTCAACAGGGCAATAGATTAAAAAAGTATAGTAGTGTGGGTTGGAAAAAAGACATCCTCTGAAAACCATTTCACATCTTTATAACTTTTTTATTTGTTCCTTTTTCCAAAAGCCAAGGAATATAAATACATAAATGAATTAATGAATATATAAATACAAATTCCATTAATTGGGTGCCTTTCCTAATTAGGTTTAATGATAAATTACCATATTTTTCACAATGAGATCACCTGAGTCATCCGTAAATAGTGCAAAGAGAAAAGGTGTAATGAGCTCTGTAAAATAATGATGATGATGATGAAGATGAAGAAGATAACATTTGTATGACACTTATGTGCCAGGTACTACACTAAGCACAATAATCTAATTTGATCCTCACAATAACTTTGATAGGGAAGTATTATTACTATAATCATCCCCACTTACATGTGAGGAAATTAAGTAACAGAAATGATTAGTCATAATCCATTAATATTGAGGAGATCCAGGGTTCCCCTTCCTTCTTCTATTGAAGACCCCAACCTTATGAAAGAACATTGCTGATAGATGAGTTTTCCCAAATCCTCTAGATACATGCTTTTTACCAAACCCAACTAGAAAACCTAGTAAAGAGAATCTAATCTAGCTAAGTTATGTCCATTGTGCTCTATTCATATAAAACTGGGTAGATTCTTTGTCTAGACTGTCCAATGCAGAGGCAGTCTGAGTTAAGAGAATTCTTTGTGTAATATTGACATGAGCAGAGTCAAGTTCCTTCCCCATTATTTGAATAAACCAACCTCTCATTACAATATTCATTCTCTCAATAACCATTAATCAATCA